>NC_138049.1:46351309-46962829 GCF_964194185.1 Rhinolophus hipposideros
TTACCTCCAGCACCAGGTACATTTACTCAGAGAAAGAACTCCTGCACCAGGACAGAAACCTCCTTTGGGACCAGGGATCAGAGGAGGGAGATGCAAGTTGGTGTCAGTTCTTTCTCTGTGTATGTACAATACCTAGGAAGTCAGCATCTTTTCTCTTTTTCAGTCCCCAGCATTAAGAACGCTCAGTTCCACTGGCTCACATAGAAAGGTTAAGGAGATTAAAAATGACTCTTTAGTTCCCCACGTTAACTTCGGAGCCCTCTGAAATAACATATATGGACTTTAGCAAAGCAATCAATATTTGCGAACAAGACACAGAATATGTGGGCAGGATAACAGTATAGTTAAGTGATAACAATATAGTAAGTTACAGCTGTTGAAATGATTCCAACCAAAAATTATGGAACAATTTTAAGGAATTGTCTGGTGGTATTCCACATGCCAGCTACGCTATTCAGTAATTTTCATCAAAGACTTTTATTAGAATCAAGGTGGCCCGGATGATTAAATGTAAAGAAGCTACAAAGCTACTAAGATGAATAGTTAATAGAAAGGACACACATTTAAATACTTTTTTGGGGAAGCAGTCAAAGCATATATGAGCAGGACAAGAATGCTCAAATGAACACAGCCTGGTATAAATATGGCATGGCAGCACGACATGTTAAAAAGACTTGGGAGTTCTAACAGACAGGAAGGTCTGAGTTAACACTATGATGGAAAGGCTGAAAACAGTTAATGCAATCTTACACTTAATGATAAAAATAGAGTACCAAGGACAGGGGAATAATGGTCCCATAAAAGTTGGCACCAATCAGACCAAACTCTGACTATGATTGGACCCAGGTTTGGACACCAGTTTAAAAAGAACATTGACATCGACTGGAATACATACAGAGGAGAGAATTCTGAATGCTAAAGATACTTGATACCACAGCATATGAGGAACAGCTGAAGAAAGTGGGGCCATTTAACCTGGAGAAGACGAGATTTTGAGAATGTATGAACTTGTCTTCAAATATTTAAAAGATGATCAAGGGGATGAGGAAATCATAAAGGTCTCAGTGGGTTGAACTAAGATTTGTAGGTAAAGTGCAGAGAAGCAGGTCTCAGCATGATATGAGGAAGAATTGTGTAAGTGAACTTTCTGAAACAACTGCCTCCTCAACCAGGCTTGTGCTGGTTGACAAATGAGGACGAGTCAAGCACAGACCAGATGACCTCTCTCTGGGCAGATACAGAAGAAAGTCCCACAGCAGACAGTGAGTGGAGCCAGGAGACCTCCCAACTCTGAGTCAGTGAAATAATTAATGCTTCAGATCTAACAACATCTTGGTGACATTATAAACACTTAGATGATGGATGCCACAACCTAAGTCAGAACAAAGCTTCAAATAGTAGTTTTGAGCCGATCAATAAATGTGGGATTTTGAGTAACAAGTAGTTACCTGTAGGGGACCTGGTTTGGATGAACTCTAGACAGAGCTAGGTTTATTATTCTTTTATCATTTAATAAAAACATTATTTCAGAATAAATCAATGGTAAACACAGTATAGAATACAGGAGGATCACCAAATTTGGAAACAAACAAATACATAATAAAGTTTCTATTTATATTATAATAAGCGATAAAATAATGTTACTTAAGTTTCCAGATTTTATGGCCACCTATATGATTTTTAATAAATGTTACAACTAGGGAATGTGATCTACTTAAAGAATGAAAACAATACTGATATCTATTGGATTTAGTATGTGCTAAGCACTTGTATTATCTCATCTGATTCTCAGAAAAACCTACAAGTTATACACTATTATCTCCGTTTTACCGATGTGGACAGAGAATCAGACCAGTTACATGACTTGCTCACTGTCTCACGGGTAGTAACTGGAGGCAGTCTCTCCATCACCTGACCACTTCAGGGCTGTGTTTATTCTGTGGCAGACCCAGTACTAGGCACTTCCTCACATTTTCTCATTTAATCTGCAAAACAACCTTATGAGGTGTGCATAGTCATCTCCATTTTACAGATGAGAAAACGAGATTTCCAGAAGTTAAGAAGCAGGTCTAAGGTCAAACACTTGCAGAAAATCCGACTCAGCTGCATGCAAGCCTTAAATCCACACTCTTGTCCTGTTAGTGCCTCTGGCTAAATTGTTCATTTCTTCTGAGAATTATACTGCTTTAACTGGCATCAAAATAATCAGTATAGGTGGGTGACACTAGAAAGTCCAAAATAAAACACTGAAATTTATCTTACAGTATTTATAACTACAGTATCAATTTTTGACACGATTAACCAATTTTTGGGATTCTTGATGTTCTGGAGAAAAAAGCAAAAACAACTGAGAGAGAGCCATGTCAGCTACTTCGATAAAACTTTATTTTTAGTAGCAGGCTTGTAGCTGATTCTTATCACCTAACTAGCTGAATAATCTGTCAAAATACATTCTCTTCACACCTCAGTATCCTTTTTTTCTAGAAAATGGGGATGTAACACTAGCTTCTTTTTATTTCCCCAAATAAGCTCTAACACTACCTGCCTTAGTTATGTAACTCAAGGTAAGCAAGTAGTTTAATTTACCCTTGAAAAATACTAGCTAATTTCTGCAGTAGAAAATCAAGTTTTTGTTGTTTCCAACTTGTCTTAATAGTTTCAATACTTAGAAGCAATATAAAATTTCAGAAAATCAAACACATTTACCCATAGTCAATTGTATCACCAAAGCTAAATATAGGTATTTACGCTCATTTCTCCCCAGATAAATGTAATTAGTTCCAAATTTTTTGCTTGTCAGCCAAAATTCACAGAAGCAATCATTTATTAGTATTAAATTTAATGTAAAAACCAGCAGAGCTTCATTTATAGGGAAAGTAAGCTCAAGCATTAAGTTGGTTATTCCAGTAATATGCACATATCAGAACAAATCTGAGAAACTTATGAAGTCTGACACTTCCCTAATATTTTAAATATTCCTGAAGTGACACAGAATTTGGTTTAACAGCTGTAACATCCGCATTTGCTAATTCACCAGTTGTTTGTGGTCTATCCACATAATTAGCACAGACTGTCAATAACCCCTGTAGTGTTTGGGAGGCGTCAGTGCACAAAATAAGGGCTATATCAAACTGGTGCTGCGAGAGAAGAGCATTATGAAAGAACTTGACATTATGGGCCTGTGAACAGAATGGACCAGGCTCCAAACTCATACACATATATAAAAATTGCGCTGATGGGGCAAAACTGATTATATTAGGACATGACTCCTCAATTAAAACCATGAGTGTTCTCATGAAATCCTCACAATAACTCTGTGAGGCGTGTCCTGTCGTTTACACTTTGCAGATGAGGAAAATGAGGCTTAGAGAGGTTAAATACCTTGTCCAATGCCACACAACTGCAGATACTCAACTCTCTGACCCTGAGGCCCACACTATAGGGTGTCCTGTTAAAACACTTCAGGTACACAGTGCATCTCTTTTGAGGACATTAATACTTATTTAACTGTCATCAAAATGACCTGACCTGATGAATAACTCTAAAAAGCCCAAATTGAGTGGTAAAGGTGATGGGAGTGGTATCTGCCACTGAAGTCACTGCGCTGGTTTCCTGTCTTGACTAGTATCTCCAAGAGTTGGTTGTGCTTCGGAGGAAGAAACACTGGAGGAATTCCAAAGCGACGCTGCTTAGACACCACCCTTGAAGACCCAAAAGCTGACTCCTTAAATGTCAAAATTCTTTCGAGTTCCCCGGTGGTAGGAAGCACTCAAAAATGATGGTGATGGTTTGCCTTAGTGAAGGTATAACTTACATTCAATAAGTAAGTCCTGAAACTTTGTATCTTGCGGAAAATGCAAACCACCAATTGTTAAGGACAATTTCCCAAACCTACTCTCAGGGCGTCAACAATACTAAATTCCTCATGGCAAACAGGTAGAAAGGCTGACTACTTCAGTAACATGTAATTATTTCTCAAAACAAAACAAAACAAAACAAAGTTTCATTTTCAAAATAACATCAAATCTGAGTTTACATATAGACTAGGGAGAAAAATACCTCCTTGTTGGTAAAAGCTTCATGGTGTTTTTATGATGCAAATAAAAATCTGTTGGGAGTTCCCAGAGATGAGGTTTCCCTTCTGTGGGATGGAAAACTCCCAAGAAGAGATTAATGGCATCTTGTCTGTCAGCATCTAAAAAGCAAAGATACGCATTTCAGGAAATCCATTACTGACATACGCGACTCAGAAGAACGTTTTCTCAGGAGAATGAGTACAACTGTGATTCCATGGAATACATCTTTGAAAATAACAGTATTTATACTTCAGAAGCCATACACAAACAAATCTAAAACCACGATTTTGAGCAGAGTTTAAAATTTGCTTCAAAATGTTTTCTTTTTGCTCCATACCTCTCATAATATAGAGGATACTGCAAGAAACTTGAATTTTGAGAGGTTCTTAAAAATCTTGAAGAACTGCCATAATACCACAGTGATTTTTAGGATTAAAATATATTCTCACCATTTGTTAGTTTTACTGAAATAAATACATCTCTACATTATTGCAAACACAAGCAGAGATATTAGAGACAAATAAAATAACCCAATTCCTACCCATTATCTGTTGCACATCCTTGAACAAGTTAGTTCACATAGTTTCCACTTTGAATCCTTGAAAAGCTAAGTCTCCATTTCTTTAGCAGAGAATGTGTTTACAACATTTCCTGCTCTCCCGCTCCGCCCCGCTGTGGACCTGGCCCATTCCCTTTTGTGTTTGCTAATAAAGGCAGAACAGGCACACTGATAATAGCCTCATTCTAACCATTCAATCACTCCAAATTACTGACCATGTATGTATATGTTGTATTTCCTCTTCCTCTTCTAATTAAATTTTGGTAAAAATGATGATAAGCTCTGAAGTGGTCTTATAAACTTCCTTTCCCATTCTGCACCGTCTCCCCCCAGCATCCTTTTTTCTTTCCCCTCACTTCCTTCTTTTCATTCTTGTCTCAGAGCTCTAGGTACTCAAGTTTGGGGCAGATATCCACAATATAAATAATGACCTCTTTCTGAAAATGAGCATGGAACTCAAAACATAGCCCAGTACAAATGACTGTTTTTGAAATAACATTATCATAAAATCAATTTTCTTCCAATAGATATTGTGAACACATATACCTGAAATTTAGCAACATTGTTCTCATTGGGCTATTTGGTCATTTCAGCAAAAGCAATAAACGCAATATGGTACACCAAACATGTATTTGAGTTATTAGTATTTTGACAGGAAGTATTCCATTAAAACAGCGTTTTCAGGCTAAAAGTAACATGTAAAAGCAATGTGTTTATATGCTGAATATATTTAGGGGCTTTTTTTGCCATTTGTTGAGAGAAAACATTAAGTATTAAATGATGTAGACATTATCGCATCCTCTTTAAATACAAAAGTAAACATACTGCTTTTATAGTAATTACATTCCTTATGCTTCTTGAATAGCCTTAATGACAGTTACTAACTCATCTATGTGGTACCTCAAAATATCTTAATGCTATCTAGAGAAGCTTTCCATTTTTTAGCCAAGTTTTCAAGGAGTTTCTTTCATCCTTTAAACCTAAGAGTAGCTACCTTTAATTTTTAGCAAGTATGAAAAAATACAGGATGTGAGAAACATAACCAAATAAAGAATAGTCCTTCAAAGGATCATAAAGAAGACTTCTTGAAGGTACTACTATTGTTATAACTTAAAATATATCTATGGAGCTTATGGTCACTAGTTAAGCTTGGACTATAAAGCCAGGCCTAATGAGCCTGAAGATTTTTTCCTGGCTCTTTTGACAGCAAGTGAGACAATCACGCTCAGGAAGTACTTGTGGTATTTTGGATATGGATAGGAGCCTAAAACAGGAAAGTTCTCTGTAGAATAAAATGATTACCTATTTTTGTACTCAATCATGTTTCAAAGGAAAAAAGAATATGCACCAATTCAAACTCCATTCAAACAGCTAAACACTAACCAGTTTTATTATACACTGTATTTAAATAGATCAGGCTTGAATATAACAATTCTTTTTAATCAGCCATAAACTTTATTTTGGAAGTAGAAAATTTGTTATTCTAATATTTTATTAAGTGTGTGATAAAAGGGCCCTGATATCAGTAATGAAAAGGAACATTATTTGACTGTGATAAGAGCTGCTGCGAGGCTGAGTAGATAAAGATAGAAAAGTGACCCCTGGGATCTGGCAATGTGGGAATAGTCGGTGATTTTGACAAGCACATTTTCAGTGGCATGATAGGGCAGTGAAGCAAATGGAGAGAATAGGATTTAAGAGAGGAAACAGGCACGCAAATAATTCTTTCAAGAGGTTTTGCTTATGTAGAGAAATGGGATGTGGGATTAAGGCTAGAAGGAAAGGTGAGATGGAAAACACTAAGGTGTGCTTTCATGCTAATGGAAAAGAGGAAGTAGAGAGGGAGAAACAGACCAGGTACAACAATGAGCACATAATTAATTACAGGACTGCAGGAGGGAAGGGATTTCAGAGCACAGTAGAGGGGACAGGGCCACTTCAACACGATAACACAACACAAGGTAGAAACTATGGGTGTGAGAAGAGCAGGCTCTGCATTTGTTGGTAAGACAAAGCGAGAGTTCACCTCAATGACTTATTTTCTCAACGAAGTACAAAGCAAGGTCATCAGCTGAGATTGGAGTGCTGTAGGATTAGAGAAAGGACAGGTATGAAATGGTCGTTTTGGAGAGTGGGAGCATGAACATACCAGGGAAGTATAGTATAGTAGCTGTCACTGCAGTCAGTTTAAACTGAAAGTAGTAAATTGAAACTTTTTCTTTTGCCACATTTAATTGTGGGAGAGATGGATAGTTGTGTTTTAATCAGAGTTACTAATGCTATTTAAAATGTCATTAAAGCAAAACATGTTTCCAATTGTCCTCTTTCCGCTATTGCCAAACCAAGCTTATTCACTCTAAACATGCTGTTGGAAGAATGACCTTGGTAGGCTATCTCACGCTTCCTGATAAACTGAAATGCTCAGCATGCTCCCTGGCATTTACCTCTTTCAGTGATGGGCAGAAAGAGAAACAGTTCCACTACCTTATAGCACTATCATAATGCTAGATGATATCGTCTTGACAGTTTTCTGTAATTACTGTTTTCTGTACATGGTAAGCTTTAAAGTCTTTACCCTGAGAGCTTTATTTTAAAATCTCTGTTTGAGGAGGCTATGATTCCCCTCCATGCATGCACACACACATGCTTACTACATATAAATTGTACATGTGTGTATATATGTATGTTTGTATGTATAAATACAGATCCATTATCAACTACTGTAGGTATCCTATTTTTTTCTTATAATAGTATTTAAATTCAGTGAGCCTCAGCAAAAAAAAATTCAGGCTTACAAAAATGTAAGCAGAAAGCGCTTAACAAGGTCCTTAAGGCAATTATAATTACAAAGCTCTTCCTAATATCCAAAGTGAATATCTAGGTACCTCTTCTTTCCTTGTTGGTGTCCGTCAACTGATTAGGTAACCAGTTATGTTAGAAATGAAAAGATGCTTCTTAGAGACAAACCTCAGAGCCTGCTAATATGTGAAGCCTTAGAAAGTTTTTAAAATGAGTTCGAAAGGAAGTCAGGTGGGTTGTCCATATAGCATCAATCTATCTATACAAACTAACAATAAAATTCCTAACAACCTAATTTCAAATATCTTCCTGCTTACCTACAGGCATAACATGAGGACATTAATTAAGTTTTAAGTCATCTTGAGTGCTTTAAAGAATATGGTTCTATAAATATGTTATTACATAATATTCATTGTAATTTAAAAATAGGTTGTACACCCCAATGACACCATGCTTCTCAAAATAAAGTCTATTTTAGCACCATTATTCATAAAATAATTCCCGTAAAGTAATTCCCGTCATACTAGTTCCTCTTTCAGTTGTGCATTTAATTTTGCCTTGCCTTTCCACTTGTGCATGTTACTATTTTATAAAATTTTTAGGGCAGCCGGTTAGCTCAGTTTGGTAGAGCGTGTTGCTACGGTACTAACACCAAGGTTGCCGGTTCGATCCCCACATGGGCCACTTTGATCTGCACCCTTCTTTGAAAAGGAAACTTTTTATTAAATTCATTGGAGTGACACTGGTTAGTAAAATTACATAGGTTTCAAGTGCACATTTCTGTAATACATCATCTACATATCGCATTGTATGCTCACCACCTAGTCAGTTCTCCTTCCAACACCATATACTTGACCTCCTTTCCCCTCTTCTACTGCCCTCTTCCCCCCTTACCCACTGGTAGCCTGTTGTCTGTGTCTATGATTTTTTGTTTGTTTGTCTTGTTCGTTTGTTGTTTTCAGTTTTATATCCCACATATGAGTGAAGTCACATGGGTTCTCGACTTTTTCTGTCTGACTTATTTCTCTTAGAATGATAATCTCAAGATCCACCCATGTTGTCACAAATGGCAATACTTCATTTTTCTAATGGTTGAATAATATTCCATTGTATATACTCGTATGTACCACATCTTCTTTATCCAATTATCTATCGAAGGACATGTTGGTTGTTTCCATGTCTTGGCCACCATGAATCATGCTTCAATGAACATAGCGGTGCACATATCTTTACGGATAAATGTTTTCAGATTTTTTTGCGTAGATACCCAAAAGAGGGATTGCTGGGTCGTATGGTAATTCTGTTCTTAATTTTTTGAGGAACCTCCACACTGTTTTCCGTAGTGGCTGTACCAATTTATGTTCCCACCAACAGTGTATGAGAGTTCCTTTTTCTCCACAACGTCTCCAAAACATTATTATTTGTCTTGTTGATAGTAGCCATTCTAACAGGTATGAGGTAGTATCTCATTGTGGCTTTGATTTGCATTTCCCTAATAGCTAATGAAGTTAAGCATTTTTTCATAAATCTGTTGGCCGTTTGTATGTCTTCTTGGGAGAAGCTTCTGTTTAGGTCTTCTGTCCTTTTTTAATTGGATTGTTTGTTTTTTTGTTGTTGAATTGTATGAGTTCTTTATATATTTGGGATATTAGCCCCTTATTGAAAGTGTTGTTTGCAATATCTTCTCCTATCTGGTTGTTTTGTTGATAATTTCATTTGCTGTGTGGAAGTCTTTTAGTTTGATATAGTCCCATTCATTTATTTTTACTTAGACTTCTCTTGCCTTTGAGGTCAATTTCATAAAATCCTCTTTGAACCCAAGGTCCCTAAGTTTAGTACCTATGCTTTCTTCAATGCAATTTATTGTTTCAGGTCTTATGTTTAGGTCTTTGATCTATTTTAATTTTGGTACATGGTGATAGATAGCAGTCTATTTTCATTCTTTTGCACGTGGCTTTCCACTTTTCCCAGCACCATTTACTGAAGTGTCTTTCTTTTCTCCATTGTATGTTTTGGCTCCTTTGGCTAAAATTAACTCCCTATGTATACGTAGGTTTATTTCTGGGATCTCAGTTTTATTCTATTGGTCTGTGTGTCCGTTTTTCTGCGAATACCACGCTGTTTTGATTATTGTCACTTTGTAGTATAAACTGAATTCAGGAAGTGTGATACCGCCAGTCTTGCTCTTTTTCCTCAGGATTGCTTTGGCTATTTGGGGTCTTCTGTGATACCATGCAAATCTGATGATTTTTTTGTTCTATTTCTTTAAAAAATGCCACTAGGATTTTGATGGGGATTGCATTAAATCTGTATATTGCTTTGAGTAATATGGTCATTTTAACTATGTTGATTCTTCCAATCCACGAACATGGAATATCTTTCCATTTCTTTGTGTCCTCTTAATTTTCGGTGTATAGGCCCTACACATCCTTTGTTAAGTTTATTCTTAGGTATTTTATTCTTTTTGTTGCACTTGCAAAAGGTATTCTTTTTTCATTTCTTTTTCTGAAATTTCATTTTTAGTATGTAGAAATGCAATGGATTTTTGTACATTGATTTTGTATCCTGCAACTTTACTGTATTTGTTTATTGCTTCTAATAGCCTTTTGGTGGAGTCCTTAGGGTTTTCTAGATTTTTCCTGCTGTTTTTTGTATTGGTTTTTTTATTTTTTTTGCAGTTGATCTCCAATTTCAAAGCACTGTGGTTGGAGAATATGCTTGGTATGATTTCAATCTTCTTAAATTTGCTGAGGCTAGTTTTGTGTCTGAACATATGGTCTACCCTTGAGAATGTTCCATGTACACTAGTAAAGAATGTTTAGTCTGGTGCTCTAGGATGAAGGGCTCTGTAAATGGCAATTACGTCCGTTTGGTCTAATGTGTTATTTAAGGCTGATATTTCCTTACTGATTTTCTGTTTAGATGCTCTATCCAAAGCTGTCAATGGAGTATTTAGGTCTCCTACTATAACTGTATTGTCCCTTACTATAACTGTGTTTTTATCAGTTTCTCCCTTTAGTTCTTAGTAGTTGCTTTATATACTTTGGTGCTCCCTGATTGGGAGCACATATATGATGAGTGTTATGTCTTCTTGTTGTGCTGTCCCCTTTATCACTATGAAATGTCCATGTTTGTCTCTTGTTACCTTTTTTATCCTGAAATCTGTTTTGTCAGATTTAAGTATGGCTACACCCACTTTTCCCTGGATACCATTTACTTGGAGTATCGTTTTCCACCCTTTCACTTTGAGTCTATATTTGTCCTTGCAGCTGAGATGTGTCTCTTGAAGGCAGCATATGGTTGGGTTTTGTTTTTTTATTAAATCTGCTACTCTATCGTTGTTGTTGGTGAGTTTAGGCCATTTACATTTAAGGTGATTATTGATATATGAGGATTTCCTGTAGTCATTGTATCTTTTGTTTTCTGGTAGCTCAATGTCTCCATTGTTTCTTTGACTTTGTGTTTCTGCCTGTTATTTAACTTTGGTGGTATTCTATGGATTTTTTCCTGTTTCCTCTTTTTTTAATGTTGAGTGTTTTTGTTTTTTTGGGTTTTTTTGAGTGGTTACCACTAAGTTTACAGTATACATTGAGCTTATCCAGAGTAGTACAACGGGCAGAGTAGTACAGTGAATTCTAAAGAAATGATCTGAATAGCCTAAGAGTGCCACTGATAGGCTACATATTATTAGGCTGACACACTTAGTCCTACCAATTTTTCAATTCAGGGAAAAGGGGGAATTTGGTAGGACCTAGGTAATAAATTAACTCATGTATTTATTAATTCATCCCACAAATATTTACTCTGCCACAAGCAAGCCTTGGGGGCACCATAGTGAACAACTGTATATGGAGCTCTCAGGTCTCATTGTGGGGGGTGGGGAAGATATGGAAAACAATTAATTGCATAGTTAATGATTTAACTGTAATTGTGCCAAGTGCTACAAAGAAAAGTACAGAATTCTACAACAAAAATTGGAGAACCGTGCGAGGTCGGAGGGATAGTGGATGGGGGGAGAGGGGTCCACAGTGTGAGGGATATAAATGATGAACGTCTAAGTATTACCTTGTTTTGTACACCTGAAACTAATTAAAAAAAATAAAATGAAATGAAAAATTGGAGAACCTTCCTTGAGAAAGTGAAAGTAGAGTGAGCTGGCTAGGAATTAACTAGAAGAAGCTTGCTTGCAGTCATGTGTTCCAGTGGGTGGAACAGCATATGATTAAGGAGCCTCTGGCAAAAGAAGTATAACTTAGGAACCTATGAGAAGGACGGTCTGTCTGGAGAGTAGCGATGGAGAATGGAGATAGGAGTGAATGCCAGGATGTCAAGGTAGGCAGGGCCAGACCGTGTAGAACCGCTAGGTGTGTCTTGCACTCCTTCCTGCACCCACAAAGTTGCCAACCAGTTTCTGACTCCCCCATAGTGTGTGAATAGGGAAGGTAGTTGGTGTGGTAGAGTCCAAAGTGGCCTCCATGATGTCCACCTCCTGGTCTTCACACCATAGTGTAATACTCTCAGCTATGGGGTGAACTCTGTCTCCCCAAAAATATACATTGAAGTCTTAATCCCCAATACCCATGAAGGTGACCTTATTTGGAAATAGGGTCTTTGCAGATGTAATCAAATTAAGGTGATATCATACTGAATTAGGGTGGGCCCTAATGCAATATGACTGGTGTCCTTATAAGAAGAGGGAAATTTGACAGACACATGAAGGAGGAAGGCCATGTGACAACAGATTGAAGTGCTGCAGCTGCAAGCGTAGGAACGGCAAGGATTGCTGGCAAAACTACCAGAAAGTACGGAGAAGTAAGGATTCTCCCCTACAGGTTTCAGAGGGAGCCTAGCTCGGCTACCAACTTGATTTTGGATTTCTAGCCTCCAGAACTATGAGATGACAAATTTCTATTGTTGTAAGTCACCCAGTTTGTGCTGTTTTGTTATAGCACCCCTAGGAAATGTATACAGATTTCCCTTGTGTGTTGGTGGGATATGACAAAGGGATAGGATGTCACACTTATGGGTATATTATGTTATAGAAGACTGTCTTGCTAGAAGACTCATCCTAGAACTCTTTCCCTTGCTGGATGTGAAGAGGCAAGCTGCTATGAGTCCTACAACACAAAGAACTATAAGGAATTGAATTCCAACAAACACACGAGTGGGACAGTCGCTCTTTCCCTAGTCAGACCTCAAGAAGAGACCACAGCCTGGCTGACATCTTGACTGCAGCTTTATGAGACTCTATGCAGAGAACGCAGTTAAGTTGTGCCTGGACTTCTAACCCACAAAAATCATAAAATAATAAATGCATGTTTTTTAAGCTGCTAAGTTTTTAGTAATTTGTTACACAGCATAGAAAACTAATATTCTTGGACAGTAGCATAGGAAACTGGCTTTGCATTCTCTCTGGGCATGGAAAATGTTGAAAGATGACTCTTGTGGATGCTTTCATGCCTACTTCTGAGGTTCCCATCACTGGGTCTCTCCTGCAGTTCCCTTGCTGTGGGCACATGCATTTTTTCATACTAGTCAGATTCTTGCAACTCCTTCCTTAGGAATCCAGTGATCACCTTATCCTGATTCTTGCTGTTAGGATCCCTCTGGCCAGGACTTAGGCCAACCCCATATCAGCACCCTTCTCCATGAGGCCTAGATCTGGTCACCAGTAAACACTTAACTAGTAAACGCGTGACCCAACCAACTCTAGGAGGGCAGGCCATTGCCAATATGGCAGCCGTCACCTCAGCCCATCCATCTCCTTCAGTCTGCTCCACAGGAGCCCAAAGACAACAGCTCCAACCACAGGATACATTGCACTTGCCCAGTCCTGTGGAAGCCTGTTCTAAGCTTAAAGTGAAAGAGTGGGTGGAGTGACAGTTACTGCATGGCAACAGTTTGCTTCAAAGTATCTCTTTAGCAATCTGCCTTCTTCACATCCTGTAAACATTTTTATCCTTGATCTCGTTCAAGAGCCTAAGACTCACAGAATCAGTCACTGGGCACTTTCTTTGTAAATTCTGTGCATGGGGATTTATCTCACAATCACTTTGGTCTGTGATACCTATTATGTTGGAAATTCCATCAGAATGGAGGCAGGAAAAGTAACATTTTTAACAACCTGTTACTTTTAGTATTCACAAGTCATAAAATAAGAAAATAATGTAGTGTTAATGTTATCATTCATTTCTAACTGTGTTGTTTTGTTGTAGCACCCCTAGGAAACGTACACAGATTTCCCTTGTGTGTTGGTGGGTTATGGTAAAGGGATAGGATTCATTTCCAACATTATTTAAATAAACACAGTGATATTTCTATTCTTAGACAATTGTCAAGATTATGAACTCTATTTAAACAATTATTCAACACACTCAAACACTTTTATCTATATATTGCAAGCAGAAATATAGGAGAGAGAAGTGAAGGAATCAAAGTATTTTGCATTATGTAAAAGTTCCAGTTACGAGTAGCAATATGCAAAAGTGTCCTATTTAAAATACAAAGTTGATTCATTTACTGAACAAATGTCTACTGAGTACCTTCTCAGTGACAGACGATTTTATTTAAACTTTTTAAATATTTAATTTTGAATTTTACTTAGCCAGATAGCTAAAAAAAAAAAAAAAAAAAAAAAAAAAGCATATGTATAAGAAGAAAAATGCACATTGGGATGAGACTTAGAAATGCCTGATGCTCCAGAATTACCTGAAAAAGCATTGCTGTAATATCTAGACAGGGTCTGCATGATGTCTTTTGAGTGCTGTGTCCACGGCGCTATCTTTCTGTAGGTTTTTACACGATGAACAAGTTGAGAACCACCATACTGAAGGGACAAGGTATCCCCATGATCTTCATAGAGTTCCTCAAATAACCTAAGCAAACAAAACACACAGATATTAAATAATTTTAGGAAAAGTATCACACATGTTATTCACTTAGCCACAAACTCAAAATACGTCTTTTATTTTAGGAATTCTCTGAATCTTTCCTTTCAAGAAGATTTGTGAACGTCTTGAATAGAAATGCAAATGCAAAATATATTATATTTTATAGAAATAGTCTAATGAGCAACAAAATCACAGAAAACACTAAAAAAGAAGTGGGGCACCCAAAATATAACCCACCAAAGCCAGACCAAGCTGGTTCTAACTTTATTAAAAGATGCCTACATCCAATCATCTATCGAAGGACACTGGTTGTTTCCATGTCTTGGCCACCATGAATAATGCTGCAATGAACATAGGGTACATATATCTATACAGAAAAAAATGTTTTCAGATTTTTTTTGGATAGATATCCAGAAGAGGGATTCCTGGGTGACATGGTAATTCTATTTTTAATTTTTCTGAGGAACCTCCACATAGTGCCTTCCATAGTGGCTGCACCAATTTACATTCCCACCAGCAGTATATAGGAGTTCCTTTTTCCTTTTTTTCCACAGCCTCTCCGACAGTTGTTATTATAAGTTTCGTTGATAATAGCCTTTCTAACTGGTGTGAGGTAATAGCTCATTGTGGGTTTGATTTGCATTTCCCTAATAGCTAGTGAAATTGAGCACTTTTTCATATATCTGTTAGCTGTTTGTCTTCTAAGGAAAAGTGTCTGTTCAGACCTCCTGCCCATTTTTTAATTGGATTGTTTGTTTTTTTGTTGTAGAGTTATATGAGTTCTTTATATATTTTGGATATTAGCCAAAGTGTCCTTCCATAGATGATTGGATAAAGATGTGGTACATATATACAATGAAATATTACTTGGCCATAAGAGAAGATGAAATACTGCCATTTGTGACAACATGGATGGATCTTGAGATTATCATGCTAAGCGAAATAAGTCAGACAGAAAAAGTCAAGAACCATATGATTTCACTCATATGTGGAGTATAAAACTGAAAACAAACAAACGAACAAGACAAATAAACAAAAAATCATAGACACAGACAACAGTTTAGTGGTTACCTAAGGATAAGGTGGGAAGGGGGCAGTAGATGAGGGTAAAAGGGATCAAATATATGATGATGGAAGGAGAACTGAGTCTGGGTGGTGATCGACAATGCAATATATAGATGATGTATTACACAATTGTACACTTGAAATCTATATAATTTTACTAACCAATATCACCTCAATGCATTTAATAAAAATTAAAAAGAATTACTTCTCAGGATAAAAAAAATTAAAATATAAAAGACGCCTAACTTTCTGCAACCTTCCAGACCAATTTACATCACATGACAGAATTTTCTGTTCTGTTTGAATTGCCTTTTGAAAAAAGGACATGTTCTGATCACAGATAAACCATATTCTTTCCTGAAAATACATGTTTGAAACTAGCGTTTCTTCAAGTGCCTTTTAAAGATTTTCAGTGCAATGATATTTGTGGATCTGACACTTGTAAGCTGATCACTTCCCTTGATTGAGTCTTTCTGACTATCTCAGATGACCGATAATAGCTATCACTGTATTTTCAAGAAATAGTACATCACGGTTTAGGGAATATAATCCATAATGTTGTTGAGATCATGTAGGGTGCCAGATGGGCACTGGACTTATTAGGGAAACCACTTCATAGACTGCATAGATGCCTGACCAAAGCACTGTACACCTGAAGCTGAAGTTGAATAATATTGAATGTTGACTATAATTAAATATATATACAGAGGGTGCCAAAAAAATGTATATACATTTAAGAATGGAAAAAACTGTATTAAATTTATAATACTCAATGTATACTGACAACGAAAGATGAATACAAGTCGTATGTATACATTTTTTTGGCACCCCCGGTATACATTTATATAGTCACAGGATGTGGAGTACAGCATAGGGAATATAGTCAATGGAATTGTAACAGCTATGTATGGTATCAGAAGGGTAGTATATGGGGGGGGAGATATCACTTTGTGAGGGATGTAAATATCTAACTATTACATGGTTTTGTACACCTGAAACTAAAAAAAGAAAGAAAGAAGCAGTACTTTTGCAATGCCATGGATCCAATGGATAGTGAAGAAACTAATGCTTAATGAAGACTCAATCTTTTAATCAATCAATTACTTTTTTTTCCTAATATAGGCTGGATTTGTTTTTCAAACGTCCCACTAGTTTGGATTTATCTAGAGCACTTCAGATTTATCTGAAGAACAGTGTTTACTGATAATTAACACAAACCCAAAAAACATAGCAACAACACATAAGTCTTTAATAGAAATATTTATTAAAGAATTAACTTCAATAATTAGCAACATCATTTCTGAGAAGCTAAAAGTAGAAACGATTTCATAAAATCCTTATGATAATTAATCAGGTTTGCTTTCTGTCATTATCAGCATGCAAAAGGCAGAACATAAGGCTTACCTGACTGCATCTGTATCAAACTGCAGATTCGGTTTGTCAATTAATCCCAAGGAATAGAGCTGATAAGCCAGAGCACATTTTCCCACCATAAACTGTGCTGTGTTGGTGCGATCTAAACAGTCCACACAGTTGGTTCGAAGAACACCAGTCTAAAGAGAAATACCGTAAGATTTTTAATCATTATTCAGTCACCAAAACGACTTCCATACTTAAGATTTATTTTCTTTAAGAAATAGAAGAAAAGCTGTAGGCTTGGTATTATTCTTGAACAAACAATGATGAACACTTCTTAAATTATAAAAGGTCATGTTTGCTGCTCACTTAATATTGCTGTAACAGCATCATTACACTTTCTAGCCTATGTTTGAATTTTCTTCTTTAGTTTAACAAGATAATAAACCACATAGCTAACATTTTCCACATGTATCAATTAGTAAAATACGTGCTTTTTCCCCTGATATATCTCCTTTACTGTACAAACCAAGTATTCAGTGATTGAGACCATATATATCACTGTTACCATGTTTCCCCAAAAATAAGACCTAGCCGGACCATCAGCTCTAATGCGTCTTTTGGAGCAAAAATTAATATAAGACCCAGTCTTATTTTACTATAATATAAGACCAGATCTTATATAAGACTGGGTCTTATTTTACTATAAGACCGGGATAATATAATATAATATAATATAACATAACTAACATAATATAATATAACATGATACCGGGTCTCATATTAATTTTTGCTCCAAAAGACGCGTTAGAGCTGATAGTCCGGCTAGGTCTTATTTTCGGGGAAACATGGTAAGCATAATGAGTAAATATAGTGATCATACCTGGCTCATTGTCCAAAGTCATCCTAACTTATTCTTTTCACATTTCTGTTTATGTTTTTATTTCTATTAATAAAATCTATAATATACAGAAAAAATCTATGGGCCATTATTTTAGCTGCTCATCCTCTGTAGGAGTTAAACACTAGCAGTAAGGGTTTTAAAATTATTCTCAAATGATTAATAATTTTGCATTAAATAAGAAGGATGTCTCTCCATGGTTGCTTTCAGAAACCATCATACACTGTAGATACAGATTCTGTTCATTATTAATATAGTGTCGTCTATACCTGCAGGCGACCAGTGGGAATCACACATCCTCCTAGGTCATTCCACCTGTGTTCAAAAATACATGCTTTAAAAAAAAGTTTTTTTAGAGGTTTCATTTATTTATTTTTAAAGGTTTTTATTAAAATGTAGCTCACATACAATATTATATTTCAGGTGTATAAAAAGTTTTAGTAGCATAATCTATATTCATTTTTGGTACTAGATCTTTATTAAGAATCATATAAAAGTAATAGAGCTAACTGCGCTGAAATCATCAGCTGATTCTGCTCACTTTCCTTCTTTCTGGTAAGTGAACATGCAGATAACTACAATGGTACGCTATCCATGCCCTCCTCAAAGAGAGCCCAGGAAGGCAGCATCCGAACTTGTCCCAGTGCCCCACACCCTGCCATGTGGTCACCCAGGTCCAACCACCATCCCTCTTGCTTGAATTCAAGCTCATTTCTTGCTTCGTTTCTACAGACATGAATAATAATTGCAGGGCATCTTCCTAATCAAATCTTCCAAGCCTTATCCTTCTACCCTCAATATTAGAATTCTCTAGCTCCTCCAGCTTTTCTTCATGGAGCTTTGTCACATTCCTTTGGTTGTTTTTTGTTCTGTTTTCTTAGAAGTATTAGTATGTCCTTCTGTTTCTTGCTGTGTCCTTCGGCTGTTTTTGCAGACTTCCCTTATTATATTCCTACATGTTCTCCACGTGCAAATGACAGCAGGGAGATTCGTTCTAAGTACTACAGAATGACATTGACATTTTATTTTGTTTATTTAACAGAAGATGTAGTGCAGAAGAATTAACATAGCAGGCCTGACTGCTACCCTCAGAAAGGTGGTACATCTCAGAACTTGGGTTCCCACCATTCCCAGAAGAGACAAGAGGGGCTCACTGTGCCTAAACTGCCTGTAGAAATAATACAGTTTTGAAGAATATCCTCTTTCCTTCTGGGAGTCTGGAATTTTGGTATGCGCCAGACAGAGGCTACCTATGGGGCCACCTCTGATAAAAAATCCTGGCACTGAGTCTCTAATAACCTCCCCTGGTTGGCAAGATTTCACACATGCTGTCACAACAAGTTGCTGGGGGAATTAGTGTGTCCTGTGTGACTACTAGGAGGTCTCTGGAAGCTTGCGCCGCGCACTGGCTTTTTCCTTTGCTGATTCTGCTTTGTATCCTTTGACTGTAATAAATCAGAGCCATGAGTACAACATGCCGAGTTCTTTGAGTTCTCTTAATGAATCACTGAGCCTGGGAGCGGTCTCGGGGACCCCTGTCACAGGTGCCCTAAAATTCAAACTGTAACCAAAGGATTACTTCTAAAGACATACATACTAGTAGTTGGTTGTTTTTTGCTCTTTTTTTTTTCAACCACTACAGTTAACTCTGTTAACTGAAAATAAAATGCTAGAAATATATATCGGTTCCTTAAAAGATAAATGAAGCACAAATCTTTGATCTGAAGATACTCAAAGTGGTAGTGAAGATCTGTGAGCAAATAACTATAATACAATGATAAATATCACTGTCATTAAAATGTTAGTATTTAGTCTATAAGGAAAAACCTTTCCTTCTCTTATTTAATACCGAAAAGTAAAATTCATTGCAGAAATTTTTATTTACAAAAGTATTTTACATAATATTTATTCAATGAAGCAAGGGATACAGTCCATGGCTTCCATCGGAAGGTGTACAACCATCTGCGGAAATCTCATGCCCACAGTGAATGCTCGTTACACAGCCCCAGGAGCACCTTGTATTGTCTCCCCATAGGAAAAAATGCGTCTATCTTCCAACTAGTACAAACTGCTCATATTTAGAATATTTTTATCCGTAGAGCAAAATTCTTAATTTATTTTAAGTTTTCAAACACTATACATACTTTTCATCGGGCCGCAAAATGCTACAGTAAGAATCGGGGCGGTTTACAAAGAAACCTGTTTTCTTCACCACACTTTCTGCGATCACATTCAGTCGATCAAGAACATTACACAGCTTGCTGAGGAGAGAAGGAAGAATTAGAAAAGTGAGAAGAACCCAAGTTTTAATTAATATTTATCCTTACATCTAAAGCAAATAAAGTCTACAGTAATGATATTTAGGGATTTAATTTTAAAAATCTCTGGTGTGTACTCAGTTGGGACATTGTAACAATTTTTAGAATATAATGTATACTCAATAACTAACACGATGTGGTGCAAAGAGACACGAAGGGCCTGTAACTTAACATTAACTATTGGCAAGCCTTAATCGTGGCACATTACATCCCTGCAAGAACTTTTCCCAAAGCCTTTCACTCCTCAGGAGTCAAGTCAGTCACGTCAATATGCATTCAGAAAATGACTGTAAAGAGAGCACAGTATACTGCGGGTGGCAGGGGAAGAAAACATTGGACAATAAATTAATATGAATGGCACCGACCGGTAATCAAGCTTGTTATACTCTGGGAAAGTACGTGTGTTGTGTGTGTGTGTATCTAACCACATAAACTGATTTAGAAAAAAGTACGATTTATGCAAAGCAATACAGTAACATTAAAAAGTGAGACCTCAAAATAAACTCAGTGTTTGTATGATGCCTAGTAAATGAACAAAAAGACAATGCAAGGTTAATTAAAGGAAGTTCCTTGGATGCAATGAGCTTTGAATCAGCTCTTGACAAGTGAAAGAGGTAGGAAAGCTCGTTGAGAAGAAAGGAGAGTGAGTGAACAACAGAAACAAAGGCTGCTATGCTGGGGCCAGAGCATAAAGTTTAGTTTTTCTGAAACAGAACAGCCCTAGAAATAAAAAAGTTGTTACATTCTGGAACAGACCAGGTGACAGGGCTTTAACATCACACCTTAGTGTGGATTTACTTTGGATTTACTTCAAACACTCAGGCGTTACTGCAGGTTCCTCCATGAGTGAGATCATCTGCAAGAGGTGTCAGAGAAAGTGACTAAACAGGGAGCTAGAACGAAATCGAAACAAGTGAAAGGAATGCCTTGAAGGAAAAGAAGTGGAGTAGAGATGTTCTTAAATGACTAGATACTACTTCAAAAAGGATTTGCAAATGGTATAAATAGTGGGCAAAAAAAGTTTGGTCAATTAATCTAAGCACTCAAGTTCTACACCAGCAGCAGCACAGCCCGTCAGCAGGTTCCTGAAGGAAATTACCATAGAGATCAGCTTCCTGCCATCTCACATCAGAAGAAAAGGAAAACATCCCGACCAGACATACAAATGTCTACTCGCCTTTTGGTGTACTTGGCCATATCCCAAGGGATGTAAATAATGGTGTGCTCAGGAGGCAAAAACTGGTTGAGATATGTCACAGCAGCTACGAGTTCTTCACTCAGAATTCTCTCATGCTTTCTTTTCTCCCGTTCCTTTATCAAAAATTAAACATTTTCAGTATTCTAATTACCCTCAGTGTTCTAATTACCTTAAATCAGAAGAACAGACTCTTAACATTTTTATTTTTCAGCTAAAACAAGACAAAAACCTAAGTTTTAAATATACAGAAATGAAACCTACCTACCCAAATGAAAATCATATAAATACAAAGAAATAACTATTTCATTGAATTAAAGTCAACATATAATGAACTTTTAAGACTCAGGGAGATCAGGTCTCTTCCCAGTAACCTGCTGCAGCTCCAAGAAACTCAGCTTACCCTACACAGGTCCGGTCTACACAGGCCCACACCCCACTCTGACAGAGGAGAATCCCCAAGGATCAGAAGAAGGGCACCCCCAAGTCCAGTCAGCTACGGACCAGGCAGAAATCAAACGGGTCAATGGATAATCCCCAAACTGGCACTGCAGAGGGTGCTTTCGCAGCCTCTGCATGTTTTAAAATTTGACTCTTGTAAAATATCCTAGGAGGTAGCCAAGGCAGGTCCCTTTTCCCTCTTATGCTGTAGGTGAAAAAACTGAAGTTGAGAGGAGTTCATGTCTACACATTACCTTCTGCCTCCTTGCCTGCTGTACCTCCTTAGATATTACACTGCCTCTCATTCAAGAGGGGCTAGAGCATGACTGGACAGCTGTGTGGCTGGAATGCTGGGTCTGCCCCTTACTGGCCAACTCTCCTAGGTCTCCATGTATTCATCTGTATAATGGGCTAACAATGGTATCTCCCTTACCATTCACAGCATTCATGTGAGGTTTAATTGGGATAAAATATGATCATTTCGTATCACAGCATCTGGCACATGGTAAGTGTTCATAAAAATTAACTATTTTATTGTATCTTGAGCCAACCTTTACTTAGAAACAAAGAAAAACAGTTAATTCAGCAATGTTGACACTGACGTGGTATTGAGACACTATTGCTGGCAGTAAAATAGGTCTTGGTTATTTTCAATTATGGTGATTACTTTTCAGTTGTCATGAATGTAATTGGACAACCACTATGGAAACAAAAAAGGGTGTCAATTTTGCACAGCTGAATAAATCAAATGGAGGGGTTAGATAAGAGCTGATTAAAAACTGTTATATCAGTTTAGGATGAACATATATTTAGCTTACTTTTACATCTGAGAAAATTATATACTGGAATTTTTCTCAAAAACATTTTATTTTTTTAATTACTTGTTCAGTTGCGGTTGACATTCAATATTATTTTATATTAGTTTCAGACGTGCAGCATAGTGGTCAGATAGTGTTGGGAAAACTGGACAGATACATGCAAAAAAAACGAAATTGGACCATCTTCTTATACCATATACAAGAATAAATTCAAAATGGATTAAAGACTTAAATGTAAGACCCGAAACCATACAACTCCTAGAAGAAAATAGACAGTGAACTCTGACACTGCTCTTAGTGATATTTTTTCAAAAGCACTTTCAGTCAAGTAGGGAAACAAACACTTCTTGAAATTCTTGTATCAAATCTGATGTTTTATGAGATGCAGAGAAAAGGTTATTTAATCAACTTTCGATCATCTCTACGTAAGGAATCAGCCATAGTGGATAAGCGTTAGCGGGCTGGTTAGTCAGCCTGCATAGGCTCACAGGCCCCCTTAACCAAACGAAACCTTCACATATACAAGTGATTTTGCGTTTCACCTCAAAGGGTTCGGAGAGCCCTTACTGGCCACCCATGCCCTCCTCTGATGTACAGTGATGCTCATCCCACGTTAACTTCCTATTGATCCCCCAGTAGCAGCATTGAAAGCATACAGATTGGTGCAAAATGTCTGTCAACCAGTGCCTGAGACTTCCACAACTGTGAGGGGCAGGGTTCACAACACAGGGTAAAAAATAAAAGAAACCAAGAAAAGTATTTCACTTTAGTAACCTCATATGGAGGCAGAATAAAAAGCAAATATCCCTCAGTATCATTCTACGCACATTCATTCTTCGACTCTTTAATCTCAAGTTAATGATTTCTTCCAAATGAACTGAATAAACATCTTCCTTTATCCTCTGAATATAATAACTAATGACAAAAACAACAAAAAACATTATTTCCTATTCCTCTAAACAGCAATTTAATCTCTAGACTATTCTCTAGTTAATCTCTAGTTATTGCAGTATTTTTATGAAAATGGACCAATAAACAAGTAGTTTTAAAATCCACTGGCCTTTAAATATTTAAAGAAATGTAGATTTGAGAAATCACATGTATCAAACATTATTTTTTGAATCTGCACATTTAATAGAGAATTATTTCAAACATCGTAGACTGAATCTCCATTTGACCACAGCTTTTAACCACACTGTAAGGACCCTAAAGTATGACGAAGATTCACTAATTTAGGTTGAAGTTTCTATTCCAGAGACACTTTGTAATTTCGTGCTTTAGCAAGAATTTATTTCTATACTAACAAATATCTTATTTTCTACACATTTACTAGAAAAGCGCTCATGAAGGTTTTTGTTCTTAGCGTTTTCCTCCTTTAATTCTTCAATTATGTATATTATAGTAGGCTAAGGTTACAAATTATCCAGCTACATTGCCTTATATTACTCTCACTTGACAGGGAGAGAGACCTGAAAATGAAACTTCTCAAATAATGTGAACAAGTCTAGAAAACGACATAGTTAATATCTGCATGATTTGTTTTACAAAGTTAGTCCCTGATAGGATGCAGTAATTACATAAACCAAAGAGCGACAAAGGAAGGAATGAAGGTGATTGCCTCATTGTCCACGCGCCCCCCTCTTATCTTCCCCCCCTCAGTAGCCTGGCCACTTTCAGGCCATGATCTTCTAACCTCTTGTTTACACACACACACACACACACACACACACACACACGCACACGCACACGCACATGCACACACACTGGCTCCTTTGGACCTGTGCATTCATTAGGTTGGTGCTAAAGTAACTGCGGTTCTTGCAATTATTTTTAACCTGTTAAACCGCAGTTACTTTTGCACCAACCTAGTAGTTCCACAGTCCTCTCCTGGCAACCGGCTCACGGCCTTCATCCGACCCCAGCCTCGGCCTCCACGCGGGACCACTGTCAGTACAGCGAGGTCGTCACTCTCAGCCTCCCGTCTTACATCGAGTCATCATCACGGGTAACTCCTCGGCCTTCCACTTGCCTGTTCAGAGCCTGTTTTATTTTCAGATTGCTTGTTTTAACTACCCCCATCCTACAGGGGCCTCAATCCACTGACCGCCCCACCTTCTCCATCAAGCCCACCCCGTTACTCCCCTTTCTTCTCCAGTTCAGACTTCATGGTCCACTTCAATTATACTATTGCCAATATTCAAAACTCCCTTGATCCTGTCTTTTCTTGTCACACCTGGATGGCAAAACTAAATGAACCCAATTATCTATTTTATCTGTGATTATACCCCTTCAGAAACCCTGCCAGAAGAAGCCAGGCAATAGTAGAATGGTTCCATTTAAGAAATCCTGATTGCCAACCTGAAATTAGCCCGTAGCACTGGCTGGACGTCACTAGTCAACTTACCCTCCCACATACACGAAGACTGTTAACCCTTCTCCACGGCCCTCAAACCTCCACTCTGGGCTGCTGATCTCTCCTCCTACCTTAGGGACAAGGTAAAGCCATCAGCAGGGAGCATGTGGGTGCGCACGCCCTTACTATTCTCTGTCCCCCACTAAAGTAATTCCTCCATCTCTGTTTCCAATTTCCTCCTTTCTTCTTTTCTTGAGTACACGATGCCACTGACCATCCCTTCTCTCTCCTGTTTTCTACCTCTCCTCAAGGATCTCAAATGGATCCTTCCCACAGGCGTTTGAACACATCATTATAACCTCTTAAAAAAAAACTGATAAAAACGCCAACTCTTTCATTTTTCAGTATGCACTCCCGGGAGGAGGGAAAAAGGACTCTGCTCACTGCTACCACTTGCTCGTGTTTATCCCATGCCTTAGTCGGCTTCGGTCAGCGACCTCGGGGTCACTCACACCAGTGAGCATTTTCCCGTTTTCATCTTACTTGACCCATTAGCAGCACTTGCCACTGCTGACCACTTCCTTCCTTCATCATGAAACATGCTTTCTGTTGGTGTTTATAACACAGCACTCACCTGGTTTTCCTCCCACTTTTCTGCTGGGTTTTCCTCTGATTCTTCTATACACTCATTCCACTCTACCTGGACATTAAGAGCTGGAGATTCTCAAGATTGGACCTGAGGTCTTCCCTCTTCTCACCCTCCCCATGGGCTTCCCAGCCTTGCCCAGGCCTCAAATAGCACCTGGACACAGATGAGTCACAAAATCACATCTGGGCTCAGCCCTCTTCTCTGAGCTTCCAGCTCACACTGGCCACCTACTTGCCATCTCCTTTGAGAGGACTCGAGTACACCTCAAAGCCTTTCCCAACCATACTCATCATCTTCCCCCACAGACGAAGGCAGTGTTCCCCATTTTAGCGAACGGATTCCCATCCATCCACCGGAGTAGACCAGAAACCTAGGAATCAAGCCTGACATCATCCTCTCCCTCATCTTACATCCAGCACATCCCCGAGTCTACTGCAGCCATCCACTTCTCTCCATCTCCCCCACACCACCCTAGTGTAAGGCAAAGCACCCCTTTTCTGGATAATTATAGTAGCCTCTTAGGTGGTCTTCCAGAACTGATTTTAGTCTTGTACCAATCCATTTGTTGTCTATGTTGAGGTCAGGAAATTCTGAGCATAAGCCTCTCAACCATGCAGAACCTTCCATGGTTTTCCCTGACTCTCAGGATGAAGACCAGACTCACTAACACATCCCACAAGACTCTGCATTGTCCGTCTGTGACATCTGTTCAGCCTCATCTCACCAAAGCCTCTCTTGCCCTCATCCTTTGGGCCCCAGTCATACAGATACAGGCCTTTCATCCTCAAATGCACCATGTCCGCTCCTGTCTCAGGGACTTTGTACCTGCTGTTCTGAGTTGAATATTATTCTTTTTCTTCTTGGCCTAACTAATGCCTCTTCCTTCAGGCTGCACTGACTCGTCACTTCCTCAGGGAAGACTCTCTCCCGTTGTAAGCGCTCATACCACCATTTACCCTGTCTTGGTCCCTGAGCATTACTTCACCTTCTCCTCTTCTGGACTGTTAGCTCTGTGAAGGCAGGAAGTTTCTATGATTGCCTTCACACAAAGGAAACCTTCAAAAATACTTGTTAAGTGATGGGCTAAATGAACACAGGACTCCTTGGTTTTTCTTTTTTTTTTTTTAAGCAATTGAATTATACTTATAACCAACCTCTCAGAATAATCTGACACTACTAGGTGGTTGGTGGCTGTCACAACAATAACAAAACCCTTGCTTTTCATACTCTCTTGACTGGGGACTGAGAGTCTTTCAGTTCACTTGGCTGCACCATATACAGATACAATTTATCGTCTGGTCTCCCTGCCCTCCACTCTAGGCTTCTGACCTGAGAGCCAACTCATATATACGACCATGGTGACCAGACACTGTACTCTAAAAAGGAAGCATAGAACTGAGGCCATGCCACCACTTTGTCCGCCTGATTCTTGAGACACAGTGGCACCCCAATTTCTGAATCTAGCCTTTAGATCCTATTGCTACATAGTAACTTGCCCAGGAGATCTTCTGATTGTCAAGGGAAGGACTGTACCAAGACTGGGCTGTGGCTGTTTCATCTCCATGCTTCCTTCTCCAGGCGGTCCTGGAAACGAAAGCAGAATTTCACCCATGCCTAGTTTACTCACGTAAATCAGGAGATTGCATCGCTCTCTTCCCTTGGACACATGCCACTGATTCTCCTAGGTATCCAGGGAAGAGGTCACATGCAATCTGAGGCCAAAGGACAGTGGCTCAGACAGTTGACACAGTGAACCATCACAGCATGATAGGTCTGCAAGTCTTCCCTCTGAGAAGAGGTAACACAAGCTTGAGAAACCCTTTTGTGCTGAGGAAGAGGTTGTCCAGTGTGGCTGACCTTCATAACCAGACAGGTGAGCACGTCATACCTTCACTAAATTCAGGATGATGATGGGGGAGCCAAACCTCTGAAGCATCTGGTCAAAGTGAAGGGCAGCCACATGTGCAAATGGATCTGCCTGATCCACTGGGGAGAAAAGAGGAACAAACATCAGAATGAAAATGATAAAGCAAGAATAAAAGGAACATAGAATTTTGTGTAGTTTTTTAATGTTTAAAGATGCCATTCAACGAATCTTCTAGTAGTTTCACTTCCCAGATTCCTCTCGAGCTTATTAGACACTCATTCCACATGTATATATGGAATGTGAATGATTCTTCCATTTCTGATGTGAAATATAAATAATTTACTAGCAGCCAAAATTAAAGCAAAAATATAAAGTTACTGTATAAAAATAACAGAAGTCCCTCTTCCAAATTATCTTTCTCGGACTAAAACTTGATTAACACCTAAGCATTTATGAGATTTCTGTGGCAACAGTCCATTGTCTCTAAATGTGTATGCAGAAAAGCTACTATTGAAAACACTGTCCCACGCACATGTGATCGGTGGTTTAGGCATCATAGTTGAAATGTCCTGAGACCAGTATAAAGGAACTGATCCTCTAACTTGCACATAAGAAGAGTAACTTCCTGCAGTAAAAGACATCACAGAAGCATCGCAGAGTATTTGCTCAGTCTCGACTTCATTTGCAACATCACCCTGAAAAGAAAGGTGCATTTAAATGGATTTTATGTTCTTAGAATTTTTCATGGGAAACATTTCAAGTACGCAAAGAAATTCTAATTCTTATTCTCAATGTTTTAAAAGACGTAAATGTTGATCAATAGTCAATGTGCACATTAGAAAAGGAAAACCATTAAAATGTAATACAGGAAAGCAATTTAAAATAGCAGAGATAAGACTAGAAAAAAATAAAACTAAATAGCTACGAATACAAGTAGCAAGTAGAGAACAGCTTGAGTGATATAAATGGCAGAGATGGAGAGAAAAGAAAAACAATTACATGAAATTATACAGGAGGTTAGGAAGACCAGTGGAATATAAAAATCTGCTTCTGAAGACCAAGAGGGAATGAAAGGACGAGAATGAGATTCAAATAAGGCCTGATACACAGAAGGAAAAAAGGGTCTTGAGGTCACTTTCCCTACAAGAGCATATATGGATCACTGCATAAATTATACAAATGTCTAACCACTGTCTAAGCTGTACTAATATAAAATACTGAATTGTCAACTGTAACTGAAAAAAGTAATTATTAAAAAAAGAGTATATATGGATATGACAAATAATTTTAGAGGCATAAACAATATGTCTGTTTGGTTATCCTTTGAATATGTGAAAGTAAATA
This sequence comes from Rhinolophus hipposideros, assembly GCF_964194185.1. Taxonomy (NCBI): domain Eukaryota; kingdom Metazoa; phylum Chordata; class Mammalia; order Chiroptera; family Rhinolophidae; genus Rhinolophus; species Rhinolophus hipposideros. The sequence goes on from NC_138049.1 coordinate 46,379,941, forward strand.
ATATAGCTACAAAATTCTGATTTTTTTTAAAGCACCAGTTACAGCTATTTTCATTATTGATACAATTCTAGGAACAATGTTGCTATTTTAAGCCAGGATCAAAACCCAATGTCTCACTCAATCTGTCAACTCAATCACACATCTGCTTAAGACTCAAATAGTACCTACTGCAAACAGATGGAACACTCCATGGGGATTACATGGCTGATCGCAGGAAAGATGAATTTTTGTTATTTTCTGGTAGTGAACAGAATAAGGAGTGTCTCTTGAGCCAAACTAAAGCAGAGGGAAGCGGGTAAAGGGTTTCCCATGCTTTGTTCTCCTTAGTCTTATCATGGATGCGTTCCCAACAACTGCTCTCCTCCACTTATTCCTTGGGTGGAGGTGCTTTGCTATTTTAGTCTCTATACTAAATACATACATTTTTTCATGTATTACAGAAAGGGTGAGCCCTCCCAAACATTAGACATTTCATAACTCCCTAAGGCATTATATAACTCATTCTTAGATAGCTGATTCTTTAGAACAACTTGTGAGAAATATGACTAATATATAAGAAGATATTCTGGAAAATTATTCTCTTGATAATGTCCCAAACTAAGACATTCCACCTTCTATTATTCCACTTTGCTTCATCTGTCAGCAAAGCTGATGTAAAAGGTTAAAGTACCAGCAGCACTGTTATTTCTCCATCTTACCTCGCAGTTTGCACCTCTCTTGAGAAAACGGGTCCCAGCAAACTTACTGGATCTTCTAGCTATTAGAGTGACATACACTGGTCGTCCATAGATCAACAACTCTTAGAAATCAAGTTAAAGTTGTTTAGCATTCATGACTGTCACACGAAACCAAGGGGATCATTATACCTTAAATAAACATTTAAACAGATCTTGTGTTTAAAAGCTCCACCCAAGAATGAACAGCACTGAGTCCAACTATTCTTCAAATGGTGCATGTATTTAAGGCAAAAACAGGCTTCCCTAAGGGGTGGTTTCTAAGAATTTCAGAGGAAATGGTAACCAGGTGTAAGGTTACTGACTAAAGGAAGACCTGGTCTCTCCTTATAGACAACTAAAGGATGTAAAGAGGTACAACTAAACCTCCCTTAGTCTTCAAAGAGCATACATCTCTCAAAGAGAACATGTCACCTAACAGGTTATTTAAATTAAAAGCAATATATAATACTGAGCGAATGGAGTGAGTTTAAAACAATCCAAATGTGTCACCTAACTGCAAACACTGAACACTGCACTGTATGTTTAACCAACATACAGCTTATTAGTTCTACCACTTCATTTAACTTTCTAAGCCTGTTTCATCTTCTTATACCATAAAATGGTGTAAGTATTAATAATGTAACTAATTGTATTAGGTGGTTGGGAGGACTAGGTTAGGAAATGTGTGTAAAACTAGTGCCTGGACTGTAGTAAATGTTCAATGGATAGTAATTACTTTTATCATCAAATAGACTTCCAGAATTCATTACATGCTTGATAAACTAGGAGACCAGATTCATCATCTAAACTAATGAGCTTTCAAATTATAATCTATGGTGCTATTCGTTCATAAAAACAAACATTTATTGTGCTCAATATATGCCAGGCCGAGTTAGCTCTTGGCAATACAAAACAGCCTAGAACTACCTTTTAGAAACTGCCTTTAGAAACTGTGCACAGGAATCTCACTGAACTTCATTTCAAACTTCCTTTGTATCTTTATCTAGCCTCTCCTCTCCCTCACTTGCCACCAGGAAGGCAGTACTGGTCCTCTTTAAGGGTAACCTCTCCAAAGTAGTCCTTGAGTCCACTCCTCCCAAATGCTTACAAGAAAGCATATTGATTGATCACATTCACCCACTTACTGGTCTCCAAACAACCACTCTTTTAAAGCTTTCACTATAGGTCTTAAAAAAATCTAAGACACAAAGGAGAATATCAACTAGAAGACATGCTAAGTGCTCAAATGTCGTACTTGATCTCAAAAAGGGACAGGAAAACCCTGAACACCACTTCTAGAAAGTAGACACTTGCATTCCTAAGCCTCATAATAGCACTTCTTTGAAAGGTTTCAACATAGCTACCGTTGTTTCCTGGAAAATAAGGCCTAGCTGGACCATCAGCTCTAAAGCGTCTTTTGGAGCAAAAATTAATATAAGACTGGGTCTTATATAAGACCCAGAGTGTGTTGTGCTGTGTTGTGTTGTGATGTGATGTGATGTTACACCCGGTTGTATATAAGACCCGGTCTTATATTAATGTTTGCTCCAAAAGACGCATTAGAGCTGATTGTCCGGTTAGGTCTTATTTTCGGGGAAACATGGTAGAAATTAATTGGAAAGGAAAAATAGTATTTATAAAATTGACCTCATCTGCTTAACCCAAGGCTACTTCTATTTAATCTATTATGCCCCTTTCCAATTAAAGCCTTTATTACATTATGCCTGAACCACTACAATTTTTTCCTAACTCACATCCCTTGTTCTAGTCTTAATCCAGTTTAAAAATGGCTGTCAACTCAGGGATTACTCAGCTCTGCTTTGTACATGACCCTCTTAAAAAAAAAAAAAAGCTTTCAAAACTTCTTGCACCAAACCCGAAGTCCTTAGTCTGACCACCAAAGCAACCCAGTAACTGGCAATCTGACTCCCCTAGCAGTCTCCTTCCCCTTACACTGTACCTTCCAGGGGTTTTAAACACAAGCCACAAGAACACTCTCGTAAACTGTTCCACCTCTACATGCATAATGCTTCCCCAACCCATGATCTTGCTCCTTACTCGCTGCTAAGGCCTGACTTTTGTTTAGGGCCCAGGCCAAGTTCAACTTTTCCTAGGAGCCTGCCCCATCCTTCCAACCTGTCAGTAATTCTGCTCCCTCTCTCGGGTAAGAATGATATTTACCACCTATACAACTTACTAGGCACATTGCGTCTTCTTCCTTATTACTTATCTTTCGGCATACATAATAGATCTCTTCAAGTGATTTGCATTCCTCTATATTTTTACTACTGGTATCGTGGGTTAAGTTTTCCATGGGTACCTATTATGATAATTATAATCTTATAATTCATCTATAGCTTTCTACAAATTGCTACAGTATAAGTTTAATAATATGTGTCATTTTTTTTTAAAAAAGGATACTTGACTGCCCACAGAATCCATGAATAATATACAGCAGCCAGTCATGATGCACAGTGTTTTTAATTATATCCAGAAGTTCACCATTCCACACATACTTCATGTAAGGCTCACTACAGATCCCAAATACACCTGAAAAATAAAAACTGGATATCAGAAAGATGAAGAAATTGATTGATACTCAACTCATTTTTAAGATCTTAAACTTCCATTTTTAACTTCAAAATAAGATGCCTGGTTAACAGCATTGCCATTTTCAGTGGATATCATTTATATCATTGCCCAGAACACTGTGCTCATTCTGTACAAACACATTTTCTGATCTGTGAATTTTTAACCTAAGAGGAAAGAAAACAAGAGGGAAATTAAGGACTCCTGTACGAATATACAAACAAGGCCAAGAGACAGCACAGAGCAGTCAGTGGCTGGGAGCACTGATCTGGGGTCAGAGTGCTTGGGTTCAAATCCTGGCTCTGCTCTCATCAGCAGGGTGGCAGGTGTGACTAGGACTGTCACTTACTATCTCAGTACCCCTGCTTCCTCACCTGGACCTGGATCGTGTGGTTGTTGTAAAGAAGAAATAAGTTGACAATGCACGTAAAGTGCTTACTGATACTTCCATAAGTAGTAGTTATTAGTGTATCAAGGCTTTTTGTATATAAAGAAATGAATTTTATCGAACATGATTTCAGCATATCTAGATACATTTATTAAACATCAATGAGTTTTATAAAAGTTATATAAAGCGAAAAATGAGTATATTTATAATAATGGTTTAAAAGGTTGTAACAGTTCTGGATAGCAGGCAATCAATACTATGTTTCTTCTCAAAACATATGTTAAGCGTGTTTATATACTATGACAAATACATTTGGTTTGAGTCATAAAAACAGAACCTTCTCTGTCCTTTTAATGTATTACAAAGAGCATGCTTAGTACAGACTCCGATTGGAGTCCTGTCTACGCCACTTACCAGCTCTGTGATCTTTGGCAAGTTACTTAATGTCTCTGAACCTCAATTTTCTAAACTGTAAAGTGATACTGATACAACTACTCACTTCAGAAATATTGTTCAGATTAAACAATATATGCAAAGTAACTAATACACTACCTGACCCAGTAGAGACTTTTTAAAAAATGTATTATTTTATTTTTCTACCTACCCCGATACCTTCTATGTTTCCTGTCAGTTTTCCCCTGTGTGGCAGGAGAATAATGCCCCCCAACACCAAAAAAAGATGTCTAAGTCCTAATCACCAGCACCTATGAATATGTTCCATTACATGATAAGGAAGAATTAAAGTTGCAGATGGAATTAGTGTTGCTAATCAGATGACTTTGGATGAAGAGGTTTATTTGGATTATTCAGGTCGGCCCAATGTAATCAAAGGATCCTTATAAATGAAGAGGAAAAGAGGAGTGTGAGATAGGCAGCCTTTAGAAGATGGAAAGGACAAGAAAATGAATTTTCCACTAAGTTCTGAATAAGGGAAGGCAGCCCTGCCAACACCCAAATTTGAGTCCACTGAGACCTATTTTGGACTTCTGACTTCTGTAAGATAATAGATTTATCTAGTTTTAAGCCACTAAGTTTGTGGTAATTTGTTATAGCAGCTATAAAAACCTAATACACACTGTTCTTCATATCTATCAAGTAGAACTGCTCTAATGATACTACAAAAGTAAGTGGCTTCAGAGGCTTAATTCAGACCCCAGAACAGATATTCAAATTCATATCTGGGATGAAAATTTAGTAATTCTTTTAGCTTTTCCTTTACAAAAGGTGATATTTAGAAGAAATGTTGCAAGCAAATATTCAGGCACACGTTATCTTACCCTCTACCTGTCTCTAGAAGTAGATGTTACAATTCAGGTTCTGAATAAGGGCAAATTTCTGTGATCTAGCTGTTCTGGGGTAGGGAGGGTGCAAGGGGTTTGAGCTACACTTAGCTCAAGTGATAGTCAAGCTAACAAACTGACGCGAGTCCAGGGCAATGACAGAGATGGCATTCAGTTTAAGTAACAGTCTAAATCTTCTGGGGGTGGATCAGAACCTTCGGCAAAAGGGTACCAGAGCACAGCCTCTTCTTGTGTGTCCTACAAGGGCAAAACTTCTGGAACTTTACATTACATCCTACCTCCTGCACCCACATGTTCATCACTATCATTTAAGTTGCATAGAGCAAGGTGCCCAAGATGCTGTTGACTTATTACGCTTCCATACTAAGTCTAATTCAGCTAAACAGCCTTGGCTATAAGTTTGAAATGATTCCATCACATTCACTTTAGCAAGGACTTTGGCTTTAGAGTTCTAGACCAACCCAAAACCTTAGGATAAAGATGCCAGTTCTGCTGTGGAACTGGTTAGTCCAGGATCTCCAGTGTCACCCTAAACTAGTCGCACTGTGGTCCTGCAGTGGTCCTACAGTGGGTCTGACAAAAGCAGGGCCTATGCGGGACCAGGGGGTAAAACTGGGACCAACGTAAGAATAACCTCTGACCCGCTGCACTGGATTCTCTGGGTATTGGCCATGTGGGCTTCATCTCAGGCCTCCGTTTCCTACCTAGTCCTTATTTCCTTAAAAGTGGCATTATACCTACTGAGCAGTTTTTATGGGGGTTAGAGGCATTGTATGTAAATGGCTAGGACACAACAGACAACTCATGGTAATTTTTCTCTAAAACTCATCCCATACTGAGCTGGTCTCTATAAAAGATAATAAGGTGGCAGTAGTGTGTATTCTCCAATACTTAGAAACAAAATTCTCCATTTCAGCTTCACCAAAGTGTAGACCTGAATGTATTCCATAAAAAGTGCATGAAAATTTGCTACAAAATGTCAGCATACCATTTCCTGGCTGGCCTACAAATAAAATCACCCAGTGATTAATCTCTATAAAAATGAATTGGTCAAGTTCATATATCTGAAACAACCTAATGTAAAGACAAAGAGCAACGAGGGATGCAGAAATCTGAGGGAAATGTAAGTGAATTTCATGAGTGCCATTATATGGAAGACACATGAACATACATTAGATGTGCTGAAAACCACCTACCACTTCCACCCTGTGTAATTAATCCTTCATCTTCAAAGATGTCGAAACTCTCCTGGCGAGTCTGGGTCGTTTCTGACTTTAACATTTCCAGGGGCATTCGCAAGACAGTGAGATTATATTGAAGTGAGTGGGACAAATCATAGCTGTAACTGAGAACAGAACTGAAACTTAATAAGAATTACATTAGCAAAACATATTTCAGGGTCTTGGTTCCCATATGGAATTAAAAACTGTGAACTAAATTACTTAGCCCCTGTTACTTTACCTAAAAGCAATGCTGTTCAAGTGAGCAAAACAGTGAGTAAAACAGAGTAAACCATGAATGTAATTGAAAATTCAAAAATCACTGCATGACTTAGGCATCTGCATAGCTAGAAATATAACGTATACAATATAATGTGAATAATCTACGTTCATTGATTTGCAAAGTGCATTTTTTGCTTCACATTAAAATCAATCTAACTTCATGGCCTGTAAAAAAGGGTTACCCTCTCATATATATCTGAATATCATTTACAGATGTTACAGTATCTACTGCAATAGTGCATGATCTGTGCTCCAGTTTACCTATGAACTAAAATGATTGTATTAATTGTTAATAGTGGTACTGTAACTGACTTTGTAATAAAACAGGAATAAGAATACAACACAAGCCATTACAGTGGAACATGTTTTAGGAGAGTGACAGCCACCCAGGAGATTATAACAGTTTGAACAGTCTGTGCAAATAAAATTTTGCCTTTAAACCAAAAGAAACCCTTTACAATTCTGATTCACATACTTAATAATTTTTATAAGTATTTCTCTAGCTACATAGTTTTAGCATATAATTTCAGAAGGTATCTAGATACTTTAGGTTTATACAAATATGTAAAATATTTTAGTCATATTTTACGATGGTTATAATTGTGCCTGAAGACTCCTCCATTATATTTTAATTATTATTTCTTCTTTTATTTGTATAATTTCATTGAAATTTATTTGTTTCATCTGTGAAATTCATTTCACCACATTTGTTTGATAGAGCAATTAATTTACTGCCAACTAAACTGTATTAAGAAGCTGGTTTTTCAATCCCACCTACAAGAGCATCAGAAAAAAGAAAAATACTTAGGAATAAATTTAACCAAGTAGGTAAAAAAATCTGTATGCTAAAAATTATAAGACATTGATGAAATAAACCCAAGAAGACATAAATAAATGGAGAGAAAGCCTGTGTTCATGAAACAGAAGAATTAATATTGCTTCAATGTTCATACTGTCCGAAGTTATCTATAGATTCAGTGCAATCCCTATCAAAATTCCAATGACATTTTTCACAGAAATAGAACAATTCTAAAATTCATTTAGAACCACAAAAGATCCCTAATAGCCAAAGCAATCCTAAGAAAAAAGAACAAAACTGGAGGCATCGCACTTCCTAATTTCAAATTTTATTACAAAGCTACTGCATTCAAAGCAGTATGATACTAGCATAAAAGAAAGACACAAAGAACAATGGGACAGAATTGAGAGTCCCAAAATAAACCCACTCGTATATAGTCAACTAATATTTGACAAGGAAGTCAGAAAGATGCAATGGGGAAAGGGTAGTCTCTTCAATAAATAGTGCTGAAAACACTGGATAACCACCTGCAGAAGAACAAAACTGGACCCCTGTCTTACACCACTCACAAAAATTAACTCAAAATGGAAGAAAGACTTAAATGTGGCACATATACACAATGGAATATTATTTGGCCATTTAAAACAAAGAATACAGGAAATATACTGTGTCCTCTGATTCCGTTTTTATACCCTGTAAAATAATATAAATATTTAAGTGACTGACAGGAGAAAAATTAAGCTCAAACTTACCTAAAGTAAAAATTGCTAGATAGGTCCACATTTTGAAATATTCGTAGATACCTAAAAAACAAATTTTTAAAAAATAAAAGCATATTACATGCATAAAATACTATTATTTTTTATAGCTTACCATAAACTCATATATACATTTATGTTTGTAAATATGTTCATTAAAACTGAGGAATTCAATCCATAACTGGATTAGTGATTTCGCCTGAAGCAATTTCTAAGTCTGTTGATCATCCTTTCAGAGACTCTTAACCTTATAGTTTGACCATTTCCTCATCACTGATTAGGCCACAGAGGGAAAGTCATGCACTTACCTGTGGGGAGGAGCAGGGGCTGGGGGCGGGGGGGGGGGGTACCTGGACTTGGGGAAGACAGAAGTAAATACTGTTCTTGTTTTTACGATGTGCTTTGTAAATGCTTTGAGGTTTGAGAGAAGAGAGTAACAAAAACAACCAAAATACTTGTGGGCCATCATAATTTTAAGTTGGAAAGTGTTTTTAACATAACATTTAAAAAAATAATAATAATAACATTTATAATCTTTCGACTAGCTTTCTAATTACTCTACTACATTAAAAAATATAGTAGTTACCACCAGCACATACCTAGCTTCATCAGGATGAGTAATTCGTACCGAGTCATTGGGTATATAGATCATATTTGTATCTTCAATTTTATATATTGCATGACCTCCAATATCTGCCATCTTCCTCCTTTTTGTTATTAACACAATATAATAGCCTTCTAAAAATCTGACGAAACCTACAGAACAGAAAAGAAAGATAATGTTTCCTAAACTTAGTAATGCTTTTAGATAATATATTTAAAAGCAAAATGATTTTGACACATTTCCTACTTTACTTCTATGATTTATAGTCATATAAATTTTCAGTTGTCTCAGAACCATTCTCTAGAACTATGTAAAAATGACATTTATCTCACTTAAAAATATCACTCTAAACAATTTTATTTCCTTCATTCATTCTTTTACATTAAGTCGCATTCCAAATAGGACTTAAGTGCTATAAGCAAAAATATGTACAAGATTAAGAAGAGTTGTTGTTCAATGAGTATAAGAGTTTCAGTTTTGCAAGATGAAAAGTTCTGGAGATCTGTTGCACAGCAAGGTACAAATAGTTAACACCACTGTACTGTAGTTAAAAATGGCTAAGATTGTAACTTTTATACTATGTTATGTTTTGTACATACATCTGTAAAATAAATCAATATGCATTAGTAACACATATGTAAAAACCACCTAAGTTCTCAGAAACTTATAGTACTGTGCTAACATGCACTGTGAATCTTGAGGAGGGACAAAGATTAAGCACCACCATAGATTTGTTTGATCAAGAAACTTCTTCATCTCCTTTTCAAAAAAAAATTAGCCAATAGATAAATACATATTCTGAGGAACATACTTTGAAATACGTTGCTCAAAAGTAAGAACAAATCTCATGGATTCTTGATTACTAGAGGCAAAACCCAAATTGAGCCAGCTTGCTTTTATTTTATTTATTTATTTATTTATTTATTTATTTAGGTTGTTTCCAGTTTTTATTTATTTATTTGTTTGTTTCAGGTGTACAAAACAATATAATAGTTAGACATTTATCATTTATATCCCTCACACAGTGATAATCCCCCTGCCCCCATCTACTACCCCTCTGACATTGCACACAGCCATTACATTTCCACTGTCTCTATTCCTAATGCTGTATTCTGCTTCTTGTAACCATACACACACACACACACACACACACACACACACCCAAAATCATAGTTGGCATTCATTATTGTTCAGCTTCAGCTTCAGGTGTACAGTGCAGTGATCAGGCATCTACATCATCCCTGAGGTGGTCTCCCAAATGGGACACATGTCCATTGGATACCCTACAAAATCTTTACAACATTATTGATCACATTCCCTAAATTGATTTTCGTATCCCCGTGGCCACCTTGTGGTTACCGACTGTTTTTTAATCCCCTCACCTTCCCCTTTATCCCCACCCCCCTCCCATCTAGCAACCCTCAGTTTTTCCTCTATGTCTCTGAGACTATTTCTGATTAATTCGTTCATTTATTCTTTTCTTTAGATTCTTTTCTCACATATAAGTGAGATCATATCGTATTTGTCTTTGTCTGACTTATTTCACTTAGCATAATGTTCTCTAGGTCCATCTATATTGTTGCAATGGTAAGATTTCATTCTTCTTTATGGCTGCATAATACTCCATTGTATAAATGTACCACAGTTTCTTAATCCAGTTGTCTACCAATGGGCATTTCGGTTGTTTTCATGTCTTGGCTATTGTGTATAGTGCTGCAATAAACATAGGGGTGCATAAATTTTTTTTAATTAGTTTTGGATTTCTCTGGATACCTAGGAGTGGAATTGCTGGGTCACAGGGTAGCTCCATTTTTAGTCTTTTGAGATACCTCCATACTGTTTTCCATAGTGGCTGCACCAATCTGCAATCCCACCAACAGTGCACCAGGGTTCCCTTTTCTCCACATCCGCGCCAGCACTTGTTGTTTGTTGATTTATTGATGAAAGCCATTTTGACAGGGGTGAGATGGTATCTCATTGTGGTTTTTATTTGCATTTCTCTATAGATTAGTGAGGTTGAGCATTTTTTCACATGTCTATTTGCCATCTGTATGTCCTCTTTAGAAAAATGTCTCTTCATGTCCTTTACCCATTTTTCAATTGGGTTGTTTGCTTTTTGGAGTTGAGTTGAGTGAGTTTTTTATAAATTTTGGATATTAACCCCTTATCGGATATATCATTGGCAAATATCTTCTCCCATTCAGTAGAATCTCTTTTGTTTTATTGATGGTTTCTTTTGCTGTGAAAAAACTTTTTAGTTTGATGTAATCCCACATGTTTATTTTTTCTCTTACTTCCTTTGCCCAAGAGGATATATCAGTAAAAATCTTACGCCAGGTAATGTCTGTAAATTTTCTTCCTATATTTTCTTCTAGGAGTTTTATGGTTTCAGATCTTACATTGAAGTCTTTACTCCATTATGAATTTATTCTTGTATATTGTGTAAGGAGGTGGTCCAGCTTCATTTTTGAGCCAGCTTTTAAAAAGGGAATTAATATGAAGGATACTGAGGTGATCAATAACACCAATGGGCAACAATATGATTGGGCTTCAGAAAAAACCTAGTCAAGATACATCTCTGAATGTGCTCCACTCTCATCTCTCTCCATAGACCAGGTTCCTCCACTTCTCTGGATCATGTGGTGGGAAACAAGCTGCTAATAGCTCTAGGCTTTACATCCAAAAGCTTCCCTGGAAAGAAACAACTTTTTTAGCAAGCTCAATTCCAGAATTCCTAGGGAAGTACTTGGATTGGCCCAACATGGATTGGGCGCCCATCCCTCGACCAATCAACTGTAGCCAAGGAATAGAGTAACATTACATTGGAAGCCATTCAATACAATAACTACCGGTAGATGATTTAGGTGGGGCAGGGGGAGTTGGTGCCAGTTCCCAGAAAATAGGTTGATCAAACAAGACAACATATCCAGTAAATAGCATAGTCTTCATGAAACTCCCACAAATATCACTTCTGATAGTTAAGCATTTTATGAATGTTGGAGTATTGGAGTATTACAAAGTTATATTTTATGTCAAATCATTGGAATGCACATGTTCTATACTAGTGATTAAATGAAAGATTGTATGTGTTAATGTTCAGTAACACTAAGTTCTCAGCAACACACTAGTTACCACAGAGCCTTGGTCAAAATTTTCTGGTTCCCAGAACTTTTGCTTTGGGAGTTAAAATTACCTCTCTAGGGGGTAGTGGTGGCGGTGGTTGGCGGTCACTCCCAGAATAGCAACATGAGGAGTTTGGAGACCCTTTCCCCAGTGGAACAACCATAACTGGGGAAAATTATTATTTTTTTAAGTGGAAAGTTTCTGTAAATTGTTCTAATGCAATTTAGCAAACAGAGAAACACTTATTCAAGAAAATCTACTAAACTTTGGTAAAAACAGGTCTGTGGCATTTGAATTACCTGCTTTCCTTCCGTACCTCTCTCCCAGTTCAGTGTGACAGAGTATCTATTCCAGGCAGGTGCAACCAAAAAGATAGTGCTCCCCTTTCTCCGCCCAGTTCTCAGTCTTGGGCCATGGTTTCTGCCCAGGTGGTGCAGACCACCAGAATTCCTCATTCCCTTCAGCTCTGCATTACAGAAGCTCTATTCTAAGCAAGAACTGAGATCTGGGCTCATTTCTTCTACTCAGCTCCTACTCATAGGGTGGAGACTCTACCCCACCATAAATGGTCAAGAATACTGGGTCTCGATCCCCCTCACCCAGCTCACTCATAAGGCTAGTCAGATACAGTCACATACAGCTGACTTCCTATCAGAAATACAGAGGCCAGAAGGCTGTAAGATAACATATCCAAAGCACTGGAAAAAAAAACTGTCAACCAAGAATCTTGTATCTAGTGTAAATATCTTTCAAAACTAACTTTCTTTTGTGCACCTGTGAATATGCTTGTTCTCTCTCTCTCTCTCTCTCTCTCTCTCTCTCTCTCTCTCTCTCTCTCTCTGTTGCTGTCTGTCTGTCTCTCTCAGAGTGTTATATTCTACAAAATCTGAGCTAGTATCCTGGTGCTATGAATTTTTGTTCTAGAATTGACAAATACCCATTGTCTGTGTCTTGTTATTCGTGGCTGACCAAAAAGGAAACCAGTGATTGAATACACTAACATAAATGAGCTGAAATATATTAGAAAGATGCTTCAAGGAGTTTACGCTTCAAGGAGCCACATTACCACGAAAAAAATGCTATTACCAAGGAAAAATACTTATATTTTAGAGCTCCACACAGCACAAAGTACTTTTTAAAAAATGTTCATTTATACTCCTTTGCGTACCTTAGAGACTAGCCCAAAATTCCCTGACTAAAGCTAAAGGATATAGGAATGGGAAGGAAAAAAGATGATGACTATCACAGTAATAGCAAGTTAGGAAGTAGTTATCCTTTTAGAAGGATAAAACTTGCAAAAGTGAGGCTCTCAGAAGCAGCATAAAAACACTCAAAAAGAGAATCTAATTGGGTTTAAGTAATAAATATTTCCAAGACGAATGATTTTCCCTTTTACTCTTGCTATACACTTATTTTTATATAAAAAAATCTGTCATAATTTCTCAACTTGCATTCCAATTGAATTTTAATTTTCATTTTTAGCTGTAAACTAATATCACTCTACCTTTCCCTTTATAATTTGTATAAAGGGAAGTAAATATATTGCACCAAAGAGACTCTTTTCTCCCAGAAAAAAAAAATGCCTTCAGTATATTATATTACAGATGAGAGTATTTTCTCCTTCCTTTTTACTACAAATTGGAAGCGGCACTCTCTTTTTTAAAAGGTCCCTATCAAATACATACAGCCAACAATGAAAACACTTCAGTTTGGCACAGACATCTGCCAAGAGTGTCAGCCTATTCATCACTTTAACACACTGAACATCAAAACAAGTTTTTTCGTCTTCATTCTATGTACTTCTGGAGAGGACCCCGCCAGCCCACCAGGGAAGAACACGATAGCCTGTTTAGGGAGATGGAGTCACCATGCCAGCTAGTCATTATCTTGAAAGCCTAGAGGGAGAACAGCACTCTGGCGGCGAGGTTTGAAAAACCTCCACAAGGTACCCCGAGCTTTTACACAACAGAGCCCTCTGGAACCAAAGGGACTCCCTAACACCAAATCTATTGCTCCCTTGCTAGTCTGAGGCTCACACTTCGATCTGTTGTTTTCATTATTAACTTGGATCTGCAATCAATTTCTAAGTGTACAATTTTAAATAATAACTGAGTCCATTGCTTATTCGGCTTCTTATATAAGAAGTAATAAAACTTATTCTACCACTTTTCTCCAGTGTACTAACAGCTTAAAAGAGGATCCTCTGACAGGTGACACAGGCAGGAAAAAGACAGACCTGACGCTATCGAAAGGGGCTGGGATGGTCTCAACCCCAGCTGAGGTGAGAGTAGCAAGGACTACAGGCCCCCAGTCCCCAACTCCATCGACGTGCCCCTAGACCTGATAAAGCAACTTCTGTGAAAGAGGATTTCCCATCCCATCCAGTGATTTCCCAAACTTCCTGCTGGCCGTCAGATAACAATAGAGCAGGTCGGAAATGGGCAAGGTCGCTACAGGACTGGATCAATCCATGTCTAGGGACGAGTGATAGTCCAGGAACTTCTGGTACCAGCTCGTGAAAAAACTGAAAGTAAAGGTTTAGAAACAATTTCAGATCGCCACAAAATCCGAGCGCATGATCAATGAACATGCCTCAAACAGGGCATAGACTAGTTTGGGTATTATTGAACTTGTGTGATGAGTCACATGTGGTCCAAGGTGCAGACAAGTTCTGGACAGCATGGCTGTATTAGAATACATAAAAGGCATTTCCATAAAAATAATAAATGCTTACTTTGTACATTGCTGTGTTACTTTGCTGGTAGGTCACTCTTTCAGTGACTTCATCTCCAAGAAGAGTCTCGCACCTGAGAGGCCTAATTGCAAAAGTAGCTACTACGACACCTAAGTATGTCACCTTTAAAAGAAACATGGCGACACCTTCAGCCCTTACTCAGAGGTGATTAACCAATACTTACGTATAAAATAAATATCTGATTACAAAGTTCGTTATCAATTGATAAAAATAAAGCTTCTGGCTTTACTAGCTTATTTATCAATAGATTTAAAATGAGGCAAGGAATATTGCTAAAAGCAAATGTGCCAAGGACAATTAAGAGTGACTAACGTACCAGAAACTCAACAGTATAGCAGACTAGGGGCCATTTAATGTAAAGGCAAACTCCCAAATACAACTCCAGAATGCCCAAGGCAACCTATTTTTAAACACTATTCAATAACTGATCTTCACTTTGTTATACTTCATCATCAAAGAAAGCTCAATTTTGAATAATAAACCCTGGCTAATGAGGCAATCAATATTATATATGCCTTAGGAAATTTCTATTTCAAAAAGTTGTAGTAAAGTATCAACATTTAAAGGAATAAGTTTCACCTATTAAGTCACTTAAATTAAGCCTACTGTATTTAAGACACATTTTTTCACTTCCAATTTTTTCTTTAAAATATAAGCACCACTTAAGGTGAAATTTAATATATATGGAATTTATGGAATTTAAACATGTGAACTCATATGACTTACATAGACACGCACACACCCACAAACACTTATCTATTAGACATGTAAGTAACCTCAAGGGACTTTTCAGGACTGAGCAGAAGGTGTAGAAAAGGGGCCAGTCCGAAGGAGATGAAACTAACCATCAACTAACCACACCTGACCTTCCCTGGCAGCCACCTAAGACACCAAATGGACTTACAGGGATTACATATGAAGAGCTCTGAAAGCACACTGAAAAAAACAAACTTCCAATATGGCAGAATATAATCGAAATATCAACAAATACAAAATCACAAAATACAAAGTGTTAATCAGAAAAACTGTTAGGTTGGTGAGAAAATAATTGCGGTTTCAAAGGTTAAAAATAATTGCAACAACACAATTACTTTTGCACCAACCTAATAACATACAACTACCGCATAGTTAGGGCCATATTAATTTTAATATCTGTAGAAAGCAATTGCTCACTCCATGATGCATGCAGTACAGTAGGTTTAAGAAGCACAGAGATAATTTTGTAAGTGTTTAGAACAATAGACTTGAAATACAGCTCTGCCAACAGAGAAGGTGAGATACAATTGCCCTCATTTTCGCTTCCAAGGCCCCACTGGGCCGCACACCACTGCTTGCCAACGTTCCAGGACCCACAGGCTTCTTCATGCCTGTACCTCTGCTGACAGCCCTACTAGAGTTCTCTCCTCTTCTCCCCACATCCATCCAAATCTTGTTCGGCCTTCAGGGTCCAGCCCACGTCTCATCTTCTCCAGGAAATCTTTCCTGGCCATGCCAGATCCAAGTGATCTACCTCTTATGTAACTTCCAACACCATTTAGCTTTTACTACGTAGCTCGGCCCTTAATTACAATCTCGGAGTTCTTTCATGGGCATTGGTTTCTGTCTGCCACCCCAGTCGAATCATCCTAAGACACATAGGAACAAACCCGCAGTACAGCAAAGACAGGTTTACTGACCCTCTGCAGTGAGAGACGAGCACACCAGAGCACTGTGGGGCACGCAAAAAGGCCCCACCTGCCAGACAGCACACTCCTTAACGGCCAAAACCATATCTATCTTTGTTCATGAATAAATAAAGTAACGAAGTTATAGGATTTGAGGGAAGAGTTTAGGTAAAATTGAAATGAAGAGGATCAAACAAAGCAGGACCGTATGTAAAGAGAGGAATATCAAGTCTGGACTGTGAAGCCGAATCAGTGTCCCGTTTCCTTGAAAACAGTGCAGTTAGAACAACGGTAGACTGCTGTGTCCACAAACCCCTTATCTGCAGCTCTGCCTCTGAGTTGTAAATCGAGGCTGCTTCTCTGTGTCAAAGCATCTTGGATCATCCAGGCAGGACGGGGTGTTTTCTCTCACTGACAAAATTTCAAACAGCAAAGTGTCTGATTCTAGAGAACAAAGTTTCTCAATGAGCAAGAATGCATCAGTCATTCACGGAAGGAAGTTAGGACACTTTACAGTGTAGCATGTCCCTGGGAAAAATTCCTGTTAATTTCCAAGCTAGTTTTTCCAGCTGATGAATAGCAGGGCAGATGTTAACAGTCCAAGATCATTCCTCAACAAGCCAAACAGCAGACTCCTTAACGGCCCCCACCATTGTCTCCATTTGTTTGCATCCTCGATGACAGGAGCACAGTGCTGAGTGTACAGCAGATGCTATACAAAGGCTGTTTGACATCTGATTGATGGATAATGAAGTGTTAAACAACCAAAGCTACAGAAAATGGGTTATAAGTATAAAGCATTTATATAGCCTTGCAAAGTATTCTTAAGAAGTCTATGTAGGAAAAAAAAAAAAGGCAGTAAGAGGGAAATACGTTTCTTACCCACAACACCAAAAGCAGAAACAGCTCGAAACAACCCGGAGGAACCTTTCTGTCCCATCTTTGTTCTATTTCCGAGATCCAAGCGGCCAAGAAGTTCTCTCACTTCTTGTGGAGAATACACATGCTAAAAATAAGCAAATTTAATCTGTAAGGTTGTGCTTACTTTTTACATTGATCATTTATTCTTTACTCCTGAAAATTAAAAGAATCATTACAAGAATCATTAGTTATTTCACAGATAAGTATTTAACAGTGCAGGACTAAGCTACAATTTAAAAAAGCCAACAAATTATTTACCATTGGTAATGAAGGGTGGTTATCAGATCACGTTGCTGTACCATAAGACTGTATCAAACCTTATCTCCTGAACCAGAGATTTAAGGGATTCAGCACAAATTTCAAGAAATCTATAAACCCTTTAAAATTTAAAAATAGGCAAAGTTTTTGTTGTATGTGCATTGTTTATAAGAAGGCCCGTAGCTTTTTTCGATTCTCAAAGAGAACCGTGATCAATCACTCCTACCCCCAAATAAATTATTACATTGTATTAATAAAAACTCCCAGTTTGGGGGGTACAAGAGATCACAACACCCAGGAGTACAGGAAATCACAAAATAGAATTTATCTAAAATTATTATAACACAGAAAATTTTGCAAGAGCTTAGTGAAAATTGGTTCCAAGCTGTAGTTACTAGTACATTTGAAAAACCAGGAATCCACATGTTTTCAGAAATATTCACAAATTGGAACTTTAATACAAAGGATAAGTTACATTCTCTCATTTGAAAGAGTTAAAATTAACTGTTCAACACCACCATATTTTGACTAACAGCCTCATGTTTTTGTGCCACCCGAATTAAATCTCGTATTCCTGACTGCGTAATATAACATCTGGATAAAAATACTTTATCATTTTTCTAGTGCATGGTAAGTCATCAGGAGAGATCGTGCAGGTGATTTTTTTAGCAAAATAATAAAGTCTGCAGTAGGGAAGTCCTTTCTGACTTCAAGTAACTTCCTATTAAAGCATAGTAATAAATACTCTCTTGGGTAGATAAAATATTAAGAGTTGTACTGAATTATTAAAATGTCACCTTTAAGAAAATATATTCTTATCCAAAGAGTTTGCTTTGTAAAACAAATCAAACTGAGGAACAAAGTGTCATTCTGGCATGTTACTTGACATCAGTAATTTGTAGAAACCACATTAGAGATTCAAATTCTAGCCAATCATGAAAAATAATTGTAATTGTTAGATGCATGATTAAAAAAATTATGTATCTCTAGAAGGTGTAAGGATATTTCATATCCTTTAAACAAGTACAAAAGTTTATGTTTGTATTCAGGTTTGCAAGATACTTACCTTATCATCAATTATGACCAAATCTTTTGGTTCTGTTCTATCAATTTTCAAAACACGGTATTTTGTTTCTGCATGATTGCTCCCAACCAGAAAGTATCTCTATAAATAAAAAGGAATGTCATTATTTTTTAAGGCATTATGCCTTAGACACATTTAATAATCACTTCAGTTTTTGAAATAAATACATTAATAAAGTGAGATTAATTTTTAAAAGAAACATTTCTGTTAACACTGGCACATTAAAAGAAAGGCTGATTCAAAAGGTCAATTTTAACATTGAAATATTCTTAGTGGTTTCATGATAAGCATGAGTCTGATATCTGAAACATACCCAGTAACTAGGTCAGATGAATTTAATTATATTATATAGAGATTAACCTAACTGATAGGAGACTTTGCCAGGAAGGAGCAGCTCTGGTAAGAATTAGAAAGCTCAGCATATAATTAGAAATGCTCAATTATCACTATTAAAATATTGATAATATATCAAATAAATCTTTACACATTTTCTATAGAAGACTGAAAATGACTTTTATATAGCAATGTAAAAATCCACTCCAAAATCTTATGAAAGTTTAAAATGAGTGTACTTTCTCAAATGGCTTTTTTATAGATAAGCTACAAGAAATAATTAATATTCTTTATTTTCTGAAAGAAACACTTTCTTGGATCATTATACCTGAACATATTAGTCTTCTTATATGAATACCAAGAATAAAGTGAATAATAAAACTGTAGAAAAAGAATAATCTTATATTTATATGAAAATGCATTTAAGAAAACCTAAACAAGATGAATCATTTTAAAATAGCATTTAAGAGAATAAATCTTCATTAGCAAAAATAAGTTACTTAAAGATATTTTCCTTCAGAAATGTCCTTTAAAAAGTGCCACCTCTTCAACATTGCAAATACTGAGAAGACATTGCCACAATCAACTGGCATCTTACCATCTCAGTGGTCAAACGAGATAGAGATACGCAAAGCAATTAAATAAAATTCTCTAGATTAATGGCCAAACTGAAGTGTAAAGACCATAGCAATTCAGAGCAAGAAAGATTAATGTGGATTCCTATCGATGCAGAGAATGTCAGTGGAGTTAGGACCTAAATTGAGCCTTAAAGGATGGGTAAGATTTTAGTAAGATTTTACTGTGTATCAGAATGTAAGCACTTGGTTATATTAGTTTAACACTAAATCTGTAGAAACGACAAGTTTTTTATTAAGTATATATCGGTTAGTAAAGGTCTGATCTAGACTTCCAGGTTATAAAGAACACAACTATATGTTAAAAGATGCTGGGTTAGCTCTATCTCAAGAGGAGGGCTAACCAAAAAACCGAATCCCTCATCTCCTAGGAGAGGTCAAGTCTGGATGACACTACCAGTTATAATGAGGTGGGAGACAAGCAATTGTAATAAAAATTAGTAAACTACTTCCAGACGTCCTGGCACTTCAAGTGACCAGGACTTGATGCATTGGGGATAGAAAGGCAAGGAGACAGAGAGAGGGAGGAGCTCCAAATTCTCAGCCTGGCCTCATCTAATTTCTTCCGAGTCCCTGCCCAGAGGGGAGGGGTAACCAGGTGATAAGGTTAACTTCAGAAGAATGGTTTGCAAACTATACGTATTTGTTAGCAGAAAAGGGAGCCGGCTTCTTGAAGATCTAAGGAAAAACAGTTCCTGGGAGAAGAAGCAGCGAGTGCAAAGACATGAAAGGAAGAAGCTTGGTGTTTTTGTTAGAGGCACAAGATTACAGGTAAGTGAGAAAATGCTCCTAGGACACCTAACACAATGAATAGCATTGGACACAAAGCACTCAATGAGTGTTAGTTTCTTTTCCTCTCCTATACTTTGTAAGATATCAGCGAGTTTATGACATTGAATTTGAGATAAGGGTGGGGGGGACAGTAAAAAAAAGTACCTCAGTGGAAGAAAAGCATGTATAAGACCAGAATGGAACCAGATAATAGAAGGATGTACACATCTGTTAGAATCAGTCTTTGTCCTCAGGAGAGAAGAGCATACAAATCAACAACTGGATGCAATGACAACTTGACAGGAGGGGCACCTAATCCATTCGGGGAGGGTCAGAGCAATCTACCCAAAGAGGCTACTGTGGTCCTGATGTGGAGTGTGGCCTTGAGGGACCTCTAAAATGGGACTCGGTATACTGAGCCACGATAGACAAGGGATACCCACCACGTCCGCCTGTAACAATCCTCTCATCACCGGCCCCACCAAGGCACTTTTATTGACATCTAAATGTAGCACTTACTTCTGAAGGCCGTGTCTAAATTTGTTGGGGGCATGTCTGTCCCCTTCACCTAATTATACGCAGCTCAGGGGACAAGGGCTAACACCCGAACCTCTGTGGTTTTTAATTCCAGCCTAGGGGTACAGCCTGGTTCCACAGGCACTGGGTAAATGGGAGGTGAAAGAACACTGCCCACCACAGACTAATCATTGAATTTGCTGGGTAACTTTCTACAACATCTATAGGAAACCGTAGTTTTTGGGTAAGTACACAGAAAGATGGCTCTTTTGGTCAACCACTCAGTAAGGAAGAACATCACAGCTTTATGGGAGGTAAAATCCCAGAATGAAATTCCTAGAATTTTAATAGATCCTAGGAACTCTGAAGATTAATTGCAGTAAGACTATGATTTGGCAGTTCGTAAAAAAATACACACACACACACACACACACACACATTTCGTGAGATTTGAGCTGTTAGTGGGCAAACGCATTGCTGGCCCTTGGAGCAGATACATAGGAGGGCAGACTTACACCTGCCATTTCCAGACCCCTCCAAAACCTCTAGTAAGCAGGGGAGACAAAGCTAAAATCCACAGAATTTTGAAGCAGATCTGAGTGGGGAGAAAGAAACAGAAAGTGCTATAAATACCTACATTTTCTCTCTTCTAAAGTAGTCTAAGAATCCTAAAAATGTTTTGTGCAGAGAAGAGCGACTTCATATGAAGCCAGTAATGTGGGAAAGAAAACCACAGCCCTCAGCTGTCGTGCCCCAGGCAGAATCACTCTCCTGCAGTGCCCTCTGCTGGGCAGTTGACCATCGACTTTCACACCAAATTTTTAAAAGAGGTAGTAACTTCCAGAAAGCCCTTATTTCTACTCGGTTTAATTTCCTTCCTATTAAATATATCAACTCTATAACTATGTATGTATATCCTTAGACTTTGTTACATTACAACCCATTTGCTTCAAAATGGACTTCAGCATTTGGGGGCTTTAAAAATTGTCCTGAAATATCTTTTCCTTAAATTCTTCTCCACTGATGATATTTTTATATCTTCTTATTTTGAAAAATTTTCCAACCTACAGTGAGATGAACAGAATATACAATAAAAACCTATACACCTTTCACCTAGATTCACCAGTTGTTAACATTTTACTACATTTGTTTACTCCCTTACTCTCTCTAGAGATAAGCTTTTTTCCTTCTGAACCATTTGAAAACGAGTTGCAGGATCATAACACAACACCCCTAAAAACTTCAACTTGTGTTTCCTAAAAACAAGGACATCCTCCTATATAATCATATTATCTATATACAATCCATATTTAAATTTCCCCAAATATCCCTATAATATCCTTTATACCTGGCTTTTTAGAAACCAGAATCCAATCACAGATCATGCATAACATTTGGTTACCGTGTCTTTTAAAAAATCTTTCAATCTAGAATAGTCCCCCTGCCTGTCTTGCATGACCTTTGTCTTGACTGCCTTTGTCTTGCATGTCCTTGGTACATACATGGCATTTAAAGTCAAGGGACTGGCTTAAACCTACTAGGGAGGATGAAGGTGGAGCAGAGCTCAAAAATAGGCTGAGACACTTCATTATTTAGAGGCTGGATATGGAGAAGGAAACAGCTGAGAAGACTGAGAGGAAGAGCCAGTGATTAGGAAAAAACCCAAGACAAGGTTGAGTCATCAAAGCAAAGGGGCATCATTTGGAAAAGGAGGGAGCAGTCAAATCCACAGCAAATGCCGCTGAGAGGTCAAGTAAGATGAGGAGAGAGAAGTGCCCAAAGGATCTGACAACTGAAATTTGCGAGTGGCCTTTCCATGGGAGCGCTGATAGGGGCAAGATCCATGACCCAGCTGGTGGAAGAGCAAATAGATAGTCTTCTGGGTAAAGATGGAAGAGTGACCACCTCTGTTCCTCCCGAAACACTTCACTAAAACTATAATGAAGTAGTTTAATGCCCCAAGAACAAAAGGAAAAGTGAAGGAGATAGCAGCAAAAAAATTATTTAAAACTGAAAAGCATGCCCAAGAAAGCTGAATCCTAACGCTGGCAATGGGAAAGTCAAGAAGCAATCCAACTTACACCACAGAACTTCCAAAAGGTGTCAAAATGTGTGGCATCTCTTATCTCTGGAGGTAGGAATGTAAACTGTCAGAAAACAAGATAAAAAGAAGGTAGCACAAGCTTCTAAAGAGGAAAAACACAAGCTTGAAGCTAAAGATCAAGAATAGAAAAACAGTACAAATTCTCAGTAGCAACACTGCAAGGTGGAAGCCAGGGACACAATTAATACCTTCCAAGTTTTAAGGGAAAATTAATTCCAATCTTTAATTTAACATTAACTCTATCAATCAAACATGAGGATAGCATAAGGACATTTTCAAACCTGCATTGGCTCAAAATAATTTATTGTCCCTGAATCCTTTCTCATGAAGTAACTGGAAGAGGTATTCCACCAAAATGAGGGAATAAAGTCAAGAAAGAGAAAGACACAGGATCTGGGAAGATAAGGAAATCATCACAAGGGCAGCTGTAGGATGATGGTGAATAGGCAGGACAGCAGCTTGCTGCAGCCCTCAGGAGCAAGCAGCCTAGATTCGAGCCATTGCTTCAAGAAGAGGAGACCGAGAAGAGTACCTACCGGAGATTTTAAACATCTGGGAAAATTGAGGTTGAATTCATTGTAAGTACTTAATAAGAGCTAGGGCTTGTAGAAAGAAGGAATGGTCATCTCAAGTACGGGCAGTCTGAAGTTCAAATGGTAAAGATGAAAAAGGAGGGAAATAAAACGCCCAAAAGCAACAGAGAAGGAAAAGGAGCAGTAATTGGCATGTACAGGATTTCCATTGACCCGACTTACGTCAGCTGGACTGCCTGAATGGCCACATACACGCAGGTGCGCATGAATCAGGAGAAAACATTTGCGTGTGTGCTTAGAGATGTGTTGGGGATTAGGGGCTTGGCAGGAGTTGGGGTGCAGAATTAAGATACCAAACAAAAGCTATATTAAAATGCCCATTAAGACAGAAGATGACCTAAGCTGGCTCTCCTCCGAAAGTTAAGCATCGGTATTCAAGAAAACACTTAAAATGTCGATATGTGGCTTTAACAGTGGTTAACTTAGTATAAAGATTCGCATATTTCTAAAATATATACATGAACTCCAAATGGAATACAATAGGTTAAATTTCCGTTTAACAGGAAATTCAGTATCTATTAACATTATTATCTCCTTTTATAATGACAGGCTAATTAATCACTCACTTTTCATTTGAGGGAAGAAAATAAGTCTTCTTGATAGACAAGACATTTTAGGTTGTCTGATAGCTTCAATTAATGTTAAACTTCACTTGAACTTTCAGAATAAAGGTATTATTTTTAAAGATCATCATGAAGTTACTTCTCACTACCTAACAGTATTACAGACCTGCCTCCTCACTTTTTCCAGTAATCCCACAATCAGTAACGCAGCCCTGAAAGGGCCATGGGCCGCTGATAGTCAAAAGGCATGTCTCCAAGTCCACTCTACAGACACAGAGCTTTACTGAGGGGGAAACTTCAATCCCCTGTACCTACAAGTGTGAAACTTTGGCACCTCCAACCACACCTTCCAAATCAGCTATGCTTCTCTCTCCTACTTTATAATCATTTCGTTCCCTGATCCAACCCCTAATCCCGTTCCCTAATGACACAAATTAAGGCTAATATGAAGGCTCATTGAGTAAGCTGCATTCCTCATGATGTGGTTCTTACTTTATTCTATTTTATATGATGGGGTGGGAAGTAGGGAGAAGCTTCCTTAAATCCTTTTGGAACGAGACAGGAATTAAGTACACACTACCTACCTGCCTACCTGCATACATACAACCAGTTTTGAGCCAGTAAGAGTAAAGGTGACACTAACAACGTCACCCCCGCAAAGCACACATGGCAGACACAATAATCTGCCACAGTTCTTTCTATTCAGCTACCAATTTTAAAATCAACTGCTATGCATTCATTTCTTTGTTATGAAATGGTCACTTATTGCAATGGTAAGACCCCCTAGGGCATCACACATGAAGCAAAAGCTATACATTGTAAATCATCTAAGGTAAATTGCAGTTTCACCCAGGAAACCTTGAGGTTGCTGAAACTCCTAGTCGCACTGGGCTGCATGAATGTCAGGGCTGGGTCTGGCCTTAGTTTATCTGTGGGACTGGGTCACAGGGCAGATTAGGGCTAGAGCTAGGTTGCAGGAGCCAAAGGGCAGCATGAAGGTGCTGGTGCCGGGGAGAACAGGTAAGTCTGGGAGGAAGCAGACCCTGCACAAGACCCCAACGACACTTCCTGCATGCCACCTACCTCCCTTTCCTCTCCAAATAGTCCTCAAATTTCACCTCTAAACACAGGTAACAATGATAACCTGAACTTTGCCTCAGGAGCATTCTACTCAACTGTCCTTCTAAATACAGACTCAGGACAAGAGCCACTGATCTTGCCCAATGTCTCTTTTGTTCCTTAATGTGTCCCTAATTCCTTTATAACCAATTAATACACTCCCAGAAATCCAAACAAGAATGCCCATTTCTTTCACGTACTTGCCAACAATGATTTTGGGTCAATCTTTGCCATTCTGACAGGTGAAAAATGGGAATCTATTTTCATTGTATTGCCTTCATTAATAGCAACTTGAATATTTTTTCATATTCATACTTCTTTTTGGCTAATTACCTATTCATGTCCTTGTTCTTTTTTGTCCGGTGTTTTATTTTACAAACTAATCTACACATTTTTTTGCATGTAAGAATATAGTACTTTACTCATCTTTCAGGCTACTACTATTAGGTTGATGCAAAAGTAATTGCCGTTTAAAAGGTTAAAAATAATTGCGGAAACCGCAATTACTTTTCTATCTACCTAATACTGTCTCTGTAGTCTTTTGACTATTTTTTATTTACATTCATAGTTTTAAATGTTTTCTATTAGAAAAGAAAAAAATTAAGTCAATGATCTAAATGTCTACCTTATGAATCTAGAAAAGATGAACTGATTAATTTAAAATTCCTAAGAGGAAGAAAATAAGCTTAAGAGCAAAATTAATTAAATAGAAAACAAACAATAGGAAAAATTAACCAAGACAAAAGTTGGTTCTTTCAAAAGAATAATAAAATTGATAAACACCTAGCAAGATGGATCAAGGAAAAATGAGAGAACAGAAAACACCAATGTCAGAAATGAAAGGAGTTTCACTACAAATCCTAGAGACATCCCAAGGTTAATAAGGGAATAACTTGATGACAATAAATTCAACAATTAAAATGAAATAGGCAAATTTCTTGAAAAACACAATTTATCAGAACTGACTCAAGACCCATGAAAAATCTGCATAGCCCTATATCTGCTCTATAAATTGATTCATTATTAAAATTTGCCCCACAAAGCAACTCCAAGCCCAAATGCTTTTCGTAGTAAATTCTAGCAAACATTTAAAGAAAGAAGCAATAGAAATCTTATACAATCACTTTCAGAAAGTAGGAGAAGGAACACTTCTCAACTCATTTTATGAGGCCAGAGTTACCGATATCAAAATCAGGCAAAGATGTCAAAGAAAATGATAGACCAATATCCTGAACATAAATGTAAGAATCCTTAACAAAATATTAGCAAACAGAATCTAGCAATATATGAAAAACGATAATATAGCGAAGTGGTAGGTAGAAAATGGTACAACTTAGAGATAATAAAAGATGACAGAATGTTGGTAATTTTGAATCTGGGTGATGGATATATAGTTTATTATCTCATTCTGCTTACTTTGTATATGCTTAAAATTTCCATAATAAAAAAGCTAAAAACCAAAAAGACATACAAACCACAAGCCAAATGTTCTAAATTATCTGATGTGTCAGAAATATAATTACTCTGTCAAACTGCTATAAAAGTTTCTAATCATTTACTCAATTTCTATGCACAATTTGTCACAGTCCAGTTGCAAACTATGCCTACCAGCAGTTACTGACCCCTCTCAGTAGCCCTGTCCTAATCTCTCTTTGCCTCATGTTTTTCTTCACCAAATAATAATAGTAGTAGTAGTCGTGGAACAACAATTACCTCTTAGAGGATTTATGAGGACTGAATAATAAAATCTATGTAGACTGCTTTGCAGTGCCTAGCATACAAGTGCTCCATGAGCGTTAGTGATAATTCTCATTAATACAGCTTGCTAGTTTTTTTTTTAATTCCTAGAATCTATTTAGTTGCCAGTAATTTCATGCCTTTTTCTGAATTATTTACATCCCTTAAACTTTGAGCTTCTTAACTCAAAAAAATCTGTTGCTTATATCTTTGCTTAAGTCAAAAATTGACCTACTGGTACTAAAGAAGAAATTGAAGTTCAAAGATTAAATGCAGCAGACATGGCTCAGGAGGTTGCCTTGGCCCCACCATTCCCTGAAACAAAGCAATGGTTCCATAGACAAGTCATTACTGCCAGACCCTTCCTGGCCACGATGGTTTGTCCACCCAGGAGCAGATTCCCAATCCTAGATGAGTCCAATTCCGTCCGTCAGCACTATGCTCTGTCCTTGGTAGCGCTCTTGAGAGGGTTCTCAGACCCTGAGGGGTGTTTCTGTCTTCCCACAGGTTGGAGAGTTAGGCTCCTCCATGATTCTTCTATGCAACAGCTCTTTCAGCATCCTTGTGATAAATTCGCTTTTTATCCCTAAGCTGGCTAGAGTTAGTTTCCACTACTTAGATGGCTGAGGCGTCACAGCTGAGTTCTAGAACATGAATCTCTTTGTGTTAAACTCCCTCCACCAAAATCTATTGAGAGCCTACCTTTTTCAAAGCAATGTACCAGATCTGGGCTAGGAGGACTAGTAAATTTTGACAGGAGAAGAAGGGGTGGGACATTACAAGGAGAGAGAACAGCAGAAAAGGAACTGAAAGAAATACAATTTTGCTGCAAAATAAAGCACATAAAAGTACACAGTTAATCCTCAATAAATGTTTGCTGACTTGATATTAAACTAGGTATAAGATCGGACAGACAAGTTGACGACCAATCATATGTCAAACTAAGGGATTCAGCATTTACTCTCCTCAAAATGGGGGCCACTGAAGGTTTCTGAGCAGAAGAGCCCTATATGAATTGTGCTTTAGAAAGAACATCTCAGCCAGTCCTCACGAATGCTCAGCTTATTAATGAGCTGAAATTTCTGTGTTTTCAGTAGTTTTTATATTTCTAACTAGGAACATTTACCAGCATATTGTACAGAAAACTGAAGGTTTTGCTTTCATGTGAGAATGATAACTTCTGTATGACTCTTCTCAGAGAAAAACTGAAGATATTTGAATATACAGTATGGTAGATAATTTCATCTTCTGGTCTGGATCTCATCAAATGAAGTTGAGTAAAATTAATTTAGGGTCAAAAATGTTTCTACTCTATGATGACCTGAGGCAGACATGATATTAGGACCATGTTATAACTGAGAAACTATTAAGCTAAGTACCTTCTTGTACTCCTCTATCTAATGAAGACAATCCAAGTTCCACCAAATGGGCCTCATAAGACACTCCATAGCATAAGAAAGAGTATTACGCAGGCTTCCAGCATATGCAATCTTGTTATCATGACGTGTAATTTTAAACAGAGCCTAATACACCAATTTAGAAAAGCTATGCTTTATTTTCCAACCACACAAGTGACAAAGTATGTACTGTACTTCTATAAACACCATTCCCTAAATTTTAGGGAACTAGTAAGCTAAACATAAAAACTGATCTGCTATTCGACTAGCAACTATTTACATGGCCATTTGAAGTAATAAAACAAAAGACATGGGTTGGAAAAAAAGCCTATTGAAAAGCAAAATAATTTTATCCAAACAAATCAGCTGTATGTAAACAAAAGAAGTTTCTCTTTCCTTTCAAATAATGAAAACCGAACATGTCAGCAATAAAACTACTGGTAATTAACGTGGATCGTAGTGATGGTATGCCATAGAATAGTAAAACGGGCAAGTTACCGATTCATAGGTCAAAAATACCCGTGCCTGTACTGTAACTAGTGAACTGTGGAACTCTAACAAACTTTCTGAAAGTTAAAAAGAATCCAGTCACTCCTGCAGAACCTCATGAACAGTTTCTGAGATACCACAAGCAGCTGTTTCCAGCACGTGCCAACCGTGGCTTTTAAATGGAAATACGTAGATGCGAAAGCACGGGTGTCCTGGGTGCGACAGCAGGGCAAAGCCCCCCTGAGACATATTCCCCTAGGCTGGGATTAGGGAACTGGAGGATGGGGGTGGGGGGTATGCTGCCTCTGCCCTAAGGCCTCACAGTCACTCGCCCGCCATCCTCCCGCCCGCACCCCGTCGCGTCGGGTACTCACAGCTCTGGTCTCATACAGAACCAGCTTCTGGACCGAGCTGATGATGGGAGCGGCGGCCGTGGGCATGGCCCGAGCAAACGGGGGTCCCCACGAAAGGGCACCAGGCGGCGCGGCCCAGGTTGTGGCAGCCTCCGATTGCCCAAGGAGACCCAGAGAAAAGACACCTCAGACCCTAGACAACTCCTGGGCCCTAAAGATGAAGCTATAGATGACCAGCGACAGCTCAGGTGTTTCCGGATCCCGACGTCCCACCTCCAGGCCAGCCCCGCCCCGCCCCATCGGGGCAGGGCTGGAGGATTTACCATAGAGAGGTAGGGTAGAGGTTCCCAGAACCTGCGTACTGAAGAGGAAGGAAGCGAAGGACGCCATTTTTAGTGCGGGCAGGAGAAAAAAACGGCGGAGGAAAGGTAGCGGATTAATTAAGTCTCTCGTGTATTAGGTCCTTTTTGGAAAGGGGGACTTGGAGCTCTATTACTTCTTTTGAAGTATTTTTCCGAGTTGCAGACAGATCCATTCCCAAGTTGGTCTGTTTTTTTCACTGTTTCCTTCTTCCTTTATTTTCCTGGAAACCTACTTTGTGATGGTGCTTTACTGAGTTGTCGGTGTTTTCCCCTCACGTCTCCTTGTCTGTTTTACCCTTACGAGTCACAAAATCCATATCGTCCGGAGAGTGTGTGGTTCAAGGAATTTTTTTAAAAATCACCAGAAGTTGGAAATTTTGGACTTTGCCACGTATTTGTGCCTGAGGCTAACCGTTCGTAAATCTGGAGGGTAGTGTAGTGCAGTGTAGTGTAACACTGGCTTCGGAGTCAGGCAGTTCTGCGCTAAAATAAGGTGTTTTCCGTTTGACGTTTGGGAACATAAATGGGCAATGGCTGTACCCTCTCTATCGCCTTCCATATTTGTGAAAAGCATTGCATTATAATTATGAATATAAAATTAGATATTCAAGAATACAACTATGAATACAAAAAAGTGAATATTTAAAATAAGAAAATATTTTTTTCTTATTTTAAGCCACCCCCCTTAAAGCCCCGCCCTCGCTGCCACCCCATCCCTGGAGGCCCTGCGCGCAGCACCGCCAGGGGTTGCCTCGGCAACCGCTCAACAAACCCGGGAGTCCCCGGAGGCGGCTGCCGCTGGTCAGTGGGGTCCGCGGGGGTCCGCTGCGACCAGGTAAGTAGGGGTCACAGTCCACTGCCTGGAGGCATTTTGGGATAGATTGAGGGGAATCCCACCTCTTGCAGGGACTTCAGACCAGTTCCTTTTCTTGCATAACTAAACTTGGAGATCTGCGTAAATTTCGCTTTTTAAAAATCACCCTTTCAGCGACTAATGTTTTCATTCCACAAATATTTACTGAGCACCTACTGTGAGAGCATAAAATGTACTGAAGGGGCTGCTAACCTAGCCTAGGCAGAGTGCTAGGTTTCCCAGGAGTTGAGCCTCCTGTAAACTGGACACAACCCCATTGCTAGAGAGTTTTTCAACTACTAAAAACGTGAGGGAATTTTTAAAATTTGTATTAAATTATAGTGTAAACACATAAAATGTAATGTTAGAGATTATATTATATAACAATGTGATATTAGAGATAACATTGTAAATTCAAAATGGAGAAACTACAAAACTTTTGAATATTTTAAATTTTCTTTCACAATTTGATACAACTTTTATTAAGAATTAGGAAGGTGACCGTGTCAATTCTGGCATTTTTCATTGACTTGGATCTTTTAACCGGGAAAAATATTTGGTCCTCTTCTATTTCATAATGGAAACCAGCTCTTCTGAACGTGAGTTAAATATTTGCACAATGTTTTTATTTAGGATAACAATTCTTTTGTTTTGTTTTTATTAGTTTCAGGTGTACAAAACAATGCAATTAGTAGACATTTTACCCCTCACAAACTGGCAACCCCCCTTCCCCAATCTATTGACCCTCTAATTGATTTATCTATTACAATTCCATTGACTCCATTCCCTATGCTGTATTCCATGTCCCGTGACCATATATATATATACATGTATATATGTATATATATATAATTATAGTTGACATACAATATTATTCAGCTTCAGCTTCAGGTGCACAGAGTAGTTGTCAAGCATCTACACCATCCACGAAGTGGTCTCCCTAACAAGACAAGTGCCCATCTGACACCCTACAAAATCTTTACATCATTATTGATTATATTCCCCTAACTCTCTTTCATATCCCCGTGGCCATATTGTAGTTACCAATTTGTGCTTTCTAATCCCTTCCCCTTCTACCTCATCCCCCCCACTCCCTTCTAGCGACCATCACTTTTTCCTCTATATCTCTGAGATTGTTTCTGTTTACTTGGCTCAATTTATTTAGTTCTTTAGATTCCACATATAAGTGAGATCATATGGTATTTGTCTTTCTCTGACTTATTTCACTTAGCATAATGTTCTCTACGTCCATCTATATCGTTGCAAATGGTAAGATTTCATTCTTCTTTTTTTAATTTTAATTTATTAGTTTCAGGTGTACAAGACAAGGTAATACTTAGACGTTCATCATTTATATCCCTCACGCTGTGAACCCCCCTCCCCCCATCCACTATCCCTCCGACCTCACACTGAACCATCACATTATATATATAAAATTATAGTTGGCATTCATTAATGTTTAGCTTCTGGTGTACAATGCCATGATCAGGCATCCGCAGTATCCCTGAGGTGGTCTCCCAAATAGGACGCATGTCCATCGGATACCCAACAAAATCTTTACAACATTATTGAATACGTTCCCCAAATTAATTTTCAAAAAACCCTGAGACCATCTTGTGGTTACCAGCTGCTTCCTAATCCCTTCACCATTCCTCTTATCCCCAACACCCCACCCCACCCCCGCCCATCTAACAACTTTCGGTTTTTTCGATTTCATTCTTCTTTATAGCCCAGTAATACTCTATTATATAAATGTACCACAGTTTCTTAATCCAGTCATCTACCAATAGTTATTTTGGTTGTTTCCAAGTCTCAGCTATTGTAAATAGTGCTGCAATAAACATCGGGGTGCATATATTTTTTCTAATTGGTATCTTGGATTTCTCTAGATAGATACCTAACAGTGGAATTGCTGGGACATAGGTAGTTTCATTTCGTTTTTTGAGATACCTCCATACTGATTTCCATAGTGGCTGCACCAATCTGCAATCCCACCAACAGTGCACCAGAGTTCCCTTTTCTCCACAACTTCGCCAACACTTGTTGTTTGTTGATTTATTGATGATAGCCATTCTGACCTGAGTGAGGTGGTATCTCATTGTGGTTTTTATTTGCATTTCTCTAATGATTAGTGAGGTTGAGCATTTTTCTATATGTCTATTGGCCATCTGCATGTCCTCTTTACAGAAATGTCTCTTCATGTCCTCTGCCCATTTTTTAATTGGGTTGCTCGTTTTTTTGGTGTTGAGCTGAATGAGTGTTTTATAAATTTTGGATATTAACCCCTTATCAGATGTATCATTGACAAATATCTTCTCCCATTCAGTAGGCTGCCTTTTTGTTTTATTGATAGTTGCCTTTGCTGTGAAAATACTTTTGTTTGATGTAATCCCATGTTTATTTTTTCTTTTATTTCCCTTGCCCAAGTAAAAATATTACTCAGAATAATGTCTGTGAATTTACTCCCTATATTTTCTTCTAGGAGTTTTATGGTTTCGGGTCTTACATTTAAGTCTTTAATCCATTTTGAATTTGTTCTCGTATATGGCATAAGGAGGTGGTCCAGTTTCATTTTTTTGCCCATGTCTGTCCATTTTACCCAGCACCATTTATTAAATAGACTGTCTTTACCCCAATGTAAATTCTTGCTTCCATTGTCATAGATTAAATGACCATATATGAATGGGTTAATTTCTGGCCTCTCTATTCTGTTCCATTGATCTGTGTGTCTGTTTTTATGCAAGTACCACACTGTTTTGACCACTATAGCCTTGTAGTATGATTTGATGTCAGGTAGCTTGATAACTCCAACTTTGTTCTATTTCTTAAGATTGCCCTGGCTATTCGAGGTCTTTTATGATTCCATATAGATTTTAGGATTATATGTTCCATTTCTGAGAAAAATGTCACTGGTAGTTTGATAGGAATTGCATTGAATCTATATATTGCCTTAGGTAGTGTTGACGTTTTTAACTATATTAATTCTTCCTATCCATGAATATGGTAGGTGTTGCCATTTATTTGTATCTTCTTTGGTTTCTCTCTTCAGTGTCTTATAATTTTCTGAGTACAGGTCTTTCACTTCTTTGGTTACATTTATTCCTAGGTAAATTATTGTTTTTGAAGCAATTGTAAATGGGATTAATTTCTTGATTTTTCTCTTCTGATAGTTTGCTATATACACATGCAACTGATCTCTGAATATTAATTTTGGTATTATTGGTATATACAGATGCAACTGATATCTGAATATTAATTTTGTATCCTGCTACTTTACAAAATTCGTTTATCAGTTCTAATAGTTTTTTGGTGGAGTCTTTGGAGTCCTCTGTATATAGTATCATGTTATCTGCATATAAAGACACTTTTATTTCCTCCTTTCCAATTTGGATGCCTTTTATTTCTTTTTCTTGTCATATGCTGTGGTTAGAACTTCTAGAACTATGTTGAATAAAAGTGGTGAAAATGGGCAACCCTGTCTTGTTCTTCATCTTAAGGGGAAAGGTTTTAGCCTTTCCCCATTGAATAAGATGTTAGCTGTGGGTATATCATATATATGGCCTTCATTATGTTGAGATATGATTCTTCTATTCCTACTTTGCTAAGAGTTTTTATCATAGATGGCTGCTGGATTTTGTCAAATGCTTTTTCTGCATCTATTGATATGATCATATGATTTTTATTTTTCATGTTGTTAATGTGGTGTATCACATTAATTGATTTGTGGATACTGAACCATCCTTGCATACCAGGAATGAATCTCACTTGATCGTGGTGTGTGATCTTTTTAATGTGTTGCTGAATCCGATTTGCTAGTATTTTGTTGAGGATTTTTGTTTCTGTGTTCTTTAGGGATATAGGCCTGTAGTTTTCTTTTTTAGTAATGTCTTTGCCTGGTTTGAGGATCAGAGTAATAGTGGCCTCGTGAAATGTGCTTGGGAGCCTTCCTTCTTTCTGGATTTTTTGGAATAGTTTAAGGAGAACAGGTGTTAACTCTTTTTTGAATGTTTTATAAAATTCACCTGTGAAACCATCTGATCCAGGACTTCTGCTTATTGGGAACTTGTTGATAGGGTA
The DNA here is from genome assembly GCF_964194185.1 of Rhinolophus hipposideros. Lineage (NCBI taxonomy): Eukaryota > Metazoa > Chordata > Mammalia > Chiroptera > Rhinolophidae > Rhinolophus > Rhinolophus hipposideros. The sequence goes on from NC_138049.1 coordinate 46,414,305, forward strand.
ACAATTCTTAAAATAGCCGTAGAATTCTAGTTTTCCAATATATAGTTTCCAATTATTATGTTATATTATAATTAAGCACTTCCATTTGAATCTTGTCTTAGTTTGGTTCACCCAGAAGCAGATTCTGAGACAAAAAAATTTAAGAGCAATGGTAATATTTTTACTTGGGCAAGGGAAATAAAAGAAAAAATAATCTAACAAACAACAGCAGGGAAGGGAAGGAAGCTACTAAAGGGAATATTATCAAGCAAATTTCTTTGTGGGCTGAGTTCTTTGGGGAATACTTGGATGTATGTGTAAGTTATTTCAAGGGGCAAGGGACCTGGGGAATCTATTTACCAACCCCTACCAGTTATTGGCTGAGACCTGCAATGGCAGAACATTCTCTGGCACTTCAGTCTGCCCTGTGCTCAGACAGAATAGGTTCTGGCAGCCAGAGAGAGGCAAAGAATCACACGTGCCAGCAGTTGGAAGTTGGGCTGGCCATGCATGGAAAAGGTGTATGTCAAATAGATATGGGCAGAGCACTAATAAGATCTCTGTTCCAACCTTTGCACCACTCATATCCACTCCTCCCCCATATTAAGTTCACACCATCCATCACTGATTCTTCAAGGTGGTTTCTGGTCCCAATTTCTAAAGAAGAGGACTCACAAAAATATGATTAGTAAGACAAGCTACAGAATCCACCACACAATTAATCTTAGGTCTGTAACTGACAATTCATTACTTCCCTCCTTTTCCACCCATTCTAAATTTCCCTTATCCTTGGCCAGCACTTCTGGTCTAAGGTGTTTTCCTAGTAAGGTAACCAGCCTTCATCCCTGAGTGGTGTAAGCCTCTGGTTATCATCTCCTTATCAGGTTGTGGTTGCTACAATTATCCATTTACTGGACATGAAAGCATCAAGAGGATCTCAGGGAATCCCAAGTTTAAGACGTACATCGCCCTGCCCCAATTGTGTAGCAGCAACCCTACCTCCACCTGCCAGTGCAGTAACTCTTTAAGGGCATGTGGCACCAAACATGACCAGGTGGCAACAGCATTTTCAGGTTGAGTAAAAATGAAGTGGGTCCCCTAATAGAAGCATCTCTCTCCTCTGTGAAAAACCAGGACCTCCAGTCTAGCAGAACCTCAAGTTGTGAGGAAGGGTGGTATAAATTCCTCCTGTCAATCACTGAGAGTGATGGTGGGAGGGACCACTCCTGCCAAATCCTTGGCTTAAAGCGTATTCCTCATCTTGAAGTACAGTGTCTCAGTCCCACACAATCCCAAACTGCTGCTTTAGCCGTACCTTTAAGAGGCCATTTCAGCATTCAGTTTGAGCAGCATGGGTAGGATCAGTGGATCTCTCTTATCATCTCTCCTTTACTGTAAAGAAGGTCCTTTGATCCAAGGCAATAGTATAGGGGATCCCATGATAAATAAGACCACTCCAACCCCTCAGAAAGTGGTGCTGGCCAAGGCACTGTAGGTAGGGAAGGCAAACCCGTAGTAGGAACACATGTAACCTGTTGTCCTCTCCAAGGTGAAGGGGTCCTGTGCAATCAATTTATCACTGAATGGATGTATTGAGGGCTTGTCCTCTCAGTCTTCGCTGTGGACAGGTAGGACATCCAGTGGTGGTAGTAGCTGGATCAGCCTGCTGAGAGGAAGCCCCGTTGAGCCCATGCATAGCATTGCCTCCATCGCCTCCATCCTGACCACGCCGACTGCATTTATGAGCCATTAGGCAGGCACTGACCACAAAGACTGATTGGCATCCACTGGATAGCCATCCTGCAGACAAGTGCCTGGTTGATGAGTGCCTCCTCTGAGACGGATGCTTTGTGAGAAACAAAGATCCACATATTTTGCCACCACTTGTGTTTTCTATGCTGCATAACAAATTACCAACAATTTAGCAGCTTAAAACAACACACATTTATTTTCTCACAGTTTCCCTGTCCAGGTGTCCTGGTATAGCTTAGCTGGGTCCTCTGTGCAGGGTCTCACAAGGCTGCAATCAAGGTGTTGGCTGGGCTGCATTTTCATCTGGAGGCCCGACTAGGAAAGACTCCACTTCCAAGTTCGTATTGTTGGCAAAGTTTATCTGTTTGTGGTTGAAGGACTGAGGTCCCAGTTTTACTAGCTGTGGGCCGGTGGCTGCTCTCAGCTTCTGGCGGCCACCCACTGTTCCATGCCATATGGTCCTTTTTCTACATGGCAACTTACTTCTTCAGAGCCAACCAGGGAATCTCTCTCCAGTCTACTAAGGTGAAGTCCTATATAACGTAATGTTATCATGGGCGTGACACTCCACCTGCACTCAAAGGAAACGAAGTACACAAGGGTGTAACTCATTAGCGGTCGTCTTAAAGTGCGTTCTCTACTCTACTTTCATAGGTTCACAGGCTTCTTCCTTCAAACTCTTTAACTCTTATCTTCCAATCTTGCTCCTTCCAGGCCCTTGACCAAGTGATTTAGGACCCGCTCCAGGTGACCTAGCCAGGATGTGAAAGCATGAGTCCTGGGAGAGAGCCCATGTACCAATAAACACTTATCCAGTCTACATTCCCCTACCCAGCACCCTCACGATCACCAAGACGCGTTCTCCTGACACATCAGCTCTTTCAGTGCCCAATACCTTTCTTCCTGTCCCAGTGCCTCCCCGTTGGGCTGGGCTGACACTTGACCCCAGTTATTTCTCTAAAAGCTATGAGGGAAGGTGAAAGCAAGTCTTGTGGAGGGCAAGCATTGTCTTCTGAGGCATCTGCTTAAGTCAGGCAAGAAGAGGCTGCTGTCTTCCCGAAATGACCTATTTCCGTTACCAGTAATTACCTGTTTCTGGTAATGCAGAGCATTCAGGGTAATTTGAGGGTTTAAGGCACTTAGGCATCCACCTCGAAAGCCCCATCCCAGGCCTTAGAGCCCTGGTTTTAGTACATAATAGAGATTTTTAGATAAATGTACCATCTCTCTAAAATATTTAGATGCATTTTCCCCTTAGAACTACATTTTATAGTAGTAGTACTTATTTTTGGTGTTAAAAATACTTAAAATTTCAGCCCTTTAGTTCATGAAATCTTCATCTCAAATCTTTTTTAATATACTAGTAATGTTTCTTGCTATGTCTTGTTTTATAATGACATCTTAAAATAATATTAGTATATTAAGCCCATTTACCTGGAAGCATATATCGCCTCAATCCATATTTATTGTTCCATGAACATTGCCCCAGACTACTGGGATATAGTTTTGTTCCATTTTTGAAGTCTGTTTATTAAAGTCTTTTTATAAGGTTTTGTAATTTTTCCATGAAGGGCTTATATATCTTTTGTAATAGTTAATCCTGGTTATTTTATATTTTTGCTGTTAAGGTAAGTCATATTTATCTTTGGTTACATTTTCTAGCTATTTTTTTTTTGGTGTATAGAAATGCAATTGAATTTCATATAATGATTTTGAATCCAGCAAATTGGATTATCTCATTTTTTAATTCTTAAAATTTATCTGTGATTGAGTCTTCTATGTAGGTAATTGTACCAACTGAGAATAATTACAGTTTTCTTTCTTTTATCTTGTTATGACCTTAAAAGGAACATATCGAATATTTAATTATTAAATATAATGTTTGTCTTTTGTTCATATCCTTTATCGGGTTAAAGCAGTTCTAGTCCTAATTGCTAAGAGGCTTTCTTCTATTAATCACTAAAAGGTATTGAATTGTTTCTTACATTTTTCCGTTAAGACAATCATATAGTTTTTCTCCTTTAATTTTTTTAATATAAATTAATTTTCTCATATTGAACCAGCCTTGATTTTCTCAGGAAAACCCAACTTGGTCATGATGTTGTTATCTTTTCTATATATTACTGGATTCAATTTGCTAATATTTTGATTAGGATTTTTAAATCTTGTTGATGAATGAAATTGGCACATAATTTGCTTTTTCACACTCTCTCTGGTCTAAGTATGGAGGTTATATGAGATGCAGAAATTTATGTAGGAAGTCTACACTTTATATTTTCTCTGAAAGAGCCTTTGTAAGATTGGAAGACCTAGCTCTTCAATAACACCATCTGTTTTTTTGTGGGAAGGTATTTAGTTCTTGACTTCATTTCCTTAATGGTTATAGAACTATGCAGGTTTTCTTTTTTTTCTTGAGAAGCTGATTTTTCTAGGAATGTATCAATTTTGTTTAAGTTTTCCAATTTATTTTGTTACTTAAGTAAACAAATATAACTTTGTTTATACTTAAATAAACAAATATAACTTTTTTATGATATCCTCCTATTACCTATAGCTACATCATTATTATCTCCATAGTCCTTTCTCTTTTCTATATCTAATATTGTTAGATGAGTTTAAGTTATTTGCAATTATTGGCAAAATCTATGTGTTTAGTGGTGTAAGATACCTTCTGGGCTTAGTAAATTCACAAGATAGTCTAATACTCCCTATCCTGATTACCTTTTCCAGCTAAATTAGGTGCTTTAATACGCTTACTCTTTCTTGTTATAGTATTTTGCATTATGACTGCTCAAGAAAAGATAGAAGAGCATCCTTTTGTGGATATATTTAATGAAGATGAAGCTGAAAAAGACTTTATGTTGTCTAAACCTGTTTGCTTTATTGTATTTGGGAAACCAGTAAGTTACCTCTTCTAACTTATTTAATATAGTATTTATTTTTAAAATCATAATCTTACATTACCATGCAAGAATGAAAACCACAGTGAGGTAATTTTTTGAGTGTTTGTTAGACTTCCATTGTATAACTTAAATTCTGATACAATATTGGTTATAAATTGATAACTTTCTCTCTTGTACACTATAATTGAGAAGGAACCTAGATTGTATTTTTCTATGCTTTTATATTATGAAGAAATTAACTCATCAAAGCACTGCACCATGACAATTGTTAGTAGTAAGCGATCCAAGGTTATTTCAGACTCAATCTGGATATAAAACTTTCTGTGAAATTTATTGCAAGGTTCTCTGGATATGTGAAGGTAAGTCACTATTGGGACAAATGGGAGGTTCTCCCATTGATATCTGAAGCTACTGAGAGGAAAGGTGTCTCACCTTTGCTCGTAGTGTGTTAGTGGACCTGTGTGTTGTCTTTCCACAAAACAGGAAGAAACCAAAAATGATTGTTAGAAGATAGCTTGCCTTTCTAGGCACTTCTAGTAAGGACCTCTAAATAAGAGCTATTTTCAGCCAGAGAGCTAGTTGGTAGTTACTATTAGAGGAGCTGAACTGCTTAAAGAGTATTTCCAGAATGGCAGAGACTAAGGGCTGGATCCTGTATTTGACTTAATTTTATATGGACCCTGGGGCAGATAACAAGAAATGGTTCCAGTAACTTTCATTATGTTTGTAAAAACATAACAGAATTTAAAAAATGAACAGTGAAAGCAATCAGATGTAAATGTTACACCATGAAAATGATCTTTTATCTTTAAAATATACTTTTCAGAGATATCCATTAAGGACTGTTTTGCTCTTTGGAAGTTAATAAATGGAAGTCTGTTAAAACATTCATGATTATAAACTTTAGGAAGGAAATAAAATCATGAATCTCAATATAATCACAATAATTTGTGTTCAAAATTACAAAATTTGACAATAAAAAGTATATAATACTTGGCATACCATTTTGGTACAGCTTCCTGGTTTCAGGGCTATTTTCTTAACTTAAAAAATTATTTAAATCACTTCACAAAATACGGCAAATGCAACAATTAGTAGAGTAAAATGAAACTACAAATATCTAAGGTCTACCCTTCATTTATTTTGTGGGGAAAAAAATTTACTTGATAATATTGTATCCATCAATAGACGCTTTAAAAATGAGAGTACCTGTTTCACTGGCAAATAGCTGTTGTATTGGGTATTAAATAACATCTTTCTTTTTAAGGGAGTTGGAAAGACAACATTAGCCCAGCAGATAGCACAAACATGGAGATGTATTCGTGTAGAAGGTAAATTTTACTCTTTTCCCCAATATTTTATGCATTCAAACATGCATACAATGTAAAGAATTATACAGTGAACATTCATATACCCATCTACTCACCATCTAGACTCTATGATTGACATTTTGCTGTATTTGCTTTGTCACACATTGCATTCAACACAGTGAATGTTATGTTTATAATAACATCAAACATGTTTTGCATTTCTCTTTACTCCTGGTTTTGTTCATAGAGTTTAGGAGGGTTTATAAAGTGTCTTTGACTCCATTCTACTGCTTCCAATTCTCTGATTTTATAATTTAGAGCTATTGGGGATGTGTGTGTTTGTGGTGTCTCCCTATGAAAAATGAGAAGAGAAGGAACTCGCACAGCTGCTCTTGGGAATATTTTCCATAACTTAATTATCTTCAATGATAAATTTTATTTTTTGTTATTTATAAATTCATTTTAATTCTTTGCAATACATAAGACAAAGATTGATATCTTGATATATAAATATTCTTTTAATCAATAAAACTATGTATGCCCTAATAGAAAACTAAGCAAAGGAATGAATCGTCAGTTCATAAAAGTAGAAACAAAAATAGACATATATAAGAAAAAAGAGTTTAACCTCATTGTTTTTCAAAGAAATGTTAATTAAAGTAGCACTGATCCATATTGTCTATCAAATGGGCAGTGACTTTTAAAATTTTCTACAATTATTGTTGGCAAGAATGCTATGAAATGAGCATTCCACGTGCTATTGCAATCTGATACACTTCTTTAGGGAAAACATAACACATACACACAATTTTTAAATTTTCCTCTTTCTTTGATCAAAAAAATTCATTTGTAAGAAATCTTAAAGAATACCAAATGTTCAATAGAGTATTAGCAGCAAGGGACATAATTGAGCTCCTGGGTCCTCCCCTAGGTCACGGCCCTGTCATTGCTATCCCAGGATATCTCCCACCAAGGGATGGAATAGTTCCTCTTAAAAAGGAGACATGTTATTCAAATTTCAGCCTCAGGATCCCTTTTTCTAATCAATGTTTATCGATTTTAACATTTCCTGATGTCTATTTTCCTTTTATACAATTAATGTGTAAAATTAGTGGGCTCTGGATGTAACTGAAAGGTTATAAAAGTATCTGGACTAATAATACTAGTGTGCACTTTGTGTGATACTTTAAAATTTCCAAATCACTGTGATATACCCAACTTCATTTCATCCTACATTCTCTTGTGTCCCACACAGGGCATATGCACGAAAGTGCAGAGGTGTTTCGGAAATTAGCTTCCCCAAGATCCTTTAGCTAACGGGTGGCAGAGACATGTGCTCTGTGGAATACATTCTGCTGCCTCACACTTTGGTTAGGCTTAAATGACATAATGTGTATAAACGTGCTTTGTAAACTCTAAAGTAATATTATTAACAAATGTTAATCTTTGTTCCCAGTTACAAAGTACGCAAATGTGTTTCTTAATTTTGCAATTCTGATGCCCATTTGTGCTAATATTTTGAATTCATATTTTAGCTTTAACAGTTTTGGAAGAACAAATTGCCAGTGAAACTGAAGCAGGAGTTATGGTAAATAAATCTAAATTTTAAACTTATTATGATTAAAAAAACAACAATTCTGTATTATAGGTATATTATACAGTAATGTGCAATACCTGTGCTTGTTCTTAGTTGCAATCGATGCTGGTCAGTGGGCAAAGCATTCCAGATGAACTTGTCACAAAGCTGATGTTGGAGAAGCTGAACTCCCTCGAAGTTGCCCACTTTGGTATGTTTATTTTTATACGTCAGTGGCTATCAAAGCAGCCTGAGAACTCGTGGTTTGTCTGAGGCACTAATAATTTCTGGAGGTTCTCTTTCTTTTGCCCTAGTACAGATCCCAGAGCCTGAACTCAGTTGAGCAGCTCAGATAGTTTTATTTGCTTGTTTACTTATTTTTATTATTCATATTCTACATTTGTAAAAAAATAAAAATAAAAAGATTAAGTGTATATGATCCGATCTTCTTTTATTTAGTTGGTGCAAAAGTGATTGTGGTTTAAAAGGTTAAAAAATAATTGCAAAAACTGCAATTACTTGTGCACCAACCGAATAGCATTGTGTCATCCAGCAAAAGCATAAAACTCTGCTGCAGTCCTTCTCGCAGTGCTGACCCACTCTGCTGACTGCTTTCCCATTCACCCTGAGTTTTATTATTAAGTCCTGTCAATAGTTAGGTTTCTCGGCATTAATCCACACTTACAAGGCAGGAACGGGAAGTAGAATAGTCCCAGGTTAGCCTGTTCACCCCAATTGCCCACCCTCTGCCTCTGGGCCCAAGAGGTCTCTTGCACTCAGACATTGTGGAGCATGGGCTCTGGACCTAACTGCTCAGAACAAGGACCGCTGGGGCTCAGAGCGATGGAAAAGAAAGGAGCAAACTGTGACATTTGCAAAAGCAGGAAGAAAAGCAAAGATGTGCTTGGGAGGAAATCACCCATCTGAAATAGATTTATTGAATGAAAGAAGAAAAATTTAGAAAGCTGTTTTACATTCTCATTAAATTAAGAGAGGACTTAGTGATTGTTAAAAATATAGGGATAAAAGTAAAGTGCAGTACAGTGAAAACCATGATTGCAAAGCAAATCAATGATCGTAGTAGCCAAAGCAGACTTGTCACTGCAAACTGTATTGATAGAAAGATCTCTCCTGTGTAGGTGATATATAGAATAAACTATATCCATCCATGTATAGACATATGTCTGTATGTCATCTATTATATATGTGTACATATTAATATATTTATATAGATACACTTTATCTATCTACTGATCAGTGATAAAGAGGGTGAACTTGGTAAAAACACCGAGGATGTGGGAGGTTAAATGAGTAAAAAGGACAATCACAGAATTGCAACGTAATACAGAGGGTTCCAAAGAAATGTATACACATTTTAAGAAAGGAAAATTGTATTAAAATTGCAATACTCAATATGTACCGATAACAAAAGATGAATACAAGTCATGTGTATATGTTTTTTTTGGCACCCCCAGTAGAAGACCTCAAAAAACATAATGATTTAAAATGAAGCATGTATAAGGTAAGGAGGCAAATATCTTTTTGTTTATACTTTATCTCCTCTTACCTCTTCAAAAATTTAGAGTGATTTACATGGCTACAAAAAGATGGCATAAATTATGAGTATTGGCAAAAAGAGAAAAGAAAAAAACATGAAAAAATAAACCTACTCAGCTATGCTATGCACAATGTTCATAATCTTTTTTACTTCTTATTATGGAAAATTTCAAACAAAAGGAGAGAGATTGATATAAAATCCACTCCCATGTGTGTCCATCACCCAGTTTCTGCAATGACCACTTTTGTCTAATCTTGTTTCATATATACTTCTACCTACACCCCTCCCCTAACCTACTTTATTTTGAAGCTAATCCATATCATATCAGTTTATCTGTAAATGTTTTGTACATATCTCAGAAAGATATAAGGACTCTTTTTGAACTTAATCTACCAGTTCCCCTATCTCTTTCCATCATCTTGTGTTTTCTTTGTTGAAGAAACTGGTTATTTCTCTTTTAAAGTTTCTACGTTCTGGATTTTGCGATTGCATCCCCTGCCATCATTTAATGAAGTTCTCTGTCTCCTAGACTTCCCTGTATTTCAGTTGGGAGCTGGCAGAGGAAAAGTGGTCTAAATGACTTGTTGAGTCTGAGGGCCCACTCTCAGCGTGCAAGGGCATGGCCACGTTCTAGGCGTACACAACTGAGCCCATTTAAAAACTACAGTGGAGACCCCTTCTGCCCAGCCTCCCCTCACCCATCCTGTAGCATCCCCACTTAGCACTCTGGTAGACACAGTTTGAAAGTCTCTGCTCAGCAAGGATTCCTTCTGATGTTTGGTAGTACTCAGCAGCCTGGCAGATGGGAGAGGAAAAATTGGAAGTTACAGGCTTTCAAAGCAGGGACAGTAACTTGGGCCAGGGGCTGGACTAGGCTGGGTAGTTGATGACTCCAGGATCCCTCAAGGCAGATGTGTGCTGTGGGGGGCACTGCACAGTAGGGCACTGCCAAGTGCAATCTCAGTTTTTTTCTGTACCAGAGTTCTTTTACACTGGGAGCTTCTATCACTATTTAGAAGGAACGTACGCAATCTATAATTACAATCCTTTCATTCATAACCTGTTGTGCTGTGTTGGCCTTGAGCCAAAATCAGCTTCCATGAAGTACATCCTCAGGCAAGAGAAAAATGTGGAGTTAGTTAGACAGCCCTGGTCTGGGCATTCCCTACCCCTAGTGTATCACATTGTGCATGGTCTTGCACGTCATTGATCACCAATGTGTCCACTCGTGCCAAGCTAGCCTGAGGCCAGATGGATTTAAGAACTGGCTGGACACGGAGCTTCCTGATGTCTCTGACTCTCATCACCTCAGTCTGAAAGCAGTAGCATGCCATCTTCAGTTTTGTGGAAATAGGAAATACCTTTTTCTTCCTACTGTGCCAGGAAGAGGGAACAAAGTGATGGTATGGACCCGTTGGTTCCCCCTCGGCAATGGGGTGGATGGTCTTTCAGTTTTTACCTGGTGGGGTGATGCAGGCTGGGGACTAGACTGCACACTGCCGGCTCTGTCTACGATAGTACACGCTCAGACTCCCAGTGAGGAGTGGCGTGGGGTCTGACATGCCTCCATCTTCAGCATGGAGGGCAAGGACTCGGTAATGGTGTCCAGAGGTGTGGGACAGAGAGCAGGAGTCCTCATCTGTGCTTTGTCTTCCCACTCTTGTCTCTGCAATGAGCAGTCTGGTCTGTTTGCAGAGAAGCGTCCCCCTGAGATCTTCCCAGAATCAGGTCTAAGGAACTGTTATTCTACTGTAAATCTTCACGGGCGAGACACACTTAAGTGACATAACTGTCTCTCCCACGTCTTTTCCATAGATGCATTCCTAGGGTTTGGATGTGATGATACCTGGTCATATCTCAGTGGGTAGAGCCCCTAAATCCATCGCGCAGGACATTCAGGCAGCCCAAATAATGGCCTGTCCGGAGAGAGCCAGACTCTGTGGAAACAGCCCCCTCTCCTGCTACCTCCCTCAGGAAAGAGACCAAGTGTGAAACTCATTTAAAGATACACGTACACCTGAGGTTTAGCATATCGCCAGCGGTCACGCTTGGAATGCCTGATAAGGCCTCCAGGCAGTGGCAGTGGTTGTAGTAACCCACATGGTCCTGGAGAGCACAGTAAACAGAACGCCAGGCATCTTTGTGTCATCTGCTTGTGATACACAGATGTCGGACAGCGCTGCCAACAGAGGGACGAGAGGGAGGGATTGTGTTTAGAAGGGGAGGAAATGAACTCTGGAGACTGACAGGTCTCAGGAGTTGTCTGATCAGAAGGGGTGAGCTAGTAAGGGATGAATTCAATCTCGGGCTAGGCCAAGCTGTCCCCTTCACCACAGTCCCCACCATTGTGATGTGTCAGACCGGGGAGGCAGTGCCAGCCATCATGTCCCAGAGGAGGCACTAGCCAAAGTCTTGAAAACAAGTTCAAATAAGATTGTTAATCAGGTGGGGTCTAGATTAACAACAGGAGTCAAACCAAACTAGGGGAGTGCTGAGCTAAGAAAGCAAAAAGCAAGACCAGCAGGAAGAAGCAAGCAGAGACATCTGGCCCAATTCCTAAGACCGTGCCAATGCATGCAGGGCTATATTTTTGCAGGGGCCTCTTGAGCTCACTTAAAGAGTCTCAAATAGGATGAATGCCTTAGGATATCGCCACTATTTTCAAAGTGTTTCAAAGACAACAGCAAGAGCAAATAAGTAAGCCAAGCTGGAAACTAAGGATTATAGCAAGACGGGAAGGAATCATGATTACAGCTTATATATCCAAATCCAAGATAATAGGTCTCCTTTTCTGCCTTTTGCAGTTAAACTACTTAGGATAGCTTCTCTGGACAGTGTCCAACGCATAGTTAGCAGAAATAAAGAGTTTGAGAAAGCTTAGGAGAAACTGGCATAAGCCTCAGCATTTAAAGAGATTTTGGATTACCGTGATAACTGTTGATCTGATTTTTCAAAATAAAAGATTTTGGTCAGCATGTTCTTTCTTAAATGAGGATTTTGAGGTTGGCTTATTAAACACATTCATTCAACTATCAACAGATACTTAGCAGCTCTTATATTATTCTAGGCATTGTATAGGATAGCAGTTCTCAAAACTCCATTACACTTATAAAAATTGTTGAGGTCCCCAAAGAGCTTTTGCTTCCATGGATTACATCTATCAATACTTATCACATTAGAGATTAAAAGTAAGAAATGTTTTAAATATGTGTTTAAAAATAATAAAACTGTTCCATGTTAACATGAACAACACATTTTATAAAAATAATCATTCTTCAAAGCAAAAAAATGTAGTGAGAAGTGTGGTATTGTTTTATAGTTTTGTAAATCTCTTTAATATCTGGTTTAAGAAATTACCTAGCTGGATTCTCACATCAGCTTCTGCTTAATCTATTGTGACACATTGTTTTTGTTGAAGTACATGAAGAAAATCCAGCTTCACACAGAGATGTAGTTGGAACAGGGAGGAATATTTTAATTGTCTTTAGAATAATTGGATGTGGATATTCTTGGTCCTTCACCAAAACTTGACCAATGGAAGTTTCTTAAAGAGTAGTTGCATTGTGGAATCTGAAACCATATTAGTGAACTTTTCAAACTCTGTTCCATTAAAATCTATTGATCTGTCTTGCACTTGGAATGGGTCTTTTACCCATGCATGAGTGTGTGGCATTATGCATTGGTCATTGGCAAAATATTTGTTCACTGAGTTTTATGCACACTTTCCAAAAGTTGGCCCGTTTCATTATACAATATCAAAAAAATCCCATTTGTTAATACCACCACCAATCTCATCAGGATAAGTTTGAAGACTTGGGAAGCTATTACTCTTATGGCAGTGGATACAAGTTTTCCAAAATTATGAATTTTCACTTGAATTTTATAATTAGCAACAAATACTGTCAGTTGTTTCCTTGACATAACAGTCTCACTCCATTCACTTTTTACAAAATTTCTGTCAAGTATTCAAAGCTGAATAACCATAATTTATCTGTCAATTGTTATTCCAAGAAAAAAAAATTCTACTAAAATAGCGGGAAAATTGGTTGAAGGCCTATGAATTCCTACTGAAGGAGTTGAGACTTTATTCTATTAATAAGAAAAAAGTTTATCAAGCAAGACACTGACATAATTAAAGAACTATATTAAGATTAATGTGATGTTGGTTCACAGCGTGGATTTCAATGAGAAGATTTGGGTGTCTGGGTAGGAATGCAACCCAATGGATGTGCTATGCCAAAATTATATTGATAATTTCTTACACTGTGTGAGAGGTGTTTTATCACTCTCTATAACTTACATATATGTTACAGACACATATACCCTGTTATATTATAAAACATTAAGAAAGAAAAATAATTTACCACACAATCCCTATAATGTACCTTTACCATTCATTATATGAGCTTTCCTAATATGAGTTAAAACAATTATTACCATAGAATTTCCTTCTCTAGGCACCTCATGTGCCTAAAATAAATTAATTTGGAGTTTTTAAAGATGTGTCCTTCTAGCCCAATGATTTTATTTATCAGAAAAACACTATTCATAGTTATTTAAAGATTTAAAATTTAAAGATTTTTGGCAGATGATTTTAAGACCTGCACTAGTGTTCATCAATAACTAGATGATTTTTTATAAAGTAATAATAAATCCAAGCTCTCATGTGGGTATTATTATAAAACTTTAAAATTCTATTTTACTCTACAGGTTATATTATCACTGAAATACCATCACTTTCAGAAGATGCCGTGACTATTTTGCAGCAAATGGAATTAATTAAAAATTTAGCTTTGAAACCTGATATTATAATCAATATTAAGGTAAGAATATTAGTTGTTTTTTTTAGTATAGTTAACCAATCTTTTTGATGATAGTGAAATTAAAGGAATGCTTTCAAAAACGTTAACCTGTTAGGGAAATAATAGCTTATGCATCAAACATAGGCACTGAGTTACACTTTCTTATCCTTCTGTGCTTTTGCACCTGCAGCTCTATCTACAGGACACATCTCTTTGCCTCTTCACCGGACTTAACCATAGTCATCCTCTGAAAGTCAGTTCAGGCGTCATGTCCTCAGAACTTGCCCTGATGACCACCCCCTACATACCAGCACACATTAACTAACATTCTCTCTTTCCCTCTCTATCCCTCTGCTTCCCTCTCTCTCCCTCTCTCCTTCCTTCCTTCCCTCCCTTCCTCTCCACCTACCTCTCTCCTTTCCCCACAAACATTAGTACTTACCAGAGAAAGTTAAATACTTCTCTGATGACCATTCATGTTACTCTCTTCTTTCTATCATATTACCTCACTATCTTGTCATTGCCCATTTTCCTTCTGGACTCTGCCTTACTTGAAGCAGGAACCATGTCTTACTCATATAAACAGCAACTAGTACAATAGATGACATAATAGTTTGCCAGTTAAATAAAATGAAAGAACGAACAAATAATTTGGATGTGTGAATGTTAAAGAACATTACTGGATTGATTAAGAATGAAAGCTGAGTGCTGTTCCCAATTCTCTCCTTTTTCGGCTGTTAGAATTTGGTAAGTCACATTTAGGAGTCTCAAGTTCCTCTTTACAAAGACGGTAATAGCTGCCCCATGGGGTTGATAAGCATTCAGAGAGGTGAGGACTACTTGTTTATGTAAAATTGAATGATGAGCTTCTATATTCATACACTGCCCGATTTTCCAACAGGCTTGACAGCTCAGAATAAGTTAGATGGTTCTCAGCTCAGGTGTTAGGGTCAGCTGTGAGGGTGGGGGGGCATTGCCGTGCGGGACTTGGAGCCCCAGCCACAGGTCATGGTCAGAGGCCAATCAAAACCCCTGTGTAATCCTGGGAATGTCACATGTGAGCATGTGTATAATGGAGAGAAGGAAAGAGCAATTACTGAAACCAAATACAAAGTCTAAGCCATGAAAAATATAGACTATATAAGAAATTAAGACCTGGGCCCACAGGCTATACGGCCCCAAGTGCTTGCTAAATTTGAGGCATCAATTTGGTTGTAAGTTGGATCAGCCAAAATGGAAGGGAAAACGTGAGCAGTTATATAAAATTCACATTGTCCATGAAGACAAGCCATTCCTCGGGAAAAACAAAACTCCCACTAAAAATGAGAGAAATGTGTTTTACATGGGTCTTAATGTAAGAGATTGTTAATGTACAGACTGAAGTCTTTTTTTTTTTTAAAGATTTTATTGGGGAAGGGGAACAGGACTTTATTGGGGAACAATGTGTACTTCCAGGACTTTTTTCCAAGTCAAGTTGTTGTCCTTCCAATCTTAGTTGTGGAGGGCGCCGTTCAGCTTCAAGTTGTTGTCCTTTCAGTGTTAGTTGTGGAGGGCGCAGCTCAGCTCCAGGTCCAGTTGCCGTTGCTAGTTGTAGGGGGGCACAGCCCACCATCCCTTGTGGGAAATCGAACTGGCAACCTTATGGTTGAGAGCCCATGCTCCAACCAACTGAGCCATCCGGGAGCTCAGTGGCAGCTCAGCTCAAGGTGCCGTGTTCAGTCATTAGTTGCAGGGGGCGCTGCCCACCATCCCTTCCCTTAAGTATCCATTTCCCTTGCGGGAAATTGAACCTGGCAACCTTGTGGTTGAGAGCCCACTGGCCCATGTGGGAATGAACCGGCAGCCTTCGGAGTTAGGAACACAGAGCTCCAACCGCCTGAGCCACCAGCCGGCCCCGAGAGTAAAGTCTTGAACCCCATTTATGTTATAAGTGAGGTAGTGGGTATCATTTATATTATAAGTGTAACAGTGGGTATCCACAGCAGTTTCTACAGGGTAGCCAGAGTGTAATCACAGGGCCTACCATGAGACAGAACTCAGTATAACACACTTCTCTGATGGTTTGGCCTTAGTTAGGGATAAAGCCTGGAATTTCTAGGGCAGAAGTTCTTAGCCTGGAATCCATGAATCTTTAAGTATCCATGAACCTCCTGAAATTACATGCAAAATTTTATGTGTACATGCATTTTTTCTGAAGCAAAAGCCTATGGCTTTCATCATATTCTAAAAGAGTCTGTACTAAAAAAACACATTAAGAACCAGTGATCTGAGTAGAAAAAAAAATGGCGGCGTGAGGTGAGCCTCTGTAACGCTCCCCTGGAATTTACAACGAATCGGACAACAATAACTCCACAAAGGACTCCTTGCACAGCAGACAGGCAAGACAAAGAGGCCGACTACTGAATTCACCTCCAGGTGGGTGAATCGCGCGAGCGGGGGAGGAGGGAGAGGAGAAGTGCGGAGACGGAGCCGCGCGCGGGCGCAGGACACAGACCTAGCTCAGTGCTCGGAGGCCGCTGCTCCCGGAACTACCGCCGCTGCGGGAGAGGGAAGGACTCGGACTGCTAGGGCTCCGCTTACGGCCCACAGGGCTGAGGGGGCAGCATACAAAACCGCTGAACCCAACGCTCGCTCACGGCAGACCTCAGAGCAAAGACTGAGGGAAGAGGGCTGAAATCGGTGGTTTAAGCCCTCACTGCCGAGCGGAGAGCGGAAGCCTCAGGCACGGAGACTAGCCGCCCCCTCCCTACCCTCCCAGAGCTCGCCCCGCCCCCACCTGCCCGGTGCTAGAAGCAATAAAGTAGCAGTGTCGGATCAAAGGACAGAATATTTGCTGTTCTGAGAACTGTGGACCGCAGACACAGATTCGCAGCTCAACTAGTTCCGGCAAAGGGGAGGGAGCTGTGGAAGCAGGACTGGCTGTGGTGGTGGTCGCCGCCATTGCTCTGGGCCACCTCTCACAACTCACCCCGCCCCTGGCCCCACCTATCTGGGCGGATCCCTGCAGGAGTAAACAGAACTGCTGAAACAAACGGGCTCTGAATCTGGTGCAGAAAGAGCTTTGGAACTCCAAAAGCTCTTCGCATACCTATCAGCCTGTTGCAGAAGACACTCCTGTAGATGTCTAGGAAGAGAAATAGTAAATCAGTGATTGCCATGAATAACCAAGGCAACAAGATAGCTCAGAAAGAAAGTGAAAAGTCTCCAGAAAAGGAACTTAGAGATATGGACCTTTGTGATTTAAATGACAGAGAATTCAAGATAGCAATTCTGAAAAAACTGAACGAGATGCAAGAAAACACAGAAAGGCAGTTTAATGAACTCAGAAACACAATCAAAGAACAACATGAGCATTTTACAAAAGAGATTGAAATCTTGAAAAAGAACCAAATAGAATTTCTGGAGATTAAGAACTCAATAGAAGAAATTAACAATAAAATATCCAGCTTAGGTAGTAGAGTTGACCAGATGGAGGAAAGAATCAGTGACATTGAAGATAGGAACCTGGAATTTACACAGAGGGAAGAAGAAAGAGACTTGAGACTTAAAAGAAATGAAAGAACTCTACAAGAACTTTCTGACTCCATCAGAAAGAGCAATATAAGAATAATGGGTATACCAGAAGGAGAAGAAAGAGGGAAGGGAACAGAGAATATATTCAAACAAATCGTCGATGAGAACTTCCCAAACTTGTGGACAGAACTGGATCCTCGAATCCAAGAAGCAAATAGAACACCTAATTACCTCAATCCCAACAGGCCTTCACCAAGGCACATTGTATTGAAGCTGTCTAAAATCAATGATAAAGAAAGAATCCTCAAGGCAGCCAGGGAAAAGAAGACGGTAACTTACAAAGGAAAGCCCATTAGATTATCATCAGATTTTTCAGCAGAAACTCTACAAGCTAGGAGGGAATGGAACCAAATATTCAAACTATTGAAAGAGAGAAATCATGAGCCAAGAATAATATATCCAGCAAAGATCTCCTTTAGATATGAAGGAGGAATAAAGACCTTTCCAGACATCCAGAAGCTGAGGGAATTTTCTAATACACGACCTGCACTACAAGAAATACTAAAGGAGGCTATTAGACCACCATCAACAGGGACAACTTGTGGCAACCGAAACATAAAAAGGGGGAGCGTAAAGGCCTGAACTGGAATATGGGAATAGAGAAAGTAAGCGTACTGAAGAAACTGGAATACTCTAAATATCAAACTTTCTTTTACATAAACTCAAGGGTAACCACTCAAAAAACATCCAAATCTGAAATATATACTGTAATAAAAGAAGAAACAGAGGGAAACATCATAGAATACTACCACACAGAAATAACAGACAACAACAAAAAGGCAAAGAAACAATGGAGACACAGCCTTACCAAAAAACTAAAGACAGAATGACAGGAAATCCTCACATATCAATAATCACCCTAAATGTAAATGGACTGAACTCACCAATAAAGAGACACAGAGTAGCAGATTGGATCAAAAAACTAAACCCAACCATATGCTGCCTACAAGAGACACATCTCAGCTACAAGGACAAGCATAGACTCAAAGTGAAAGGGTGGAAATTGACACTTCAAGCAAATGGTACCCAGAAAAAATCAGGTGTAGCCATAATGATTTCCGATGAAACAGACTTCAGGGTGAAAAAGATAACAAGAGACAAAGATGGACATTTCATAATGGTAAAGGGGACTATACAACAAGAAGACATAACAGTCATCAATATTTATGCCCCCAATCAGGGAGCACCGAAATATACCAAGCAACTACTAACAGAACTAAAGGGAGAAATTGACCAAAACACAATTATACTAGGGGACTTAAATACATCATTGACAGCTATGGATAGATCATCCAAACAGAAGATAAATAACGAAATCGCAGCCCTAAATGACACATTAGATGAATTGGACATAATTGACATATATAGAGCACTTCATCCTAAAACATCAGACTATACATTCTTTTCTAGTGTACATGGAACATTCTCAAGGATAGACCATATATTGGGACACAAAATCAGCCTCAGCAAATTTAAGAAGATTGAAATCATACCAAGCATATTCTCTGATCACAAAGCTTTGAAATTGGATATCAACTGCAAAAAGAAAGCAGGAAAAAACACAAATACATGGAGATTAAACAACATACTTTTAAAGAACGACTGGGTCAAAGAAGAAATTAGAGGAGAGCTCAAAAGATACATAGAAACAAATGACAATGAAAATACATCTTACCAAAATTTTTGGGATGCCGCGAAAGCAGTTTTAAGAGGGAAATTTATATCATTACAGGCCTATCTCAAGAAACAAGAAATATCCCAAATAAATAACCTCATGTTACACCTTAAAAAACTAGAAAAAGAAGAACAAGCGAAACCCAAGGTCAGCAGAAGAAAGGAAATAACAAAAATCAGAGCAGAACTAAATGAAATAGAGAACAAAAAGACAATAGAAAAAATTAATGTGACAAAAAGCTGGTTCTTTGAAAAGATTAACAAAATCGACAAACCCTTGGCTAGACTCACTAAGATAAAAAGAGAGAAGACACTAATTAACAAAATCAGAAATGAAAAAGGGGAAGTTATCACGGACACCACAGAAATACAAAGGATTATCCAAGAATACTATGAAGGACTATATGCCACCAAATTTAATAACTTAGAAGAAATGGACAAGTTCTTAGAAACATATAGCCTTCCAAGGCTGAATCAGGAAGAACTGGAAAATCTTAACAGGCCAATCACCAGTAACGAAATTGAATCAGTCATCAAAAACCTTCCCAAAATCAAAAGTCCTGGACCAGATGGCTTCACCAGTGAATTCTACCAAACCTTCAAAGAGGATCTAATACCAATCCTGCTCAAACTCTTCCAAAAAATTGAAGAAGAGTCAGTACTCCCTAACTCATTTTATGAGGCCAACATTACCCTGATACCAAAACCTGGTAAGGACAACACAAAAAAAGAAAACTACAGACCTATATCTCTGATGAATACAGATGCTAAAATCCTAAACAAAATTCTAGCAAATCGAATACAACAATGCATTAAAAAGATTATTCATCACGACCAAGTGGGGTTCATCCCCGGGGCACAAGGATGGTTCAACATTCGCAAATCCATCAATGTGATACATCACATAAACAAAATAAAGGACAAAAATCATATGATTCTATCAATTGATGCAGAAAAGGCATTTGATAAGATACAACATCCATTTATGATTAAAACACTTACTAAAATTGGTATAGAAGGAAAATACCTCAACATAATAAAGGCCATATACGACAAGCCCTCAGCTAACCTCATAATTAATGGTGAAAAGCTGAAGCCCTTTGCTCTACGTTCAGGAACACGACAAGGTTGTCCCCTATCACCTCTGCTTTTCAACATAGTGTTGGAAGTCCTCGCCAGAGCTATCAGGCAAGAGAAAGAAATAAAAGGCATCCAAATTGGGAATGAAGAAGTTAAATTGTCACTCTTTGCAGATGACATGATGCTATACATAGAAAACCCTAAAGACTCCACCAAAAAGCTATTAGAAACAATCAATGAATATAGTAAAGTTGCTGGCTACAAAATCAACGTACAAAAGTCCATTGCTTTCCTATATACCAACAATGAAATCTCAGAAAAAGAGATAGAAAAAACAATTCCTTTTGCAATTGCAGCAAAAAGAATAAAATACCTAGGAATAAACTTAACCAAGGATGTGAAGGATTTATATGCTGAAAACTATAAGACATTTTTGAAAGAAATTGAAGAAGACACAAAGAAATGGAAAGACATTCCGTGCTCATGGATTGGAAGAATCAACATAGTTAAAATGGCCATATTACCCAAAGCCATATACAGATTTAATGCAATCCCCATCAAAATCCCAATGGCATTTTTTAAAGAAATAGAACAAAAAATCATCAGATTTGTTTGGAACCACAAAAGACCCCGAATAGCCAAAGCAATATTAAAAAAAAAGAACAATACTGGAGGTATCACACTCCCTGATTTTTCCTTGTACTACAGGGCTACAATAATCAAAACAGCTTGGTATTGGCAGAAAAACAGACACATAGACCAATGGAATAGAATTGAGAACCCAGAAATAAAACCACATAAATATGGACAGATAATTTTTGACAAAGAAGCTAAAAACATACAATGGAGGAAAGACAGCCTCTTCAATAAATGGTGCTGGCAGAATTGGATAGCTACGTGCAAAAGAATGAAACTGGACTGCTACCTGTCACCATGTACCAAAATTAATTCAAAATGGATCAAAGACTTAAGCATAAGACCTGACACAATAAACTGCATTGAAGAAAACATAGGTACTAAACTTATGGACCTTGGGTTCAAAGAGCATTTTATGAATTTGACTCCAAAGGCAATGGAAGTAAAAACTAAAATAAACAAATGGGATTATATGAAACTGAAAAGCTTCTGCACAGCAAAAGAAACTATTGACAAAATAATGAGGCAACCAACTGAATGGGAGAAGATTTTTGCAAACAGTTCCTCTGATAAGGGGCTAATATCCAAAATATACAAGGAACTCATGAAACTCAACAACAAAAAAACAAACAACCCAATTGATAAATGGACAGAGGACCTGAAGAGACATTTCTCCAAAGAGGATATACAAATGGCAAATAGACATATGAAAAAATGCTCAACATCGCTAATCATCAGAGAAATGCAAATGAAAACCACAATGAGATATCACCTCACCCCAGTCAGAATGGCTTTCATCAACAAAACAAATAGTAACAAGTGTTGGAGAGGCTGTGGAGAAAAAGGAACTCTCATACACTGTTGGTGGGAATGCAGACTGGTGCAGCCGCTATGGAAGGCAGTGTGGAGGTTCCTCAAGAAATTACGAATAGAATTACCATATGACCCAGCAATCGCTCTCCTGGGTATCTACCCCAAAAATATAAAAGCATTTCTCTATAGAGACACGTGTACTCCAATGTTCATTGCAGCTTTGTTTACGGTGGCCAAGACATGGAAACAACCAAAATGTCCTTCGATAGATGAATGGATAAAGAAGTTGTGGTACATATACACAATGGAATACTATTCGGCGTTAAGGAAAGATGATATAGGAACATTTGTGACAACATGGATGGATCTCGAGAGAATAATGCTAAGTGAAACAAGTCAGACAGAAAAAGCAGAGAACCCTATGATTTCACTGATATGTGGTATATAGACCAAAAAGAACAAGACAAACAAATGAGAAACAAAAACTCATAGACACAGACAATAATTTAGTGGTTACCAGAGAGTAAGGGGGTGGGGGGTGGGTGATGAGGGTAAAGGGGATCAAATATATGGTGATGGAAGGAGAACTGACTCTGGGTGGTGAACACACAATGGGATTTATAGACGATGTAATACAGAATTGTACACCTGAAATCTATGTAAATTTACTAACAATTGTCACCCCAATAAAATTAATTAAAAAAAAAAAAAGAGTAGAAACAGCATCCACACTAAATCTGTCCGCATTCACTCATCTCTTAAACAATGTTTACTGATGGCCTCACGCGTGCTTGTTGCTAAGTGAGGTTAGGAAGACATTTCCACACCCCCAGAACTAAATATATTATTTCCTCAAGACATATTAACCCTTTTTTAAAAAAATAAAGAAAGAAATAAAAAAAGAAAAAAAAAAAAAGAAAAAAAAGAACCAGTGATCTACAACAGCAGTAATTCTCAGAGTACAGTCCCAGAGCCAACTACGTAGGTAGCTCTCAGAACCTTGTTAGAAATGC
The DNA here is from genome assembly GCF_964194185.1 of Rhinolophus hipposideros. Classification (NCBI taxonomy): domain Eukaryota; kingdom Metazoa; phylum Chordata; class Mammalia; order Chiroptera; family Rhinolophidae; genus Rhinolophus; species Rhinolophus hipposideros. Next base: position 46,436,974 of record NC_138049.1, read on the forward strand.
AAATGCTTAGGCCCCACCCAGAACCATGAGTCAGAAACTCGAGGGGTGGCGTCCAGCTATCTGTGGAAAAGCTCTCTGGGTGACTGACATCTGCTGAAACGTGAGGACCACTGCTCTGAAGCATGTCCTTCAGGCTCACCCTCTTGTTAATTACTTCCTGTAAGTGGAAACAGGAGACAACTGAAGGGAATCGTCTTTGTCAAGGACCCACAAGTGAGTGTTCTGGCTTGCTGGAGAAGGGAAATACATACACATTTTTAAAATTACCTAAATGGGTTTAGATCTTTTTTGTGAAAATTTGGACACCTACATAAAAGTCTTACCTCAATAAATTCCCATCACATCGCCACATAGAGGTGGCCGGAAGAAATCAGAAAATGAGCAAGGAAGGTTCTTAAGTTTCTTGCTTCTTTATGTGGTACATAAACTGTCGGCATCAGAATCACTGAGGAAGCTTGTTAAAAATGTCTAAACCTCACTCCAGACTTCATAAATCACAAGAGAGAGCAGAAATTTCTATTTATGAGTCTCCATACACGGTTACACCCTAATGTTTGAGAACCACCATGGAACATCATCCAGAGTCTTTTATCCCGCAAATTATTCAGAGCAGAATAATGGAAGTTATCATTAATAATGTGCCACAGAGCCGGGCTCTGAATCAGAAGGCCTGGTCCCACGTCATGTCCCCACTCAGGACGGTGTGATGTGAATCCTCGTGCAGACGAGCCTGATTCTCTATTCTGTGTCTTCACCTACCAGAGCAGTCCTCTGATCGGCAGAATGGCATTAATCGGCATAGTGGGTCATTTCTCTTACAAGATTAGTGTAAGAATAGAATCAAATATTATACATGTGAAAGCACGTTGAAGGAAGAAAATTACTTTTAGACTTTGGTTTGGGCTTTTTTTTTATCATCCAGGCTCAGTTTTCTCATTTACAAAATGAAAAGGTTAGACTAGAAGAGATGACTTTGTAGGTCCCATTCATGACTGCCATTTTATGAAATACTACACTCGAAATGCTCTAAGTGATAGTAAATATTGTAAATACGTGATATTTTTTGTTCTAAATATATGGATATCCCCATTTCCCTCCATTCTCAGCCTTTTCAAACTAGTTTGATGGAATCCTCTTGCAGACTAACCTGATTCTCTTTTCTATTTCTCTAACTCTTTCTGCTATTCTTCACTTGATCTTAGCCAAAAGGCCGAGAAGCGATCTTTTTGCTATTCTTGTAACCCTCTTTTTTCATCTTAAAACTTCTGATATTTTCTCACATGTATTAATTTTGGATAGAGAAAAGTGTTGGCATAGCATAAAAGTCGTGTCTTGTGCCTCTCTTGGCTTGTGATGAAACCTGATACAAAATGACACTGACAATAAATATTGCACTTGCCTAGGGTTTCAAGGAATTTTGGGGTTTGTGTATTGCATAGTGTATGAAGGAAGTAAAGGCATATTTAACATGTTCTAAGTGATTACTAACGTTGTTCCTTAGTGCCGTGATTTTGATTTATGCCAAAGAGTTTCTGGGCAAAGGCAGCACAGTGCTACAGGGCACATATACACAAGAGATCAGTGGGATCCTGAAGTCATTGGGAATCTTAGGAAAAGGAAGAGAGAAGCCCAGAAAGAAGGAAAAGGAGAAGAGGAAGGGGAAGAGGAAGAAGAGCAAGAAGAAGAAGAGGTAATATCCCAGTACCATATACTGCACTTTAAAATTCACAACAATTAAGGTAAATGATGGCATGGATAATAGGAAAATAGCAGATAGGAGAGGAAATGACATTTTCTTTGTGTTTTCATTCAGTCTGGAGGAAATAGCAAACATACTTCATGTTTTTGAGAGCTAGTAGATCATACTCTGGAGGTCATCAAATTTAGCCTCCTTCTCAGATTGGAAGTCCCTCCCCATCCTGATAGCTGATCGGCTTCATTTCATAGCAACACAGTTATTGGCCACCCACTTTGTGTGAAGCACTGTGCAAGTTAGAGTGAGGAGTTAGAGTCATAAAAGACAGAGTATGTTGTGGGGAGCAGGTAGCCCAGCATAATGCGATTTGTGAAGTTAATGTAACCCCGATTCCAAACCGACAAAGAGAGTACATGAAAAGAACTCTATAACTCAATTTCACACATACATGTTGTTACAACAATCCTAAAGTCAATACTAGTAGGCATAATGCAGTAAGGCACCCAAGGAAGCTTCTACCACGATGGAATGAGGACAATTTGAGATTAAGAAATCTGTTAACACGTGGTGGACTGGATTTGGCCCACAGAGGTGGGATGGGCCATAGTTTGCCAGTCCCTACTCTACTGAAATATACCTGTGATTTCTATTATAAATTAATTAATTTATAATTTTATATCATTATAATTTATTATAAATTTATTATAAATAAATATCGTTTCTATTAGGGCCTATACTCCATTAATTTATAGATGGTCACGTTGCAAATCATTTCCCAGGGAGACCAGATAATCCCGCAGGTTACAGGTTTATTGCCCTGTAGGGTATTGAGCAGGCTTGTCACTAATATCACAGTGACTCTGTGTCCTTCAGCTTTGTTATCCTGCTGGCTCCACCACTATTTGGTTCCATGTATTTTTGACATTTGTTCTCTCATTTAAGAGTAAATCTTAAAATTTCTCATCACAAGAAACAAATTGTTTATATGTAATAATGAATAGTAACTAGGCATACTATGGTGATCATTTTTCAATGTGTGCAAATCACGAATCATTATCTTGTACACCTAAAACTGATACAATGTTATATCAATTGTATCTCAATTTAAAAAGCCTGCTAATATAAGAAAGCCTATTTAAAAACATAAAATAACCTTCCCTGTGCAACTATGGCATTAAATAATTGTCAGCATCTACTCCAGATCTGTTTTTTTAAAAAAGAAAGCCTCATAGCGAATAGGAACAAACGTGTATCATTTTAACATGAATGCAGCACACCATCTTAAATCAAAGACAGTGAGAGATAGGGGTCACACTCTCACAGTTGCGGGGGCCACGGTTACGTCAGTGTGTGATGTTGGCCAGGGAAAAGTGAGGATGAGGCAGGCTAGGACGGCGCTGTCCAGTGTGGTAGCCGTTGGCCCCATGTGTCTGTTTAATTAAAATTATAAAAAATTAAAAATTTAGTTACTCAGTAGCGCTAGCCACATTTCCAGTGCTCAGTGACCAAATGTGGCTGTGTCTTCCAAATTGGACAGCATAGATACAGAATGTTTCCATTATTGCAGAAAGTTCCTCTGGACAGCTACAGGGTGTATGCCCTTCTTCAGAGGACAGCTGCCTCTCACCTCCAGCCCAGACAGCTAACTATTGCCACGGGGGAAAGCTGGCCTGCTTTTACCAGTCGTCTGGTTTTTCCAGAGAAGCTGAAATCCGAGTTTTAAAATACGAGTAGTTGGCAATTAATACGAAAATTTTAAAATATCATGTAGGCCAATGCTGGGGGAGTAATTAAATTATGCCTTCAGGCTGGATTAGCCCCCGGGCCCGAGTTTGCTGTGATCCCTGCCTAGTGGCACAGCCATGTTCAGAAGCAAAGCTGCCACCCACCTGGGTGGATGATGGGAAAGTGTTCACCCTTATATTCCCGCAGCTGGAAACAATCTCCCTGAACTGCTATAATAGCTTTGTTAATGTTCTCTTAGCTTCCACTTTCCTCGACCCACCCTATCCCATTCCTTTCTTTACAGAAGCCAGAGCCATTTAAAAAGAAATATATATATATGACCCTCGATGACTTTCTGTTACCTGTAGATGAAAATCCAAACACCCTCACATGGTTAAAAGGCCGTGGACCCAGCCTCTCTGATCTCAGCCCCACCTTTTCTCCCCACTTGCTCCCCACATTCCAGCCACCTTGGCCTTCCAGCTAGTGTTTAACTGTGCTGAACTCAGTCTCACCTCGTCTTTGTGCTTACTGTTTCCTCTCCCCTCTGCTGACCGCACCCTCCTCCAGACTCTCTTCATGTGCTCGCTCATTCCCATCACCCACGTCTCACCCCAGGGATGACATCTCCAGAGACCATTCAGCAAGTGACTCTAACCCAGAAATATACCCCGCCATATATGATTTTAAATGTGCTCGTAGCCACTTTTTTAAAAAAAGTAAAAATAAACAAAAGTAATTTTAATAATTTATTTAAACCAATATATCCAAACTTTTATTTCAACATGTAATCAACTTAAAAATTCTAAGAATGATGCATTTCTTTCATGTGAGCTTTTTGAAATCTGGTGCGCACTTTACACTTGCAGCACGTTCCAGTGTGCTCTTGTCACATTTCTGTTCTCAGTCGGTACGAGTGGCTGGTAGCTACCATTCTGAACAGCACAGGTCACCACTTACCCTGCTTCCTTTTTCTCGTAGCGTTTATCCCTTTCTGAAATTGTGTTATTTGTTTAGTTGCTTATTATCTGTCTGCTCCACTGAAGATAAGCTCTATGCAACAGGGTCTGTATCCCCCGAGCCTGTAGCAGACCTGACGTACGGTAGGTGCTTAATAAGAAGTTGTGTACTGATTCAATTCACGAGAATCCTAGCAAAGCCCTCTGCTAGAGAGAGAAGAATGTTAGCGTCTTTCGGAAAAGACAGTGTGTGTTAAGCCACTTTGAAATGTATAATCTTTGGTCCAGTAATTTTACTTTTAGGAACTACTCTAAGGGAAAATATTAGCAATATAAAGATTTATGTACAAAGTTATTCAGCGAAATGTTATTTATAATCGTGAAAAATGTGAAGCATTCTTGTTGTCCAACTCTAGAATAACGATTAAATAATCATATTTAAGGATGTTAATATATTATTTGACCATTAAAATAGTATTTAAAGCATTTCAAATAAGTTAGTAAATGGCTTATATAATAGATAATGTGGTTCAAACAGTACAAGACATGGATATGTATGCATTGATAAAAACTAGAATTAATAATTAGATAATAAATATAATAATGGGATAATAAATATGATAGTGAACATTTTCCAGGCCTTGGGCTGAGAACTTTTACATGTACTATTCCCTCTGCTTTGAAATGTTCGTTCTCCAGAAATCTGTGTGGCTCTCTCCCTCATTTCCTTCTGGGCTCTCTTCAAACGTTACTTCTTTCATGACTACCTGATTAAAATAGCACTTCTCCCATTACTCTCCATCCCCTCTATCCTGCATTACCTTTCTTCCTCCTGCTTACCACCACCTAACCTGTTATATACCAGGGGTACCAAAAAAATGTATACACATGACTTATATTCATCATTTGTTATCGGTATATATTGAATATTAAAATTTCAACACAGTTTTTTCCTCTCTTAAAATGTGTATGCATTGTTTCTGAAACCCTCTGTATTTATTTGTCTATTGTTTATGTTTTGTCTTCCCGAACTGGAATGTGTGCTCTACATACCCAGCATCTTACTTAGTTTTATTCACTGTAGTATCTCAAGCTCCTAGAAGTACCTGACACATAGTAGGCACCCAGTCAATCTTTACTGAATGAATGAATGAATAAACGAACAAATGAACTAGAAGCTCAGATATTCAGAGAAAATCTAATTTCTTTGTCTCTAAGAATCTGATACTTTCCCCCTGCTCTTCCCTACTTACTGAGGAACAAAAAGAAATGAATAAGTCTCAAAGTCAATTTAAAGTTTTATTTCATCTAATAAAGGGCCTCTCATGGTGTTCAGTGTCTTAAATAAAAATCTTCGGTCTCTGATTTTTCCCTTCTGCCTGCTTCTCAACCCAAAATGGCATGTGGCTTGTAAATTAAATGATCATTGAGATAAAGATATATAAAATCTCTTCTTTTCCATATAGGCATTTATTGCTGAAATGCAGATGGTGGCTGAAATTCTTCAACATCTAGTTCAGAGGCCTGAGGATTATTTGGAAAATGTTGAGAACATTGTTAAACTTTATAAGGACACAATTCTTCCTACTTTAGAAGTAAGAACGAGATATATTGCTGAAAATGGGAATATTGATATGCATTTGTGTTCTGTCACTGTTTAAGTAGCTTTCACATTTATTAATCTGCCTGATTCTGCTCCTTTTGAGCTTGGTAGAATGCTATTAAAAAAGGGTTCCATCCCAAAAAACTGTTTCACAGAACAGTATTATTTTACAAAGCAGCCGTGTTGCTGAAAAGTGATAAATGTGCTGCATATTTCAAAAGCCACTACAGGAATTCACTTATGGTTGCAGGTTGGAAAACCCATGTTAAGAGACTATTTTGTAAAAGCATTTTCAATCTGTAATTATGGGTTTATAAAAACAAATGTACACTTAGGGTGCATGTTTTATTCTAAAAGGAATTGTTAACTTATTTAAATTGCAATCTAAAGAAGAATTATTCCCAGATTGGTTTCTATCATTATCCCATTCAAAGTTGATTATATGTAAACATGATAAGGCCATTATATGTAGTAATAAGAAAGCTTTAAAATATGATTACTAAAAGTCAATATATGAAAAGCATATTTTATACAGCCAAAAATCCAGGGAAGACTGTCAAATTTGTGTTGGAGATTTATTCAACAAACATTTATTAAACTTGGGTATTTGGGCAGACACCAGGCTAAGCAATAGAACTACAAAGACAAATGAAAAACAGTTGTCACATTGCCTCTTCCCTTCTGATAGAGAAATAAAAATAATTTTATTTATGCTGATTTTTAGTGTTACATATTTTAAAGACAAGTAAGTGGATCATTTTCATTCTCATCATCTACTCCCTAAAATGAGAACCAAATTTAATTGTTTTCTTATGTATGACCTTTATTCCTCACTTCCTCCTCTTCTATCCCGGGCCTTTAAACATAGCTTCTAAAGAGTAATTTACATGTCTGTCTATAACATTCTTTCTTTTTTAAATTAAAGTTTTTGGGGGTGACAATTGTTAGTAAAGTTACATAGATTTCAGTTGTACAATTCTGTAATACATCATCTATATCTCACATTGTATGTTTACCACCCAGAATCAGTTCTCTTTCTATCACCATATATTAGATCCCATTTATCCTCTTCTAGAGCCCCCCCTTACCCTCTGGTAACCCCTAAACTATTGTCTAAGTCTATGAGTTTTTGTTCCTTCATTTGTGTTTCTTGTTCTTTTGTTGTTTTTGGTTTATATACCACATATCAGTGAAATCATAGGGTTCTCTGCTTTTTCTGTCTGACTTATTTCGCTTAGCATTATACTCTCAAGATCCATCCATGTTGTCACAAATGTTCCTATATCATCTTTTCTTACCGCCGAATAGTATTCCATTGTGTATATATACCACAACTTCTTTATCCATTCATTTATCAAAGGACATTTTGGTTGTTTCCATGTCTTGTCCGCCATAAATAAAGTTGAAATGAACATTGGAGCACACATGTCTTTATGGATAAATGTTTTCAGATTTTGGGAGAAGATATCCAGGAGAGGGAATGCTGGGTCATGTGATAACTTTTTGAGGAATCTCCACACTGCCTTCCATAGTGGCTGCACCAATCTGCATTCCCACCAACAGTGTATAAGGGTTCTTTTTCTCCACAGCCTCTCCAACACTTGTTACTATTTGTCTTGTTGATGGTAGCCATTCTAAGTGGAGTGAGGTGATATCTCATTGTGGTTTTTATTTGCATTTCTCTGCTGATTAGTGATGTTGAGCATTTTTCCATATGTCTGTTTGCCATTTGTATGTCCTCTTTGGAGAAATGCCTCTTCAGGTCGTCTGCCCATTTTTCAATTGGGTTGTTTATTCGCTTTTGTTGAATTGTATGAGTTCCTTGTATATTTTGGATATTAGCCCCTTATCAGAGGCACTGTTTGCAAAAAATCTTCTCCCATTCAGTTGGTTGCCTCTTTATTTTGTGGATGGTTTCTTTTGCTGTGCAAAAGCTTTTAAGTTTCATGTAGTCCCATTCATTTATTTTAGCTTTTACTTCCATTGCCTTTGGAGTCAAATTCATAAAATGCTCTTTGAACCCAAGGTCCATAAGTTTAGTACCTATGTTTTTTTCTATGCAGTTTATTGTTTCAGGTTTTATGCTAAGTCTTTGATCCATTTTGAATTAATTTTGGTACATGGTGACAGATAGCAATCCAATTTCATTCTTTTGCACATGGCTTTCCAATTCTGCCAGCACAATTTATTGAAGAGACTGTCTTTCCTCCATTGTATGTTTTTTGCTTCTTTGTCAAAAATTATCTGTCCATATTTTTTGTGGGTTTATTTCTGGGTTCTCAGTTCTATTCCATTGGTCTGAGTGTCTGTTTCTCTGCCAATACCATGCTGTATAATGTTCTTTTTTCATTCAGCTAAAATATCCTGCATCATCCTTAAGTGGCTGGCATAGCATAAGAAATAAAACATAATCAAAATCAGATTCAGAAAATTAGAAAACTATGTTCACAAGGGGAAAATAAACAGAGACAGTCTCTTCCAGGATAGGGACCAGCTCTTTCATTTTAGCATCGCCAATACCCAATGCAGTGCCCAAAGTAAATGTTTGTAAATGTTTGACAGATGTTCAGCTGAGCAAGTGATGAGATCACAAAGGAAAACGAAAAATGATAGCTTCAATTTCATTACATATAAGACTTGGAAATAAATTGTTTAAAAAAAACTTCGCTCAAAAGACAACAAGCTGGAAATATATCCACATCAGTTACAAAAAAGTCATAGAATTGATTTTTTTAAACCTGTAAGTTCTCACCCTCCAAGATAAATAGGTCATAAATATGAACAGAGTTCACAGCAGTGAAAGACACAAGAGTAAAAGGTCTCTAGAAAACTGTTCAGTTTCACGAGTTATAAAGAAATACTCATCCAAGTAATGAAGAATCATTTCCATGATCAAATTTTAAAAGATGAACAAAGAATAAGAATTTCTAATGCTAGCAAGAATAGGGTAAAGCAAACACTCATGCATACCCCGTTGAAAGGAACAGAAATCAGTGTGGTCATTTTTTAATAGCTTGTCCATAAGAAGTCCAGGAGTGGAAAACTTCTAGGCCCTGCTGCAAAACATAGATAAGAATTGATTATCCTGGTGCCAACAAAGCAAAAATTTCAAATCCATGAACCTAGACTTTAGGCCTAGGTAACTTGCTTAACAGTAAAACACTTGCCTTATACAGTAATTCCAGGGTACTGGTATGTTTAGAAGGAGGTGGGGGAGAGCCAGAAAAGGTAGGAGCCCGCAGTTCTAGTCTCCTCTGACCTGGCTGAGATATCAAGTCACTTGAGAGACCAAGACCAGCAAAATTCAGTATGCCTCCAAGAGACATAAGGAAAGCAAGTGGGAACAAACTAACCTGCATAGTTTTCTGGTTTATATCCTGCTTCAGGAGTAATCTAAAACCAAGTCCTCATTCTTACCTGTCTTTAAATCCCAACTTGACTCCTGGTTTCACCTGGTGTGTGTATCTTTAGCCTCTGGAGTATTCATACCCTTCGACTTAGTAAGTCCACTCTTCAGAATCTAGCTTGAGGAAAGATTGCTTCCTTGTTCAGAACATGGTTATTTATGGTTAAATAAATAATACTGACATGTTTGTTCAGACTATTGTAATAGGGAGAACCTTCATTAATGAGGAACTTCTCAAAGAAAAGGAAGGGGACCTGGGGTTTTATGGAGGCATGTAAACAAGGGAGCCATTCTCGAATTTTACGGGAATCATGAGGAAGGTTGGAGACAGATCTTATCCGAGTCCTTGAAGAACAGTGGAGATGGGTCTTAGCTCTCACCATTCCTAAGTTTTGGGAACACAGGGCTCAGATAGAGTTCAGCATTGCCAAAGTACAAAAATAAAATCCAGTGGATTTTAGATTTTAATCTTAGAAAAAAAAACAGCATAAGAAAATTTAGATGAATAGAAGTATAATCTTGAGATAGAGAAAATCTAATTTAAGCAAGAAAGGAAATCCAGAAACAATGAAAACATATATTTCATTATAAAAATGTTCTACATTGCAGAAGATAACCATAAACAAAGTCAAAGGATAAATCATCGTCAGGTAAAGCATTTGCCATTCCTATGATAGACAAGGGTTAAAGGCTTTCCGTGAATGTCAGGGAAAACGGACAATGTAATAGAAGACGCACAGAGGTTATAGTTAGGTGGTGGATAGAGGTCTGGATACTGAACCTCCCCTTAGCCAGGGGACTGCAAAGTAAAGTGAACCAGTCCCATTTTTCAACTATCAATTTGACAAATTATTTTATAAATATCTGCAGAGAAACAGATGTCCCAGGACACTTTTCTAATGGGAAGGACTCTAAAACTTTAGTGTGGAGAAAAACTGAAAAAAAGAGAAAAAAAAATGAAATTCATGGTAAGACGACTAGTTTAGGCTTTGGCAAAAGATCTCGTGAACATGAAAATAACATACATCATATCATGTATAAAGCAATTTAGCTTTAAAGATTTTTTTATAGTATATTAAGATTCTGATCTTGCATTTAGTTTTCTTAATTATCCTGCATTAAAAAATTTCTGTTATCTGCAGGAAGTAATGGCTGAACACAATTCCCAGTATCTCATTGAGCTAGATGGAAATAAGCCCCCAGAGGAGCTCTTCACGGTAAGTGTAATGTTCAGTCAGAATATCCCATGGTTTGGAAAATCAAAAAATTGTTGACTGGATTGTACTTATTTTAATAAAACATTGGAAATATATTTACATTTTAAAAACCATTTATTTTTGAAAATTTCATTTTGACACTTAAAAATTTGATGTTGTATTTATTCATTTATCCGTATTTAATTAAAACTACATTTGAATTTAATATCTCTGTATGACAAAAAGTGCCTCAAAGACACTTAAAAGCAAGTAGCAGCCAATAAGCACAATAAGATGCTTAACAAGTGTCATTAGGAAAATGCAAAACAAAACCATAATGAGATACTACTTCACAGTCACTAAGTTGGCTGAAATTAAAAAAAAAAAAGAATCAGGCACTAACAAGTGTTGGCAAGGATGTGGAAAAATTGGAACCTACATACATTGCTCGTGGGATTGTAAAATGGCAGAAGGGCAGAACTAGTCTGGTGAAGAGGGCCATTTGTCTGAAATTATTTTTAAATTGGAACTCTAAGGATGAGTAAGAATTAGACCTAGAAGGCTAGGAGAGGGTAGGGAGGTGGGACAATGGTCCATGTTGAGAGAAGAGTCTGTATGAAGCCCCAGAGGCAGGAAAGAGCACTGTGAGTTCTAGGAACTGAATGTAGGACTGGAACACAGGTAGGGTTTGGGAGAAGAGGGGATGGGACAGGTAGAATCGTGCCAAGGAATAAGCAGGGATTGTAATGATGAGACCTAAACTCTTTAATGTGAGTGAATGGGCAGCCAGTGAAAGGTTTTAAGCCAGAGAATGAAAATGATCCTTCTTGTATTTAAGAAAAGTCACTCAATAGCATAAGGAACATAGTCAATAATATTGCAATAACTATGTACGGTGTCAGATGGGTACTAGATTTCTCAGGGTGATCACCTCGTAAGTTACATGTCTAATCTCTATGTTGTACACCTGAAACGAATATAATATTGCATGTGAAATGCAACTGAAAAATTTTTTAATTACTTTAAAAATAAACTAAAATATGCTTCAGTTTGAAAAAGAAAGATCACTCAGACTGCAGTGCAAAGAAAAAACTGAGGAAAAATAAAATTGGTGGTTAAGAAGACAAGCTCTGGCTTTTGCAGTAGGTCCAGTAAGAGAGGGTGGCCTAACCCAGGGTAGTGACTGAGGGAATGGACAGAAGATGGACGTAAAAGGTATTTAAGAAGTCTGCATGACAGGACTTGATGAGTGGCTTAATGTAGGTGTGAAGGGAGAGAGAAAAGTCAGATATAACGCCCAGATTTCTGGTGTGATGTAATTCATGTAAATGCTGGTAATAGAGAAGCTCTTCGGTGGGAATGTATTCTTGCTAAGACCCTCAGTGAACTTCTCCCGACCAAAGCCACTGTTCATTCTTCAGTCTTGATCTAATTCACCTAGCAGCAGCCTTTGACTTCACTCATTACTTCTGCCTTGTTTCTTCCCTTCTTGTACGCCACACTACTATAGTCCCTTCTGCCTCACTGGACTCTCTCCATGTCTAACCTCTAGAGTTGGAGGATTCCAGAGCTCACTCCTCGTTCATTCTTCTCTGCCTTCCCTCACTGCTTAGGAGGCTGCATCCAGTCCAATGGCTTTCAATACCTTACAACCAGACCTTTCCCATGAATTCTACACTTGTATAATCAACTACTACTCAGTATATCCAATTGGATGTTGTATTGGAAAAACTCCGTTTCCACCTGTGAGTCTTTCTTTACTCTCACACAGAACACTTCACTTCCGACCCTTTTGGTCACCAAATGTGTGGAGGTGTCCCCACCGCAAGCTATCCTCTGTGATACCAGCTGAGTATCCTAAAATTTAACTCAATTCTGAAACTATCTAGTTGGAGATAGTGTCAGGTTCTACAGGTCAAGGGCTCAGTCACACACAACTGTTCCCACCCCACTGCAGGTGCCAATCACAAGTAGTAGGTCCCCAGGTTACCAAAACTTCTCTCCAACTTGGCTACAATTGGAGGTTTCCACGACCCCCTCTTAAGGTTCAATTAATTTGATAGAGTGGCTCTCAGAACTCATGGAAACATGTACTTATATTACCTGTTTATTAAAAGATACGATAAAAGATACAGATGAACAGCCAAATGAAGAGATACGTGGGGCGAGGTCTGAAAGGGTCCCAAGCTCAGGAGCTTCTATCCCCATGGAGTTGGAATGTATCATCCTCCCATTGTGGATGTGTTCACCAACCTGGAAGTTCTCCACACCTTTATTATTGGGATTTTATGGAGGCTTCCTTACGTAGGCATGATTAATTATTAACTCTGTTTCGAGCCCCTTTCCCTTCTCTGGATATTAGGGGGTGGGTCTGAAAATCCCAAGCTTCTCATCATGGCCTGATCTTTCTGGTAACCAGCCCCCATCCTGCAGCCATCCAGGAACTTACCCAGGCTTTCCTCAATAGAACAAAAAGTGCTCGTAGGGCTCTTATCACTTAGGAAATCACAAGGGTTTTAGGAGCCCTCTGTCAGGAATGGATCAGAGACCAAATATTAGAACAACAGATGCTCCTAGTGCTCTTATCACTCAGGAATTTGCAAGGGTTTGGGGACCTCTGTGCCAGACACCAAGGCAGAGACCAATATATATTTTCTATGATCTCACAGATGTCTAATAAGCATCTTAGCTTTAAATGTACGAGATAAAACCCGTGATTCACAATCCCGCCTCAAATACATTCCTCCTATAGTTTTGTCCTCTCAGTAACTGTTAAATCCATCCTTCTGGCTGCTTTTCTCTTTTTCTCACATCCCACATCCAATCCATCAAGTGTATACATCACGCTTCTCTTTCAAAGTATATTCAGAATTTGACCACTTTTTGCAACCTGGGACACACTTTCCTCAAGGAGAAGGCAGAAACTCCGATAGGCCTGGCTGAAACTTGCCAAGCCTGTTAGGGCCCCAGTTGTCTTAGGGCCCTGGCACTTCTGCCCACACTCTATTGGTCAAAACAAGTTGCACGGAAAAGCTGAACACCAGTCGATAGGGAAGTATACTCCACCCAACGTGAACTAGGGAATTAACAAGGGTAGGGAGGGAAGGGTAAATTGTGAGCAAAGAATACAATCTACCACAGATTGCTGTATACCAACAGGACTTTGTCTATCTCACCATCTCTCATCTCAGGCTCTGTTTCAGACTCTTCCACAGAGTGTCTAGGATTGCCTAAGCATTAGTTTCTAATGGCTGCCTTAATAAAGTATCATAAACTAGACAGAGATTTATTCTCTCACAGTTCTAAAGGTTAGAAGTCCAAACTTGAGGTGTTGGCAGGTACATGCTCCCTCCAAAATCTCTAGGGGAGGCTCCATCCTTGCTTCTTCTGGCTTCTGGTACCCCACCCCTCAAGTATCCATTGGCTGTGGCAGCATAACTCCAATATCTGCCTCTGTCGTCATATGGCTGTCTTCCCTCTGCCTAAAGAGGTCCCGTAGAGCAAGACCTCTAAGGACATGGATATTTGGGGACCAGAAGGCAGACTGTTATAGGTTGAATTGTGTTCCCCCAAAAGACTTTGAGGTCCTATCTATCCTCCAATAACTATGAATGTGACCTTATTTGGAAATAGGATCTGTTCAGACGTAATCAAGTTAAGATTCGGTCATAGTGAAGCTGGGTGGGCCCTCATACAATGTGACTGGTGTCCTTATAAGCAAAGAGCCTCAGCTGCGCAGGGAGAAGATAGTTATGTGACAACAAAGGCAGAGATTGGCCAAGGAACACCAAAGATTGCCAGCAAACAACCAGAAGCTAGGAAGAAGCGAGGAAGTATTCCACTCATGAGCTCATCACTTTTTCAGAATATTCAAATGCCAATGTATTTAAAGGTTTGTTCTTTAAATTTAGACAGTTATGGGTCGACTTAAATATCTGAACCTAAGAAGAGCAGCTATTTTAACTAAACTCCAGAGTGCAGAGGAAGAAATGAATGAGGCAATGGAAAATGTAAGTTATTTTTAACTGTTTGAAAGTGTACCTTTTTACTGTATGTTGTTACCTTAATTTGTATCCTATCAGGGTTTAAAAGGAGTTTCAGGATGCCTTTTACAAAAATGGATTTGATTTTTGAAAAGAAGCTATAATATTAGCACAATATTCTAATAAACACTAAATACAATAAAAGTTTTGAAACAAAGAAAAACAATAACAGCAGAACAACCAACCACAAAAATAAAGAGAAAGAAAACAACCAAGGGCACTTAAAAATTTTTGCAGTACCAAAAAAAGCAAAGACATAAAAGCCCACAGCTCTATAAGCATTCATTCATTCCTTCAATGATTCAACCAATTTGTTAGAATAACTGCTGGGTTCCTGTCACTGATGTACCCATATTAGGGATGTGATGGTGATCCATTTAATAATTGCTAAATGCTAGAAGGTCCACAGGGCTTGAGTGTATGTGGTGCTGAAGCAAGGACACACGGGGGCCTTAATTGGAGGATTCGATCTATTCTGGAAGGGAGAAGAGACCAGAGTTCATGCCTCTGCTGTTATTTTCCTGAGGTTTTCAGAAAGCAGCAAACACAAATGCATGTGTTTTCTGCCTTGTTTAACCAGAGGCAGTCCTGATTGTTTTTCAGACTGTATTATCCAACTCATTTAAAAACTCATCTTCTCGTTGCGCCTCAGCACCTGCTAGACATGTGGCTCTGGGGGCTTGATGTTGAGAGAGAAACATTGTCTGCTATTCAACACTTTTCCCAAGTTGGGACAGGAAATGGGATGATAAGGAAAGAGTGGCTGCCTCCTGACTTGACTGGATCATCGGTTGTAGACTCCATGGAGAAGCGGGGTAACCCCACTGAAGAGGTTCTCGGTTTCAAGCAGCTCCCCTAAGCTGACACATTCCTTTCCACTCAGCTGCTTCTCCCAGCCTTCAGTTGGGGACGTTCATGCAGCATCGCTGCACTGTACATGCCTCTTTGCTCTCTGATGCCGCAGCAGTCCCGGCAAAACCATGGCTCCCATTCTATAGCTCCCAATCAAGTCTGGAGCCAGTAATGTGAGATCCTTATCCGAAGGTGGGCGGGAGCCACCTGGACCCTGAAGTTGCCCACCATGCCATCTCTCTCCAGTTCTCTCATCTCCTGCTAAGGTGGTACAAGAACAGTGAACTTTTTAGCCATCTGTTTTCTATAGAGAATTGGTTCTTCACTTCTCTGGAGGTTACCAACAGAAAGGATTGCTGAGGGCAACTTTACATTTTAAGATGAATGAAAGAGCTAAGTAAATGCAAAAAATAATCAATGTCTAACATCTTACTATTTAAAAACTTAAATTGGCGAAGAATCTGGTACATTTTCAAACCTTTTTAATGAGAACTTTTCAGAGTCTGTTTTCTGAAACAGATAATAGAAAACACTCTATCTACTGTATGCTCATTCTACCTTATAATAGAAAATGCTCAGTAAAATTTAAACAAGATCTTATAACAGAAATGGAAACTATTTGTCTATTAAATTTTGGACAAGTACAGAATGGTTGCAATTAAGAAAAAAAGCCAAATTTGCTTTCTAAATGATTTCTTAAGTAGTAAAGCACTATCAAACAAGAAATGAAATACTTACTATTGTTCATTTCAGCAAAACTTATGTCCACATATTTAATGTAGTATTTATTATTAACAGGATGAGCTGTTCCGTACTCTTGCATCTTGTAAACATATTGCACCAAGATACAGATGGCAGAGAAGCAGATGGGGACGGACCTGTCCCGTGAGTTTAAAAGAAGGTAACATTCACCTAGGATTGCCAGACTTTTGTGTAAGGTACGTAAGATTTTTAGAACTTCATTTTTTAACTTGCCCATACCTCTTTTCAGTTGTTTATGATTATGACATATTTTAAGTTTTCTAGGTAAAATATACTGTCTGTCATCAGAAGAAACATTTAAAAAATTTTTATTGAACCCACGTCCCTATCTCCTTCCACCTATGCCAGCACCACCATTTAAAGTATTCATATTTGGACCTCAATCTTCAGGGAAAACAACACTTAGCAATTTGCTTGCAGACCATTACAAAGGAAAGGTAACTATTTGGCTAGCTGGCTAGCTTTCTACCTATCTATAACTAATTACAATTTGTAGGATTTGTACTCAGTTTTCTGAATTTTACACTGTCAGTGGGGTAATTGTTCCACTGGGTTTGGAGTGGGTAAGGCATCCTCCTTGCTGTTGATTGTAGCTTCAGACCATAGCCCCTCCCTGATTCCCAGAAGCCCCCAGATTTAACTGTTACATCATGTAGACGATGCCACCCATTACCTCTCTTGCTTCCACTGGTCTGCCGCTTCCTGGATTATACCCCTCTTGGTTCAGTGTCACTCTCTCCACATTCTCACTCCTGTCATAATTCTTGATAATTTTAGTATCTACAAAGATGACCCTCCCAAGCCCCTGGCCTGTCAATTCATTGACCTCTCCCACCTGCTCTCCACCCTCAGTAAGTGAATTATTTTTAGCTTGGATCTCAGCGGTAGCTGTGGAGGTGGTAAGAAGCGGGTAGACTTGGGATAGCATTTGACGATGGATTGAAATACAAAGGAACTGTATGTATTTGCCAGGTGGCGAGAGTATAGGGTGTGAAAGGAGGAATGGCACAATATGAATGGCGGAAAACGTAGTCAGAGTAACACAGGTCCTGGGAAGGAGTTTGAATTTATTCTAAGTGCTACTGAATTCTTTTAAACACAGGGGTAACATTTTTATTTGCTTTTAACTTTTTTATTGTAAAATATGGCAAACATATAGAAAAGTGAAGCTCACTGAATTATCACAAAACAAACCCTCATGTAACCACCACCCAGGTCAAATATGGAATGTTGCCAGCACTCCAGAAGCCCCCCTCATGCCTCTTCCCAGTACCAGTCCTCTTACTCCTTCCACAGAGGTAACCACTGCCCTGAACTTTATGATATTCACTTCTTTACTTTTCTTTTATGGTTTTACCATGTAAACATACATCCAAATACCATAGGTTAGTTTGGCACCCTTTTCTTTTAACTTTGTAGGCTTAAACAATGTATGTTCTTGGTGCCTGACTTCTTTCACTTAACATTATGATTGTGATATTTACACATTATTTGTGCATGTTGTTGCACATAACTATAGTTTATTCATTTTTTATTGTTCTACTGTATTATATTGATTGAATTATAATTTGTCCATTTGGATGTCAATACAAATTGGGTTAATTCCAGTTTGGGTTATTATGAGTAATATTGCTATAAACATTCTTATACATGTCTGTCAGTGCACATGTGCATATCTTTATAAATATTTTAGAGGTATATCTAGGGGTAAAATTTCTGGCACACAGGGTCATATGCATATGTTCAATTTGTATAGATAATGCCAAACTGTTTTCCAAACTATTCTACTGATTTGCAGTCCTGTCAGCAATGTATGAGAGTTCTGTTATTTCACATTCCTGCCAACTTTTGTTATGGGCAGTCTTTCTGATTTTAGCCATTCTAATAGATTTATCTCACTATGGTTTTAATTTGCATTTCCCTGATAACTAATGAGGTTGAACATTAAATGAACATGTTTATTTATCATTCAGATATTCTCTTTCTGAAGTGTTTGTTCAAGTCTCTTGCCCATTTTTAAATATTTTTTTTTCAATTACAGTTGACATACAGTATTATATTAGTTTCAGATGTACAATACAGTGATAAAACATTTATATAAGTCATGAAGCGATCACCCTGATAAATCTAGTACTCTTCTCACACCATACATACTCATTACAATATTATTGATTATATTCCCTATGCTGTACTTTATATCCCCGTGAATATTTTAGTGAAAAAATGCATCATCCTCTTCATTTAAAGCAAGTCATTAAGTCCTGCCTAAACTGAAGAGGGGGGAATTAGACTCCATCTTCTGAAGGGAGGAGTGTTCAAGGATTTGTGGACATGTTTTAAAACCATCACAACGTGTCAGACAACGTATCATTTTAACACAGAAAGAGTTCTTACAAATCAATATGCAGATGAAGCCCCAATGGAAAAAATAGCAAACAGATGATTTACAAAATAACAGATAAAAATAGCCATTAAACAGAAAGACACCAAAAAACCAGTTATATCTTGTCAATCTCATTATTAGAATTGAAGGATCACTGTTAACACCCAATATTGGTGTGTGACTAAAATGGGGAAAAGGACATTCTCATATACTGCTGGTGAGAGTATAACCATTAGGGAAGGCAATTAGGAATATGTATAAAAGCCTAAAATTCACGTATATCATTTGAACTGGCAATTCTATTTTATAGATTTTCCCTAAAGGAACTATCAGACAAAGATATATACATAACTGTATTCATCATAGTCTAGTTTATGATAGCAAAATCATGTATACTTAAATATATATTATTGGTATTTTAGTTAAATAAATTGTAATATATTCACCTAATACAATACTGTGCATCTACTAAAAAATGATGGTGTAGATATATATTTATTGGCATGGAGTAAAGTAATATAAGCATTTTGAAGAAAAGCCAAAATGGAATCTAGAAGTATGGAAATACATAAACTTAAAAGGCATATAGAAATTGATTTCTAACAATTCAGTATGAAGTATATTATCTACTTGATAATATATATCAGAATATATATAAATTCTAATCTTTTAAATGGGCAAAAGTTGACATTTGCTCAAAGACAGAATATAAGTGAATGACCGATAAGCAAATAAAAAGAAGTTCAAAATTGCTGGTGACTAGGGAAATGTAAATTTAAACTACAATTAGACACTTCTTCAGAACGGTTAAAATTTAAAAGATTCACAAACCAAGTGTTGGTGATGATGTAGGATAACTGCTAGTTCCATACATTGCTGGTAGGGAAATAAAATAGTTCAACTACTTTGGAAATAGTTTAATGGTTTATTGTAAAGTCAAATATACACTTACCATATGACCCAGTAATTCCACTCCTAGATATTTATCCAAGGAAAATGAAAACATACGTCCACAAAAAGATTTCTTCATAAATGTTAATTACTACTTTGTTTATAATAGCCAAAAACTGGAAACAACCCAAATGTCCATCAATAACTAAAAGAATAAGAACTGGTATATTCATATAATAATACTACTCAACAATAAAAACTAACAGATTACTGATACATACAATTACACTGATGGATCTCAAAAACATTATGATAAAGGGGAAAAGCTTGGAAAAGATTACACACTGTATGGTGCCATTTATGTGAAATTCAGAAAACAGAAAGTGGTTGCCAGAAGCCAGGAACTGACTATAAAGAAGCATGAGGGAACTTTGTGGGGTAATATCTTGCTTGTAGTTGTTATTATGTGTATGTATTTGTAAAAACTCATAAAACTGTATACTTGAAGTTGGTACCTTTTTTGTATGTAAATTATACACACAAAATTGACTTTAAAAATATATATGTAACTTGAATATATATTACATGATATATATAAATATATAATCCTACATGAAAAACGTGACTGAATTCTGTGAAAGCAAGTACTCAAAAATCCAGTGAATTCTGAAAATAACATACTTCAAGCAGCACTAAAATTTTTGAGATATAGATATAGATGAACAATGTGTTAAATTTCATGGTAACTTGTGCTTATTTGGTTTTCTCAAATATTCTTTGCAGGTAGTTGACTATGCCAAACTTGTTCAACCGCGTTTTGATGAAGCCCTTGAAACATTGACAAAAAATACTATAGCTGAGGCCACTGAAGCAGCTATTAAAACTGTGAAAGAACGGCTTCTCACAGAACTAGAAGCTGAAAAACAAGGTGACCCATCTTTTTAAAATGTGCTTGTTAAGGTTAAGCCTGGCTACCTGAGGGCAAGGACGTGGTTCACTCGTCTTGATATCTCTGGCACCTGGCGAAGAAATGAGTATACATACACCTGATTCATAAACAGAAAAAATTTCAATTCTAGACTTCTAAGGAAAGGAATCAGAAAGAGCTTCCAAGTTTATATTTCTTTACTTTTATGAGTCAGCTTACTGGCCAGTGACTGAGCAGAACTTGTACCTTTAACTGCACCAATTGTGACACCACCACCAACTCCACCTGACTCATGGAGTTTGCTGTTGTTGCTGCTATTGTTGTTGTTTGGGGCTTCTGTATCAGCTCTGATTGTAAATTATATCTTTCTGTTTGGGGAATATCAATTTTAAATGCAAAATGTTATCAATCGGTGAAACTGGAAGAAGTCTTAGTGGTCAATTGAAACAATTCTCCAACTTTACAGATGAGAAAACTGAGGCACATGGAGGTTAAATGGCTTCCTGCACTGGGCTGGTAGCATAGCTGAGACTTGAACCCTCGTTTCCAAAATCCCAGTGTTCTTTCTTTTTTTTTCTTTTTTTTTATTATTTTTTTAATTTATTGTTAATGAAATTACATAATTTCAGGTGTACAATTCTGTATTACATCATCTATAATTCCCATTGTGTGTTCACCACCCAGAGTCAGTTCTCCTTCCATCACCATATATTTCATCCCCCTTACCCTCATCTCCCTCCCCCCACCCCTTTACTCTCTGGTAACCACTAAACTATTGTCTGTGTCTATGAGTTTTTCTTTCTCATTTGTTTGTCTTGTTCTTTTTGGTTTATATACCACATATCAGTGAAATCATAGGGGTCTCTGCTTTTTCTGTCTGACTTATTTCACTTAGCATTATACTCTCAAGATCCATCCATGTTGTCACAAATGCTCCTATATCATCTTTCCTTAACACCGAATAGTATTCCATTGTGTGTATATACCACACTTCTTTATCCATTCATCTATCGAAGGACATTTTGGTGGTTTCCTTGTCTTGGCCACCGTAAACAAAGCTGCAATGAACATTGGAGCACACGTGTCTTTATGTATAAATGATTTCAAATTCTTTGGGTAGATACCTAGGAGAGGGATTGCTGGGTCATATGGTAATTCTATTCTTAATTTTTTGAGGAACCTCCACACTGCCTTCCATAGCGGCTGCACCAGTCTGCATTCCCACCAACAGTGTATGAGGGTTCCTTTTTCTCCACAGCCTCTCCAACACTTGTTGTTATTTGTCTTGTTGATGATAGCCAGTCTGACTGGGGTGAGGTGATATCTCATTGTGGTTTTTATTTGCATTTCTCTGATGATTAGTGATGTTGAACATTTTTACATATGTCTATTTGCCATTTCTATGTCCTCTTTGGAGAAATGTCTCTTCAGGTCCTCTGCCCATTTTTCAATTGGGTTGTTTGTTTTTTTGTTGTTGAGTTTCATGAGTTCCTTGTATATTTTTGATATTAGACCCTTATTGGAGGAACTGTTTGCAAAAATCTTCTCCCATTCAGTCGGTTGCCTCTTTATTTTGTTGATGGTTTCTTTTGCTGTGCAAAAGATATAGTCCCATTAGTTTATTTTAACTTTTACTTCCATTGCCTTTGGAGTCAAATTCATAAAATGCTCTTTGAACCCAAGGTCTATAAGTTTAGTACCTATGTTTTCTTCTATGCAGTTTATTGTGTCAGGTCTTATGCTTAAGTCTTTGATCCATTTTGAATTAATTTTGGTACATGGTGACAGATAACAGTCCAGTTTCATTCTTTTCCACGTGGCTATCCAATTCTCCCAGTACCATTTATTGAAGAGGCTATCTTTCCTCCATTGTATGTTTTTAGCTTCTTTGTCAAAAATTATCTGTCCATGTTTCTGTGGTTTTATTTCTGGGTTCTCAATTCTATTCCATTGGTCTGTGTGTCTGTTTTTCTGCCAATACCATGCTGTTTTGATTATTGTAGCCCTGCAGTACAAGCTAAAGTCAGGCAGTGTGATACCTCCAGCATTGTTCTTTTTTCTTAAGATTGCTTTGGCTATTCAGGGTCTTTTGTGGTTCCAAACAAATCTGATGATTTTTTGTTCTATTTCTTTAAAAACTGCCATTGGGATTTTGATGGGGATTGCATTAAATCTGTATATTGCTTTGGGTAACATGGCCATTTTAGCTATGTTGATTCTTCCAATCCATGAGCATGGAATGTCTTTCCATTTCTTTGTGTCATCTTCAATTTCTTTCAAAAATGTCTTATAGTTTTCAGCATATAAATCCTTCACATCCTTGGTTAAGTTTATTCCTAGGTATTTTATTCTTTTTGCTGCAATTGCAAAGGGAATTGTTTTTTGTATTTCTTTTTCTGAGATTTCATTGTTAGTATATAGGAGTGCAATGGACTTTTGTACATTCACTTTGTAGCCAGCAACTTTACTGTATTCATTGAATGTTTCTAACAGCTTTTTGGTGGAGTCTTCAGGGTTTTCTACATATAGCATCATGTCATCTGCAAAGAGTGATATTTTAACTTCTTCATTCCCAATTTGGATGCCTTTTATTTCTTTCTCTTGCCTGATGGCTCTGGCAAGGACTTCCAACACTATGTTGAAAAGCAGAGGTGATAGGGGACAGCCCTTTCGTGTTCCTGAACGTCGAGCAAAGGGCTTCAGTTTTTCACCATTAATTATGAGGTTAGCTGAGGGCTTGTCATAGATGGCCTTTATTACGTTAAGGTATTTTCCTTCTATACCTATTTTATTAAGTGTTTTAATCATAAATGGATGTTGTATCTTGTCAAATGCTTTTTCTGCATCAATTGATATAATCATATGATTTTTGTCCTTTATTTTGTTTATGTGATGTATCACATTGATGGATTTGCGGATGTTGAACCATCCTTGTGCCCCAGGGATGAACCCCACTTGGTCATGATGAATAATCTTTTTAATGCATTGTTGTATTCGATTTGCTAGAATTTTGTTTAGGATTTTTGCATCAATATTCATCAGAGATATAGGTCTGTAGTTTTCTTTTTTTGTGTTGTCCTTACCAAGTTTTGGTATCAGGGTAATGTTGGCCTCATAAAATGAGTTAGGGAGTACTGACTCTTCTTCAATTTTTTGGAAGAGTTTGAGCAGGATTGGTATTAGATCCTGTTTGAAGATTTGGTAGAATTCACTAGTGAAGCCATCTGGTCCCAGACTTGTGCTTTTGGGAAGGTTTTGGATAACTGATTCAATTTCTTTACTGGCGATCGGTCTGTTTAGATTTTCCAGTTCTTCATGGTTCAGCCTTGGAAGGCTATATGTTTCTAAGAAGTTGTCCATTTCTTCTAGGTTATTGAATTTGGTGGTATATAGTCCTTCATAGTATTCTTGAAAGATCCTTTGTATTTCTGTGGTGTCTGTGATAACTTCCCCTTTTTCATTTCTGATTTTGTTAATTAGTGTCTTCTCTCTTTTTATCTTAGTGAGTCTAGCCAAGGGTTTGTCAATTTTATTAATTTTTTCAAAGAACCAGCTCTTTGTCACATTAATTTTTTCTATTGTCTTTTTGTTCTCTATTTCATTGAGCTCTGCTCTGATTTTTGTTATTTCCTTTCTTCTGCTGACCTTGTTCTTCTTTTTCTAGTTCTTTTTTTTTTTTTTTTTTTTTTTTTTTTTTTTTTTAATTAATTTTATTGGGGTGACAATTGTTAGTAAATTTACATAGATTTCAGGTGTACAATTCTGTATTACATCGTCTATAAATCCCATTGTGTGTTCACCACCCAGAGTCAGTTCTCCTTCCATCACCATATATTTGATCCCCTTTACCCTCATCACCCACCCCCCACCCCCTTACCCTCTGGTAACCACTAAATTATTGTCTGTGTCTATGAGTTTTTGTTTCTCATTTGTTTGTCTTGTTCTTTTTGGTTTATATACCACATATCAGTGAAATCATAGGGTTCTCTGCTTTTTCTGTCTGACTTATTTCACTTAGCATTATTCTCTCGAGGTCCATCCATGTTGTCACAAATGCTCCTATATCATCTTTCCTTAACGCCGAATAGTATTCCATTGTGTATATGTACCACAACTTCTTTATCCATTCATCTATCGAAGGACATTTTGGTTGTTTCCATGTCTTGGCCACCGTAAACAAAGCTGCAATGAACATTGGAGTACACGTGTCTCTATAGAGAAATGCTTTTATATTTTTGGGGTAGATACCCAGGAGAGCGATTGCTGGGTCATATGGTAATTCTATTCGTAATTTCTTGAGGAACCTCCACACTGCCTTCCATAGCGGCTGCACCAGTCTGCATTCCCACCAACAGTGTATGAGGGTTCCTTTTTCTCCACAGCCTCTCCAACACTTGTTACTATTTGTTTTGTTGATGAAAGCCATTCTGACTGGGGTGAGGTGATATCTCATTGTGGTTTTCATTTGCATTTCTCTGATGATTAGCGATGTTGAGCATTTTTTCATATGTCTATTTGCCATTTGTATATCCTCTTTGGAGAAATGTCTCCTCAGGTCCTCTGTCCATTTTTCAATTGGGTTGTTTGTTTTTTTGTTGTTGAGTTTCATGAGTTCCTTGTATATTTTGGATATTAGCCCCTTATCAGAGGAACTGTTTGCGAAAATCTTCTCCCATTCAGTTGGTTGCCTCATTATTTTGTCAATAGTTTCTTTTGCTGTGCAGAAGCTTTTCAGTTTCATATAATCCCATTTGTTTATTTTAGTTTTTACTTCCATTGCCTTTGGAGTCAAATTCATAAAATGCTCTTTGAACCCAAGGTCCATAAGTTTAGTACCTATGTTTTCTTCAATGCAGTTTATTGTGTCAGGTCTTATGCTTAAGTCTTTGATCCATTTTGAATTAATTTTGGTACATGGTGACAGATAGCAGTCCAGTTTCATTCTTTTGCACGTAGCTATCCAATTCTGCCAGCACCATTTATTGAAGAGGCTGTCTTTCGTCCATTGTATGTTTTTAGCTTCTTTGTCAAAAATTATCTGTCCATATTTATGTGGTTTTATTTCTGGGTTCTCAATTCTATTCCATTGGTCTATGTGTCTGTTTTTCCGCCAATACCAAGCTGTTTTGATTATTGTAGCCCTGTAGTACAAGGAAAAATCAGGGAGTGTGATACCTCCAGTATTGTTCTTTTTTTTTAATATTGCTTTGGCTATTCGGGGTCTTTTGTGGTTCCAAACAAATCTGATGATTTTTTGTTCTATTTCTTTAAAAAATGCCATTGGGATTTTAATGGGGATTGCATTAAATCTGTATATGGCTTTGGGTAATATGGCCATTTTAACTATGTTGATTCTTCCAATCCATGAGCACGGAATGTCTTTCCATTTCTTTGTGTCTTCTTCAATTTCTTTCAAAAATGTCTTATAGTTTTCAGCATATAAATCCTTCACATCCTTGGTTAAGTTTATTCCTAGGTATTTTATTCTTTTTGCTGCAATTGCAAAAGGAATTGTTTTTTCTATCTCTTTTTCTGAGATTTCATTGTTGGTATATAGGAAAGCAATGGACTTTTGTACGTTGATTTTGTAGCCAGCAACTTTACTGTATTCATTGATTGTTTCTAATAGCTTTTTGGTGGAGTCTTTAGGGTTTTCTATATATAGCATCATGTCATCTGCAAAGAGTGACAATTTAACTTCTTCATTCCCAATTTGGATGCCTTTTATTTCTTTCTCTTGCCTGATAGCTCTGGCGAGGACTTCCAACACTATGTTGAAAAGCAGAGGTGATAGGGGACAACCTTGTCGTGTTCCTGAACGTAGAGCAAAGGGCTTCAGCTTTTCACCATTAATTATGAGATTAGCTGAGGGCTTGTCGTATATGGCCTTTATTATGTTGAGGTATTTTCCTTCTATACCAATTTTAGTAAGTGTTTTAATCATAAATGGATGTTGTATCTTATCAAATGCTTTTTCTGCATCAATTGATAGAATCATATGATTTTTGTCCTTTATTTTGTTTATGTGATGTATCACATTGATGGATTTGCGAATGTTGAACCATCCTTGTGCCCCGGGGATGAACCCCACTTGGTCGTGATGAATAATCTTTTTAATGCATTGTTGTATTCGATTTGCTAGAATTTTGTTTAGGATTTTAGCATCTGTATTCATCAGAGATATAGGTCTGTAGTTTTCTTTTTTTGTGTTGTCCTTACCAGGTTTTGGTATCAGGGTAATGTTGGCCTCATAAAATGAGTTAGGGAGTACTGACTGTTCTTCAATTTTTTGGAAGAGTTTGAGCAGGATTGGTATTAGATCCTCTTTGAAGGTTTGGTAGAATTCACTGGTGAAGCCATCTGGTCCAGGACTTTTGATTTTGGGAAGGTTTTTGATGACTGATTCAATTTCGTTACTGGTGATCGGCCTGTTAAGATTTTCCAGTTCTTCATGATTCAGCCTTGGAAGGCTATATGTTTCTAAGAACTTGTCCATTTCTTCTAAGTTATTAAATTTGGTGGCATATAGTCCTTCATAGTATTCTTGGATAATCCTTTGTATTTCTGTGGTGTCCGTGATAACTTCCCCTTTTTCATTTCTGATTTTGTTAATTAGTGTCTTCTCTCTTTTTATCTTAGTGAGTCTAGCCAAGGGTTTGTCGATTTTGTTAATCTTTTCAAAGAACCAGCTTTTTGTCACATTAATTTTTTCTATTGTCTTTTTGTTCTCTATTTCATTTAGTTCTGCTCTGATTTTTGTTATTTCCTTTCTTCTGCTGACCTTGGGTTTCGCTTGTTCTTCTTTTTCTAGTTTTTTAAGGTGTAACATGAGGTTATTTATTTGGGATTTTTCTTGTTTCTTGAGATAGGCCTGTAATGATATAAATTTCCCTCTTAAAACTGCTTTCGCGGCATCCCAAAAATTTTGGTAAGATGTATTTTCATTGTCATTTGTTTCTATGTATCTTTTGAGCTCTCCTCTAATTTCTTCTTTGACCCAGTCGTTCTTTAAAAGTATGTTGTTTAATCTCCATGTATTTGTGTTTTTTCCTGCTTTCTTTTTGCAGTTGATATCCAATTTCAAAGCTTTGTGATCAGAGAATATGCTTGGTATGATTTCAATCTTCTTAAATTTGCTGAGGCTGATTTTGTGTCCCAATATATGGTCTATCCTTGAGAATGTTCCATGTACACTAGAAAAGAATGTATAGTCTGATGTTTTAGGATGAAGTGCTCTATATATATCAATGATGTCCATATCATCTAATGTGTCATTTAGGGCTGCGATTTCATTATTTATCTTCTGTTTGGATGATCTATCCATAGCTGTCAATGATGTATTTAAGTCCCCTAGTATAATTGTGTTTTGGTCAATTTCTCCCTTTAGTTCTGTTAGTAGTTGCTTGGTATATTTCGGTGCTCCCTGATTGGGGGCATAAATATTGATGACTGTTATGTCTTCTTGTTGTATAGTCCCCTTTACCATTATGAAATGTCCATCTTTGTCTCTTGTTATCTTTTTCACCCTGAAGTCTGTTTCATCGGAAATCATTATGGCAACACCTGATTTTCTCTGGGTACCATTTGCTTGGAGTGTCAATTTCCACCCTTTCACTTTGAGTCTATGCTTGTCCTTGTAGCTGAGATGTGTCTCTTGGAGACAGCATATGGTTGGGTTTAGTTTTTTGATCCAATCTGCTACTCTGTGTCTCTTTATTGGTGAGTTCAGTCCATTTACATTTAGGGTGATTATTGATATGTGAGGATTTCCTGTCATTCTGTCTTTAGTTTTCTGGTAAGGCTGTGTCTCCATTGTTTCTTTGCCTTTTTGTTGTTGTCTGTTATTTCTGTGTGGTGGTATTCTATGATGTTTCCCTCTGTTTCTTCTTTTATTACAGTATATATTTCAGATTTGGATGTTTTTTGAGTGGTTACCCTTGAGTTTATGTAAAAGAAAGTTTGATATTTAGAGTATTCCAGTTTCTTCAGTACGCTTACTTTCTCTATTCCCATATTCCAGTTCAGGCCTTTACGCTCCCCCTTTTTCTGTTTTGGTTGCCACAAGTTGTCCCTGTTGATGGTGGTCTAATAGCCTCCTTTAGTATTTCTTGTAGTGCAGGTCGTGTATTAGAAAATTCCCTCAGCTTCTGGATGTCTGGAAAGGTCTTTATTCCTCCTTCATATCTAAAGGAGATCTTTGCTGGATATATTATTCTTGGCTCATGATTTCTCTCTTTCAATAGTTTGAATATTTGGTTCCATTCCCTCCTAGCTTGTAGAGTTTCTGCTGAAAAATCTGATGATAATCTAATGGGCTTTCCTTTGTAAGTTACCGTCTTCTTTTCCCTGGCTGCCTTGAGGATTCTTTCTTTGTCATTGATTTTAGACAGCTTCAATACAATGTGCCTTGGTGAAGGCCTGTTGGGATTGAGGTAATTAGGTGTTCTATTTGCTTCTTGGATTCGAGGATCCAGTTCTGTCCACAAGTTTGGGAAGTTCTCATTGACGATTTGTTTGAATATATTCTCTGTTCCCTTCCCTCTTTCTTCTCCTTCTGGTATGCCCATTATTCTTATATTGCTCTTTCTGATGGAGTCAGAAAGTTCTTGTAGAGTTCTTTCATTTCTTTTAAGTCTCAAGTCTCTTTCTTCTTCCCTCTGTGTAAATTCCAGGTTCCTATCTTCGATGTCACTGATTCTTTCCTCCATCTGGTCAACTCTACTACCTAAGCTGGATATTTTATTGTTAATTTCTTCTATTGAGTTCTTAATCTCCAGAAATTCTATTTGGTTCTTTTTCAAGATTTCAATCTCTTTTGTAAAATGCTCATGGTGTTCTTTGATTGTGTTTCTGAGTTCATTAAACTGCCTTTCTGTGTTTTCTTGCATCTCGTTCAGTTTTTTCAGAATTGCGATCTTGAATTCTCTGTCATTTAAATCACAAAGGTCCATATCTCTAAATTCCTTTTCTGGAGACTTTTCACTTTCTTTCTGAGCTATCTTGTTGCCTTGGTTATTCATGGCAATCACTGATTTACTATTTCTCTTCCTAGACATCTACAGGAGTGTCTTCTGCAACAGGTTGATAGGTATGCGAAGAGCTTTTGGAGTTCCAAAGCTCTTTCTGCACCAGATTCAGAGCCCGTTTGTTTCAGCAGTTCTGTTTACTCCTGCAGGGATCCTCCCAGATAGGTGGGGCCAGGGGCGGGGTGAGTTGTGAGAGGTGGCCCAAAGCAATGGCGGCGACCACCACCACAGCCAGTCCTGCTTCCACAGCTCCCTCCCCTTTGCCGGAACTAGTTGAGCTGCGAATTTGTATCTGCGGTCCACAGTTCTCAGAGCAGCAAATATTCTGTCCTTTGATCCGACACTGCTACTTTATCGCTTCTAGCACCGGGCAGGTGGGGGCGGGGCGAGCTCTGGGAGGGTAGGGAGGGGGCGGCTAGTCTCCGTGCATAAGGCTTCCGTTCTCCGCTCGGCAGTGAGGGCTTAACCCACCGATTTCAGCCCTCTTCCCTCAGTCTTTGCTCCGAGGTCTGCCGTGAGCGAGCGTTGGGTTCAGCGGTTTTGTATGCTGCCCCCTCAGCCCTTTGTGCCGTAAGCGGAGCCCTAGCAGTCCGAGTCCTTCCCTCTCCCGCAGCGGCGGTAGTTCCCGGGAGCAGCGGGCTCCGAGCACTGAGCTAGGTCTGTGTCCTGCGCCCGCGCGGCTCCGTCTCCGCACTTCTCCTCTCCCTCCTCCCCCGCTTGCGCGATTCACCCACCTGGAGGTGAATTCAGTAGTCGGCCTCTTCGTCTTCCCTGTCTGCTGTGCAAGGAGTCCTTTGTGGAGTTATTGTTGTCCGATTCGTTGTAACTTCCAGGGGAGCGTTACAGAGGCTCACCTCACGCCGCCATTTTTCTGAAATTCCTTTTTCTAGTTCTTTAAGGTGTAACATGAGGTTATTTATTTGGGATTTTTCTTATTTCTTGAGATAGGCCTGTAATGACATAAATTTCCCTCTTAAAACTGCTTTCGCTGCATCCCCAAAATTTTGGTAGGATGTATTTTCATTGTCATTTGTTTCTATGTATCTTTTGATATCTCCTCTAATTTCTTCCTTGACCCAGTCGTTCTTTAAAAGTATGTGGTTTGATCTCCATATATTTGTGTTTTTTCCTGCTTTCTTTTCACAGTTGATATCCAATTTCAAAGCCTTGTGATCAGAGAATATGCTTGGTATGATTTCAATCTTCTTAAATTTGCTGAGGCTGCTTTTATGCCCCAATATATGGTCTATCCTTGAGAATGTTCCATGTACACTCGAAAAGAATGTATAATCTGATGTTTTAGGATGAAGTGCTCTATATATATCAATGATGTCCATATCATCTAATGTGTCATTTAGGGCTGCTATTTCATTATTTATTTTCTGTTTGGATGAGCTATCCATAGCTGTCAATGATGTATTTAAGTCCCCTAGTATAATTGTGTTTTGGTCAATTTCTCCCTTTAGTTCTGTTAGTAGTTGCTTGGTATATTTTGGTGCTCCCTTATTGGGGGCATAAATGTTGATGACTGTTATGTCTTCTTGTTGTATAGTCCCCTTTACCATTATGAAATGTCCATCTTTGTCTCTTGTTATCTTTTTCACCCTGAAGTCTGTTTCATCTGATATCATTATGGCTACACCTGATTTTCTCTGGGTACCATTTGCTTGGAGTGTACCATTTGCGTGGAGTGAAATTTCCACCCTTTCACTTTGAGTCTATGCTTGTCCTTGTCGCTGAGATGTGTCTCTTGGAGACAACATATGGTTGGGTTTAGTTTTTTGATCCAATCTGCTACTCTGTGCCTTTTTATTGGTGAGTTCAGTCCATTTACATTTAGGGTGATTATTGATACGTGAGGATTTCCTGTCATTCTATCTTTAGTTTTCTGGTAAGGCTGTGTCTCCATTGTTTCTTTGCCTGTTTGTTTTGTCTATTATTTCTATGTGGTGGTATTCTATGATGTTTCCCTCTGTTTCTTCTTTTATTACAGTATATATTTCAGTTCTGGATTTTTTTTGAGTGATTACCCTTAAGATTATGTAAAAGAAAGTTTGATATTTAGAGTATTCCAGTTTCTTCAGCACGCTTAGTTTCTCCATTCCCATATTCCGGTTCGGGCCTTTACTCTCTTTATGTTTTGGTTGCCACAAATTGTCCCTGTTGATGGTGGTCGAATAGCCTCCTTTGGTATTTCTTGTAGTGCAGGTCGTGTATTAGAAAATTCCCTCAGCTTCTGGATGTCTGGAAAGGTCTTTATTCCTCCTTCATATCTAAAGGATATCTTTGCTGGATATATTATTCTTGGTTCATGATTTCTGTCTTTCAATAGTTTGAATATTTGGTTCCACTCCCTCCTGGCTTGTAGAGTTTCTGCTGAAAAATCTGATGATAACCTAATGGGCTTTCCTTTGTAGGTTACCGTCTTCTTTTCCCTGGCTGCCTTGAGGAGTCTTTCTTTGGTGTTAATTTTCGACAGCTTCAATACAATGTGCCTTGGAGAAGGCCTGTTGGGATTGAGGTAATTAGGTGTTCTATTTGCTTCTTGGATTCGAGGATCCAGTTCTGTCCACAAATTTGGGAAGTTCTCGTTAACAATTTCTTTAAATATATTCTCTGTTCCCTTCTCTCTTTCTTCTCCTTCTGGTATGCCCATTATTCTTATATTGCTCTTTCTGATAGAGTCAGAAAGTTCTTGTAGAGTTCTTTCATTTCTTTTAAGTCTCAAGTCTCTTTCTTCTTCCATCTGTGTAATTTCCAGGTTTCTATCTTCGATGTCACTGATTCTTTCCTCCAGCTGGTCAACTCTACTACCTAAGCTGGTTATTTCATTCTTAATTTCTTCTATTGAGTTCTTAATCTCCAGAAATTCCATTTTGTTCTTTTTGAAAATTTCAATCACTTTCGTAAAATGCTCATGTTGTTCTTTGATTGCGTTTGTGAGTTCATTAAATTGCCTTTCTGTGTTTTCTTGAATCTCTTTGAGGTTTTTCAGAACTGCAATCTTGAATTCTCTATCACTTAAGTCACATATTTCCATATCTTTAAGTTCCTTTTTGGAGACTTTTCACTTTCTTTCTGAACTGTCTTGTTGCCTTGGTTATTCATGGCAATTACTGATTTATTATTTCTCTTCCTAGACATCTACAGGAGTGGCTTCTGCAATAGGTTGATAGGAAGAGGTCTTTCTTTTGTTTTCCAATACTTGTTGGTAGAATGTTTTATTTTCTTTCCAACTGCAGCCATTTTTCTCTCTGACACAGTAGTGCTATGTTTTCTCTGCACTATTCCAGCTTCTCACACAATGGGGGGATTCCCTGGGAGACGAGCCTCTCCTCTGTTAACAGTTCACCTGGGTCATAGGGTGCCACGTCCTTGTGTGGGTGCGGAGAGCTTTTGAAGTTCCAAAGCTCTTTATACACCCGATTCAGAGCCCGTATGTTTCAGCAGTTCTGTTTACTCCTGCAGGGATCTGCCCAGATAGGTGGGGCCAGGGGCGGGGTTAGTTGTGAGAGGTGGCCCAGAGCAATGGCAGCGACCACGGCCACAGCTGGTCCTGCTTTCACAGCTCCCACCCCTTTGCCGGAACTAGTTGGGCTGCGAATCTGTGTCTGCGATCCACAGTTCTCAGAACAGCAAATATCCTGTCCTTTTGATCTGACACTGCTACTTTATCACTTCTAGCACCGGGCAGGTGGGGGTGGGGCGAGCTCTAGGAGGGAAGGGAGGGGGCGGCTAGTCTCAGTGCCTAAGGCTTCTATTCTCCGCTGGGCAATGAGGGCTTAAACAACCGTTTTCAGCCTTCTTCCCTCAGTCTTTGCTCTGAGGTCTCTGCCATGAGCGCTGGGTTCAGCCGTGTTATATGCTGCCCCCTCAGCCCTGTGGGCCATAAGCGGAGCCCTAGCAGTCCGAGTTCTTCCCTCTCCCGCAGCTGCGGTAGTTCCAGGATACAGCGAGCTCGGAGCACTGAGCTAGGTCTGCGTCCTTCGCCCACTCGGCTCCATCTCCGCCTCTGCACTTCTCCCTTCCCTCCCCACCCCCGCGCGATTCGCCCACCTGGAGGTGAATTCAGTAGTGGGCCTCTTTGTCTTGCCTGTCTGCTGTGCAGGGAGTCCTTTGTGGAGTTATTGTTGTCTGATTAGTTGTAAATTCCAGGGCAGCTTTACAGAGGCTCACCTCATGCCGCCATTTTGATGACGTCTCCCAGTGTTCTTTCTACTGACCATTCTGCTGCTTCTGTATTTCACTCTTTGACATACTATTTTAGAAAGACACAAGGGTTTGGGTTTTTTTTCTTCTGTTTTTCTAAAGGAAAAATGAGAGATCTTATTTCATGGCTGTTTTTGAAATTCATTGATTGGCTTTGGTAGAATTTATATCTATAGTTGGTGCCCTTGTAACCAGTCCCATTAGAACATGTGAAAATAGCTTAATCTAAACATTGCCTCTTGGTGGGATACCCTCAGTGCAGCGCTTCCTATACACAAAGCACTTCCTATACACTTCTTTCTCACTTTCTAAGATCTGGATCCAAAATTTGAGATTAACTCCAGCAATTTTAGACTAGCTTCAACCACTACTGTTTGGATTTTCAGAAGCTATGGCAGTGTCCTGTCCTCTAATACGGGCATCACTGCCTCAATTCCAAAATTCTTCTCCAAATGAAGTTTTTCTCATTACAAAAGTAACAATAGATAATATTTATTGGGCACTTACTATATGACAGGGCTATGCTAAATGCATTGCATGCATTGCCCTATATTTAATTCTCATAACACACCTGTGAAGTAGGTATTTTTATCTCTACTTTTAGTAGACTAAGAAACTAAGGCTCAGAACAGTGTAGTAACTTGTCTACAATTGACAGCCAGCAAGTGATTGAGATTCAATTTGATGTCTGTGCTCTTATCCTCTGTCTCAAGTGGTCACAGAAAACTGGAAAGAGCAGATGAAAAAAAGATTCACTCATACTTACTCTCCAGTGATGTCCCCTGTTAAGAATTTGATGCATTCTCCAGCCCTCTTTTTTCTATTCATGTTGTAATGATTAATTGTGATCCTATATGTGCAAAATTGCATTCTCTCATTTTAAAATAATGCTTCTTTCTAATTAATGTGTAATTATTGTAATAAATTGTGTGTTAGATGGGGATGTAAATTCATTATTTCCAAAATGGTAGACCAATTTTACAAATAACATTTACTAAATTATCCATAATTTTACTAGAGATTTGAAATGCCATCGTTAATATTAATTTCATATGTGTGTGAAAATGTGTAAAGTTCTTAATTTTCTAGTCTATTCATTTTTCTAGTACAGCCTTTAATACAAATATAATTATTAAAGCTTTGTGATGCATTTAAAACTAGTAATGCAAGTTTCTTCACAAAACATTTTGTCTTAAAATTATTGCTGAGTATTCTTTCCCTTATTACATAAAATGAATGCTTACTGTGTGCCAGAAGTTGTACTGGGCTTTGGGATACATGTAGAATTTTTTCAAGTTCTATAATACAACAAATCCCAGTGGGATGATTATGTTAACATTAAACAATAATTTGACAAGAATTTGCATCTTTACTATTAAGCCTTCTCATGCAGACAGATGAAATCTCCATTTTTTTGGTATAATAGTTTATCCTTCCTTAACATTTTATAGCTTTCTTCATGTGTTACCTACATTTCTCTTAATAAGTTTATTCCTAGATATTTTGTCATTTTGTTACTATTGAATGTAATCACTTTTATATTTTCTAAGTAGTTATTACCAGCATATTAGAAAACTGTTAAATATTTATACATTTGTTTGTAACTGACCACGTTATTAAACTGACTTTCTAGTTCTGGTAGATTTTTAGTTGAGTCTCTTAACTTTTGCAGATAGCCACTCATATCATTTGAAAAAGCATTATAGTTTCAACTCCTCTTTTCCCATTATTTATGCTTATTTCCTTTCTCGACTAATTATGTGGTAGCAGTTCTAGAATGATGTTAAATAGTGGCAGTGATAGTGGGCCTGTTTAAATGGATTCTTTCCGATGTTTCTCCATAAGGTTATTAAGTATTTTTATCTAGTATGGATGTTGAACACTATCAAATGCCTTCTTGGCATCTATCAAGATGATCAGTTTTTAATCTTTTGACCTATTGATTTGATCAGTTATACTAATGTGTTTTCCAAATTAAACCATTTTTGTAGTTCTGAAATAAACCTTAGTCATTATTCTTATATTTTTTCTTTTGTTTTTTAATCTAGGATTTTTTCTATATTTATAAGTGTAATTGTATATAACATTTTCTTTTTTGTACTGTATTTGTCAGATTTTGCTTTCAAGGTTTCACTAACTTTTTACATAAAGTGGGAAGCTTCCCATCATTTTCTATGCTTGAAACTATTTAAATAGCAAGGAAATTATCTCTTTTTACATGGCAATGTTGAGCTTTTGCTAAGTAAGAACACAGTATTGCCCAATAAATCTGCTTCTCTTTTTTCTCATTAGCCTATAGACAATAGTTCAATATGGTGCCCAAGGGATTACAAAAAAACAATAAAAAGAGCATTGAAATTACATGCCATCCAAATGATCATCCCCAGATGGTCCAGAATTAATTTATATTTTTAGTACATTATCTTCAAAATGAAAAATCAAAATTTTAAAAAATACTCTTATAAGTATAAGACAACCTATAAGCTAAAGCTTGAGAATAATGACCCAGACTACTAAAATGGCTTGTTATTCCCTATTTAAGGCTGGATGAAATGGATTTGTTAATTTATTCAACAACATGCTAGAGTACCTACTTGGTGTTAGATGTGATTCTAGGCACTAGGCTACAGACTTGAAGCTCCTGTCCTTGTGGTAGTTGCATTTTAATAGCGAGTACAGGGGCAAAAACACACAAGAAAACAGAGAAAATGTAAACGGTTATGGGTCAGGCAGTGAGTGCGGTTGGGGTGCTGGAGTGTTAGAATGACGATCCTAACTTCTCCTCTGAAGAGGAGAGAGACATTAAACAGAAAACTAGATTAAAGAGGAAGGTAGCCTGCCTGGCTCCTGGAGGAAGAACAGTGCTCCGTAATGTTTCTTGGAGTCTGTAGTGATTCTTTTCATATCACATTACGGCACAAAATCATAGATTTTAAAGCATTCCACAAATTGCCTTCTCCCACCAGAACATAGAAATAGATGCTATCTCTCATAGGCTGCAAACGTAAAGGCTCTTTCTTTTTCAAATTCACAAATTATTCTAAATCTGACAATAGGGTTAACCTTTCTTAACATTTAAAAAATTGGAACATTTTTGCTAGTGAATTTTACTTCAATATATTTTTAAGAAAAGTTCAGGGGAGAATATTGAGAGTGTTTTTTTTTAACGCAGAAAATTATAGTAATACAGAGGATGGCAGCTAACATGGTGCAGGTTTCCTGTGTGCCAAGCATTTTCTAAGTTAAGTATTAACATCCATTATTGTGTTTAATCCTACACAATGCTTTTGGTTTGATAATCCTCATTTTGGGCAGTAGAAATTGAGGCGAGGAGATCAAATGATTTACCAAAGCCCCGCTGAATGAGTCAGAACTCACACCCAAGTCTTCCTGACATTAAAGCAGAGGATTGAATCACTATACCTGTCTCCTTACCCCAACTATCTTTTGCTAAGACAGCCAATTACTATCTTTCAGCCTCAACTTTAAGACAATTTGAAACAGAATTTGAAATACCAGAGTATGAAAATCTCCCAAGTGATAAAGGCTTAGAAGAGATGCCCTCCTCATTTGATGAAGATGGTAAAGAAATATATTACTGCTGTTATTGGCCAAATCTTTCCTGATATTAATACAAACAGATTAACTGATAAAGCATATTATTCTTTCACTGCAGTGTTTACTCTCGAATCCCAAAGAGAAACCCTTTCAGAGGGCAATGAAGAAGTGAAAGTGAAATCCGTTATCGATCAAGATGCTAAAATTGGTCAAGATGGTAACAAAATGAACTGTTAATGCCACACTTATGGTTCTTATTTTCCATTTATTTCATATTTTATCATGTTTATATTGAAGCTTAAACTATCCCCCTTATTGGAAAGTTCAGGAGAAAAAAGTTAGTTTCTCTCTTACAGATTTAAACTGAACAGCTATAGAACAAAACTAGGTTTACTAGAATGAAGAAGAAAATGTAGAAACAGAGGAGCTTAATATGATTAGAACCACCCTAAATTTTTTAATGTTTCTAAACATAATACAATCATTGTAACAAATTCTTTCTTAAAAGCTTGCTACTTCCTATTGTGTTAGAATCCAGCCATCATAAACCCAGAGTTTTAGCTGTGAAATGTTACATTTAGTGCTCTTTACCGTTATAAAATTTTTCTATTCATATTTTAACCTAATTGAAAGCTAATATGTTTACATATTAACATATGTTTAAATATATTTACATATGTTTAACCTAATTGAATCCTAGTATGTTTACGTTAATAAATGTAAACTATTTTTACCTATTTTTATTTATAATGTAACATTTTTAATTAAATTACTTTATTAGGAAACATTTTAACCCTCATTTTCTTTTTATATTTATTTTTATTAAATTTATTGGGGTGACATTGGTTAGTAAAATTATATGCGTTTCAGGTATGCAATTCTATAATACATCATCTATATATTATATTGTGTGTTCCCAGCCCAGCGTCAGTTCTCCTTCCATCATTTTCAATTACTGTACAATTTCCCTATTTGTAGGTAATAGTTTTAACTAGTTCTTCATGTTGGAAAGAAGTTATTTTTTTGATTTGTTTGCTACTGAAAATAATGCTTCAATGAATTTTTTACTTTAAGTTTTGTCTGCATGTTGACACAAGTGGAGTCACTGATTTAATGAGTAAGAAACTGTAGACAGAGTCAAGTGGCTTTGCATAAAAGTTGTTCCAAACTATGTTCCACTTGTTTCCTCGGTATTCTCTCTTTAAATACTATTTTTAAATTTTTTTAACTGTTTCTCAAGTTTAGAATTTTAATATTTGTTAACCATTTATGTTTCTTCTTTTCTGAGGTGACCTTTTTATTTAACACATTTTTCTAAATTGTTGTATCAGTTATATGGTTCCTGTATAAGCTTTCTATATTAATCACTTACTTTTCATATTCTTTTTCCAAATTGGAGAGTTTCTCCTTTAAATCACCTTGCTGTTTATGAAGTAGAGGAATTTTTTATATTTTTGTAGTCAAATCATTACTTTCCTTTTGTTGATTTCTTTAATTTATTTTCAGGCTTAAAACGTGTTCTCTCAACCGGAGACTTAATATATATTTATATTCTTTTTTTTAATTGGTCCAACCTTTTTGTATTTACTTTTTAAGTGCATCTGTAATTTCTTATGTTATATAACGTAGAGCTGATATTTTTGGTTTGCTCCCTCCTGATTCAGGCAGATGTGTGCTTGCCTGCTGTTTATTTCAAGCCTAGTAGGAATTGAACCGAGCAGACAGAAACTTATGTATGGCACTCTTCTTTCCCCAACATACACACAGGCCGATCCCCACCCATCCACCACACACACACACACACACACATTTTTCACATTTCATAGAAGGACCTTCAATATTACATTTTTGGCCAAGTGACATCTGGGAGCCCCATCGCTGCTGCTGCAGAGTTGCTAGCACCAGGACACTAAGGTCGGCCCTGCCTCATGCTGTCTTTTCCGTCCTTGGGGACAGAGTCTGAGGTAGAAGCAAGTGTCAGTGCTTCTCCCTACTGCTGGAGGGATGCCAGCACTGCCAGTGTTCCCTGGTAGTAGGGCACCCTCTCTGCCCCATGTATCTGAGATAAGCACAACCCTTACCTCTGGGAGCCAGGGCACTGTTAGTTACCTTGGGAAGGGAAAGTTTGAGGTTTGTTTTTTTTTTCAATTTAGACCCACTGGCATTATATGAAACTGAAATTACTCTTGGTTTTGTTATAGGTTAACTAAGTTATTATCTTTATTTTCTACTGCTGATAGATATATGTACCTATTTGATTATTATGGTTATCATTTTAATTTTAAAAATTAAGAAAAGATGAAATAGTGCCATTTGCAACAACATGGATGGATCTTGAGATTATTATACTAAGCGAAATAAGTCAGACAGAAAAACTCAAGAACCATATGATTTTACTGATATGTGGTATATAAAACTGAAAACAAAAAAAAACGATGCAAACAAATAAAGAAACAAAATCTCATAGACAGACAATATTATAGTGGTTACAAGAGGGTAAGAGGAGAGGAGGGTGGTAGATAAGGGTAAAAGGAATCCAATATATGGTGATGGAAGGAGAACTGACTTTGGGTGGTGAACACACAATGTGAGATATAGATAATGTTTTACAGAATTGTACACCTGAAACCTATATAACTTTACTAACAATTGTCACTGCAATAAGCTTTAATTTAAAAACAATTAAGAACATGAGTCCTGGATCCCTGGGCTCATACCATAATCTTCTTTGGGAATCACCTGCAATTCAATGATGTTATTTAGGTGTTGACAATGTTTATTCACAGATGAAAAAGAAACCAGTGAAACGTCTATGATTAAAAGAAGATCTCAGGACATTAGTCAAGATCTAAAGCTGGCTTCAAAAAAAGGTAAATTAATATTTGAGTAATTTGGTTCTCTTAGATTGTGGATCTAAAAAGCACAAATAGTGCTTTCAGACTTTTGGAGGAGAAAGGTCATTTTTTTAAAAAAGCATTGTTAATACCCAACTTACTCTACCTTAAAGGCTACTGTATTGTAAACAGTTGGATGTGCATGAACACAGAAAAAGAACATGTAATATATTGGTTTTATGAAAAAGAACATTGGGAAGACAGGAGATCTATCTTTCTGTTCTGCCATCCCTGGCATGTGGCTACCAAAACAATTTACAGTGTGGCTGCTGGTGCTCCAGCCATCATATCACTGTGCCTAACAGAAGGAAGAAAAGGCAAGGGACAAAACTGGCACTTCCCCCAGCTGAGTGATTCCTCTTTAAAGAGATAGGAGGAAGACTTGCCCCTCAAAAAATTCTGCTGGCATCATATCTATGGGCCATGCAAAAAGCTATAACAGAAATTGGAAGTTGTTTATTTTTTTAAGGTGGGCACAGTGCTGACCCCAACAAAATCAGGGTTCTTTTACTAAGCAAGAGGAGAAGGGACATGTGCAGCTTCTAGCACATTTAGTATCTTTGCCTGGCTATTTCTGCCTCTCCACGCCCCCCTTCCCAAGGCTACAGGAAAACCATAACTTCTTGCCTCTTCCACTCTGGTTGTCCAGGAATTGCCGGATCTCTCCATCACTGAGAACAGACTTCTCATTTCACAGCAGGAAGGGCAGCTGGATGCTGCTCTTCAAAGGCCTGTTGGGGGTTTTCTGGGCTGGGATCAATTGGGCTCTGGCAGGAGACCCTGACACATGGAACCTTGGGGCAGTGCCTCAGGGAGCACAGTAGGAAAGACAGAGAGAGCAGAATCATGTGGAGCTGCCTGTCTCTTGTCTCGTGTACATTGTCATGCTGCCTGTGAGCCCACTCAGCCTTGTAAGGAGACATTCAGCATTCAGTGAGGGTCAGAACCAAGTGTAACACTTGAGAAACCAGCCTACGTCACCCTTTCTTCCATTTCTTCCAACTTGCCTACCTCCTGTCCTCTTCCTGTCCCTTGTCGTCTCATGCTTACAATCGGAAGTGGTCATCTGATCATTCCCTAGACGCTTGTGTTTTAGCTTGACTCCTGGAATTCTTTGGTACCTACCTCTTCTCCCTGGCTTCCTGGTTTTGACTCCTGCCTGACCTGACTTCTCACCTCATTCACTTTCATTCTGATGCACTGGCTTTAAGCCACTTTTCTGATATTTTGTGATTCCTGACCTGACATTTCTTCCCTCATCTGTTTCCTCTTTCTTTTATCAAGTGCTACAGTAACACAAAGATCGTCACGTGTTAACAATCATACTCTATTGCAAATAGAATTGTCCACTAAAGTTATTAATGGTGTTAGTTTATTAACTTATTTTACTTTAAACTCAATAGAAGACTCAATAGAAGAGGTAACTGCAGATCACCCAGAGGTTCTTTCCATGATACAAGAGACTGTGAAAATGACAAAGATTATGAACTTTGAACAGCCATATGAAAAACATGCTGAAATATTAGAGGAAGTCCTAGAAGAGGTAAGAAATCCAGGCTGTTCATTTTTATCATTAATTTAGCAGTAACTGAGAAAGTTAACCTTTTATATATATATGTAATTAATTTAGAGTCTCATTTGATAGTACTGAAATCTATAGCCTTCAAATGCATGTACATTTTCTAGTCAACATTGTTATGTGTAATGTACCCCAGAGAACAGTTGCTTATGCTCTTTGGTAAATTTTCACTTATCAACAGTTATGCGGTATAATTTCATAGCTATGAAATTAATTCTTCATTAACTGTTATTGTCTTTAATTCAGTTCACTTAGTTAAGAGATGGCACGAATGAAGCCAATACCAAAGCTAGATAGTTCATCTATGAGCTAATCAATTGTAAACCAAGACAAATGTTGCTCCATAGATAATTTCATCCAATCGCTGGGAATGTGCATTCATAATGGAGATGGAGAGACACAAGTTATTTTCCAATCTGAAGGGAAAATAAAGCCTCGGATACTATGTCCTACTGATGGCAAATCAGAATGCTTATCTTTTGTTTATGAAGAACAAGATATCCGTAGGGGTCTGCTTTGTATAGAGACCTTGAGTAAGCATTCAGAGCAAAGTCAGAGAACAAATCAGTTTTGGACTCTCAATGAACTTCTCCTATATTTCTGTGTAATTTGAAAATGATGCAATTTACAATTATTATGTGAGAAGAAAAAAAACTATTCCATGAGAGTATAGAACTAGTGTGTTACTCTGTACCACACTGGGTTGTCTCCACGAGCCCCAGGCTATACCCCAGGCGGGTTGCTGCCCTCCTCTGAGCTTCCAGTGGAGATCTTCCAACTTCCTCTGCATCTCGTCAGGTTGTTCTGTCATCACGCTGAGCACCTGCTGTTTGCCCTCTCCTGTGCTACATCCTAGGGATCTGAAGACGAATCATAACTTCCCTTTAAGGAGTTGTCTATCAGGTGGGGGAAGGCTGGCGGATAATCCAATAATTGAATTCTGTGCTTAGTGATAAATAGAATAGTACAAGATGTAGGAATTGCACAAAGGCAGGGGCTGTCAGCTCTACCTAGGACGGGAAACAACGCATCCCGGGGGTGGGGGAGAGAAATGCAAGTGAGGGACATCTGTGGCCCTGTGGAAGTCCCATCCTTGCCCTTCACTGAAAAATTTCTCGATTCACTTCAGAGTTTATTCTGGAGGATACAAATCTACAGGGAGTGCTACTAAAAATGCTTCTGCTAAAGGAACATATGTAATGTTTTTAGACGGTAAACTGTGACTCTGAGATTGTAGGGGAGTTTACATCACATGAGCTTTTGACATCAAAGCTCATATGAGATTGTTTCTCAAGAGAACAGAGACCTGTCATCTTTTTCTACTCTGTGAGTAGGAAACCTATTTTCAAAAAGTAACTAGTTAGTTACTAATTTTTTACATATAAAGACAACATTGTTTGATGTCCTTCTCAAATTAATTTATAGATTGATGCAATTCTAATAAAAATCTCAGTATATTTTGCGAACTGACAAAATAACTCTGCCATTGATTGGGAAGAACCACAAGTTGAGACTAGGTAAGAACAGTTTGGCAAATTATAATAGAGAGAGACTTGCTCTACCAGCTAGCAAAATGTGTTGAAATGCACAGAGAAGGTACAGAAACAGACCTCAGTATAG
The DNA here is from genome assembly GCF_964194185.1 of Rhinolophus hipposideros. NCBI lineage: Eukaryota > Metazoa > Chordata > Mammalia > Chiroptera > Rhinolophidae > Rhinolophus > Rhinolophus hipposideros. Next base: position 46,480,304 of record NC_138049.1, read on the forward strand.
ATAATAAATTGAGTATGTGTTGAAGTTTACATCACAATCCAAAAAGCAAAGGAAGAAATATTTAATACTGTTGATAAAATTAACTATTCGGGGAAACTAATTTAGATTCTCATCTTATATCAAAATTAAAATAAACTTCATATACATTAATTAATTAAATGTAAAAATGGCATGTTTTTAACTAGAAGAAAGTATAGTGATATTGAAATGATCTTAGAATGGTCAAGTACTCGGAGCAAATGCAGTGGACGAGCTGTTAAAGCAAAATCTCAATAGAGGGGATACTTAATAATGATTCTCTGTAAAAAAATTATGAAAATCAAAACTTTAGGGCAAAGATAAAACTGGAGAAAGATTTATAATAAAATGAAATTAATTCCTTAATATAAAGATTTCTTACAAATCAAGGAAAATCTAATATCACAACATAAAAGCAGGCAAAAGATGTAAACAGGTTATTTCATCAAAGAAGAAATATAAATGTTTAATTGAGAATTTTCATATTCAAGTGTCAATAAAAATATGAAAATTAAAAAAATGAGTTACAATTTCTCACCTATAAAATTGGCAAAGATTTTTTTTAAACTTATAACAATTCATACTAGTGAGGCTGTAGTTATATAGTCAGATGGGAGGAGTGAAAATCAATACACACATTTTTGAAGCAATGTGGCAATGTGTATTGAAAGCCTTTAAAACGTTTATTCCTTTATCTTCCTTGACCGAAAAGCCCTTCTAGGAATCCAACCTAAAGAAATATATTGGAATACTATTCTGCCATAAGAAAAGATGAAATAGTACCATTTGCGACAATATGGATGGATCTTGAGATTATAAGGCTAAGTGAAATAAATCAGACAGAAAAAGTAGAGAACCATGTGATTTCACTGATAATATGGTATATAAAACTGAAAACAACAAAAGAACAAGACAAACAAATGAAGAAACAAAAACTCATAGACACAGACACTAGTTTAGTGGTTACCAGAGGGTAAGGGAGCAGAGGGGTGGTAGATGAGGGTAAAGGGGATCAAATATATGGTGATGGAAAGAGAACTGATTCTTGGTGGTGAACACACAATGGGATTTATAGACGATGTAATACAGAATTGTACACCTGAAATCTATGTAACTTTACTAACAATTGTCACCCCAATAAACTTTAATGAAAAATAGATATGTATATATATAAAGAAATATATGTTTGAACAAAGATTTATATACAGATATTCATCACATGATCACAATGTTATGATAAAATTATAAATTATATAAATGTTTAATCTTAAGAGGATAATTGAACAAATTAAGGTTTATTCATTTGATAAAATACTATGATGTCTTTTTTTTTAATTAAATGAGATGGGGAAACCATAATTTATATATTGATATTGCTTTAATCTTCGTATCTTTGAAACTTGGACTGTAAAAGTTTTTATTAACCATTTATATTTTTTCCAGTTTTATTGAGATATAATTGACACAAAACATTGTAGTTGCTTAAGGTGTACAACATAATGATTTGACATTAATGATCTGATATATGCATATATGCAAAATGATCACCACAATAAGTTTAGTTAACATCCATCACCTCACATATTAATAGTTAGTTTTTTATCTGTGTGTGAGAAGAACTTTTAAGATTACTCTCTCCGCATCTTTCAAATATACGGTATAACATTGTTAACTATAGTCGCCGTGCTGTACATTATATCTCCAGGACTTATTCATCTTATAACTGGAAGTTTGTACTTTTTCACCCCCTTTACCTATTTCCCCACCTCTGGCAACCACCAATCTGTTTTCTGTTTCTACGAATTCAGTTTTTCTAGATTCTATGTATGAGTGAAATCATACAATATTTGTCTTTCTCTGAGTTATTTCACTTATATTTCTTCTCTATAACTTTCTTTTTTTACCCCTTAATTCTCTTATGTTACACATTTCGAAGTGTTTAAAATTCATTTTTTTAAAGTTTCCATTCAGATGTAAATTCGTAAAGCACATAATCTGAAATTCTGCATGGGCCAGAGGGTTACATGAGCCCTTTGACTTACTTCTAACATGCTGTGATTACCTGAGGGCACACAAACCCTCAGAATCGTTGTACTGACAGATCCACGTTACTCTTTACTTGTATTGAAGCTATTGCTGTTTGGTTGTTGGTTGGGGTGAGTTTAGCACAACTGAACTGAAAGATTTGTTTTGACCCAGTTCCCTCCACAGCTATTTGTAACTATCTCAGTACCTCTCAGCTCTCTTACTGAGGGCTGAAAATCAAAAGGGAAGTTGTCACTAAAAAAGGCAAGCTGGACCTTGCTACTTGAAGAGTGGTTCATAGACCATTATCACCTGGGAGCACATTAGAAATGCACTCTCGGGTCTCATCCCAGACCTTCTGAATTAGGATCTGAATTCTGTAATACTGAATAACATATAGCAAAAACGTGTGTTGTTATATTTCTTTAACAAAGCCTTTTCCTTTCCATTCTTAATTCTTAAAACTTACAGCTTTCTTGCTTTAAGTTTATCTTTTGAAATTAAGAGGCTCTTTTTTTTCCTTCTGAAAATCAGAAGGACTCAAAAGATAGTTGGTTAAGGTTCACAGAAATGTTTTCTCAAGCTAGCACCCTTTACTTGTCTAGCTATCATGGTAATATCAATGTGTTGTTTTTCACAGGTAGTTGAAGAAAATAAGAACAGGTTTCCTGGTGCCCCAAAATATGGAGGATGGATACTGGACAACTGCCCTATTATAAAAGAACTGTGGACAGTCTTAGTTGAGAAAGGAATTACACCAGATTTAGTAGTTTGCTTATCAAATACAGAAAACAATGGTTGGTAAATATTTATCATGTAAATTTGAAATTGAAGTTTTTATTGATGATATTATTTTTATTTAAAATATAAAATGGGAAAATCTCCACCCTCCATAGGTACAAATACCACCTCAGTAATTCTTTCACGATCCTGAGATACACAAAATAAAGCATCCATCCACCAAGAAGATGGCCAGCATAGTGTGCTGGATCACTGAATGTTCTATCAGGCCTTTAGGATTATTCTTTAGAGCTGAAAATTAGCACCGTCCCCTCCAGTCAGCACTTCTAAATGAAATATATGTAAGGTCGAGGGCAAAGACTATATATTAGCCCTTCTTCACCTCAAATTGAAATCATTAAGTACTTAAAGATAGCAGAACTAAATTTTAATTAGTTTTTTCACTTTGTACAAAACTATAATAATCAAAACAGTATGGAACTGGCATAAAAACGGACACGTAGACCAATGGAACAGAATAGAGAGTCCAGAAATAAACCCCCACCTATATGTCAACTAATCTTTGACACGAGGGCTAAGAATATTCTGTCATTTTGCCTCTTAGGAAAATGTATTTGAAAAGAGTTTCCAAGGTAGAAATATAATATACTGCCTTTTTTCATGTTTTGGTTGTTTATACCATGCCAATATATACTTTTTAAAAAAGATTAAGTTGGTCTCTTAATATTTTAAAGAAACTGGGCTCTGTTTAGATAAACGCTTAAAGGAAAATGTTTAGATATAGGGAGAATTAATTTTTTATTGTTAATTTCCAAAGTACATCTCACTATATTTTATAGAGCATCAAAATTAATATTATTCTCTTTATATTTCAGGAAAGTGTTTACTTAATAGACTGTATTTAGAGAATAAACCTGAAATTGACTCTAAGATATTAGAAAGATTATTAGATGAACTACAAAAGGAAAAAACAAAAGAAGCAGCAGCAAGGTAAAAATCTGCCTGGCATAACAAAGCAGGTTAATTAGTCTTTTATGAAGCTGTTAAATATCTACTTAAGATTTATATTTATGAAATCTCTTTAATATCAAAATGGTGATCTAACTGATCCAATTCTAATTAAGTCTAAGAAAAACAGTAACTTCACAAATAATTCCAGAATGTCTAACGTAGTTGTGTATGTTTTCACAGTCCCATATCAAAGTCATTCTAAAATCAAATGTCTACTCTCAAGAGACACTAAAAAAAGAGAGCATGGATAAGATTTTTTTTCTTTTCACTATATTTATCTGTGACTTAAAAAATTTTGCTAACTAGAATCCACAAATTGAAGAAATAATACGATAAAAACTAAGTGAAAGTGCACTTATGTGATAGGACTAAAATGCAAAGCTTGACTAAGTCCTACATAAGGACTAGACCAGTTATTTACTATAGTCACAGGTTTAACATCAGGACTTTATTCTCCAATCTGGGTACAATGAAGAACTTTTAAAAATATGAACACATACCTGTTTCTTCATGACTGGGGTCAAGAACTCTCAGGTTCTTTTTTTTTTCCTGTTTTTTTTAGTTTCAGATGTACAAAACAATATAATAGTTAGACATTTATCATTTATATCCCTCACACAGTGATAACCTCCCATCCCCCCATCTAATACTCCTCTGACATCACATACAGCCATTACATTGCCACTGTCTCTATTTCTATGCTGTACTCTGCTTCTTGTAACTATATCAAGTTCTTCAGAATGAGAAATAAAGTATAATAAGAAACAGTGACTTAATTTGCTAATTGTTCTTCCTAGCTGAAACATGTTGGATACTTGAAATTTTAATTTGTACACTGGGATTCCTACTTCTCAATGTGACAAAGACTGAGACATTTAAGAACTAAATTTCTTTATGTTAATCCACTAAACCTCCTACAATTAATGATGGCACCTGTACAAGCTTTCTTAAATGCTATTTCATTTTCCCCTTCAGATATTAACAATTTGAGCTGGGATTTAGGAGAGCTCTTTAAACTCTGGAAATTATGAAGCCAGTATCTGGGTTGTTGGAGGGTAGGGGGGAAGATAACTGATAAGTGTGTCAGAGGATTTTTTTTCAGTGTTCATTATTCCTCTAAGTTAGCCATTTCTTTAGGGACTTAACACAAAAATATACAAAGTATAATTTAATTAGATTAATTAATAAGATTGTTTGACATATTGACTAAAAAGTATTATTAATTCAGGTAATACTTGCAAACTGATTGCATTTATTTTTAGCTTTTAAAAGTTTTCTTTCAAATAGAGCTAAATCTTCTAGGATTTAAGGGATTACGTAACTTTTTTCCAGTGTTTGAGAAATAGTCAAATATTTGAGAACAGATGAAGATAATGACATAAGACTAAAACAAAGTTCATGTGATTTCTAGATTGAAAGTCTGCTACATTTTAAATGCATAAAAAATAAATATGTCTATAATTTTTAAAATTTTTATTAAATTTATTGGGATTACATGGGTTACTAAAATTATATAGGTTTCAAGTGGACAGTTCTGTAATACAACATCTATATATTGCATCGTGTGTTCACCACCCAAAGTCTGTTCTCCTTCCATCACCAGATACCTGACCGCCTTTTCCCTCTTCTATCACACCTCACCCCCTTACTCTGGTAACAACTGAACTGTTTTCTGTGTCTGTCATTTTTTTGTTTGTTTGTCTTATTCATTCGTTGCTTCCAGTTTTATATCCCAGATATGAGTGAAGTCATATGGTTCTCGACTTTTTTAGTCTGAATTATTTCCCTTAGCATGATAATCTCAAGATCCGTCCATGTTGTTGCAAATGGCAGTATTTCAAAGATGAAAGCTTATGGCCAAATAATACTCCATTGTGTCTATGTACCACATCTTCTTTATCCAATTATCTATCTAAGGACACTAATTGTTTCCATGTCTTGGCCACCATGAATAGTGCTGCAGTAAACATAGGGGTACATATACCTTTTTGGATGTTTTCAGATTTGGGGGGGAGATGACTCAGAAGAGGTATTGCTGGATCATATGGTAATTCTATTCTTAATTTTTTGAGGAATCTCCATACTGTTTTCCGTAGTAGCTGTACCAATTTACATTCCCACCAACAGTGTATGAGGGTTCCTTTTTCTCCACAACCTCTCCAACACATTATTACTTGTCTTGTTGATAGTAGCCATTCTAACAGGTAAGAGGTAGTATCTCATTGTGGCTTTGATATGCATTTCCCTAATAGCTAATGAAGTTGATCATTTTTTCATGTATCTGTTAGCCGTTTGTATGTCTTCTTGGGAGAAGTGTCTGTTTAGGTCTTCTGCCCTTTTTTTAAATTGAATTGTTTATTTGTTTTTTTTGTTGAGTTGTGTGAGTTCTTGATATATTTGGGATATTAGCCCCTTATCGAAGGTGTTCCTTGCAAATATGTTCTCCCATTCTGTTGGTTGCCATTTGTTTTGTTGATGGTTACTTTTCCTGTGCAAAAGCTCTTTAGTTTGATATAATCCCATTCATTTATTTTTGCTTTTACTTCCCTTGGCTTTGAAGTCAATTTCATACAATCCTCTCTGAACCCAAGTTTAGCACCTATGCTTTCTTCTATACAATTCATTGTTTCAGATCTTATGTTTAGGTCTTTGATCCATTTTGAGTTAATTTTGTTATATGGTGACAGAGAGCAGTCTAGTTTCATTCTTTCGCATGTGGCTTTCCAGTTTTCCCAGCACCATTTATTGAAGTAGCTTTCTTTTCTCCATTGTATGTTTTTGGCTCCTTTGTCTAATATTACCTGCCCATGTATACGAGGTCTGACAATGAAGTTCGCGAACTCATCCTAGAAAAAGTGCTACATACCTCATTGCTGACTATCACTATGATCACTTTTGAAGTACTCCCCTTGGGAAGCTATGCATTGATGCCAGCACCTAATCCACCCTTCAAAGCAATTTTGGAACTCTTTTTCTGGAATGGCCATCAGAGCTGTCATCGTATTACCCATGATGTCCTAAATGTCATCAGGACATTCCTTTCAATATTTCCTTTATCTTTGGGTAAAGAAAGAAGTCATTGGGGGCTAGATCAGGTGAGTAGGGAGGGTGTTCCAATACAATTATTTGTTTACTGGCTAAAAACTCCCTCACAAACAGTGCCATGTGATCTGGTGCATTGTCATGATTCAAGAGCCATGAAGTGTTGGTGAAAAGTGCAAGTTGTCTAACTTTTTCATGCAGCCTTTTCGGCACTTCCAAATAATAAACTTGGTTAACAGTTTGTCCAGTTGGTACAAATTCATAATGAAGAATCCCTCTAATATCAAAAAAGGTTAGCAACATCATTGCAACAAGTTCACGAACTTAATTGTCTGTGTGACTTCGTATACTTTGATGCTCCCTGATTGGGAGCATATATATTGATAAGTGTTGTCCCCTTTATCATTATGAAATGTCCATCTTTGTCTCCTGTTACCTTTTTCATACTGAAGTCTGTTTCGTCTGATATAAGTATGCCTATGTCTGCTTTTCTCTGGATGCCATTTGCTTGGAGTATCATTTTCCACCCTTTCACTTTGAGTCTATATTTGTCTCTTGAAGGGAGCATATTGTTGGGTTTTGTTTTTTAATCAAATCTGCTACTCTGTGCCTTGTTATTCGTGAATTCAGTCTATTTACATTTAGGGTGATTGTTGATATATGAGGGTTTCTGATAGCCATTTTATCTTTTGTTTTCTGGTAGCTCGTTGTCTCCATTGTTTCTTTGCCTTTGTGTTTCTGTTATTTTACTTTAGTGGCATTCTATAATTTATTACCTGTTTCCTCTTTTTTTATGTTATGTGTCTCAGTTCTAGATTTATTTTTGAGTGGTTACCATTAATTTATGTGAAAGAAAGTTTCATATATACAGTAGTCCATTTTCTTCAGCATGCGTCTTATCTCCATTCTCCTTTGCCAATTCAGATCTTTACTCCCTCCCCTTTTATGTTTTTGTTGTCACAAATTATCCCTATTTATGCTGTGAGTTCATTTCTGAGTTGCAGTAGCAAATTGTCTTCTCTTTCTCTCTCATTTTTTTTTTTTTTGGTTTTTATTTCCTTTACCTTTTATGTGTTGTTTAAGTGTATAGTGCCCTGTTCTGTGTAGGGGTTGCCATTTCCTGCTGCTGTCTTTCTATTAGTAATTTTATGTATAGTTTTGTCTTTTTGTTTCAGGTAGAATAACCTCTTTCAGTATTTATTGTAATGCAGGCTTTGTGGTGGAAAATTTCTTCAGCTTCTGTATATCTTTATTCCTCCTTCATATCTAAAGGATAACTTTGCTGGATATATTATTCTTGGCTAATAATTTGTCTCTCTCAATAGTTTGAATATTTGATTACACTCCTTCCTGTTTTTAAGTTTATTTTCTGGATATTTTTCATTTTCTTTTTGAGCTGCCTTGTTAACTTGGTTATTCATGGTAATTGATGAATGATTTCTCTTCCTGGACATCTACAGGAGTGAATTCTGCAGCAGGTTGATATGAACATGTCTCTCTTTTGTTTTCTAGTAGGTAGCGCTCGAGCATTCTATTTTCTCTTGCCCTGTTCCACCTTCTTGCATGGTGGGAGGTTTCCTGGGGAGGTAAGCATCTCCTCTGTGACCAGTTTGCCTTGATCTCAGGGCACCACCCCCCATGGGAGGATGTGGTGGGTGATGGGGTTCTGAGCCCCCAAAATCCCAGTGTTGCCCCCACAGCCAGATGCAGCCTTATGTGCCCCTGCTGGGATCAGCTGCAAAAGTTAGGGGCAGAGTGGGCTCAAGAGAGGTCGCTAGTGTGTTTGTGTCTGTTTTCTTCTGAGTAATGGTGACTGCCTTTAATTTTGTGTTGTTACTGCAAGCAACTGCAGTATTTCAGTGATTTATAGACAAGGTGACCATATTTCTCTATTTGCCTCACCCCTGTATCTCCTCCCTTGTCTCTGGAATTATCCACAGTGTGTGTCTGGTGCTCAGGGTCTATCTCTCCAGTTCTCAGGACTGTAGATATTCTTCAATATCTGATACTGCTACAGTTTTTTTTCTGTGGCCCGCTGCTAGCACTGGGAGGGTGTGGGAGAGGCGAGCTCTGGAAGGGTATGGGGAGACTTCCAGGCTCTATGGCTTTGTTTTCTGCCTGGTAGTGAGGGCTGTTAGATCCCAGTTGTTGCACTTCTATACGCAGTCTTTGCCCGAGGTCTCTGCTCCGGTGGCTGGGTTCAGCCATATTATATGCTGACCACTCAGGCAGGATTGCTGGGGCCAGAGAGAGTGAATCTTCAGTCTAAATCCCCCTATCTCCTGGGACCGCAGTGAGCTCTGGGTCGCATCCCACAGCTCCCATCTCTGTACTTCTCCCTTCTCTCCTCTCCTGTTTGCCCTGATTCGCCTACCATCAGATGTTTCAATGTGGATCTCTCAGGCATATTTGTGTGTTATGTAGGGAATCCTTTGTTGAATTGTAGCTGTTCAACTTGTTGTAACTTCAAGGCGAGATATCAAAGGGGACCCCTCATGCTGCCATGTTTCTGACATCACTCTACATTTATAATTTATTTTTAAAGGAAAAAGAGATCTTTTCTACTTTCTCCCGACTCTACTTTCACCTTGCTTTTACAATATAGAGTTTTCTGAGGTATGTCTATAATCAATTTTTTTACTTCTTTTGATTTTAAATGTTTATATCTTTTTAAACTTCTTAATGTCAAAGACTTGCCCAGATTGAAGCAGGCTTTTCTATGTGTCTGTATGTTCCCTTTTAAATTCAACATGAGTATTTCAGAACAAACTTTTTTTCATATGCTGCAGAAAATGAAATCTGAAATGGAACCAGAAAAAAAAAATGGTCAGCGACTCTTTCAAAGACCTTGCAACTTGGTTAGAAAAGAGATAACAGGATTAAGAATTCCATGTTGGGCCAAATATCTTAAGACACGCCGAATCCTACAGCTTTTCCAGCATCAGTTTCCACATGTGCTAGTCAAATGCAGAATAATTTCTGTCGTCACCATTAGTTAGTCTTTGACCCATCTATCCAAGTGGTTTATCGAAGTATCTAATAACCGGCAGCAAAAGTCTTCCTTGTTCTTGCCAGGTTTAGATTCTTAGCAGCAGTATACCTTATCCAGATTTTGGATGAGGGGAGTCTCACAAAAAAGTCCTGTGTGAACTGCCGATTCATACATGATCAAAATGGGGAAAGAGTTCAGAAACAATGCCCAGTCATCTCAGAGGTCTTGTCACAAACAAAGGGAACTCTGGTTGTTTCCATGTCTTGGCCACCATAAATAAAGCTGCAGTGAACATTGGAGCACACTTGTCTTTATAGATAAATGTTTTCAGATTTTTGGGGTAGATACCCAGGAGAGCGATTGCTGGGTCATATGGAAACAACCAAAATGTCCTTCGATAGATGAATGAATAAAGAAGTAATGGTATATATATATATATATATATATATATATATATATATATATATATATATATACACACACACACACAATGGAATACTATTCGGTGGTAAGAAAAGATGAAATAGGACCATTTGTGACAACATGGATGGATCTTGAGATTATAATGCTAAGCGAAATAAGTCAACCAGAAAAAGTAGACAACCATATGATTTCACACATATGTGGTAATAAACCAAAAACAACAAAAGAACAAGACAAGCAAATGAGAAACAAAAACTCATAGACACACACAATAGTTTAGTGGTTACCAGAGGGTAAGGGGTTTAGAGGGTGGTAGATGAGGGTAAGGGGGATCAAATATATGGTGATGGAAGGAGAACTGACTCTGGGTGGTGAACACACAATGTGATTTATAGAGGATGTCATACAGAATTGTATACCTGAAATTTATGTAACTTTACTAACAATTGTCACCCCAATAAATTTTAATTAAAAAAAAACAAAACAAAGGGAACTCAAATTACATCAAAACTTGAGGCTGAATCACAGGATTCGGAATACAGTGAAAGAACACCCCCTATTAACAAGAAATACATCTGTTGGGAGAAGAGTTCTGATACTGTCTTGTGAAGAGAATATAGTATATAACTAGATTTTCAACGGAAGGGAAGAGGACACAAAGAACACTAAACATGAGAGAATGACAAGCCTATACGGAAGACTATCCCAGAGTGTTCCACTGATATGAATGGGTTCTACTTTACTTAACTAATTAAATACTTGGTACAGTTTTTGGCATTATGTTTTAAAAATGAAATTATTTTTGAAAGAATGCAACACTGTTGTACACGTTCCTTTGTGCAATAGTTCGCTGATTCCTGTGGGCTAAATTCCTAGACATAGAATTTCTATGTCAAAAGTACACACATTTTAATTTTATAAATATTGCCTCTCTCCATCATTTTACTAACTTTCCTTATACCTGTATTCACCATTAAGGCAGGTTGAGTTCTTCATCCCTAAAGAAAAATAGATTTCTTCCAGATATTTAAGTTCCCATATTCCAAATCTCTTTAAATTTCATCATTACTGTGTTAAATCAGAAAATGATTATTCTGATTACAAAGATAAATGTATAAATTTTCTATTTATTCAATACAGAAAATTTTTTAAATGTATAAAAGTTAAATAAAACTAAAAACTCTCGTAATGCCACCATCCAGAGATAATTACTATTATAACAATTTGACTCATTCTCTTCTAGTCTTTTACTCATTTATATATATATATATATATTTAATTACAGAATTGAAACTATTATACATAGTTTGATATTCTACTTTTTTCACTTAACATTATGTTATGAACATTTATCTTTTAATCAAAAAAGGAAATGGCACAATTTCTCCATTTGGCTTTTCAACTTGGAGTTAGACAATCCTTTTTTAATTTTGACAGGTTTCCTAATTAATAGTCAAAGTTTTTCAAAGTGCAGTATTCCAACTTGTCTTTCAAAACAAAAATCCTGAAAATTAACTGACCTCAATATGAGTAAATTAAATATTTACATTGTAAAGTGTAATGAATATTATAAACAATTTACTCTTTTTTTTTTTACCACTATAAGCCTTAAATCCTATAATTTTGTAAAATGTGTGAATTTCCTAAGGTAGTTAAATTTTGAACTTTTTTATTTCAGAAAAGCCAAAGAAGAGGCATTGAGACTAGAAGAAGAAAATCAAAGAATACTGGAAGCTATGAATGAGAAAGGAAAAGGCAAAACACAAATTGATATGACTAATAATTTGTCATTTAATTTTGTATTGTTACTGAAAGCAGCTGCATTATTTCAGTGAATGATTGACAGGCTGACCATATTTCTCTATTTGCCCATGAGAGTTCAGGTTTATGGTTATGGTTCTGATGTATTTCTTTGACCTCCTTTCAATTCTCAAAGTGTTCCAATTTGGACAATAATTTATATGTAGTAATGAATTCGTAAGAAAAAGACTCCTTATACAGATACTTACTCACGCACCCTCTAAGACTGGGTACACAGTAGGACAACATGTGCAGCATGTCTTAAAATAGTTGCCCTTGTCATAGATGACACATAATTGGGATTATTTCAATTCGAAGGATCCTACAGAAGTTGAGAAAACACTCAAACTCTTACTATACCCATTGTCTTTGCACTTAAACTTATAGAAGAACTTACTACTAAAAGTTTCTTTTAAGACTGGAGTTCTTAACCTAGGGTCCAAGGATAGAATTCAAGGGTCTGGTAACTTCAATGAGAAACTAATCATAACTTTATTTTAACTAACCTTTAATTGAAAATTAGGTTTTCCTTAGACTAGAAATTAATATAGGCAAAAAACCACAATAGTATTAGCAGTAACTTGACTTTGTCACTAATAGAAATGAAGATATTTTTACACCATATTAGTTTTATATATCTTATTTATGTATATCCCTATTCCCAAATTGTGGTAGTTATTAAACCAGCTATTAGTTCTTGTTATTTAATGCATTAGTAAAGATGCACAAATTTCTTACAGCACAAGAAAATTTTTGATATCTTTACGACTATTTCAATATAATTGGCTTCTTACATATTTTATTTTATAAGATTGAAAGCATTATTCTAAGAAGGGGTCCATAAGTTTCACCAGACTGCCCAAGGGGTCCATAGCTCAAAAGAGTAGAGTATCTGTTTCAGTTTTCCATTGCTGTGCAAAAAACCACCTCAAAACTGTAAAACAACCACCATTTTTATTATACACATAGTTCTGTGGGTCAGGACTTTAGGCTTATCTCTGTTCCTCAAAAATGTCGATTCTGATTTTAAATAACCATTTTGGAAGTAGATTCTCTGGCGCCACTCAAGCCTTCGGGTAGTGTGGCTCTGATTAACATCTTCCGTATGACTTACGAGAGACGCAGAGCCACAACCATCAATAAGCCACTCCCAAATTCCTGACCCCAGAAATTACAAGGATAATATGTGATTATTGTTGTTTTAACCACTACATTTTGGGGTAATTTATTATGAGGCAATAGATAATAATACAACATATACTTAGTCAAAATCACAGATAGTACAAGCATCATATAACACTTTTCAGTCCATTCCTGACTTACATAGTACTCACATTATTCATTAGGGTTCTAGTAAACAGTATTGGAACTTTTTACAGTTTTCTGCATCATTATATAATTTTTTTTTAATTTGTGTGTTTTACAAAGTACCTACTATACAACTTAAAAATAACTAAATAGGTGCATATTGGAGGTATATGATTTTCTAAATTATTTTTTATTTTTTTATTTTTTATACTCTAGGAGATATTTAGTTGAAAGACATTTTGAGATTCTGGTGTAGAGCACATAACTTCATCCCAAACCCTAATAGGATTCAGCAAATGTTGCTTCTCTCTCCTCTGTGTCCACATAACATTCTTCATATAACACAAAAGATTCATCACATTCTATGTCATATACTCGGAAGGAATATATGTGTTCAGCAGTCCTGGTCAGACCTCGAGATATAATGACACTTCAGGATGCTTTTCTTGGGTGCTTAATCACCCAGATTTAGATAAAAATCCCCGTGCCAGAGGTAGTACACACCACTAGAATGTGATTCTTGGAAGGTACTCACTGGGATTCCCACAATAATCCAGAAAACAAGCTTGTTTTTTTTCTCATATCATCTCTGCATAGAAAGTACCTTGTTTTTCTGTCAATTTCACAAATACTTTAAAGGGTTGGGGAGGTAGATTTTTCTAACACCACCATTTACTCCATCTCCTTCCTGAAAGACTTCCATGCATATATTTCTGATACTGGTTATCAGAAACTACAGAAAACTTGGAGTTACGCTTTTTAAATTTCCATTTTACATATTGGTCAATATACTCTATTACTTATTAGCTGTAAGAAAACAGTCTAGCCAGGTGCTGCCCAATAGAAATATAATGCAAGCCACATATGTAATGATAAATTTTCTAGTAGACACATAAAAAGTAAAAAGAAACAAGTGAAATTAATTATATTTTATTTAGTATGCAATATCCAAGATACTATTTTGACATGTAATCAATGCAAAAATAATTGATATTTTGCATTCTATTTTTCATACTAAATGTAAAATCCATTGTGTATTTTATGCTTACAGCACATCTCAGTTTAAACCAGCCACATTTCAAGCGCTCAATAGTCACACATGGTTAATGGCTACATCTCTGACAGTGCAGGTCTAACCATTCCCTTATTGACTGGACATCGGGGCTGTTTCCACTTTTTTACTGTTATGATATTTGGTACTGCTACAAACAATTCCTCTTTTAAATGTACCCTTCTGCTAGTGCTCCCATAATACTTTGAGCATGACGATAATCCTTACTTACCATTACCATTTTAACAGGTAAAATACATAGATAGTGTATCTCTGCTCTCCCTTCAGTAAACCCCTTGCTCTGGGAGGGCTGGGACCATTCCTTATTCTTTGTTTGGGTCTAAGCACTTATCAGAGTGCCTGGCCCCCAATTAAATGTTTGCTGACCTTATCTGAATGATAATTTATTTTTACTAAAAGCAGAAGAGCCTGAGCCTGAGGCTGAAGAGGTGATTGAAGGTGATGAGACTTTTATTCCTGAAGGGTCTGAGGCCCTTGAGGTAGCCGAGGAGACTGGGGGGTCCTTACCTGAGGAGTTTGAAGTATCCTTGGTCCCTGAATCAGGTTAGATTTGATTGACAGCCATGTCCTTAATTCAACTCATGTCTATTGGTGTGTTTGTGTGTACACGCGTGTGTATATGTTTATCTGTTAATAAAATGGAAGCAGGCTAAGAATGGAAAAAGGAGCCTCCAGATAGCAACCATTTAGTCCAACACATGGTTTGAAGTGCAGTAGGAAGCCAGCTCTGCTCTGCCAGTCCTGACACTCGGGAACAGAGCCAGCTATGTCATTTGTGGGACACATTGTTCAAAAAGTAGGGGAAAGTGCCATTAAAGGTAGGAAAATATAAAACTTTTTCTTCCATAACCTCTCTCTCAACTTATTATGTTTCACTTTTTATTTGCTATTTAATGTCATTCTAAGTAAAGAAAAACTAAGAATTTAAATTATTAGCATGAATTTTACCATTCTTCTTTATATTGTGCAGTGCCATTTTTAAATGAAAATATGAGCATTTAACTCATATGCAGAATCACTGAAATGACACAACTCACATTTCACAGCTCATACATACATAGGTATCTCATTCTCACCAGAACAGAGTCCGTTTTGAGCACAAAACTAAATCAGCTTTTTATTTCACTTCTTAATATGCACATATTCTACCAACACTCTCTACCTTTAACTTACTAATGATTAAGGAAAGACTGAAAGAAAAAGGAACATTGGGTTGCCCTGTCTTTTCTTCCTTCCGGCATCATTTTCAGCCTAGGTATTTAACTACTACAGGAAAGTAACAAGAATCAGAAAGGATATGATGGGATTCCTTGGTCATTCATGTCTCTCGGAGTGCTCTAACCTTTTTTCTACATCTGAAGCAAGTTCTAGTTCCAAGGGAAATCATGGTCTCTGAGGGCTGTCAGCGTCCTCCCCTGCCTGCTGTCACTACTCAGTCACACGCATCGTGGGTCCCCTGGAATTCTGCAATCATGACGGAGCATTAGGAACTCGCATAAGAATGAGATGGGAAGATCTGGCAAACACATATTGTGCATATCTTTGCTTTTATGCATGCTCTGTTGTCTCGTTGAACTCACTTTGGATTTTGCTTACAAAACACAGTTCAAAGATAAAAATTACTAAAATTTTGAAATTGACAACCACAGAGCATTAAACTAAACATGAGGCCATTCTGAGTGAGAGGCTCTGTACAACTGCACAGGTCACACACCCAGGAAGCCAGCCCTGCTGCAGAGGTGCAGTTTGCTGGGTTGAGGCAGGGCAAGAAGGAGTCTGTGGGCAATGAAAGGCACTCTCGGGACCAGAGAGTGGGCTTAAAGCAGCAAGATACAGGGTACCCCACTGTGGAGGGAGTGAGGCTCATAAATGCTTCCAAGCAGAGTTAGTATTGGATTCTAAACTAATGCTACAAACTGAAGGTCTTCAGATACTTGGAACTAGATGCCAGCCTGGAGCAATTCAGAGCTGGAAACCTGCTGTTAACTGGGAAAAGAACCAGGCGTAGGGGGAATTTTCACACTGAGAAATCTCAAATTCAACATAGATCATTTTTACCACAAGGATTGGTATTAGCTCTATGGGACAATAAGAATAAAATTAGATTCCCTTGTGCCAGACAGAGGAGCTAGCAGGGTGAAATACCCATTTTTTTTGAGGCCACACCTCTATTTACCTGTGCTGCCAACCGAAAACCCCATTATTTTCTTTAGGATCTAACCAATTAAGCTGACAATTTTCCCACCCACCTACCTTTTACAAGATAGTCCATAAAATATAAAAAGAAATAAAAGAAACTGACATCCATTAAATATAATACATCAAACATATCCCCAGAGTTCCAGTTTCCACAGTGTCTCACATTTAGTGTTTACTAATGTAACCGATCTAGGGGACAATTTAGTTTTATTGCCTTTTATTTCCTTACTATTTCTCCCAGGGAACCTCCTTTGGATGTTCTAAAGCCAGCATCTTATTCCACTTAGGGTCAGTTCTAGCTCAATGACTGTTATCAATCAGAATTGACTAGCTCAATGACTGTTATCAATCAGAATCGACATGACTGTTATCAATCAGAATTGTATGTTCCATGTGTCAATATTATTCTGGTCAATGTCCTTTAGTTAAGAATATTCTTCATTTTCTTCCTTATACTATTAGGTATTTTTAGGCCATACTTTACCTAACAAGAACTGGATTTTTCAATTAGACATAGTGTATACAATTTAAACTGTATTTGAAATTTTCTTTGTGCCAAAACTCTGATAAAGGAACAATGTTTTAAAATTAAAACACTAACTATTAGATTTCTTTTTTAAGTATCTGAGCCTACTGGGGAAACTACAGTTGGAACAGAAATTCCAAAAGAATCCAAAGAGGACCTAGAAATTAAATTACCTGAAACAGGTTAGCTTATAAAAGTAGTTAGTGCATAAAAGTGTTTTTCATATTCTCCTACAAAGGGTCTAGTCCCTTATTTTAGGCATAGTACTAACTTTCTACTTACTTTTTTCTACATAGTTTGCCAGTTGATGTGTTATATTTATTTAGCTTCTTATATTAAAAATGTATCTAGCCAGCTTATAATACTTTTTCATCAAATTTTATTTTATTAACAGTTAAAATTACTATATGAAATGCACATTAATTAGCCAAATAATTTTATTAATGGGTAATAATTTATCTACAGCCAATACAAGGAATGAAGCATAATTAAAATGTGAATTTATAAATGTACATTATTGCTGAGAACACTAAGTTTATTTCTTTCAAATGTTTTTAAAATATTATAAAGTATAAATTATTTTGGCAATATGGCTAAAGATATCATGTTTGAAGCCTCTTTTTTCTTTCCTTTAACCTTTACTCAAAAGTCACACTACCTGAATTTCCAGAAGATGCTTATCCTGATGTTCCTGAAATGGAACCAATGAAAGAGAAGATTAAATCTTTCAGCTCTGTCTGGAAACCTCTGGAAACAGTAATCACTGAATCTCCCACTCAGATTTTCAACTTGGAGATTGCTGGCAAAACTCCAGAGCAACTACTTCAAAAAGTAGTTGAGACTATGGAAAGTAAGGGCTATAAACCTAACGTTTACTGTCAAGAGCTAGTAATATTATTAAACGTACTGTGAAAGTTTAAAGCTTTTCTTGATGGTCCACGACATACAACATTCAATATATCCAGGGATGATGTTTAAAATATTGAACAACTCCCATAGCACAGGCACCCACCAAACAGAAAAGCGGTGGGGCACAAGCAGCACTGGCCACACTGGCCAGTTGTCACATAAAGCATTTGTAAAGGCTGATTTGCATACGCATTGCAGCTAAGAGATCAGTCATCATGATTCATTTTCTTAATCTTTGACTAGTATGCTAATATAATTTTATCATAAAATTGTGTTTCTCTCTCTCTCTCTCTCTCTCTCTCTCTCTCTCTCTCTCTCTCTCTCTCTCTCTCTCTCTCTCATAGAACCTTTCCAGTATACTGGATGGGAGCTAAGTTTGGAAGATTTTGAAGAGGAAACAGAAGACTATCAGGCTGAAATGGAAGCTGATGAGGAGCTCGGGGAAGAAGATGAGGAAGAGGAAGAGGTATGATTCAGAGATTGGATTTTTTCCAACTCTGTGTTGCAGTGTTTATGGCCCATTTGATCTAACAGATCTTTCAGTCTGTTAGGCTCCCTTAGCTTATAGGTGGTGGTTCTCTCATTTTTTTTCTCTCTGTGGGGTTTCAGATCTATTGCTGGGGTGCTCTCAGTGACGTCATTCTCAAAAATTGTGACAGGCAAAGTGACTGCTCTCTGCATAGGTCAGAAGTGCAGTAGTAGATAGGCCACCTATTTGTTGCTGAGGCCTGGACAAGCCTAGTCGTTTGGAATCCTCGTATTAGCACAGATTCAGAGTCGAGAAGGACTCCTCTCACACATACAGCTCCTTCTTGGTCTTGAGCAGGTCAGAGAGACCACAAACACTCCTGGGTGATAGCTGCTGATGCTAACATTCCCCAGGAAATGTGCAGATCTCTGAAAACAAAATTCCTTTTAGGACTTACCCCCTTAGTTTGGTCCCTCTGATGTTTGTCCCCAGGTACTCATCCCGCCCGTAGTGGTAGAGAGAGCTGCACAGGTTTCTCCCCTCAGATGTGCATGGATACCACCTGCCCCGGCAGTTATTTCACTCTAAGGAGTTGTTAGAGAAAGGAAGGGAGTGTCATCAGATCACCACCTTCCCAGAATCACTTGCTCCAAGGCACGGCACCACCACCATCATCACTGCACACATACCTCACATTCTACTTCTAAAATTTATTTAGGGATAATTTTAGGCCAACCCATTCTAAGGCAATACTGGAGTCAAAAAATATATGCCATTTACAACAATTAACTGTAAAAAATAGGTCAAATGGATCAAGATATAAAAAGCAAATGCTAGCAACAATAAAAGAAATGACATTCTGAATATCAATAAAAGTAGGTAGAATTCAAGGAGATATGCATGTTTTAATGCAAAAAGATATTTTATACTGTAAAAGATAAACAAAACTGGGCACTAGTTAAAGTGCTAAGAACAAATTTTAATCAGTAATAACTATTGCAATAGGGAAAAGAGTCCAGTGTGAGCTGAAATCAACTTTGATTGAGTTGAATGGACATACAGAAGTGAAAGAGAGAATTAAGGAATAAGGAGGGGGGCAAGCAGGAGTGAAAAATTACAAAGCATTAGTCAGTCAGTCAGTCAGTCAGTTTAAAAAACAATTGAGCCAGCTGTGTCTGCTAGGTGGCAGTTATGTAAGTCAGGATTCTCTGCTCCCATAGAGACTAGGAGACAGAGAGCCTGTCCTCAGGTGCTGGCTGGAACAAACAGTCCATTTTTTTGGCAGCCTTGAGTTAGGCAGGCATGAAAAGAGAGTAGGGTCATATGAGGGATGTGGCCTTGATCTCTTAGAAATTATGTTAATGTTCATTAAAGTCTTTTTAAATTTTTTTCCAGCTTTATTGAGAAATAACTGACAAATAACATTGTGTAAGTTTAAAGTTGTACAACCTGATGGTTTGATATATGTGTATATTACAAAATGATCACCACAGTAATGTTAGTTAACACATTCATCATCTCACATAATTACAATTTTTTGTTTGTGTGGTGAGGACATTTAAGATCTACTCTCTTAGCAACTTTAAAGTATATAATACATTACTGTTAACTGTAGTGACCATGCCATACATTGGATCCCTAGAACTTACTCATCTTATAACTAGAAGTTTGTACCTTTTGACCAACATCACCCCATTTCCCCAAAACCCCAATCCCTGGCTACCACTACTCTACTCTCTGTTTCTATGAGTTCGGCTTTCTTAGATTCCACATATAAGTCAGATCATACAGTACTTGTCTTTTTTCTGACTCATTTCACTTAGCATAATGCCATCAAGGATCATCCATGTTGTTGCAAGTTGCAGGATTTCCTTCTTTTTTACGGCTGAATAATATACCATTGTATATAAATATACCCCGTTTTTTTAATCCAGTCACCTGTCACTGTTCAAGTCTACACCCATAAAGAATGAACATTCTCTTTAATGCTCATATAGTAGTTCACAAAGAAAACCACAATGAAGTGTAAAAAGCAGAAATCTTACAGATCACCATCTCTGATCACAATGTAATAAAACAAAAAATTAACCCTGGAAGGCTAGTACTTCGCCATTCCCCCAAAATAAACACTTGAAATTTTAACAATACACATATTTTCTTTCTAAATGGTGGTACGTTAAATAAGAAATCAAAAGTGAAATTACAGACTAATAATTAATGATAATTAAAAGATCACATATAAAAGCTTTGTTGCCTGGCAGACGTAGAAATTAGAGTTGCGAGATTAAAACTTTGAATTTCAGATAAATGAGTAATTTTTTAATGTAAGGTACATACTTATGTATGGTATATACTAGAAACTTTATTTTTTATGTGAAATTCAAATATAACTGGAGAACCGGCATTTTTATTTGCTAAGTCTGACAACCATACTTTAAGAGCATTTCTTTTTTCCCCTTCCACCTTCCCCCACCACACTCGGGTTCAAGCTGTTGTCTCTCAGTCTAGTTGTGCAGGCCACAGCTCCCAGGCCCATGCTGGTATTATGAGTCTTGTGCTCTGCCCCCCCCCCCGCTCCGCCCCCCCCCGCTCCGCCCCCCCCCCTCCGCCCCCCCCCCCCGCCCCCGCTGAGGCAGTCTGTCACCAATCATTGATGGGCCGCTCATGGCAGCTGGCTGCTGGCCACTCACGCTGGCCTTCAATCGCTCCTGGCAGCACACGGCAGCACACGGCAGCCTGCAGCAGCACTCAACAGCACACTCCAACCTCTGGCTATTCCCGGCAGCCCAGCTTCAGGGAGAGCCATTATTCACAATCTTAGTTGTAAAGGGCACAGCTCACTGGCCCATGTGGGAATTGAACTAGTGACCTCGGGCATTAGGGGCATGGCGCTCCAACCACCTGAGCCACTGTGCCCCTAGAGCATTTATTGAAAGACAAGAAAGACTGGAAAAATTAATTGAACATTCAATTCAAGAACCTGGAATAAAGCACCACAAAATAAACCAAAGGAAAAGAGAAAGCAAGAGATAAAAGGCAAAAATTAATGAAATAGGAAAAGAAGGCCAAATTTTAAAAATAGACCTAATTTCAAAAAATGAAAAGTTGGTTCCCTAGCAAGAGCAATAAAATAGACAAATTTCTAACAAGTCAAATTAGGTAAAAAGAAGAAGCAATACATAACATTTGAAACAGAAATTTACCAGTATATAATCAGATTTTAAGAAGAGGGTAATTTTAAATTACAGGAACTTTATACTAATAAATTTTAAATCAAGATGAAAAGGATTGTCAATATACAAATTACTAAAATTTTCTTAGAAATAAAGATAAAAGCTGAACAAACAAAAATAATAGAGGGGAGGTTTAGGTCATGTCAAATATCCCTTCATTGAAGAGATAATTCGTATGTTGTTTTAACTCTTCTACATCATAGAAAAAGGTCAATACTTCCCAGCTCATTATGAAGCTTGCATAATCCCGATACAACATTGAACAAGAGTGTTGCAAGATACTAGTCACAGGGATGTAAAGTAGAGCATAGAGTATATAGTCAGTAATATTGTAACTAGGTATGGTGTTAAACGGATACTAAACTTATCAAGGTGGTCACTTTGTAAGTTATACAAATGTTTGATTATTATGTTGTGTAGCTGAAACTAATATGATATTGAATGACAAAGGTAATTTAAAACACTAACATTTAAAATAAAATTTTGAAATAAGAATGATAATTAAAAAATTAAAAAAGAGCAATACAAGAAAGGTAGAGATTAGTCTCATTTTTTAATCTTTACAGAAAGTTGTTCATTATTTTTGTTTTGGGGAAAAACAGATGCATGTAGTAGAATAATCATATAAAGTATTTCCATTAGTATTTTTAAAAATAATGTATTTGTGCCTAAATATCTATTTTTGTGTGTATATTGTTAATATAGTATTAGAAGGAAAAAGGTAGGTGAGAGGAAATTTTCATTCTTCACGCATTGTGATGTGTTTTGAATAATTTTACAATAAGCATGTATTTTATAACACAGAAAATTATTTTTTAAATGTACTTCCACTGCTTTAAATAAATTACAGGAATCCTTAAAGGCTTTACATATAGCTTCTTTATTTTTCACAATTGAAAATATATTACACATTTCCAATGGACTGAAATAAAATAGTTCCAAATCACTTGATTATATATCCACTTAGTAGGAAACAAAGCAAATCCTGAAACAGCTCTCATCTCATTTTCAGTGGGTAAGAAGTTGTGACCCTGACTCAGCTGTTACTTCTTGGCAGTAATTTTATTTGAGAAACTGACCCTGCACCAGCACACCCTGGAGTTTTTCATGACACCTATGTCTGTAGAGGGCTGGGGACGCCTTGATTCTCGGTGTTGCTTTATTTCCTTTATGAAAATAAAGAAGCTTGAGATGTGAACTTAGATGAATATGAGAAACTGATTTTTTAATTAATTGAAAGAGTATAAGAACTGGTATAAAACATATTGTATAAAACAGATTGTTTTAAAGGTGTATTGTTATGGTTAAATATTATTCAAGTGACCTTATTTTTCTTTTTTTTAATTAAATTTATTGGGGTGACAATTGTTAGTAAATTTACATAGATTTCAGGTGTACAATTCTGTATTACATCGTCTATAAATCCCATTGTGTGTTCACCACCCAGATTCAGTTCTCCTTCCATCACCATATATTTGATCCCCTTTAACCTCATCACCCACCCCCCACCCCCTTACCCTCTGGTAACCACTAAATTATTGTCTGTGTCTATGAGTTTTTGTTTCTCATTTGTTTGTCTTGTTCTTTTTGGTTTATATACCACATATCAGTGAAATCATAGGGTTCTCTGCTTTTTCTGTCTGACTTATTTCACTTAGCATTATACTCTCAAGATCCATCCATGTTGTCACAAATGCTCCTATATCATCTTTCCTTAACGCCGAATAGTATTCCATTGTGTATATATACCACAACTTCTTTATCCATTCATCTATCGAAGGACATTTTGGTTGTTTCCATGTCTTGGCCACCGTAAACAAAGCTGCAATGAACATTGGAGTACACGTGTCTCTATAGAGAAATGCTTTTATATTTTTGGGGTAGATACAAGTGACCTTATTTTTCAATGCCCTGTTTAGTATTAAAATATTTCCCAAATGTTAAATAATATTTCTAGAATGAAGAGAGAGTGAAAGAGAAGAAAAGGCATTTGGGAGATACAAAGCACTTTTGTCCAGTGGTTCTCAAAGAAAACTTCATCCTACAACCAGGCAACATAGAAGAAGCAGCTAAATATCGAGAAAAGATCTACTACTTTTCAAGTCCTGAGGCTAAAGAAAAATTTTTGGAGCATCCTCAGGAGTACGTGGCTCATAACGAACCATTAAAGGTGAGAACCATATTCCTGTCCTAACAATTGTGTGCTTTTGGGGGGACTTAGTACACCCACCATTTTACTTAATAGTGAAGTCCTCAATATGATATAATAATGTAGTGAAAATATCTAAGTTCCACAAACAACTTTTGGGAATATAACCTAAAATAATTATCTGTTTCGATTTGTATGGTTATGCCTTGTGTCAAACTGGCACTTAATATCTGTCTTTGTAGCTGAAATAAAAAGACAGAGTTGAATTCACTGCTTATACATTTATTGAATTTTATTTATATTTTATTTTATTATTACATGTATTTTATTCCTTAAACAGCTATGCCGGTTAGTCTCTTTGAGAAGAGCTGTCTGCTGATCATAAGACAGGATTTAGGGGAAGTATGGGACTTAGGGGTTGGTGGTCTTTCGGTGGGTTGGCATTCAGTGGGTTGACATATAATTATTCAGGTGAGACTGCTGGTGACCTGTTTCACTCAGAGGCATGATTATAGGGGCAAGTCCGTGCCTGATTGCTTGACTCTCAAGAGCAAGGGCTGACACTGATTCAAAGATTGCAAAAGAGTGTTCCCTGAGATGGTGTCCTTGATCAGTTAAACTGTTTTAAAACTGGTTCAAATAGGTATAGAACAATTAATCTTTTCCGAAGTTTGTGGGAACTTTTTTTTAATCCTTACATGTTTATCACCATTGGAACTGTTTTCTACTTTCTTTAAAAAATATTTATTAAAGCCAGACACAAAAGAACAAATACTTTCTGATTCGACTTATACAAGGTACCTACAATAGGTAAATTCATAGGGACAGAAAGTAAAAGCGTGGTTGCCAGGGCCTGGGAGGAGGGGAGAAAAGAAGGTGCTGTTTAATCGGTACAGCGTTCCAGTTTGGGATGATGAGAAAGCTCTGGAGAGAGTGGTGATGGTTACACAGTGTTGTGAATGTAATTAATGCCACTGAATTGTACACTTAAAAATGCTTCAAGTGGTAAGTTTTATGTTATGTATATTTCATCAATAATAAAAGAACATGTGGCAACATTTTATTCATTTTTTTTTTCATTTTTTAAAACAAAGCACACACATAAAAGCATGAGCTTTAGACAAGAGTCCTCATTTTTATGTTTTACTTTTTCTTCCTCTTCCACATGGGTATATATTCTTTCTAGTGTATATAATGTTTTATAATTTTTCACTTATTATATCATAGGAAGTTTGCGTATTTCTACATAGATCACATAATGCTTGATCATTTTGACATACTATTTTAATAAAATTTATTGTTTGACTTTTTATCATGTCAACAAAGTATCTTTTCCATTTTTTTAATTAAAAATTTTTTTTACAAAGCTCATTTTATTTTATTAAAGGCCCTTTGGCACATGATATCCAGGTGATCTTATGGTTGCTGTTGCTCCAATGCAATGAATCCTGATAATTGATACCCTAATGTCGAACATCCTTGAGTTTGTGAAGTGATAATTCAGTCTTAGGGAGGGCAAATAATTAGCCTTATTTGTTTTAATTCCTCAAAACTTCCTTTCCTTCACTCTCCCTTTCCCCACCTCTCCCTGACTGCCCCCCACAGGCTCCTCCATTAAGAATATGCCTTCTGGGCCCCCATGGCTCTGGCAAAACTGTCTGTGGAAGACATTTGGCAGAAAAATTGGGCATTTTTCACATTCAGTTTGAAGAATTTCTTCAAGAAAAACTAATGCTCAAAACTGAAAAGAAAATTGGACCTGAATTTGAGGAAGATGCTGAGGAAGAACAAATTGGAAAACAAGAACTTGAAGAGCTTGCACTTCAGGCCAATGTCACGCTTGAGAAAGAAAATACAAAGAAGCCGGTAGTAATATTAATACTCTCTTTGCAGATAGTTGTGTGTACTGGTATTACTTTTGGAAAGTAGAATATATGCAGTATAAAATGCTAGAAAATTTCTAAGAAGCAGAAAGAATTAGCCCATAAAAGTCATTTAAGAGTCATCCTCCCCATATGTTAGATGCAGAGCTTACTGTTCATCTAGAATATAAATTGAGTTTTATGTGTCTCTAATAAAAATCAGAAAAGCTTTCCCTGACGCGAATGTTATATAGCATTTATTTGAGACTATGTTATTTGATATGTCTCACCTCGACTATAAGGTTTTCCATTATTGTGCTGTCTGTTTTTTTTAAACCATATATCATAAAAATCTGCTCCAGTGCCAATGGAGATCTCAAAATATTAATTTCTAATGACACCTCATAAGAAAGTTTGTATATATCTCTTAGATAGTTTCTATCTGGGGTTGTAAAGAAAAAGTTCTTAATTGTAGCTCACTTTTTAACCATTTCTGTTATAGCTAGACCCTTTTCTTCTCAAATGATCCCCTGTAAATTGACCCAGGTACATATTGTATTTCAGATGGCTGCCTAGCTAGCCCATCCTTTAATTAGGATCTAGGTTAAATAAATAGAAGACAGATGACAAAAATCAGTTAAGCCATACAGATGTGTGATCTAGATTGAACAACATTTTAGCAAAAAATGATGAGACAGATATTCTGAGGCCATGTATGAAAATCAGTTATATTAATCATTAGTAATTCCTCTTAGCTATAGTAGATATAACGTAATATTTAAAACCATATTCAATGTGGGTTTAAAGAAAAGAGCTCAAATTTTAAAAGGTTTACAAGCAGCAGCACAGAAAATAACCTTTGGAAAGCAGATCTCATTTTAATCAACTATATAATATAGTATTGTTTATTAATATAGAATTTAAATTTTTTTGTTTTCTGATTTTTGTTTTTAGCCTCCAGAAGTAAAATTTACAGAAGAAGAAGAAGCAATCAGATTAAATCTAATGGAAAATGAGCTGTTGCCTCCAGAAATTCTTGAAGCAATTCTTTCTGAGTGGTGGTTTAAAGAACCAATACGGTACCTTAATTTACATAGGTTTATACATTTATTGACTTGTATTTGCTTTATTCTCAAAAGTTAAAATTGTAATCCAACATCAATTGAAGAATTTTCTCTTTTATTCTTATGTAAACGATTGATTCTATACATTAAAAACATCTGGGGAATTATTCCAAAATCACTGATGCCAGGGACTCTAACCAAAACAATTAATCAAAACCTTTAGGAGTGTAAGTTTGGGATCCAGGCCCTGGTATTTTTGAGAGCTCTCCGAGAGATTCTAAATTATAGTTTCAGTTGACTGCCCATATTCTAAACCTATGTACACTAATGCTGGGCTGGACCGTTTTCCCTGACACCTTTTAATAATTACCGTGAAAATCACTTAATAGCTGTATATGGTGTTATCCCTTTATCTAAAGCCAGGAACAAGGCTGATGCCAGACAGGACACGTGTAGGAATCTCCAGGTCACCAGAGTTTAAAACTTCACGTCATTTTCCCAACCAGAATCTCCTTATCCACCAGCAGTCAGGGAAATGATATTTACAGTACTAATAGTATATGAACATCGATAAACAAATTTTACGTGCCAGGTACTGTTCTATACATTATTCATATTAATTTGCTAAATCCTTACTACTACCCTGTGGAATAGAAACTTTTATTATCTAATTTTGGAGATAAACTATTTCATAAAGAAATCAAATAAGTAGCTAGCCTCAGTGCTCCTCGGGACTCTCTTTCCCTTAGTCCCTGGCCTTTAGGGACTAAATAAGTAAGTGGATTGTTAGTCATCAACTTTAATTTTAATTTCCTGATCCCTAAATGAGATCAGTAGTTGCAGTGAATTTAGGTAAGTTGCCTACAACAATAGTCGTGAGTTGTTCTTCAATAATTTAGCTCCTGACCTCACACCAGACATTTTCTTAAAAAAAAAAAAAACTTATGGATTGAAGAATCAAAAGTAAAAGGTGAAATTCTGAAAGCCTAAATATAATAGCTGAACATTATGCAACCATTGAAATGTATTATAATGAAGAATTTGTAGTAGCATAAGAAATGTTATATAATGTTAAGTTAGATACAAAGAAGATACAAAGTTATTTGTAATATGGTTGAGAGATGGACACATAAAGAACAAACTGGAAAGAAAGAAAACAAAAATGTCAATATGAGAACGGAATATGAGATTATGGATAACTTTGCCTTTTTTCCTGCTTTTATGTAGTATTTGTCTACTTTTTCTATAGTGAGATTTGTTGCTTTTATAATCAGGAAAAACATCAACATATTTTTAAAAAGCTATTACGCTAGTCTGAAAAGGCGTAAGTGCCTAAACTAAGGTGTAATGTTAGAAACGGAAACTTGCATACAGAAGAGGGTGCACCAGGATTTAGCGACTACATGTGAGAATGAGGGAGCAGTCCAAATGTCTCTGAAGTCTGCCACCTGAACTGTGAGTTAGCAGGAATAGCGGGGTGGAAGGATAACAATGAGTGTGATTTTTGACAGTATGATGCATGTATGATTCCTGAAGGGCAGTCAGAAAGAGAAACTACACCGGTTTTTGAAAATTCCGAATCAAAACTCAGAGGTTGGGTGTAGAGGTAAAGATTTAGAAGGTATTGATTGACAAGGAAGTGACAACTGGAACCGTAGGAATGAAATTGTTCCTCACAGAAAAGATTATGCTGAAGACATCTCCAAAGAAAAGGACATATATTTTATGGATACTATATAGAATTTGCCCATTTAATAAGAGAAAATTTTTTTTTAATTTTTAAAAATTATTTTAGTATTTTATTATTCTCATTTTTTTAAAGTTTCTTGGGGTGACAATTGTTAGTAAAATTACATCGATTTCTACAATTCTGTAAAACATCAGCTATAAATCCCATTGTGTGTTCACCACCCAGAGTCAGTTCTCCTTCCATCACCATATATTTCATCCCCCTTACCCTCATCTCCCACCCCCACCCCCTTACCCTCTGGTAACCACTGAAGTATTGTCTGTGACTAGGAGTTTTTCTTTCTCATTTGTTTGTCTTGTTCTTTTGTTGTTTTTGGTTTATATACCACATATCAGTGAAATCATATGGTTCTCTACTTTTTCTGTCTGACTTATTTCGCTTAGCATTATAATCTCAAGATCCATCCATGTTGTCACAAATGGTGCGATTTCATCTTTTCTTACTGCCAAATAGTATTCCATTGTGTATATATACCACACCTTCTTTATGCATTTATCTATCAAAGGACATTTTGGTTGTTTCCATGTCTTGGCCACTGTAAATAAAGCTGCAATGAACATTGGAGCACACGTGTCTTTATGTATAAATGTTTTCAAATTCTTTGGGTAGATACCCAGGAGAGGGATTGCTGGGTCATATGGTAATTCTATTTGTAATTTTTTGAGGAACCTCCACACTGCCTTCCATAGCGGCTGCACCAGTCTGCATTCCCACCAACAGTGTATGAGGGTTCCTTTTTCTCCACAGCCTCTTCAATACTTGTTACTATTTGTCTTGTTGATGATAGCCATTCTGACTGGGGTGAGGTTATATCTCATTGTGGTTTTTATTTGCATTTCTCTGATGATTAGTGATGTTGAGCATATTTTCATATGTCTATTTGCCATTTATATGTCCTCTTTGGAGAAATGTCTCTTCAGGTCCTCTGCCCATTTTTCAATTGGGTTGTTTGTTTTTTTGGTGTTGAGTTGCATGTGTTCCTTGTATACTTTGGATATTAGCCCTTTATCGGAGGCACTGTTTGCAAAAATCTTCTGCCATTCAGTTGGTTGCCTCTTTATTTTGTTGATGGTTTCTTTTGCTGTGCAGAAGCTTTTAAGTTTGATATAGTCCCATTCATTTATTTTAGCTTTTACTCCATTGCCTTTGGAGTCAAATTCATAAAATGCTCTTTGAACCCAAGGTCCATAAGTTTAGTACCTATGTTTTCTTCTATGCAGTTTATTGTTTCAGGTCTTATGCTTATGTCTTTGATCCATTTTGAATTAATTTTGGTACATTGTGATGGATAGCAGTCCAGTTTCATTCTTTTGCACATGGCTTTCCAATTCTGCCAGCACCATTTATTGAAGAGGCTGTCTTTTCTCCATTGTATGTTTTTTGCTTCTTTGTCAAAAATTATCTGTCCATATTTATGTGGTTTTATTTCTGAGTTCTCAATTCTATTCCATTGGTCTATGTGTCTGTTTTTCTGCCAATACCAAGCAGTTTTGATTATTGTAGCCCTGTAGTACAAGCTAAAGTCAGGGAGTGTGATACTTCTGGTATTGTTCTTTTTTCTTAAGATTGCTTTGGCTATTCGGGGTGTTTTGTGGTTCCAAACAAATCTGATGATTTTTTTGTTCTACTTCTTTAAAAAATGCCATTGGGATTTTTTTTAATTTATTGGGTTGACAATTGTTACTAAAATTACATAGATTTCAGGTGTACAATTCTGTATTACATCATCTATTAATCCCATTGTGTGTTCACCACCCAGAGTCAGTTCTCCTTCCATCACCATATATTTGATCCCCCTTACCCTCATCTCCCACCCCCCACTACCCTTACCCTCTGGTAACCACTAAACTATTGTCTGTGTCGCCATTGGGATTTTGATGGGGATTGCATTAAATCTGTATATTGCTTTGGGTAATATGGCCATTTTAACTATGTTGATTCTTTCAATCCATGAGCATGGAATGTCTTTCCATTTCTTTGTGTCTTCAATTTCTTTCAAAAATGTCTTATAGTTTTCAGTATATAGGTCCTTCACATCCTTGGTTAAGTTTATTCCTAGGTATTTTATTCTTTTTGCTGCAATTGCAAAAGGAATTGTCATTTGTATTTCTTTTTCTGAGATTGCATTGTTAGTATATAGGAATGCAATGGACTTTTGTACGTTGATTTTGTAGCCGGCAACTTTACTGTATTCGTTGATAGTTTCTAATAGCTTTTTGGTGGAGACTTTAGGGTTTTCTATATATAGCATCATGTCATCTGCAAAGAGTGACAATTTAACTTCTTCATTCCCAATTTGGATGCCTTTTATTTCTTACAGAAAACATTTTTAAATGCCAATTAAGGGCTGAAACTGTCAAATGTTCATGAAGGTCCTGTTCATATTAAGAAGAAAACATATTTAAATGCAAATATTTAAACAAACCAAATTTTAAATAAACAGGATAAATTCTCATTCAAAATATTGACTTTGTCAGCTAAACAAAGCCAAGTTCTCAAAGCCTGATTGTTTATAGGTACTCCATAGTGAAAATGTGTTAACATTCCAGTTATTTTCAGGATTCTTAAAGTTTCATCATACTTGATCAAGTTTGATAATCCTATTTGAATAGAATCACCTTACACATATGAACCAGATATATACATTAATAATTGTCATTGTTTACAAGAAGACCTGGGGAAGAGGGTATGAATTGTCTCATGAAAGGAAGCATTGTTAAAAGAAAAACTACTGAAAGGTGGATTCCCACTAAAGATGGGCTAGCTAAGCCCACCTTTACATAAAAAGTGACACGTTCATTTGGCTGGATATTCCTCTCAGGCAAAGAATTTATGCTTTCTTAATGTTTCATCAAATACGAAGACTATTTACAATTAAAGAGAACTTATCTATAGTATAAATATAAGTATAAAATATTATAATTTTAATCTAATTCTATACTTTTGAGAGAAGACACATAATTTTTATACAGACAGAAATATTAAAAGAGGGCTTGTCCGGTGGCTTAGGTGGTTAGAAAAAATATATATATATTAAATATTTTTAAAAAGAAATATTAAAAGAAGAGATACTATAGTAAACTTTAAACTATTCATTGCACATCTTGTATAAAGTTGGAATTTATCGATACTCTTTCATTTTTAAATCAATATTCATAATATAATATTTTGAACAAATAAAGTAAATTATTGAATTTCCACCTAGTTCCACAGGTTTTATATTAGAGGGTTTCCCACGATATCCTGATGAAGTCCAGTTTCTGGGGGAACGTGGATTTTTCCCAGATGCTGCTGTTTTTATACAAGTTGATGATCAAGATGTTTCTGATCGCCTCCTGCCTCCCCTAATTGAAAAGTGGAAACTGAAACAAAAGAAGAAATTAGACAGGAAAAATCTCATCAAAGAAATGAAGGCAAAAATCAAGGTATGTAAAAAAAATATGGGAGTAAATTGGTTGAGCATCTATTCAATTTATAAAGTGGTCTTTAAAAAGATGTAGTTTTCTGATTTTAATACCGCAGTCAATATAAAAACACTTTTCCACAAATATTAAGAGTATTTATAATTAAAGAGTTAAGAATTATTTGAGGCTTATGTGAGTATCAATCAACATGTTAATGCTTCTCTCCCCAAGGCAAATAAAAGTTAAGATGGTAGTAGCACTAAAGTATCCCTGTACCAAACACAGGAGCTAGTGGAAGAGGCAGCAAGTGGAGCAGGCATGAAACACAGAGAATTAAAACTCTCAGTGGCGTTTTCACTAGCTCCTGGAATTGTGACACCACCGTGAAGGCCACATTAGCCTATACTGAAACAGATCCAGATATTAGCTTAGAATGTCTTTTCTAAAACTGTGATGTGAGTAGTATTCCGTACAGTGTTCAGAAGTGTCATAGGGAAGCTAACAATTCTACTTCTAGGAATCTAACAGAAATGAAACATGTCCACATAAATATATGTATATGAATGTTCATAACAACATTATTTATAATAGCCAAAAAGTGGAAACAATACAATGCCCTCAACTGATGAATGAATAAACTAAATCCAGATAGACTGCCCTGGGTTCTGGCCCAAGATGGAAACATAGGAGCCTCCTGAACTCCTCTCATAGACACACTGAAGCTATAGCTATACACAAAGCAATTCCCTCTGAAGGAAACCCAGAAACTAGCTGAGCAAGTTTGTACCTTTTATTCCTACACACTGGGCGAACAAGAAAATATCCATTTCACCCGTATCAAAATATCTGCTGCCCCAAGTTTCAGCTTCCCATCAGCCTGTGTTGACTGCAGTCTCCCCTTTGGGACATTGATGGGTCGTAGCACACTTTCAACTACTGGGAGCCACAAAGAACACAGAAGGTAGCTTGAACAATCACAAAGGTTTGAGAGACAGCCAAGAACTCAGGCCAGGATGATCAATGAGGTCCATCTTCTACACAACACCATTCTGTCAAGACTTGGAGAGGTGTCTGTTTTATCTAATGTGCAGAAACCAACACAGAGAGTCAAAGAAAATGAAGAAACGAAGGGCTATTCCAAAACAAGATAAAACTCCAGAAACAGACCTTACTGAAAAGGAGATAAGTGATTTACCTGACAGAGAGTTTAAAATAATGGTCATAAATATGTTCAGCAAGGTAAGGAGAACAGCACATGAATAAAATGAGAATTTCAAGAAAGAGATAGAAAATATGAGAAAGTACCAAACAGAAATCACGGAGTGGAAGAGTACAATAACTGAACTGAAAAATTCAACAGAGAAAGGTTCAATAGCAAACTAGACACATACATCAATGAAAAAGAATAGAGAGCCTAGAAATAACCCCATACATATGTTGTAGTGGCCGGAACCTGGGAGTTGGGGGAAATACGGAGAGATTGGTATAAGGGTACAAATTTTCAGCTGTTAGATAAATGAGGTCTGAAGATCTGACGTATAGTTGATCACATGGCATTGTACAATTCAAATTTTCTAAAAGAGAACTTAAATGTTGTTACCAAAAAAAAAAACCAGATAAATATGTGAGGTGATGCATGTGTTAATTAACTAAATGGGAGGCGTCCTTTCACAGTGTCTACATATATCAGATCACCACGATGTACACTTTAAATATCTTAACATTTTATAAAACTGATTAAATAAATAAAGTGCTATATCCATATAATGGCTACTACTCAGTATTAAAAGGAAATGAACTGTGGATACACCCTACAACATGGATGATTATCAAAATCATTATGCTAAGTGCAAGACGCCAGGCAAAAAAAGTAGTACATACTACATGATTCATTACATTGATATGACACGTCTTGACATGGCAAATCTATAGATCTGGGCTGGAGTAGAAAGAATAGAGCTTTCGAATCTGGAACTAGGAAGACTAAGATGGCACATGAGAGCAGTGTTCAATTATTTGAAGGGCTTTCATGCTGAAGAGAGCTTGTAGTTCCATGTGGCCTCAAGGGAAGGAACAACCATTGGCAGGAGGAAGGTAAAAAGAGATGTATTTCATTATTAGTAAGAGTTTCCAAAAATAACCAAGATTGAAAGCAGTGAGCTATTTGTCAATAAACGCAGGCTGAATGGACATTTGGCAGGAATGCTGTGGAAAAAACCTTTCTGTAGTGTCAGAGAGCTGATCAGTTAAATCCAATTCTGAGATACTATAACTTAAGTTGCTTAATACATTCTCACAACTCAATCCTCGTTGTAGGCAAAGTGTTAAAAACCATGACGTTCCTCTTCCATCGCGGAGACACAATCGGCAAACTCTTTTTGGAGTTAGCTGGAGGAAATCCCTTCAAGGGCATTGCCATCCATCCCTCTGCTCTACCACACTAAGAGTGCGTGTCCAAGACCACCCCTGTCCCACTCAGAATGGAGGCAAGCTGAGCTCTCAGCCATCCAAAAACTATGAAAGTAAGGGGAGATGTGGAAAGGTAACCAGCTGCACACTGTTCTTGATGACATTCTTCCCTGTTCTGCTGCCTGATCTCTCTGAAGAAAATGGGCCAAAGTGTCTGTCCGCGTGGGAATGGAACAGAAATATAGAAGAGGGACTACCACAGCACATGGTGTGTTACCTCACTGTGGGCTGGGCACCTCTAGACCAGCGCTGTCACGGAGCCCTGTGACGGTGGGACTGTTGTGGCCGGTGCCTTCACCTGCAAACAGTAGCTACGAGCCACACGTGTGAGACTGAGCACTTGAATGGGGTTAGAGAGGCCGAGAACCCAAATACTTAGTTTTACTTAATTTTAATTAATTTTAATATAGTCACAAGTGACTAGTAGCTTCCATATTAGACAGAGCAGCTCTAGGGCAATGAAGCTCCCTCGTGGACATCTCCTGCCCTGAGAACTTGAGGGATATGGGACAGAAGAAAGGAGGTTTCAAGAGCTACTTCATAACCTCATGCATCAGCTCCTGTTCCACACCCACAGCGCTGTCCTCGTTCCCCTCCTTCTCAGCTCACACCCGGCACTCCTGCAGTGACCTCCTACTCTTCCTTCCTGGCTTCATCTCTGGGCCCTCCAGGCCATCTTTCTGGCCACCAGAAGACTGGTCTTCTTAAAACTCTGTTTGGATCTAGCCACCCTGTTAAGGTCTGAACTCCTTCGTCTGGCATTGAAAGCCTACCAATCTTGTTCCAAATCCTCTTTCTAACTCTCTCAGTTGGAACAACTGAGAAATAACTGTAGCACCCAACACGCCTTATGCTTTTCCGTTCCCACATCTGGAAGTTTCTTACACTGCCCTCCACTGGCCACGTGACACTGCATGAGTTAAACGCTCTGACTTCGTCACTCACCTAGAGAGTAGGATAATACTGGCTGCCTGGCAGATACGGCTTATACAGAAAATGAAAGAATATATGTATTGCAGTGCTCAGAACAGTGATGGCATCTGGCAGACATGCAATAATTAGTTGAACTCTACTAAACAACTTAATTTGAGTGAAAGGATCAGAGGAAAAATAGATTCCAAATACATGAGTGTGTTATTGTGCATACTTTGTACTTCCTTATGGTATCTACAGTGGTCTCTGTATGTTACAGAAACACAAAGGAGACTATTTTCACAACTCTGCAGTTAAAGCACCTCTGGTAAAACTCTGGTTTAAAAAAAAGGAATAATAAGAGTTTTTGTAACCTCTCATCCTGTAAAGAGCTATAGAATCTCTGGGAGGGCTCAAAAACAAAGAATTTTATTCCATTCAGTTTTATCATTTTATCTACAAGTATTTGTTGAGTGTCAACAAAACATAAGTTCTCCAGAGTATATATTCACTAATTGCCAGATAAAAGCAGCAGGGTCCTGCTGGTTTAGACCTGAGCCCCCAGAGCACGTCTTCAGGCATCACTCTAATCTCTCAGGACTTAAAGGGACTCCAGTTTGGAGAGCCCTGAGCCAATGAGCCCCCGAATCCAAGTGGGGCTGATTAGTTTTCATGCGAACCTTGGGGACATAGCAAAGGATCCATCGCATTAGATTTAGAGGCCCCTGGAAAGCTCGGAGGACTGCCCATACACCATGTCTGTGAACGTATCCAAAGTACATACACTTTCCCCACTGGTATGCATATTTTTAGGTTTTAGTAGGCTCTTATATTTTATAGTTTGATAAAAGATTAAACATTTCCAACAGGTTGCCTCCAAGTTTTTCCCTGTTTCTCCATGTGCAAAATCCAGCTCTTCACCAAAAGCAAACTAATAAGTAATAAATGTGAGTAGGAATTCCAAAGTTGGTAGAAGAGTGTGTGGCCCCATGTGTTCTTTATCCGTCTGTAGGGAAATGGCTGACCAAGCAGTCTGGAGTTACAAGGATGTCGTAGCATAATAACCACCCTCACATACTGTTTGGAAAAGCTCACCATCCTTCCATCCAAATGTTATTCCCACTGTGGGAAATATGTATATGGGGAATTAAATATACTAATACATAGAAAGTCATTTTATCACTACCCATTAAAAATTTAAATGTCTCTTTAATAGGATGATATGATTTCTAGAAGAAGGGCTGAACTTATAGCCGAGAAAGAGAAAAAAAAGAAAGCGGAGGTAAGACATTTTTTAAAGCAGGACACCCATGTTGTGTGTGTGTGTGTATGCGCATGTGCAGTATAAAATAAAAAAATGCATAGAAAAAAGTCTTGAATGATATACAGTTTATGTAGAAGCAGTGAAAATATATATCACTTTTATTTTCTTTATCCTTTTTGTTATTCCATAAGAGTTTACAATGACTTTTTGTTATTTTTAAAATCAGAAAAATGAACACTCTGAAAGGAAAGAGAACCACTAAAGATGTTTAAATAATCTAATACAAAATATAATACTACATTAAGCTATGCTTTTGGATTTTAATTTTTGCGTTTCACACATTTTTGCTTTTATCAATCTTTGTCCCATGCCACAGGGAGATAGGCTAGGAGCTGGATGTTAAGGAGTAGACAGAGAACCTGTAAAGGTGCGCTGGGACTAAAATGCAGATTATCTCAAGATAAAGAATGGAACGGAGCAGAGCCTGTGAACCCTCAGGCTCATATACTGTGCAGGAGGCTGAGTACAGCTTCTTCTCTCCATCTGCTGATTTTTTTAAAAACATAAACCTTCAAGATAGTGGATTTTGTTTTGTTTAAGGAGGAACTATTCCCACATTTACCTAGCTGACCCAAATGCTGCAGCCAAGCTTGTTTGGGGGTGCAGGAGTTAAAGAGGAGGTGTGACTAGACCAGCTAGTTCTGTAAAGAACCTGAGGCTCATAGTTATACAGTTAGTTGACAAGTAACCCTTGTAACCAAGGCAAATAATACGGTAGTCTCTGCCTTCTTGCATTTCCTTCTAGTTTAAGGCACCATTATAAAATCTTTTTAAGGCTGTCACTTTTTTAATCTGATTTCCATCTGTATAAAAATGTTCAACTCAACAAGGGAAAGGAGAAAAGAGGGATAACAGAAAATAGAGCTCGCTACACCTTCAGCCACGTGTCCCCTGGTGTGGATAGGCTGGGTTTACATACGGAAGACTCTTGATACAATGCAGCTGTAACTGTGGGCCCAAACATTGCAGAAGAGCGGCCAGAACAATTGTTTGTTTGTCCAAACAAAGTATTTATAACCAGAAGTTGATCTAAAACCTAATGGTATTGATTTTCTTTCCAACTCCTTTATAAGAATTTTATAAGATATGTCCTGCTACTGCCTCAGACAAAAAGGACTAAACAAAATGTGGTATCTCAAAGATCACATAGTGTGGTTGTTATAATCAGTTAATGCAACACTAAGTCAAATCCATCCTGACAAAGCAGACCTTGGAGCTTGCTTTCATGAACAGAACCAGGGGCCTTCCCATCATTTGCCTCTTTGTACAGAATATGCAGCTCCAGGACTCACCTCTTTACAACTAATCGGGGAACCCTATGCAGATAAAGCCCTTCCCAGGTTTGTCCCAGGAAGGGCAAAGGCAAGCCCTTCCCTTGTCTTTGCTGGCTGACTGTTTAGCAGCAAATAAAACATTTTAACATTAGAAGTCACTTCAAAGTCTCAAGGTGACTACTTCCATTAATTTCATAGGAAAATGTCGCCATCGTGTGAAACTTTAGTCTCCCAATGTGACTATAGAATATTCTTTTTTTTTTTAATGGAATACTATTCTGCTATAAGAAAAGATGAAATAGTGCCATTTGCGACAACATGGATGGATCTTGAGATTATTATGCTAAGCAAAATAAATCAGACAGAAAAAGTCAAGAACCAATGGCACTATTTCATCCACTCTTATGGCAAAATAGTATTCCATTGTGTATATATACCACAACTTCTTTATCTAATCATCTATCAAAGGACACTGGTTGTTTCCATGTCTTGGCCACTGTGAATAAAGCTGCAATGAACATTGGAGCACATATATCTTTACAGATAAATGTTTTCAAATTTTGGGGATAGATACCCAAGAGAGGGATTGCTGGGTCATATGGTAATTCTACTTTTAATTTTTTGAGGCATCTCCCTACTGCTTTCATAGCAGCTGCACCAATCTGCATTCCCACCAACAGTGTATGAAGGTTTCTTTTTCTCCACAGCTGCTCAAAAACTTGTTATTATTTGTCATGACAACATGGATGGATCTTGAGATTATAATGCTAAGCAAAATAAAGTCAAAAACCATATGATACCACTGACTTGTGGTATATAAAACTGAAAACAACAAGGGAACAAGACAAACAAATGAAGAAACAAAAACTCATAGACACAGACAATAGTTTAGTGGTTACCAGAGGGTCAGTGGGGAGGAGGGTACTAGGTGAGGATAAAGGGTATCAAATACATGGTGATTGAAGGAGAACTGACTCTGGGTGGTGAACACACAATGTGATACGTAGATGATGTAATACAGAATTGTACACCTGAAATCTATGTAACTTTACTAACAATTGTCACCCCAATAAAAGTTAATTATAGAATATTCTATAAGCCAAACCCCCTCATATAGAGATTTACATTGCGTATCTTCATGCTCCTCAGAGGCCTTGCTTCTACTCTTACTCCTCACTCAAGTGTCTTGGCTCTCTTCCTGTCTACTGGCTCCTTCTCTGGTGCCTGCATCCCTTCCATTAGGTGTAGAGTAGCCATGGCCAGGGGAAAACCAGGAGGAGTGAATAGTTAGCAGCGATACATACACTAAGTACTGAGAGGAAGCCAAAGTCAGGATTCAAATGAGGTCGAAACAAGGTTCAGGACCAAGCAGCAGGCCTGGAACATCCCTGAGAGCTTCTAGAGAGAAGGCAGAGTGCACAGGCCCAAAGGCCTATGTGAGAGGACACTTTAGGATGGAACAGCAAGCAGAAGTGTGCGTGGGTGCACAGGTTGGGGATTGACTTTGAAGGCATTGAAAACCAAATAGGTGACAGTAGTGTGTCAGAATCTAGAATTAGAAGGAAGCCTTACTCCCTGGTATAATAAAGGAATCTACTGTCTGAATAGTGAGCATCAGTTTTGGGAAGAGCTTCCAAACTCTAATCGGTCTTTTACTTCTCCTTCTTCCATTTCTTCATTCCTTCCTCTTTCATTTCCTTTCTACTTGTAAGCATTCTGACTATAATCTGTATCACTCTCCTGGCATAACTTCCACCCAGATGCAGAAGTTCCCCCTACCTTCCCCTACAGACAGTCATGACAACGTACCCCAAATCTAGTCCTAATCCTCTGAGCCCATGAATGTTTTTGCTTTCTGTTTGTCTCCTCTCTTTTCTGTTTCCCCTCTCCAGCCTTCTTTGGGATGATTTGAAAGCTCTTTAGAAATCCATTTAAATTATCTGTTGGCTTTTTAGTTGTACCTCTATGCATTATTTTTTGTGGTTGCTTTCAAATTATATACACATTCTTAGATTTTCACACTCTACTTAGAGTTAATATTGTTCCATGTAATGTTACAGAAACCTTGTGACTGGTTAAATCCATTTACACCCACGCCACTCTGCCAACATCCTGTATTGTATGCTCCAGTGGCATGTGTTTTACAACCGAATACATTATAAACCCCACAAGAAAAAAAATATTGTTTTTGTTTTTAAAAGTCATGTGTATTTTAAATATGTCAAGAGGAAACTAAATCCTCTTTTACATTTATCCGGATATTTACCATTTCTGATGTTCTTCCTTTATTCCTCTGGTATGATAGGAGCCAGAGGGATCAGAAGGAAGTGATCATCTGAATTGTTTTCCTCTGCTGCATTCAAGATTCTTTTTCTGTATTTTTGCTTTTCAGTGGTTTGAGTTCTTCATATTTATATAGTTTAGGTTCCACTGAGCTTCTTTACTCTGTAAATTTATATCTTTCACTAAACTTCAGAAAACTTCAGACATAATTTCTTTAAATATTTTTTCTGCCCCATTTGCTCTGTGTTCTCTTTCTGAAAATCCATTACTCATAGGTTAAATCTTTCACTATTCTACATGTCCCTGAAGTGGTTAATTTTTTCAACCCTTTTTTTTCCTCTCTTCTTAAGAAACTTAAGTTGGATAGTTTCTGTTGATCTGTCTTCAAATTCACTGATTCTTCCCTCTCTCTGTCATCTCCATTCTATTTTAAGCCCAACCAATATTTTTTATTTCAAATATTATAT
Source organism: Rhinolophus hipposideros (assembly GCF_964194185.1). Lineage (NCBI taxonomy): Eukaryota > Metazoa > Chordata > Mammalia > Chiroptera > Rhinolophidae > Rhinolophus > Rhinolophus hipposideros. Next base: position 46,521,030 of record NC_138049.1, read on the forward strand.
TTTTTCCCTCTAAAATTCTCATTTGATTTGTTTTTATATTTTTTTATTTTCCTCCTGAGATTTCCTCTTTTATTATGAGTGTATGTTCCTTTTACTCGTTAATCATAGTGATAATAACTGCTTTAAAGTTTTTGTTTGGTAACTCTAACAGCTGGACTGGGTATTTAATGATTATCTTTCCTTAGGAGAATGGATTACATCTCATGATCCTCATTTAGGATTAAATCCTAAGATTATGAATGTTATGTTGTGGGGATTTTGAATTCTGTTATATGCCTCACGAAAGGGCTGCTTTTTTGTTGTAGCAGGCAATTAACTTGGTAAGACTAAGCCTGCAAACTTTGTGATGCCTGCAGTGGGTGGCAGTTCAGTTTATACTGTTCTCAAACAGCCCATATGTGCAGGTTCAGATATTAGCCAGAGACTTGGACAGTCTTTACAAACTGAATTTGGTGTTCCCTTCTCTAGCTCTCTCAACTCTGGCATCTACTCTCACTCTCCAATGCCCTGGTTGTGCCTCTTTCCCTGGATTGCCCCAGCTGGAAAGACAGCAAGCTTTCTCTGAGAGTTTTAGCCACCTTAGCCACCACCACTCTACTGCAGGCTGCCCTATGATAAAATGCACAAAATCAGAGAACTCACTCTAAACAAATTTTCTCCAAAATTTTACTACTTTCCAAAATCTGCCTTTGTTGACTCTCCAGAGCCCCTTGAATGAGCAAGAAAGATAAAATGTGCATGCGTGTGTGTGTGTGTGTGTGTGTGTGTGTGTTCCATGTTTGTGGTTATTATCAGCTAGAGGCTAAGTGAACTTATTCCTTCATACTAGAGGCACATCTTTGAAACCATGAATTTTAGAGCATGCATCTCCTAACATAAGGACTAAAAGATGCAATATGTCAGGAGGAAAAAGCACTGTTCCAAAAGGTCAATTTGGCATTTACAGAAAAATAAAAACTTTTTTTCCCTAAAAAGAATTGACCTGTGAGTCTCTCAGATCGTCTGCTGTGAAGATTTTGAAGATATTAACCTTAAAAAATTTCAACATTGTACTGAAGGAACTAGCCAAAGCAATATTATAAGAACAATAAATAGCATACATGTTAAAAAAGGTAAGAACTAAAGTCATCATTTGCATATAATGTGATTGTCTAGAAAGTCCAAGAGGTTAATTACATAAAAGTTATTTAAGGTTGCCCCCACCAGCTCCTCATATAACAGTGACATTTGCCCCCATGAAGAAAAATGGTAAATAATTTCTAAAGTAGTTAAATAATCTGCCTAGAAGATGCCAGGTGCCACAGAATGTTGATGGGTGCCCTGAGTTATTTGGGGCAAGATCCAACCTGCCTTACATCTCAAATGAAAGGGTAATACAGCTTTCCCTGTTCACATACCCAGAGCTTGCAGTGGTTCTGAGTTAATCAACTTATTCCTTTGTTCATAAAAATGAATGAACAACCAAGAATTACCATATACTTGAGGAAAAGTATCAGCACGAAGAAGAGCTAATGAACAAACAGAACAGTTGACTCTCAAACAAATAGACCATACAGGGAATATTATTACACATTAAAAATATTTCAGTTTCCCTGAGAAAATTCAAGAATTTGTACCCATAAAACAAGAAGAAGATGTTGTGAAAAAACTGAGAGCAAAAAAGAGTTCATGGAAACTGATAAAGAGTGGTAGCCCCTCTGTCACTATATCTGCGGCTGTAGTGAAAAACGGTTACGTGATTAAAGATGGCAGTGCTGTTTATTGGATTTCCATTTCCATAATTAATCTAATGCGGTTTGTTTGCTATCAGTTTTAGAATCAATTTCTACATGAGGCATTAAATACTTAACTACAGTGACAAGACAGAACTATAATAGTATTGATGACAAAAATTTAGAAACTAAAGAGAGGGAAAAGTGCAAGGAAGAGTAAGGACATCCTCTTGAATCGTGAGGAATCAAAACATACATCTAAAAATTGTAAATAGACATGAATAAATAGATGTTTGGAATAATATTTAAAGTTTCAGACAGTCAAAGGAGAATGAAGAATTAAAAATATGATTAAAACTCGGGAACAGGCAGAAGAGAAAGAAAAGAGGAGTAATATAAGTTAGTTAAATTCCTCATCATCACTAGCAGGAAAGAGAAACCAAATATCGCAAGAGTCAAAAGTGACTACCTTTTACTATTTATTTGGTTACTTTCTAAACTGGTTTCTATTAGAGCAACAACAAAAAAAAAACAACAACAACACATTTTTTAAATGCAAGAATGGCTAAATACAAATAATGAGATGTGTTCTGAGATGGAAAGAACTTTAAATTTATTGCTAAATTATGTTTAAAGCAAGTTCTAGAAAATAGGACAATCTCATTTATACCAGAGGTGCCAAAAATATGTATACACATTTTAAGAGATGGTCCATCGTGCGCAGGCAGTAGTTCACCATGCTCAGAAGTGTCTGGACGTGGATGGTCACCACTTTGAGCACCTCTTGTAATTGCAGAAGTCAACTGTGACTTGTATTCATCTTTTGTTATTGGTATACATTATTACAATTTTAATAGTTTCTTCCTTTCTTAAAATGTGTATACATTTTTTTGGCACCCTCTGTATAATAAAATAAAATGGGTGTGTGTGTGTGTGTGTGTGTGTGTGTGTGTGTGTGTGTGTGTGTAAACAGCTAAAGAATCCCAATCAGGTTGTTAATCCAAATCATTTCCAGGTAGACTAGAAACAAAGATGGGAGTGTGAAGAGAGACTTTTTTACACTATATAATGTTGTATAATTTGATCTTTATAGCAAAACTGAATTTCTTTTTTAAACTTATATAGTTTATTTATTTATTTTAATTAAACAAACAAGTTGGAAGAGCCACTAAGTAGAACCAGAGAGGCGAGCCAAGTCTATCGGGGAATAAGGTGTCCCCAGCTTGTGGCCTCATCCCACCATACTTCCAATAACCCTTAGGAAATCAAATCTCAGGATTAAAAAAAAAATGGAAAAGGAAATAAAATAAGGAAAAGGAAGATGTAGTAAGAGGACCAAATGGTTTCCAAATTCAAATGAAAAAGAACCAGAACTAAAAAACACTATCCCATTGCCAACCTCCTTTTGTAGTGAGAGGAACCTAGACCCAGAGCAAGAACGGGCCCTGTCCTCTCTTCTTCCTCCCTGCACCTTCAAGTTCAAATCCCATCTCCAGGTGCCTTTTTTTTTTATTTATTTTTATTTATTTTTATTTATTAGTTTCAGGTGTACAAGACAAGGTAATACTTAGACGTTCATCATTTATATCCCTCACACTGTGAACCCCCCTCCCCCCATCCACTATCCCTCCGACCTCACACTGAACCATCACATTATATATATAAAATTATAGTTGGCATTCATTAATGTTTAGCTTCTGGTGTACAATGCCATGATCAGGTATCCACAGTATCCCTGAGGTGGTCTCCCAAATAGGACGCATGTCCATCGGATACCCAACAAAATCTTTACAACATTATTGCCTTTTAAACAAAGCGGATTCTAATCAATTAGAAAGATTAGGAAATACCGAGCTAACAGAAGATTGCAGGCAAGAAATAATGAGAGAGCAAACAGTAGAGTGGGACCAAAAAGGAGGGAGTTTTGAGCGTTATTTTGGGGGGCGGAAATATTGGGGAACAGTATGTTTTTCCAGGACCCATCAGCTCAAAATCAAGCTGTTGTTTTCAATCTAGTTGTGGAGGGCGCTGCTCACTGGCCCTCCACATGTGGGAATGGAACCAGTGACCTTGGTCTATTATGAGCACTACGCTCTAACCCACTGAGCCAACCAGAGGCCCCTGAGTGTCATTTCAGATGACAGTCCTGGGAAACTGGATGTGCAGAGATGGAGAGGGAGGAGTTAGGGTAACTCTCAGGTTTCCAACTGGAAAGCAGTGCTCTGAGACAAGGACTACTTCAGGGAGAAGAGTGTGGAGGCAGTGCAGGAGGATCAATATGACAGGGTTCAGTTTTGTGCAAACTGAAACCATATAACACTGAAAGCCATATAACACCACTTATTATCAATATCCTGTCACAGTCTTTAATAATCATTTATGTATCATTCTGGTTTCCTCAGATAGGCTGTAACCTCCTAGAGGGCATATACTAGTCTATTAGTACATGCTTTAAACAAAGTAACATAGTAACTGTAATAACTGTCATTTGCATGCTTACCATGTACCAGACACTTTTCCAAGGGCTTTACATGTATCAACTTATTTAATCTTCCCAACAAACTCGTGAGGTAGGTACTTTTATTATTCCTATTTCACAGTTGAGGAAACTGATCTTGTCCAAGCTAACACAGCTAGTGAGTGCTTTATACTCTTACAGTTACTTTAAATATTTTTACTGAAGACCATCAACAGCATAAGATTCTGACAACCATAGACATAAATAGCATTTAATATCTTATCTCTGTGTTTATATATGGGGTCACAACGGTGGCAGAATCTTGAAGGCATTAAATTTTGGGGTGCCAGATATTTAAAATTTTACTGTGTTGCTAGATGAATGTTGCCGTGCCATAGCAACTAAGATCCAGTGACGCAAAATACTCCAGATGATTAGTTAGCAGTATCATTTGTTACCTATTTTATATGTATAGTAAAAGGAAGTATTTTCTCCCTGAGGTTGTTAGAGAAGATGAAGAACTTAGCGAGGAAGGGGCTGAAGATGATGATGATGATGACGATATTGACAACATCCTCGAAGACGAATTTCCAAAAGATGAGGAAGTGATGAGTGAGGAAGAGGAAGAACAAGAAACTGATGCACTTGAGCGCCTGAAAGGTGAACTGGGAGAAAAATATGAAGCAGAGATGACTAATTTACAAGTAATACAGGTTATTAATTTTCCTTTGTTTTTCATAATTCATAAGTGACATTTGAGAATGAAACGAAAGAAATTTGGTTTACGCCTTGGTTATTTTTTTAACGTTTCAAAAGAAATGTGTGTTTTAGGGCTATATTCCCTTTTATCAGTACTACTTTCAATTATGGAAACAAGTTAATAAATCAAGGGCAGCATGGAAGCCACATACAGTCAAAGGGTTTATTATGTTGGTGCAAAAGTAATTGCTTTGTTTGCAATTATTTTTAACCTTTTAAACCACAGTTACTTTTGTACCAGCCTAATAGCTGCCCACATGCATTCACTCGGAAACTGAAAGATATTTATGCTCTAGACTGACGTAGCAATGTCTGTGTGCTGTGACAGTACTACCACCTTCTTCCCACTAAAACATATTTGGTTTCATGATTTTTCTCATCAGGATGAATTTGACAAGTTTTTAATACCAGTATTTCTCATTAATGGAGCTCGGAAAATTCACATTGTACAATATTTGTTGAACATGAAACTGAAACCACTGGTGGAGAATCGTGCAAGCATTTTTGAGAAATGTTATCCAATATCATCACGCCTTGCCCAGAAAATGCTCAGCGTTACCTATAAATATATAAGCACATTCGGTTATTGGGACCCTGTAAAGGTAACGTCAACAAATGCAGCTGAAAGCATGATAAAAAAAAAGTTCTTTTTTTATTTCTTTTTTTTTTTAATTAAATTTATTGGGGTGACAATTGTTAGTAAATTTACATAGATTTCAGGTGTACAATTCTGTATTACATCATCTATAAATCCCATTGTGTGTTCACCACCCAGAGTCAGTTCTCCTTCCATCACCATATATTTGATCCCCTTTACCCTCATCTCCCACCCCCCACCCCCTTACCCTCTGGTAACCACTAAATTATTGTCTGTGTCTATGAGTTTTTGTTTCTCATTTGTTTGTCTTGTTCTTTTTGGTTTATATACCACATATCAGTGAAATCATAGGGTTCTCTGCTTTGTCTGTCTGACTTATTTCACTTAGCATTATACTCTCAAGATCCATCCATGTTGTCACAAATGCTCCTATATCTGAAAGCATTTCTCTATAGAGACACGTGTACTCCAATGTTCATTGCAGCTTTGTTTACGGTGGTCAAGACATGGAAACAACCAAAATGTCCTTCCATAGATGAATGGATAAAGAAGTTGTGGTATATATGCACAATGGAATACTATTCCGCGTTAAGGAAAGATGATATAGGAGCATTTGTGACAACATGGATGGATCTTGAGAGTATAATGCTTTTTTTATTTCTTTTATTTAAGTATGTCTAAGAAGACGGGGTAATTTCAAAAATAGTAAGCACTGTACAGTATTCTTAGCTAGCTATAACAATATGTGGTTGTTTTGCCTTTCTGAAGTGGGAAAAGTAGTTGAAAGGTTTTCGTTTCTTTTGTCTATTTCTGTAGAGATAATCCAATTCCAACTGGGTTTTAACTTAGTAGCAGAAGAAGATAGTGGAAATATTTTCAAACTAAACATCTAGAGAGCTGAGCTCTGATACTAATTTGCTATGTAATTTTAGGCAAGTCATTTAACCTCTTTGATTCTGTTTCCTCACCTGTAAGATGGAATAATAATGCCACCAAGCCACTGAGATTAAATGTAAGAGTATAAAGCCCTCTAAAAAGTGTGAGACACCTTATAGAATGTGCCATCGATGTTTCTAACAAACTTATTTCTAAGTACTATATTTTGGCAAATACAGTACTTATGTGGACAAACAGATTTAATACCTTCAAATGTGGGATGGTTTTCAACAAATATTAACAAAGAACATACCAGCCACTATTCTAGTTCTTGGAAATAAAATAGCGAACAAGACAGACAAACTTTCTTTTGTCATGGAGCTTATATTCTAGTTGGATTGGCGAGGGAGGATAGGTAATAAATAAGTGAGCGCACAGGTTCTTGTCGGATACTAGTAAGCACTACGTAGACAATAAAAAACTGTCATGTAGTAGTGAGCGGCTCACTCGACCAGCGTACCTTCTCATTCCCATCAGTGATGTGGCACAGAGGAGAAGACCGTAACCTCTGGAGCCAGACTATCTGGGTTCAGAAACACCCCTTACTAGCTAAGTGACCTCGAACAAATCACTTAACTTCTCTGAGCCATTCCCATTTTTGCACTGGGAATACCCATAGTCTCTACCTTACAACATTGTTACAATGATGAAATGAGTTAATCACTGTGAAGTGCTTGCAACACTGCTTGATTTTTTGTACGTACTCAACTAATGTGAGCTATTGTTGTTATTAATATGTATTCCTATTATTGGTCACTGATAAAAAGTATTTTGGAGGATGGGTTCAAAATGGAGCCACGTGCATGTTTCTTGAAACCTCTTTCATGGTTGACATTGACACAATCAGTTTCAGTTCTATTTAATTGTGCTATCTTATTTATCTTAACCATAAGAATCTCAAGAGAAACCTTTTCAAATATCATGCTAAAATATAAAACACCATGGCAGTTGCCTCCACAGAGAACTGGATAGTGAAGCTTGTAATAGAATCACCTGAAAAGCTTGTGAAAAATAGTCATGTCCTACCTAGCCTTCTCTCTGAGATGGGCAAGAGAGAGAAAGAAGCAGGCAAAATCAGTACCCCCTTTAGGGAGAAAGAAAGGGGAGTCCATGTCCAAACATAGTTGGGGTTGTACAAAAGTGCTTTGTGGAGTAATGAGTGCATGGTCATAGGAAAGGTTTAAGCATATAAGAAATCATTTTTCAGGGCTGTTGGGAATTTTTCTGAGTGTCTGACAATTTGGTATTTCTGAGTTGATAACACTGTGGGTATTCTGACCTGCAGAGGAGAAAGGAAGCATGCGAGGTATTTTGGGCAACAGCAGAAACTATTGTAAGGAATTTGAAATGGAACCATTAAATGTTCAGCTTTTTTTGTTGTTGTTGTTAGCAATACGAAGTGTAGGGCAGATATTCCCACCCTCTCCCTGAGCTACTCCTTATCCTTAGCATTTGCTCCCAGCCGTGAACGTCACTCCAGCCCAAGAGTGATGGTCATGATGGTGTTGATAGTACCATTGAAGGATGACAACTGTCCTGGTGTAGTTCTGGGGGAGGAGTGACATTAGCACACTGCTTCACATCTACTCTCTCAAATCCAGGGATGGCTGAGGCTTGGCCATCTGATGCTGTCAAAAAAGATCTTCAAACCTACCATCAGTTAATTACCCAGTTCTCATCATCACCGACACAAAGATGTGGGACTACCCCTCCTACTCCATCCCTTCCCTATACCTTAGGCGGCCTTTTAGTGTATGTTTCTCTTTTGTGGCTGCTGTTAATGTTTATGTGCGTGGAATTTCATTTATATAAAAACATGGAAGACAAGCCAGTGGGATTTGTCCTACCAGGATAGTACACCCTAAAAGATAACCCAGGATCCCACCTGTTTACTCAGGCTGCCATAATAGAATACCACAAACTGGGTGGCTTAAACAATGGAAATTTATTTTGTCACAGTTCTGGAGGCTGCAAATTCAAGACCAGGGTGCCAGCGGGGCGGTTTTCAGGCAAGGCCTCTCTCGCTAGCTTGTAGACAGCCATTTCTCACTGTGTCCTCATATGGTCTTTCCTCTGTGCTCACACTCAGATACGCCTGGTGCCTCTTCCTCTTCTTATAAGGACACCAGTCCTATTGCGGGACACACGCTCCTGACTCATTTAACCTTAATTACCTCCTGAGAAGCCTATCTCCAGATACATTCACTTGGGTGTTAGGGTTTCAACCTATAAATTTTGGGCAGCATGTTTCCATCTGTAACACCACCTTAGGAATGGACCTATTTGTAAAGATAAATAAGCCCATGAATATATCCAAACAACTTTACATTACCTGGCATAAACATTCAGTATACACTAAATACATTATAAAGGAAACAGAAGAACTATAATTGTCATAAACTGAAAGCCACTTAAGAAAGATGACATTAATTACATGTGGGTATAAAATAATTTGTTCTTTTCACACAGTTTTTTAATATCAATATTTGATTACAATTAGTTTCATTCTATAAGAAATATTTATTTTGCAAATTGTTGTTTTTCAAATGTATTGAGGGAAATGATGTATGAAGTAAAGCTAACTTACTAATTTAATTGTGTGTATATTGCAGCTAAGTGAAGGAGAGACCATCAAGCCAGTGGAAAACTCACAGAATCCACTTTATCCTGTAATCCATCGTCAGTATATTTATTTTTTTTCTAGTAAGGAAACTAAAGAAAAATTTATGAAGAACCCAATCAAATATATCCGCCAACCCAAACCTAAGCCTACTATGCCCATTAGGATTGCAATTGTGGGGCCTCCAAAATCTGGGAAAACTACAGGTAGGGTGTGTTTGCGTTTGTTAACCATAAACATAAATGAATCCCCGAAAAGTAGTGCCACTTCTCCAGGAAACCAACTATCAAAATTGATTCAAAAAGAGATAGGAAATCTAAAACAGCCCATAGTCATTGAAGAGGAGGCATTAAAAAATATAGCCCCACTCCAAAACAGCCCAGTATCAAATGGTTTTGGAGGAAAATTATAGCAAACTTTCAAAGGGTTAAAAATTCAAGAGAGATTTCCTATATTTTTATAAGCTTTTCCAGAGCAAGGGAAAAGACAGTATGCTTCCCAATTTATTTTGAGGGTTTTTTTTATTAATGAATATAATCCATATAATCCAAAAGTTATAAAGAGTAAAAATACATTTTTAAATTAGCATAACCTGGATATCAAAACCTAACAAATACAAGAAAGGAAATTACAAACTAGTATTACTTATGAATATAGTCAAATAACAGTATATTAAAATTATATTAGCATAAAAATTATTTTAAAAGATTTTATAAATATACACTAATGTATTAATAGTTTAAAGAGTAAAAATCTATTATCTTAATATTGCTTAAAAGGCATTTGGTAAATGTATTCCTCTAATGGTTGAATTTTGCATAACTTTGGATTGGGTGTGTGGTTTTTTTATAAAGGCAAATAGTCAACATGAACAGTAGATGGTTGAAATGAGGTATTTAAAAAAAATGGGAAAGCAATGGGACTTAATGACTGACTGAATAGAAAATGATGGGGAAAGATGAGGTCAAAGATTAATTTGTCACCAGGAATAATAAAGGAAAGTTTTGTGTTCTACCTCTAGATGAAAAGTTTGTTTTGCCTATTTAAACTTCTTAATATAACAAGACTCTACTGGTCAAACTCTAAATGTTCACAAAGATAATGATATTTCCCAAAGAAAGCAGAACATTGACATTCAAACAACAGCAGCCAAAAAGTGAAAATGGAGATAAAACAATCTGATTTCTAATTTCTTTGTTAAAATACAGGTTAATTTGTTTAACAAAATGTCATATTTAAAAAGCTTAATTATTTTTAGGGCTTTAAAGCAATAGGTTTGACTCCAGCATTTGTGGCAAAGTTGAGACTAAGGGTTCCGTAGCTCTCACAGGGAATTCCCTTTTGAGTGGGGTTAACTGTGGTCAGTTAATCTGCATTCCCCGGGGGTTAGACGGTGTGTGTGTGTGTGTGTGTGTGTGTGTGTCTCTCTCTCTCTCTCTCTCTCTCTCTCTCTCTCTCTCTCTCTCTCCACCCCCCTTCTCTCTTTCTCTTTTCCTCTCTCTCTTTTTTCCTCTCTCCCTCTCTCCCTCTGTGTGTGTGTGTCTGTGTCCTATACACATGCTGTCTCCAGACAGCGATGAGGCAGGGTATATAGACCTCAACAGAACACATCCACATTTTTAAATTAAATTTATTGGGGTGACAGTGGTTAGTAAAATTACATAGATTTCAAGTGTACAATTCTGTAATACATCATTTATAAATCCCATTGTGTGCTCACCACCCAGAGTCAGTTCTCCTTCCATCACCATATATTTGACCCCCTTTACACTCGTCTACTATCCCCCTTCCCCACTTACCTCCGGTAACCACTAAACTATTGTCTGTGTCTATGAGTTTTTGTTTCTTTCTTTCTTTGTCTTATTCCTTTGTTGCTTTCAGTTTTATATCCCACATGAGTAAAATCATATGGTTCTCTACTTTTTCTGTCTGACTTATTTTGCTTAGCATAATCATCTCAAGATCCAACCATGTTGTCACAAATGGCACTATTTCATCTTTCCTTATGGCAAAATAGTATTCAATTGTATATATATATATATATATACCACAACTTCTTTATCCATTTATCTGTCGAAGGACACTTTGGTTGTTTCCATGTCTTGGCCATTGTAAATAATGCTGCAATGAATATCAGAGTACATACATCTTTACAGATAAATGTTTCAGATTTTTTTTGAGTGAATACCTAGGAGAGAGATTGCTAGATCATATGGTAAATCTATTCTTAATTTTTTTGAGGAAACTCCATACTGTTTTCCATAGAGGCTATACCAATTTACATTCCCACCAACAGTGGATGAGGGTTCCTTTTTCTCCACAGCCTCTCCAACACTTGTTTCTGTTTGTCTTGTTGATGATAGCCATTCTAACCAGGGTGAGGTGGTATCTCATTGTGGTTTTTATTTGCGTTTCTCTGATGATTTGTGATGTTGAGCATTTTTTCATACATCTGTTGGCCATTTGTATGTCTTCTTAGGAGAAGTTTCTGTTCATGTCTGCTGCCCATTTTTAAATTGGATTGTGTGTCTTTTTGATGTTGAGTTTTATGAGTTCCTTATATATTTTGGATATTAGCCCCTTATTGGAGGCGTTATTTGCAAATATCTTCTCCCATTCTGTTGGTTGCCTCTTTGTTTTGTTGATGGTTTCTTTTGCTGTGCTGAAGCTTTTTATTTTGATATAGTCCCATTCATTTATTTTAGCTTTTACTTCCCTTGCCTTTGAGGTCTAATTCATAAAATGCTCTTTGAACCCAAGATCCATAAGTTTATTTCTATGCAATTTATCGTTTCAGATCTTATGTTTAGGTCTTTGATAATTGTATGTTTTTGACTCCTTTGTTGAAAATTATCTGTCCATATTTATGTAGGTTTATTTCTGGGTTTTCATTTCTATTCCATTGGTCTGTGTGTCTGTTTTTTTGCCAATACCATGCTGTTTTGATTACTGTAGCCCTATAGCACAAGCTGAAGTCAGGGAGTGTGGTACCTCCAGTGTTGTTCTTTTTTCTTAGGATTGCTTTGGCTATTCGGGGTCTTTCATGGTTCCATACAAATCTGATGATTTTTTGTTCTATTTCTTTAAAAAATGCCATTGGGATGTTGATGGGGATCGCATTAAATCCATATATTGCTTTGGGTAATATGGACATTTTAACTACGTTGATTCTTCCAATCTATGACCACAGAATGTCTTTCCATTTCTTTGTGTCTTCTTCAATTTCTTTTTAAAAATGTCTTACAGTTTTTACTGTACAGGTTCTTTACATCCTTTGTTAGATTTATTCCTAGGTATTTTATTCTTTTTGTTGGATTAGAAAAGGAATTTTTTTTTTCATTTCTTTTTCTGAAATTTCATTGTTAGTATATAGGAATGCAATGGATTTTTATACGTTGACTTTGTAGCCAGCAGCTTTACTGTATTTGTTGATGGTTTCTAATAACTTTTGGTGAGTCTTTAGGGTTTTTCTTATAAACAATCATGTCATCTGCAAAAAGTGACAATGGAACTTCTGCATTCCCAATTTGGATGCCTTTTATTTCTTTTTCTTGCCTGATTGCTCTGGCGAGGACCTCCAACACTATGTTGAATAACAGTGGTGATGGGGGCAACACTGTTTTGTTCCTGAACGTAAAGCAAAAGGCATCATTTTTTCACCATTAGTTTATGATATTAGCTGAAGGTTTGTCATATATGGCCCTTATTAGGTTATAGTATTCTCCTTCTATACCCATTTTATCAAGCGTTTTAATCATAAATGGATGTTGTACCTTGTCAAATGCTTTTTCTGCATCTATTGATAAAAATCATGATTTTTATCTTTTGTTTATGTGATGTATTACATTGATCAATTTGTGTATGTTGAACTATCCTTGTGCCCCGGGGATGAACCCCCCTTGGTCGTGATGTGTAAATTTTTTAATGCATTGTTGTATTTGACTTGCTAGAATTTGTTTAGGATTTTTGCATCTGTGTTCATCAGCGATATGGGTCTGTAATTTTCTGTTTTTGAGAACACACCCACATTTGGTACTAGTTACTGGGAGTCATTGCTTGGTCTCATATAAGACAAGCAGAGGCCAAGGTTAGTCATCTTTCAACCGATGGCAACTTCTTTGTGATCGTGGACAAATCACTCCATTCGACTGGGCTTCAGTTCTCTCATCTATAAAACTGGAATTTCAATATTCATTCTATCCACCTGATAGAATAGTTGAAAATATCAAATATAGTCACAGAAGAAAAAGTGCCTCATAAGTTGTAAATTACTATGAAAATGTCAGGTATGCCATTATAATTTTTAAAAATTTGTTTCCTAGAGGATTAACTGAGTTATTTTGGACATAATACCAAATATTAATAGCACACATCAGATGCCTTGTAAAGCTCTCAAAAAAATTGCTACTTCATACAGAAGGAAAACTTAAATGTTGATTCAGTTATGATAAAACCCCACAGAGTTGGCTTGTGGCCCCAGATCTATCAGCCACATACCTTATGTATTAATAATGATTGATTTTTGACAATATTAATTCAGTAAAATGCAGCAATTTTAATTTTTGAAGTTACTCTTTCAGGAATGTGAAAATTAGTTTGCTGTAGCTTTCAGTTAATGAGAATCTGAAACTAAGGTTCACTGATGAATTTGTGAAATGGAGTAAGTTTAAAGGTTTAATGTTTTTTCAGTTGCCAAAAAAATTTCCAGTGACTATGGCTTGAAGCGTTTGTCTGTAGGAGAAGCCTTGCGTTATGTATTAAACAACCAACCAGACACAGAGCTGGCACTTATGTTAAATTGGCATCTTCAGAAAGGAATGGCAGCACCTGATGAACTGGCTACTGAGTCCTTAGAAATCTCTCTGATGGAAAGTGTATGTAATACTGCAGGGTAAGTGGGTGCAGGGGGTGGGAGGAGGCTTAACTCTTCCAAGAAATTATTCACTGGAACTTAAAACACCTTAAATAGGGTTTACAGCTCTTGGGAAGGGTGGGATCTGCTTCTCAAATTTTGGGCACCCTTATGGTTACATACTCATACTTTAATTTCCTGTCAACCTAAAACTTGGCTCGAACACTCGCATGCCAGACTAGCAAGCAGGCCACTTCACTCCCTGCAGCAACCCCTGAGATGTCCAAAAGTCTCCAGCCTTATACAGCCAACCAAGGAGGCCGCTGTGACTTCCACAGCCCAGCAGAGCTTCTCACTGCCCTGTGCAGTGATGAAGGAATGGCCCTTTCCTGTCCCCCGGATGATACTGGTCCAATGGAGATGCTCTCTCACTGGCCCAGCTCACCCTCCCTTTAATGCCACATCTGTACAGGAGAGCTCTGTGCTTGGGCTGTCGCTTCAGTTACACTCCCCAGCTCACCCACTGCTCCCCCACAGCTACAGGTCACACCTCGTAGTAAAAGCCAGAGACACCTAAGGCTCTGCTCCTGAGCCCAGTTCACTGACAGAATTCCCCTGATTTACTCAAGGTTGTTTGATATTAGGTGCCCCCTTGCCCTTCGCTGCCACTGGTCCTTAATCATGTCCTTGGATAGTTCTAATTTCAGTTATAGGGGAGCAGATTCTGGGGTGTCAGATTATCTTTTTCCCCAGAAATGACCCCAGGACTCATGCAAATTAAGTTACCTCCTCCCTGCCGTTCAGCTTTGCATACAAGAAATCTCAGTAAGTGCAATCTTGGTTTCCTCCCAAAGGTTTCATTTCACCTTAACATCAAGACAGTGACTGCCCATTCACCCTGAATTTCCCTAATCCTGAGGGCCCCTCAAGAACAAACAAGTTGAGCTACTCTCCATTCTAAAACAAATTTAAAAGCAACAACAATGGCACCTCCATACATTCTCTACTGGGCTGGCCTGGCTATATTAACTTCCAGTCCTCTCGACCGTGGAACTTAGAGGTATTTTGTGCCTAAAGACTTGGCTAGAGGGCACAGAGAGAGGGCATCCTGTGACTTGCTCCAAACTAGCCCTTCTTGATGACCGTCAGCCAGTATGCCCAGCTCGCTCCCACCTCAGAGTGTTTCCTGAATTTGGGGGCCACTCCTCCCAGAATTTGCAGACAGCCTTTATTCCTCCTCTCAGTCTAATAGGAACACTCTCATTATCTCCGACTGTTGGACTAACTTCAATTCTCCATCATTTCTGCTCAGAGGCATGAGGTGTCCTGATGGAATGATTCTCTCCCAAATATCACAGGGCTCCTCTCACCAACTCCCCCCTCCCCTTCTACAACCTGGCCTGGACTCCTCAATTGAATAACACAATATTCAAGGTGTTATGTGTCTTATCTATCTCTTGAAATCTTGCCAAAACCTAGCTCTGTGACGCTAAGTGTATGAATCCAGAGCTGTATCTGTATGTTTGCTGCCCTCATCCAGGGTCTTGGGCTGACTGAGATGAAAAATAGAGAGTTAAAGAGGACAAAATGCCAAAAAGATAAATCGAGTTACATAAGAGCATGGGACAACCCCAAAAGAGAGACTAGTTCTGGAAGACAGGAAGGAAGGTCTGAGGAAAAAGAAACCTGAAATGTTTCCTTTGCGTTTCTCCTTGTTAGTGTTATCATTGATGGATACCCTGTAACTAAATCTCAAATGAGTCTCTTGGAAGCCAGGTCGATCATCCCCATGGTCATCTTTGAGTTGGATGTGCCTTCCAAGGAGATTTTCAAAAGATTGCTCCTGGAAAAAAAAAAGGAACAAAGGTAATGGATGTGATGAAAACAGTGATAAAGGAATGAGCTTCAGTCATCCAGAAGAAAGTATGTTTTCAACAGCTTTTGCACTTTCTTTTCTGTTTCTCTATTAGCTTGCCTTACCCATTACACAATAGCACGCAGATTACCGCTGTCAAGAACTCAAATTACCACAAAAATATTGATGCGATCAGGCAATATTACCAAGAACAACAGCAGAACTGGTATGTGATTGATGGATTTCACAGCAAATGGTGGGTATGGAATGAAGTCATGAAGAACATTCAGATGGTGAATAAACACATACAGACATACCTGGAAAAAATAAAAGCAGGTGAGAAGACATTTCACTCTTAAAATAGAATAAAATAAGAATTTAAAGCTACACATGCTTGGCTCATGTTACCATAACTCACTCAATCTGAACATTTGTTCCCACCATTTTAATCTGTATTTGAAACATGTAGTAGTATCCAATTAATGCAGACATGTGTGTTTGTTTTAATAAATGACTGCTGCTACTCAAGCTATCGTGTATTGAGTACCTGTGTGAATCTAGCACATAAAAATAATACATGGTCTTTCACTAGAAGAGGTTATAATGTGTGGAATGCCACTTAAAAAGCTACTTTCAAGAATGGTAGTTATATGAGGTCAGGGGAGTGACACTTGGCAAAATTTTGTTTTGGAATCTAGAATTAAAGTTATTTTTACTACTTACATTCATTAGAGTATTATATAAATGTTGAGTCTATAAAAAAACCTTGAGCACAAAATTCTTTTACTCTATATTTGGAATCCATGAAAGAAAATTTTTGATTATATATTCCTGTAAGTTTACTGATTTTTCTCCAAAAGTACACAAATAGAAGAAAAGTTACCTGCATCTTATACCTCTAAAAAGAGTGATGATGACTCCAAAGAATTTATCTGTAGGGGTCTCACAGACATCTGTTTAATGACTTTGTTTAATTTTGGAAACTATAGAGGAACTATAATAAGGTAGGATAGAGCAACATGAGTGAGAGAATCTTGTACAAGGAAAAATGCAGCGAGGATTCTGATAATAATTGTATCATTGAATCTTGACTTGCTTCATTATTTAGAAATAACAAATATCTCTGGTTCCTGTTTGTCTGTGGATTGGGAATTCATTTCCCCTGTGTATTTAATGCATGAAGATAAGAATGCAAGGGAAGGAAGAATTAAATTTTTAGAAACCTACTCCCAATAAGTTTCGGATAGCATCACACTAGTAAAACATTCCACAGCAGACTTTGAAAGCAAAAATCATGCCTCATTCATTTTCTGTGACCTTATTTCACCCTCCCTGCCTTAGATTGGGTTCCCTGGAAACAGACTAAAAATGAAAAGTTGTGTACAAAAGCTTTACCAGGAAGTAGTCTCAGGAGTAGATTTGCCAGATTTAAAAAATAAAAATACAAGATGCCCAGTTAAATTTGAATTTCAGATAAATAACAAATGATTTTTAGTATATGTACGTCCCAACTATTGCATGGGGGAGTACTGTATTTTATCCGACAGCCCTTATCAGGAGATACGCCTGTGGGGAAGGGCAGTAGAATTAGGCAGAGGGAGAAACTAACCTGCTTTGTAGTGGAAACAGAAGCCTCAGCAAGTCCTATAGGAGAGCACTGGAGCCGGGATGGATTTTCAAAATTTCCCCAATTGAGGGAAGGGGCCGGGCTTTATATCCTCCCAGTGGCTTGTCACTGACCATAAGTCACTCTGGGGGTGTACCCTGTAACAGAGGGGCAATTCCCAGTGCAACTCTGAGCCGTCAACACCAATGTTCCCAACAGCTGGGGGATGGGTGCATGAGCCCTGAGGAGGGATCTGGATGGGGAACCATGGGATCCACTTCATTATTCCATATATACTTGCCTCTCCGCCTTGAATAGTTTAATCTAATTGAAGTGACCTCTTGCTCTTCTGCTTCAACTTCCACCTGACAATCTAGTCTGTACCTGAGTGTGCAAATTTAGTTGAGATTTTTTTCGTTCCACATTTCCTTTTAATGTTACACAAATGATCCTCCCATATCAGGGACCAAGGTTTACTCCAAAGAGATGGAGCAAGGTCAGGGCCAGAAGATTAAAGAGATTCTCCACCTTCTGCCACATTCCAGAATAGAATATATAGACATTGCCAGATGTCATCAAGAATATCCCAAGAATCAGAGAAAGAGGTATTTAAGTGTCATTTAGGACTTGAAATCAGGTGATTTTAAATTTCTAAACCTGTCAGGATTGGTGAGGTTCAGCACATCTGAGCTAAAGAGCAACCTAGGGATATATAGCATGGTAATACTATAGTACCACATAGTATGATATTATAGCACTACACAATACTTTATACTTTATTAATACTATATATTATTATATCATAGTACTGTACATTGTGATACTTTAGAATAATAATATTACACCACTATAGCATTATAGTGGTGTAATATTCTTCGTAGGAAAGCAATATTGGGGCTTCTTAACCTTTTCATCTGTGCCATAAATAACAGTTGAAATTTAGTTGAGATTTTTTTATCTTTATCTTTATTTTTTTAGTTGAAATTAATTTATCTATTACTGCATAACAAATTATTCCAAACCTTAGTAGCTTAAAATCACACACACACACACACACACACACAGTTTCTGTGGATCAGGAATCCAAGCAATAAATAATAGCTAATAATTAAAAACAACCAAACCATTCATTAACAGATAAGTGGTTAAGTAAACTATATGTATATTTACATAATGGAATACTGTGCATCAATTAAAAGGAATTTGGTAAATCATTTGAAAAGATGTCAAAGACCGTAACTAACTGACAAAAACCAGTTGCAGAATAATGTTTCAGTATAGTGGCATAAGTATACAATATGCCAAAATCACACATGTGTACTTGCCAATGTATAGAAAAATGTCTGAAAAGGATGCAAACTCAACAGTGATTACCTCTCAGCAGGGTTTGAAAGGACAGACGTGTGAAAAGAAACTAACTTTTTACTCTATTGTTTAGAATTTTACAACGTATGCATTTGTATAGTGCTTGTGCAATTGAAATTATTTTAATTTAAAAATCATGTTTTCTTTGAAAAATATATATACACATATATAATAGTTAATCTGTTACTAATAGGGAGAGCCGCCTGCATTGACAAGTTATGCATCACACCTCAGGAACTTATTTCTCGCCTGGGCGAATTCGAACAGTTCTGCCCCGTCAGCCTGGCAGAATCCTATGAATTAATTGACTGCTCTGTAACTGAGTCCTTGGAATTTGCAGCAGAGTTCAGAGGGCACTATTATAAAATGAGTTCTCGGGAAAAACTGAATGTAAGTCTGCTCCTCACTCCAAATGTTTACTAGGGAAAGGAAATGCCTGTCTCTGAATTCATCAAATGGGAAGGGGTGGGCGCAGCTGGGAACACACAGGAACTGGGGTCGAGGAGTCCCGGTATTGGAACCTGTGACTCTGGGACCGCTGAGGCAACTCAGAGGCTAGTGCTGAGGCTGCATTCCAGGGCAGATTTTGGCACAAAGCAGAACCTTGTGGGTCAGTGATGGGTGCTCGGCCTAGGCCAGCCTAAGAGTGGGGGGAGACCCATGTGATGAGCCCCAGCAATGGAGGGGATGCTGAGCATCAGGGCTCAGCCCACAGGTGGGCACCTAGGAATTCAGCTTTAAGGGCGCAGAAGGGAAGTCAAAGTCAGTAGGAATAAAGCAAGAGTTGACATGTCTCTGTGCTTTAAGTTTTTTTCTATCATTAGAATGCCCTGTATACCTTATATTTCTGTTTAATGGACTAGAATACAGATTTGTCCTGATATTATAATATCCATAATTTGATGATACAAAAAGTTTGGTAGTGGTAAACTAATCAGATGCCTGTGAACATTTTCTTTTCCTCTCAAGAATTGGGAGTTTTTGATCACTTTATTAAGGAGACATTGCTTTCTTCCTGTTTATTTAAATGGTAATCACAGAATTTTAAAACTGGAAGTGCGAGTAGGGATCATGTATCTTGTCAGCCACCTCCATTTTACAGAGTGATTACTAAAGCTGGAGAAGTCAGCCCACCTGCCAACGGGCATCCTACTAGTTAATTATACTTCAGGACAGGAAGATAAGTGGACAGGTGACTGTACTTTCCAGTGCCTGGCACATAGTAGGAGTTCAACAAATACTTTTTGTATGAACGGATGAGAGACAGCATAGGGGAGACTTTAGATACAACCGCTTGGGAGCGTTACTCTCAGGAAGTTCCAACCAGGGAAGGAGTGATTGTAGTGCTGAGAGCGGCTCTCAAACAGACCTACTGAAAATGGGGGAGTATTAGGAGAGCCTCAGTGAGCTTTTGATTGGCATGGTATTCTTGTTTTAAACGGTCTTGTTGCTGTAATCCTTTCCTCATAGAAATTTTTGGAGAACCCAGAATTCTATGTGCCTCCGTTAGCACCTTATCCACTCCCATCTGCCGACATGATCCCCAAAAGGCTGACGCTGTCAGAGCTGAAGAAACGATTCCCTAGGTGTCCTGAGCTCCAGGGCTACTGTCCTGTGACCTATCAGGATGGAAAACAAAGGCAAGTCCTCAGACTCCTGGAAATACAGGATGATATGTCCACTCAGAATACGGGGTTCATATAACAATCTTAACGTTTTGGTCAAAAGATCACTATTGTTTAACTGGAAAATATTCTATTTTGTCCGTGAGTTGCATAGGTAGAAAAATAAAACATTTTGACATTCTATTTATACAGTACTACATATTAATTATACAATAGATTTCTTTTTTGCTTTCAGATATGAAGCCCTAGTACCTGGTAACATTAAATATGCCATAGAATATCGTGATCGTATATATATTTGTGAGAGTAATGAAAAACTCCAGAAATTTCTGAGGTGAGACCATTCACTAAGTCACAAATATTTCTTGAATATCTTCTAGGTTTAATGCTGCATGCTGAGATTGTGTGTGTGTGTGTGTGTGTGTGTGTGTGTGTGTGTGTGTGTATGTGCACGTGCGCACATAAGGGGTTATTTGGGAGAGTTAGAAGCCTAAGAAGAATAAAGAAAATTTTACATATAGTTGTGAAAAATAAGAAAATTTAGATGAGATGAGCAGAGCTAGGGGCCTATGTGAAGGTGGTGGTCATGAATTTCTAGGAGCCCCCATCTTCCCATTTGTATCATTTTCTCCAGTGGAGGAAAACAGGTGGCGAACTTTATCTTTTAATTGTCTCTTGTGTATCTACATTCCTATGTGCACACAATGGGTATATCTGTGAGCATCCCTCTAATAAACTTTGTGTTCTTAGGTTGCCACTGAAATACTGGAATCAGAAGCTTCCGTACAAACTTCCCCCATTAAAGGAACCGATACATCTTACTAGTCTTCCTTTACCTGGATATCTGGAACAGGTTCAGTGACATAATTTTCTATGTATATACATACATATATATATATATATATACATATATATATATATTAGAAGAGTACAGTGCTCTCTTCTTTAATAATAATTTTATTTTGGTTATGATGAAATTCAAGGCAGAGTTTTCTGATTTTAAGCTGCAAATCCACATTTAACCTGTTTTGTTTATGGGTGGTTGTGAAAGTAAGATGTGTGAAAAGCCCCTGCTTCCATAGCTAGTTCCCAAATGCCTGCACTAAAGTGAAGAGAGAGTAGACTGTCATAAAGTTATTTACACTTGACTTGTAGTTTGGTTTGTATTTTGAATTTCAGTGTCTGTAAAACTTTTCTTAATTTGAAACGTACAGATTCAGTCTCTAAGAAGTTTATTCCCTGCTCAGATTTGTCACTATGACTAAACCACCAAACCCATATTTTGCTCAAAATCCAGATAAAGCTATCTACTCAAGTCATACTTTATTTATCTAAATATAAATCTTTTTAAACATAGTAAAAAATTTTCGGTAGCCAACCAGTATTTTTAATTCTATAAAATAAATGCCCAGGGTACAATTTCAGACCTTTCTCACAAATTCTTACTTTGTTTTCTTCAACTCTCCTAGATGTTTGGCCTTCAATCTGGTTTAATATCAAAAGGCAAGAAGAGGTCCATCCAAAGAGGGGCATTCCCATAAAGGCCAAGTTGTATCAGAAGGGGGGCCTCACACCTTCTTTGCACCCCCCTAGACTCCAGAATCTTGACTGCAGTGGTAACTGTGGTGTCTAGAAGCCCTTGTCACATGGCCAAGGGTCCTGATAGTGGGAGCCAGTCTGGCCAGTTCTGAGCAATAGAAGCAGAGATGGGCCAAGATAATGCAAAGCCCACTGTCCCCTTCTTTCTTTTTAAGTTTTCGTGACATGTCAAATGTATAAAAATAGACAGAATTGTGTAATGAAACCCATCTACCCATTACCTAGCTGGCACTAAGCCAATTTGTAATTTTCATTTTTCTGTATTTTGTCTTTTCTATTGGCTAACGATCTTTATAAGGCCCATTCCCAACCTCAGGAGGCTATTTGAGGCAAAGAATAGCCTCTTTATCTATTTGCCACTAAGAATAGAAACCAAACTAAAATATGCACATGATTTAAATTGTTCCCTACCTGCAGGGTATCGCAACTTCTCTAATTAAAGCAATGAATGCAGCAGGATGCTTAAAGCCCAAATTTCCTTTCTTAAGTATAAAGAGATCTGCACTACTCTACATTGCATTTCATCTAAAAGGTAGGTTTTTTTAATAGTATACCACTCAGAAATAATTTAACATTAATTGTAGGTACAGGAGGTCTGTCAATTAAGTTCGCGAACTCATCCTAGCGAAAGTGCTACACACCTCATTGCTGAATATCACCGCGATCACCTTTGAAGTACTTCCCTTGGGAAGCTATGTACCAATGCCAGCACCTAGTCCACCCTTCAAAGCAATTTGGGAACTCTTTCTGAACTGGCCGTATTACCCTTGAGGTCCTGAATATCATCAAACGTCTTCCTTTCAATATTTCCTTTATCTTCAGGTAAAGGAAGAAAGTCACTGGGGGCCGGATCAGGTGAGTAGATATCTGATATCAAAAAAGGTTAGCAACATCATTGCAACAAGTTCGCGAACTTAATTGTCAGAATTTGGTATGTGATAGATAGGATTGTTGAGCTGGGTTGGTCTTTTGAATGGTTTTGTGTGTGTGTGTGTGTGTGTGTGTAAATATTTTAATGAAAATATCTAAATTTCTAGTTTTTTGGAATATCCAGTTTTTAAAGCAGGGACACTGAATAATATAGTGAGCTCTCAATAATCCATGCCATAAAGGAAGGTGAAAAGCAATTATATCTAAAAATAGAATAATCCCCAAACTTTATTTGGGATTTGGATATCTACTCAGCTCAATCACATACACAGTTCTCTTTCTCTGTAATTTAATGATTCACTAACCTAACAGAAAACATTCACAGTTCTGTGAAATTTTCTACAGCCTTTAATCCCAAAGGTTCTGAATATACAAGAAAAAAGTATAAGAAGAAGATGGAGCAGTTTATGGAGAGATGTGAACTCATTACATACCTGGGTGCCAAGATGACCAGAAAATATAAGGAACCTCAGTTTAGAGCTATTGACTTTGATCATAAATTACGGACATTTGTCTCTCTTAAAAATATAGACCCAATTAATGAATAGTTTGCTTGGGTAACTGCAACCAGAATTTCGAGAGTTATTTAAAAGGCAGAGAAGGAAATAGATTGAAACTCTGATCCTCTCTAATGTACTTTTCCCTCCTGAGTGATGTACCATGGGCCAGACCTCAAATAGACTCAAACATCTGCCATCCAGGAAGGAGTACCCTTCTGTAAGCATGTTTTAAGGTAATTTTAATGTTTCTTGCTCTTGGCCTAAACTTTCATGCTTCAACAAAATGGTTATTCCATTTAGAATTCCATTTAGAATATTTAGATAATTTATTTTACTTAATCTATTTTTCATTTTCCTTTTTAACATTTTCAGTAGAAAAGTCAATCTCTTAAAGAAATTATTCAGTGAATGTTAGAAAGCTTCAAGAAACAAAATTAACATTGATATAAATAAAATAGAAATATTGGTTACACTTTCAAAATAAGGAGCTGTTTGTAAACTTCATGAACATACAATACTTTATCATTTTCCCAACAAAATAAATGGATTTTAAGATAACAAAGTGGCTGCCTCTTTTCTTTTTTTAAAATATTCAAGGAAGTATGCTTTATACATTATTTTATAATTAGAAATTATTTGGAGTTTTTAGAAGGATGAAATTTAGAGCCTTATATGACATTATCCATCAGGAAGTATATGCTAGAAGAAAACTTACTAATGCTTAATGTGACTGAGATTTTAAAAATATGATTATCAATTTTTCAGCAGCAGCAGTATAAGGAATCTAGACTGTGAAGTAGCAATATTGGCTCTTTAAAAAATAAAAATTGTGGGGGTGGCCAGTTAGCCCAGTTGGTTAGAGCGCGGTGCTTTTAACAAGAAGGTTGCCAGTTCGATCCCCACATGGGCCACTGTGAGCTGTGCCCTCCACAACTAGATTGAAACAACTACTTGACCTGGAGCTGATGGGTCCTGGAAAAACACACTTAAATAAATAAAAGTTTAAAAAAGAAGGAAATGAATGTTCTCAAACAAATTTTTTTAAAAAGAATCATTTAAAAATAAAAAATAAAAAAATAAAAATTGTAACCTGTGTAACCTTAGGTAAATCTCAAATTCCCTGAGCCTTTGCTTCTTAATCTCTAAAATGAGTGAGTTAGCTCTTTTTCAGCTTTATTGAGGTTTAATTGACAAATAAAATGATATATACTTACAACGTGAAGATTTTGATGTTGGTATACATTGTGAAATATTTACCACAATCAAGTTAATTAACACATCCATCACCTTACATACTTAGTGTGTCTGTGTGTGTAGTTAATATGCTTAAGAACCACTCTGTTAGTAAATTTAGAGTTCATATTTCAGTATTAACTATAGTCACCATGCTGTACATTAGATCTTCAGAATTTGTTCATCTTATAACTGAAAGTTTGTACCATTTGACCAATATCTCTCCATTTCTCCTGCCCCCAGCCCCTAGCATTCATCATTCTACTGTCTGCTTCTATGAATTTGACCTTTTTTCTTTTTTAGATTTCATGTAAACTTTCCCCTACCTTCAAGGTTCTTTCAGCTGGTCTAATAATTCAATCTACATGAGACAGATTTACAAGAGAAAAATAACCAAATTTAATAACATATGTAGTATGAAAACCGCTCTCATCTGAGAGAGTCAGAAACCCCACATACAAGAGAGGTTCAGGGACAGAAAATTAAAATGATGTATAGATGGCATTTTGAGCTAAGGTAAGGTACCTTGGGGCTGCAAGGGTGAAGAAAGACATTCACAGGACAGTAAGATAAACAGATATGCAGTAAGTAGAAGTTTGCCCTGCCCTATATGAGAGCATAAAAAGTTATTATGGTGATAACACTTACTATGGATGAGGCCCTTGATTTAAATTCTTCTAGATAGCTGGGGTGGGTTGGTGGCAGAAGTTTCTCTCGAGCCTGCAGGCTCTTGGATGCCTTTAGCTCAATCCACATCCCAGAGGCACATCTTGGGGTGACTCGTTCTGAACCACTACAAAGTGAAACCAGGCAGTGTCTGTCTTTCTCTGGCGGCTTCCTTCACTAAGCATGATGCTCTTCAGGTTCATCCATACTGTCCTTGATCCTTGTCATTTCAATCATGTTAATTAAAAACTAGAAGCCTGTTTTACATATATTTTGTATGATGTATTTCATAATAAAATCAAGACATATGAGGCCTAGAAACTGGAGCATTACTGAATTTGTGCTATAAAATCCCTATAAAGATGCCCTGTTGGTATTGAACATTGTCAGTTACCCTCAAATCTCTGTAAATCATGAAGAGCCTTGGACTATAGTTTCTTCCAGCTACAGTTATCAGTCAACCATCACAGCTTGCAGGGATGTTTTTGATGTCCTTCATAATGACAAGGACTTCTACCAACTTCTAATTGCCAGCTGATCATGACCCTCTCCTTCCTTCAAACTCCTGCCAGGTCCTCTATTGACCCAAACCACCCAGAAGCCAGGTAGGTATTGGGCTCTGTTGAAGAAGTCCTTAGGGCCATAGATGGGGAGAAGGGTGGAGATTGGATTCGGAGGGAAAAGAGAAAAGTCTAGATAGCTCTCTTATTTGTCAATATTCACTCTGTAAGTGATCTTATTTGTAATAATTTATAATCTGTACTCTGCTAAATCCAATATCAATATCGCAAATTCTGTTTTCACTTCTGAACTCCAGACCTTTACCTATAACTGCCTACTGTATATATTTACTTGGTTATCTAGCTGACATCTCAAATTTAATATGTCCACCCCACACTTGTTATCCACCCAAATTCTCTTCTTCCAGTTTCCCCCCCGGATCAGTTAATAGTAATATCATACACTCAGTTGATTTGGCTCCAAATCTAGAGATCATTCTTTTCCTCACTTCCCACGTCTACTCTCTCCACAAGTCCTGTCAAAGAGAGTTACTTCCAAAATAAACCATAAGTCTGGGCTCTTCTCATGTTTTGTACTGCTCTCACCTAATCTTTATGCCTCTATTCATGTCCCTCTAAGATCTAGTTTTCATCTAGCACCTGGAGTAGTCTTTAAATACATAAATCAGATTTCATCAGTCCCTTTTAAGATCTTCCAATGCTTTCAATTTCAGTTAAAATAAAATCCAAACTCCTTACTCTTGGCATGTATATAATTAATTTTATATGTCAACTTGGAGGGTATTTTGGATGAGATTAAAATGTAAATTGGTGAACTTTGAATAAGCAGATTGCCCTCCATGTGGGTGGGCCTTATATAATCAGTTGAAGATCTGAATAGAACAAAAGACTGACCTCCATGAGCAAGAGGGAATTCTCCAGCAGCATGCCCTCAGACTTCATCTGTACCATCAGCTCTTCTGGGTCTTAAGTATGTTGGCCTATGCCTGCAGATTTTAGACTTCCCAGCTTCCATAATCATGTAAGCCAATTTCTATAATAAATCTAAATCTCTTTATAGCTCCTATTGGTTCTGTTTCCCTAAAGAACTCTAACACAGTATAAGAGACCTTAAATGATACAGCCCTGCCTAACTTTTCAACATCTCCAATTCTTTTTTATTCCTGCTTTTGGATTGACTAAGGATTTTTTAATTCCATTTTCTCCTTTAAAGTTTTTGAAGTTATGCATGCTCTTTATATCCATTGAGTGACTATCTCTACTCTTAACATGCACACTTAATCTAAAGGTAATCAATATCTCTGTCCTTAAAACACTTAATACCAACCACCAGCTTCCCATCTTAAATGTTATTTTTATTCAATATTTTTTATCTGGTCTACTTGTTTACTATCCAAATTAGACACTTTCTTTTCATAATCCTTGTTGGCTTAGGTTTTCTTCATGTTTTTATTTTTGTTTGTTTGTTTGTTTTGTTTTCTCACTGTTCCTTACATCTCAGACTTTCCTTCTGGGGTTATTTTCCTTTCTATGATAGAGGTTTGTTGGTGTTAATGCTTTGAGTATTTGTCCAAAATTGTGTTGATTTTTCCCTTGTTCCTTATGATAATTTTATGGTATAAAAAATAGAAATAGACAATCTAAATAGGCCTATATCTATAAAGAAATTGAACCAATAAATAATAATTTCACAAAATAGAAAGCACTGGACCCAGATGGGCTCATCAATGAAATTTACCAAACATTTAAGGAAGAAATTATACCAGTTCTCTAGAATCTCTGTCAGAAGATAGATACAGAGGGACTACTTCTTCATTCTATGAGGCCAGCATTATCCTATATCAAAGCCAGACAAAGACATTACAAAAAAACTACAGACCAATATTTCTCATGAACACAGATGCAAAAGTCCTCAACAAAAAAATTAAAATGTTGAATCCAACAAGTATAAAAAGAATTATACATCACAACCAAGAGAGACTTATCCCAGGTATGCAAGGCTGCTTCAACATTCAAAAATCAATTAATGTAATCCATCACATTAACAAGAAAAATCACATGGTCATATTAATAGATGCAGAAAAAGCATTTGACAAAATCCAACACTCATTTTTGACAAAAACTCTCAGTGAACTAGGAGTAGAAGAGAACTTCTTCAACTTGATAAAGAACATTTATAGGAACTTACAGCTTACATCATACCTAATGGTGAGAAATAAGAGGATATTCCACTAAGATCAGATAACAAGGCAAGGATGTCCCCTCTCACTACTCTTTTCAACATCATACTGGAAGTCCTAGCTAATGCAATAAGGCAAGAAAAGGAAATAAAACATATACTGATTCGGAAGGAAGAATAAGACTCTTTGTCTGCAGATAGCATGATTGTCTATGTAGAAAATCCAACATAATCAACAAAAACCCACCTGGAATTAATGAGTGATTATAGCCCAGTTGCAGGATACAAGGTTAATATACAAAAGTCAACTGCTTTCATACATGCCAGCAATGAATGTGGAATTTGAAATTAAAAACACAATACCAGTTACATTAGCACCAAAATAAAATAAATACTTAGGTATAAAGCTAACAAAATATGTACAAAATCTATGTGAGGAAAAGTACACAAAACTCTGATGAATGAAATTAAAGAACTAATAAATGGAGAGATTCTACGTTCATGGATAGGAAGACTCAATATTGTCAAGATGTCAGTTCTTCCCAACTTGATCTACATATTCAATGGAATCCTAATCTTAATCCCAGTAAGCTATTTTGTGAATATCAATAAACTGATTTTAAAGTTTATTTAGAGAGGCAAAGGACGCGAAATAGCCAACACAATATTGAAGGAGAACAAAGTCAGAAAACTGACGCTACCTGACTTCAAGACCTATTATAAAGCTACTGTAATTGAATTGGTGAAAGAATAGACAAATAGGTCAATGGGACAGAAAAGAGACCTCTGAAATATACCTACATAAATATAGTGAACTGATCTTTAACAAAGGAGCAAATGCATTACAATGGAGTAAAGATAGTCTTTTCTACAAATGGTACAGGAACAACTAGACATCCACATGTTAAACAATGAATCTAGACACAGACCTTGCACCCTTCACAATAATTAACTCAAAGTAGATCACAGATCAAAATGTAAAATGCAAAACTATAAAACTCCTGGAAGATAACATGGAGAAAACCTAGATTACTTTTAATATGGCAATGACTTTTTAGATACTACACCAAAGGCATGATTCATTAAAGAAACGATTGATAAGCTGGACTTCATTAAAATGAAAAACTGCCCTGCAAAAGACACTGTCAAGATAAGAAGACAAATCACAGACTGTAAGAAAATACTTGCAAAAGACATATCTGATAAATATTGTTATTCAAAATATACAAAGAATTCTTAAAACTCAGTGAAATAACCCAGTCAAAAATGTTCAAAAGACGTGGACACTTCACTAAAGAAGATATGTAGATGTATAATAAGCATATGAAAAGATGCTCCACATAACATACCATTAGGGAAATGCAAATTAAAACAACAGTGAGATACCTCTACATATCTATCAGAATGGCGCAAATCCAAACCACCAACGACACTAAATGCTGGTAAGGATGAGGAACAACAGGAACTTTGACTCATTGCTGGTGGAAATGCAAAATGGTACAGTCACTTTGGAAGACACCATGACGGTTTCTTACAAGACTAAACACACTCTTACCATATGATCCATCAGTAATACCCATTGGTATCTATCCAAATGAGTTGAAAATTTATGTCCACACAAAAACCTGCACAAAGATACTTATAGCAGTTCTACTCATAATTGCCAAAACTTGAAAGCAACTAAGATGCCTTTCATTAGGTGAATGGATAAACTGTACAGTCCGACAGTGGAATATTACTCAACACTACAAAGAAATAAACTATCAAGCCATGAAAAGACATGGAAGAACCTTAAATGCATATTACTAAGTAAAAGAAGCCAACTGAAAAGGCCACATGCTGTATGATTCCAACTATATGACATTCTAGGAAAGACAAAACTATGGAGACAGAAAGATCAATGGTTTCCAAGGGTTAGCAGGGACAGAAGGATAAATAGGCAGAGCACAGAGGATTTTTAGGACACTGAAACTATTCTATATGATACTATAATGGGGGATACGTGTCATTATACATTTGTCCAAACCATAAAATGTGTGACGCCAAGAGTGAACCCTACTGAACACTATAGACTTGGGGGGTAATGCTGGGTCAATGTAATTCATCAGTTGTATAACAAATGTACCTCTCTGATGCTAAAGGTTGATAGCAGGGGAAGCTGTGCATATGTGGTGCAGAAGGTATATGGGAACTCTGTAGTTCTGCTCAGTTTTGCTGTGAACATAATATTTAAAAGGGGAAAATTGGTGAATTTTGAAAATACCATTTACTGTTGCTGTTTAGAAGTTATCTATAAGTGTAACGGTTTCCTTTAGAGGTAATTAGTATTTTCTTTCTACATTCTTTTAAGATCTCTTTATCTTTGATGTTTTGCAGTTTGACCACAATATATCTAGCTTTGGATTTTTTGTTGTTTAGTCTTCTTGGAATTTGTTATGCTTCCCAAATCTGTAGATTTGTGTTTTGTACCAATTCTGGAAAATTCTCATCATTATCTTTAAATATTGTTTCTCTCATTCTCACTAGTCTTTGCACATAGAATTACAATAGGTTATATTAGCATTAGGTGATGATGATGATGATGAAGGAGCAGGAGGAGGAAAAAGGGGGGAGGAAAAAGAGAAGAATGTAAAGGCGATTTCATTCATTCGTCACACATTCGAGACCTCAATGTGAGCTTCGGCGTCCAAGGTGATAACGCCATTCCTGCCCAACTCCCCCAATTCACTGCAAACACTAGACCCGCCTGGGCTCCCCTGGCGGCTCCGCCGGGGCCTGTGGGCCCCGCCCCGCCCCGCCCCGCCCGGCCCGGCCCCGCCCCGCCCCGCCCCGCCCCGCCCCGCCGGGGGTTGCTCCGTGGGCCACGTGATCCGGCGTCTACGCGCAGGCGGCCTCCAATGCCGCTACTTCCGGGTTGGCAGCAGCTGTGGCGGCGGCGGCCGAAGAGGTGAAGTCAGAACGGCGCAGGAACCGCAGCCTCCGGCCCCACGGAGCTGAAGACCCGCGAGGGCCCGGCGCGGGGGCGCCCGCCAGGCTGTTGGGTGCGCCGGTCGCGATCCAGGGCTCGCCGCGCCTGCAGAGAGGTAGGTGCGCCCGAGCCCGCGGTCCGTGGGTGCGGGACCTGCGGCCGCGTCGACCCCTCCCCAGCCGTCCGCTTCCGGGGCCGGGCCGGGCGGGCGCGCCGCCCCCGCTCCCCGCGCCGAGGGCCCCCAGCGCCGGGAGTCTCCGCTCGCCGCCGCCCGCCGGGGACGGTCCGCGCCGCCCTGGCAAAGCGCGGCTCCGGGCGCCCCACCGTATTATTTAATTATTACTTAACTGCTGCCTCAAAAGTCACTGCACACGTGTACGTTTTCTTCGCCCTTTTCGTATTTGGTTTCGCAGGACAGAATGGCTAATAGTATGGGAAATCGAGGTGTTCGTCCTCCTTCTGGTGTTTGTACAACGATGGAACGTTAGTGCTGGGAAGGACTTGAAGGATGGTTGGTCCCAGTACCTTCATTTTGCGGAGGAGAAAATAGGCCCTGCGAGGGGACGTGGGTGTGGGAAATTCACGCCGCGGGGTAATGGTACACCAGCCGTGAGAACGCAAAGCGAAGTTTTAAGTGTCCTTTTAATTTGAAGTGGTGGGTGGTACATTGCAGTGAGTAGTGTGAAGTGCATAGTAGGTTCTTCGGGGCTGGGATTAACTTTGTTCGTCAGTGCTTCCTCTCCTTCAGTCATTTTCTTATTTCAGGCTTAATCCTTGGCTTCTACAGAAAATGGCAGAAACATCATCAGAGCCTTCTGGGCAGCTTGTTGTGCACTCAGACACGCACAGTGACACTGTGCTGGCCAGTTTGGAGGATCAGAGGAAGAAAGGCTTTCTCTGTGACATCACTCTAATCGTGGAGAATGTGCATTTCCGAGCCCACAAAGCCTTACTGGCCGCCAGCAGCGAATACTTCTCCATGATGTTTGCTGAAGAGGGGGAGATTGGCCAGTCCATTTATATGCTGGAAGGCATGGTAGCCGACACATTTGGTATCCTGCTGGAATTTATTTACACAGGTTGTCTGCAGGCCAGTGAGAAAAGTACAGAACAAATTCTGGCTACTGCTCAGTCCTTAAAAGTCTATGACCTGGTAAAGGCTTACACAGACTTTCAAAATAACCATAGCTCCCCAAAGCCAACGACTTTGAACACGGCTGGTGTTCCCATGGTTGTTATTTCTAATAAGAAAAATGATCCTCCGAAGCGGAAGCGGGGAAGACCAAGAAAAGTCAACAGTTTGCAGGAGGGGAAATCAGAACTGGCTGCAGAGGAAGAAATACAGCTGAGGGTGAACAATTCAGTTCAGAACAGACAAAACTTTGTGGTTAAAGAGGGAGACAATGGGGTACTGCATGAAGAGAGTCCAGCAAAAGAAATGGAAGAGTCTGAGCCTGCTTGTGACCCAGGGAGAGGGGAAGGAATGCCCGCTGAAAAAGATGAGAACTGTGATCCTAAGACCCAGGATGGGCAGGACCACCAGACTCGGTTCAGCAAGCGGAGGATTCAGAGATCCGTCAAGCTCAAAGATTACAAACTTGTTGGGGATGAAGACGACCAGACTTCCACCAAGCGAGTCTGTGGAAGGAGAAAGCGCCCCGTCGGCCATGAGGCCCGTTGTAAAGACTGTGGCAAAGTCTTCAAGTACAATCACTTTTTAGCAATCCACCAGAGGAGCCACACAGGTAATTAGGCTTTCATAGCTTATTGGAATGTGTTTTGGAACAGTAATGATAATAGCTTTCATTTATTGTGCAATTTCTAGGTGATGGCATTGTAATAAAGCTTTTATACATGTGAGATAGGTAACATTATCCCCATTGCACAAACAAGAAGACCAAGTCCTGGAAAGCCTAAGTAACTTGCTCAGGTCATCCATTTATTGACAGAGCTGAAGCCAGGTAGCTGGATTCCAGAACTCTTCTTATTTGGAGGTGTTGGTTCAAGGCTGTAATGTCCAGGTATCAAGCTCTAGCCACATTCTGCTTTCTGACTCTTGAACATTCCTCATCTTGACCATAGCTATACTTTTGCCCAGGTCTGTCTGGACAGCTTTCTCACTCAACCATCCAGCTGTAAATGTCTTCTTTTTGGTCCCTCTAGCCCCACGCTGGCCAAGAGACCCTTCTGTGATGATGGAAATGTCCTCATCATCAGGTATAGTGCTGTCCAGTGTGGTAGCCACTAGCCATATGTGGATTTTGAGTTTGACATGTGGTGAGTGTGACTGAGGAACTGAAATTTTTATTTTAAGTAATTTAAATGGCTACCATATGGGATGGTGCAGCCCTCACCAGCAATCCCTTCCTCGTTTGAACCCTCTCTTACGCTTTTAACGCACTCTGCTTTGGGATCGATTTACTTACCACTTAAATAGTCCTTAACTTAATTGTAAACTTGCATATAGGGACTGGTGCTTAGGCCTGCTGTCATGCAGTAGCTTGCTGTCATCTGACCCAGTAGCAGCACTGTGGTTCTGAACCTGGCTGCACCTTAGAACCACCTGGGGAACTTTTAAAACCTACCAGTGCCTGAGCCCCAACCCCAGAGCTTCTGATTTATTTGTCTGGAGCCTTTGTGGTTTTTAAAAAATAGGTGAAAGCCCTGAATTCTGGTTCTTTGAACAGACACTTGAGAAATATTTGTTGAACTGTAATAAGAGCATAGTTTAAAGAGTTAACTAGTTCTACAAGATTTGTCAAGGAAAAGAGCATGTAGGATCTTCCTTTTTGACCCCAATATTCTGAAATTTTGCAGTGAATCACTTTAGTGGATCTGTTTTCTTCCATTTAGGTGGATACCAGTAAATCCACAGTCTAGAAACTCGTATCTTTCAGTTCCAGAAAGTTTTCTTGAATTATTTCATAGATGATTTCTCCCCTCCATTTTCTCTGTTCCCTCTTTCTGGAACTCCTGCTATTTGGTTGTTGAACCTCCTGGACCCATCCTCTAACTTCCTATCTTTCCTCCTGTTTCCCATCACTTTTTGCTGTACTTTCTGCGAGATTTACATTTATTCTTTCAGCCCTTACAGTTTTTCTATTTCTTCTCATATTTTTTTACTTGTAGATACTCTTTTTTTTCCTCTATATTCTTTTTTTTTTATTAGAGTCCTTTTTTTGTTTCACAATGTAATATCTTACCTCTGTGAGCATGTTAATAACATTTACTTATTAGGTTTTAACACTTTCTTCACCTTGGGCAGTTTCTGTTTTCTGCACGTTGCCTTTTCTCTTCTTGCTTGTTTGGACATCTGTTTCAACTATTAGAGGTCTTCCTTGAACGGTGACTTTAAAAAAAAATCATAGTCATGTAAAAATGGAAACTGTGGGTGTGGCGGGGGCCTGTAAACACTGGCCTTGCTGCAGGTGGCGTGGCTGGCCCCCACTTCCTTGCTAATGTTCTCGTATCTTGAGCTCTTCACATTCCAGGCGAAGACTCTCCACTCTCCCATCTGAAGGCTATAGGCCTGGCTGCCAGTGTCTAGAGCGGGAAAGGGAAGATGGCTGGAAGGAGTATCCAGCATAAACTGACCTGCTCTCCGAGTGGTCATCTCATTCTCCACTATGCTGGGAGACCTCTAATCCCGGGACTCCCAGTCCAGAGACCTTTTGTTTTTTTTACCCTCTACAGAGAACAGTCTCCATCTTCTGTTGGGGATGGGGCCAGTCTCCTGGCTCTGGAACAGGAAACTGCATCTGAGGCGTCTAACTACCTTTGAAATAGACTGTCATTTACCCTCCTTACTCCCATTTTCAGAAATAACAGCTGTCATTAATTCCTGAGCCTTATGGAGGCTCTGTCTTAAAAATTACGTTGTATTTTAGCACTCCTTGCTTCTGGCCTCAGATTTATCGATTCCAGCTTGCAAAATTTTATTGCTGATGCTGTCTCTCCTGTTCATTGGCCTTTTCGATATGTGCCTGTTAAGAGTCATCCCTTTATTGTCTTTAATTTGGAAAGAAACAGAAAGATGTGCAGATTCTTGCTTACTCCAATTTTCTGGGGTTTTTATTTCAGGGGAGCGACCTTTCAAGTGTAACGAGTGTGGGAAAAGCTTTACCCAGAAGCACTCCTTGCAGGTCCACACCCGGATACACACAGGCGAGCGGCCATACACCTGCACTGTGTGTAGCAAGGCTCTCACCACCAAGCACTCGCTGCTGGAGCACATGAGCCTGCACTCAGGTAGCCGGACTGGCACCGGAGGGTCAACCGCCACCAGATTCCCATTTCCGGGGTGGGCATTGTCATGATCTAGATAGTCTCAGTCTGGTGTCATTTCCCATGTAGTATCATTGAAAGGCAGAATTATGCGTCTGTCAGATAGTTCTGCACAGCATTGAGCCTTAAGGTAGGGCTTATAAACAGGCTGCTGGGAGGTCACTGGCACCTGCTGGGAGGTGCAAATGTGTTTTGTTTAACCACCAGAGTTTAGAATTACTTTACTTTGGATACTTTTGGGGGAAACTTAAATTCTCCAGTTCTAACCCAGTCTCCACCAGTCTCTATTGCCTTACATACCTTTGCGCAGTTATGTTAACTGTGGTAAACTGAAGTCATTGGGTTTATAGACAAGTCACTTGTATGATTCGTAGAAAAAGGCCTTCTAGGTCTTTATACTTTTTGCATGTTTTAGTGTTTTGTTTTTTTATTGGCAGGACAGAAGTCTTTTACCTGTGATCAGTGTGGAAAATATTTCAGTCAGAAAAGACAACTAAAGAGCCATTACCGAGTTCATACAGGTACAATAAAGTGAGAAAAAATTTGGATTGGTCGGGGAGAAATGGCAAATACAAGGTATTTCTGAAACATTAGGTTTATGTTGTGGAAGATAAATGAGTATTTAGGGAAAAGTCTTAAAAAGCAATGTAAATGAGATGTTCTTGTGTTATTCTCGCTATCGTGTCATTTGTATTTAATTTTATGCTACAGTTTGATGCCACACACAGAAACCGTACAGAATTGGTATCTTTCAAAAGTGCCACTTGACCAAGAGGACGCCAGTGTATTGGTCGTTTGTGGTGCCTGGACAGAGATGTCACCACCCCGTAGCTGTCTGTCCAGGCTGTCTGCAACCTGATTGCAGCCATTGGCCGTTTTTCTTTCCTGCTAACTGATAAGATAACTGATAAGAAATGAATGGGGGGTTGGGAGCATCACTTGAGATTAACTGGCCACCGTCATACCAGTGCTTCAAGGGAAAAAGGAGATTATATTTGGGGAACTCTTTTATAGTTGTCTCTGGGAAGCAGTAAGTTGCATAGGAAAATACTGTTACCAAATTATTAAAATAATATATTGTTGTTTTTATTAAAGTACCATATTTAAAGTGATTATTTTTCAGGGAAGTGCTTTAACACAGATCACTGAAGAAATGCAGGGAGAGCATATATGCACTGACACTTTTTTTATTGTTGCGACAAGGCCACTCATTACCGGAATGCAACCACTGCCATCGCAAATTCATGGACGTGTCTCAGCTAAAGAAACATCTACGAACACACACAGGTAAAACTCTACCTCATCCTTCCTTTCTAGTGTACTTCATGTTTTCAAGAGAGTGAGGAATGAAGTACTCGGAGTCCCCTCCTGACTGTGTTTATTGTAAATTAGTGGGAATTTTATAAGCAGATCATGCATGTAATGTAAAAGTCTGAGGCAGAATGTTGTCAACATCTGTGGGGAAATCACATCTCTGTAGATTAGCAAAACGGAGATTACTTAGCACTATTCATACAGGGGAATTATTCTAATACACAAGATAGTACAAGTCTGTGTCTGGTTCTGTGTTTTACTCTTAATTTATTTCAGCACTAAAGATTATCAAGATAATTTTTTTAGAAAAGGAAGCAAAATGAAACACCATGGTAACATAGGCACTGAGGACTTTCCACTTTCTCTCCAGGAACCAGTACTTATAATGTAAACATTGCTACTTCCAGAAAAATGAGCTTCAGGGTTAAAGAGGAAACAGGAGTGATTCAGGCAAGTCACATTCTGCGCTTGAGATCAGAAAAGTTAAAATGGGGACCTTTTAGACCTTGGAGTAAAGAGCACTTCAAAATAAACCTGGAGGTCAGCCCAGTGGCTCAGGTGGTTGGAGCCCCATGCTCCTAACGCCAAGGTCCCTGGTTCGATTCCCACATGGGCCAGTGAGCTGCGCCCTTTACCGCTAAGATGGTGAACAACAGCTCTCCCTGGAGCTGGGCTGCCAGGAGCTACTGCGGGCTGCTGTGAGCTGCTGCCGCCATGAGCGGCCAGTGGCCAACATGAGTGGCCGGCAGCCATCATGAGCTGTCATGGGCTTCTGTGTGCTGCCGTGGGCTACCGTGTGCTGCCATGAGCAGCTGGTGGCCTGTGTGAGTGGCCGACAGCCTGCGAGAGCTACCGTGAGCGGCCGACCTACGACTGGCAACCTACTGCCTCGGCCAGGGTTGGGGGGAGCGCAAGGCTCATAACACCAGCATGGGTCAGGGAGCTGTGTCCTACACAACTAGACAATGGTCTGAACCAGAGTGGAAGGGAGAGGCGGGGAGGGGGAAAAAATAAACCTGTTAGATTTTCTAAGAAAAATACTCTAATAGAGGTTAATTATGTAATGATTTTGTTAAATTATCTACTAAAATTCTGTATCAGATCAGTTTATGTTGCTCTGGAAATTTTTTTCAAAAATGCAAGTTTTTTTCCTTAAAGTATCTTGCTTTTTTAAAGTAAATGTCTGATAGGGTATGAGTTTAATGAAGATGAATCTCTATATACAGTCTTTCTGCAGACATTATCATAAATAACTTGTGTGAAATTTAAATCACCCACTGAACACATATTTACTGGGTACCAGGCACTGTTCTAGGACCTGGGGAAACAGCAGTGAATGAGGTGCACAGAACCCCTGCTCTTGAGGGGCTGACTTTGGAACAGGGCAAAGGACAACTGTGTAACGTGTTAGGTGAGGGTAAGTGCAATGAAGAACTAACTGTAGAGGAAGGGGACTGGGAGCAGGAAGGAGAGCTGTCCTTTTATGTGGGGATTGTCTGGGAAGGCCTCGCTGACGAATGCCATGCGGCGTGAGCGAGCCACTGTCCAGGAGAAGAGCTTCCCAGGCGGGGGGAGCAGTAGGCACAAAACCCTGAGACGGGAGAGTTTCTGACGTGCCGGAGAAATGCCAGGAGGCAGAAGCATCTGAGGTAGAGCCAGGAAGTGGGCGTAGGAAGACACGGGCTAGGCGGATGTCAGAGACTGTTGGTGTCCGTGTACGGCCAGGGTTCTCCGCCTCGCTGTGTGCTGCAGTCACCTGAGAAACTTTAAAAAAAGAAAAGGCCTGGTCCTAACCCCAGAGATCTTGATTGAATTGACCTGAGGTAGGGCCTTGGAACTGGTATTTTTAAAAGTTTCCTAGGCAATTCTAATCAACACTCAGGCTTAAGAACGTTCGAGGCCACAGTAAAGACGTGGGGGTTGATTCTGAGAGGTGACTTGGAGGACCGACGTGACATGACTTAGCATTTTAATAGGATCGCTCCAGCCACCATGCGGGGTGGGGTGAGACAGGGTGCAGGCACCCAGAAGGGTGGGAGGGCCCATGGGAAGTTATTGTGACAATCAAGGGCTTGGCGCAGTGTGGCAGCAGTGGAAGTGGTGATGAATGTCCAACTCTGGATATACTCGGAAGGAACTGTCTGCGTGGTTTGCTCCTGATTGGGTGTGAGGGTGAGAGAAAGGGGAGGCAGAGGAAATGGGCAGGATGAAACACGGGGAGACTACAGGAGGAATAAGCCAAGAGTTCTGTTTTGGACATGTGGGGTCTGAGATATCTATTTGACATCAAGTGCAGATGTGGAGGGCGCCAGTGAATATTTGAGTTTGGATTTCATGGGAGACGTGCGAGCACAGAGACAAATTTACGTGCTTCCACATCTCCCTGTAAGTAGCATGTGAAGCTGTGAAGAGAATGCCTAGTGAGGGGTGTCAGTGGAGGAGAGCCGAGGCACCCGGTCTGGAAGGTATTGGTGAGGCTTCTGGTCTTCATGAGATGTAGGCCTTGAAATGGGGTTGAAAGGAACAGAAGTTTTCTCCATAATCCCAGCAAACTCTTCTCCACTCTCTACTTTGAGGAGAAGCAGAAGAGGGAAGTGAAAAATATTTGGTGGGTAAAAAAGCAAGCAAAAGGGACTCTGTGAAGTGGTTCACATGACTTAGAAATAAGAAATCAAACCCATCAAAAATTGGACTCTGAGGGTAGGGGTTATGGCCCACCTGTCTCTAGCACAGAAAATGTGCAGTGTTGTTGCAAGGAGTTGACATGCCACTTCCCTGGACCCCAGGCAGAGTGGAAGGTGGAGGGGAGGGCTGCCCGGCAGAGCTGGCACTCACCTCTGCAGGTAGTGGTGTGAACAGTCCTTACCGGGCAGGGCAGGCTTAAGCGGGCCAGGTCAGGAAGCACTATTGCAACAGTGGGGCCATACGCAGTGGGAAAAACCAAGACTGACATCTCTTAGCTCTTTAAGGACAAGACTATCACTGGGTTAAATGCCCTGTGCCAAACCCAAGAAGTCAGAGATAAGTAAGAAATGCTGTTTTCCCTAAGAGGGCATTTTCAGTGAGGGAGATGGATGTGTTTTAAAATTCAGGCAGGAAAAAAAATTGAGGCAGAGTATCAGACAGACAGGCAGTGCTGGTGAGGTCACCACAGCTTGGGTTCTCGTACCTGGAGCCAGTCAGGTTTACAGGAACCGAGCCAGGCCAAGCCAATCATATGAGCAATAAGCCAGCAAGTGTATTAACAAAGGGACTACGCCTTTCTATTGATCAGAGTACTGCCTTCCTGACATCAGTGTACCTGAAAACCAAGTTAGTGATCAGAAGATTGCTTGGTGACCTGGGGGCAAGTTCAGGGAATTGGCCCAGGCCATGGAGAAGCCTGGTGAGTGACCTCTGACCCCACAGTACAGTCCAGCCCTCCAGTGTCCCTGTCCCTTGCATGGTGTTACATAAACACTAATTCTGCCCACTGGGCTCCCACTTACATGTAGATGCCCTGCCTGGTAACGCATAATCTCATTAATTAAGTCACAGCTTTCATTCACAGCCTCATTTTGTTGGTTTGGATTTGAAGCTTCCTAAATCTCCTCAGCCTTGTGTTTCCAAACCACCCATTAATGTTGCTTGTCCCTATCTTGGTGAGATCTGGGAGCCCCTCACTGTAACATACCCTTACAGAGTCCACGTGTGACCTAGTAAGAGTCTCAGTACGATCCACAGTAGAGGCGTGAACATGGTAACAGAAATGATCCACTTTCCCTGGGAAGATCTGGGAAAGCATCCCAGAGGAAAGACCTGGATCTTGAAGCCAGAGGAAGTGCTGGATGGACAAAAGAAGTGAGAAGAGGCGTTCCCAGCCAGGAACAGAGGGTGCAGAGATATTGAGGAGGTGAGAGGCTAGCATCCGAGGGCCACAGTAAGGAAATGCCACCAGGAACAGCAAAAGTGAGATTGCCAGCAAGGGTGAAGGCAGGTGCGGGGGGGACCTTTGGGCAGAAAGGAGGCATGTTTTGATTTGTGTATTGGAAAGAACTCGGGCAGCCCCAGGAGGATGGACAGAGTGGAATGAGTCAGGTAGCAGGCTCCTGAGGGAAGAAAGATGAAGGCTTTGGGTCCAGAGAGTGGAAGTAAGAGATGTATTTAAGAGATCTGTAGTGACTGCAAACAGGACAAACTGTTCACATCCAAAATACTGAGTGCCCCAGTAGAAAACTGAGCCGGAGACATAAAAGGCACATCATAGAAGACATAGGAATGGCCAGTAGACGTATAAAATAATGTTAACTGCACTAATCATCAAAGAAAAATGTCCACTTACTTTTACCCATTACATTGGCACATATGTGAGGAAATGGGCAACTTTATGTTCTGTTGGTGGGGATATAACTTGGGAGCTTTCTGGAAGGAACTTTGGCAATGTATATCAAAATGTAAACAGCCCAATTGTGAAAAGATGTTGGCGTAAGGATATTCATAAGTAGGATTGTTTATAAGGTCTCAAGCTTAAAAACTACCACAATACCTCAGTGTCCATTAGTAAGAGATTAGTTAGGTAAATTTTGGACAGGATACATAGTGAAACACAGCACATACAATAGTGGTGTGGCTTTATTTGACATTACAGACCAGCATGCTCTGGACAATCTATGGGGAAGGAAGAAACTTTCCTCTATGCTCCTAGGTTCTTACAGCTGGTCTAATTATAGACATGAAACAGGTTAACGAGAAAAAATAGTCCAATTACATACATACATACCAGAACCCCACATACGTGAGAGGCTGAGTGACAAAGGGAA
Organism: Rhinolophus hipposideros; assembly: GCF_964194185.1. Classification (NCBI taxonomy): domain Eukaryota; kingdom Metazoa; phylum Chordata; class Mammalia; order Chiroptera; family Rhinolophidae; genus Rhinolophus; species Rhinolophus hipposideros. Next base: position 46,562,409 of record NC_138049.1, read on the forward strand.
GATGACTTACGTATGACATTCTGAGCCAAAGAATGAGGTAAGTTGCCTTGGGGCTTCAGAAGCGGGGGGGATGGTATGATAATAGAATAATAATAGCAGCTGTTCAGTAATTAGAAGTTTGCCCTGCCCTGTAGATAGGTCCTAAAGAGTTATTTCCGGTGATATCTCCTCTTATGGGCAAGGCCCCTAATTTAAATTCTTTAAGGGAGAAGTGAAAATTTCTCCTTAGTCCACAGGGTCTCAGTTGCCTTCAGCTCAAAATAATTCACGTACCAAGTGGCACATCCTGCAGTGTCCTGTCTGAACCCTTTCAGTCTCACCTTTGAAATTTCCTGAGAAGTTTCACCTTCCAGAAGTTGGGTTGATAGATTGTTCCTTATCTCATTAAACCAGCCTTGTCTTAAAAATAGGTCAGTTCAGTCTAACATTTGTATCTGGCTTCAGGAGACAGTAATGCAGGTGGGCTCCCAAAGTTAGGCCTGTGGTTCGGGCAGTGAGGTATTTACTAAGAGGCATCTGTGAGGAAAAGGAAAATCAATGGTTAATAATTGGAACAGACTAGTCCTAGTTCCTGAGTTCTGAAGGAACCACATTGAGGAGATTGCTAGATGTCGGGTTTGAAACATCTTCAGATGGAGTGGAGGCAGGCAAGTGACAATCTGATAGATTTTCCTAGTCTGCATTTTGAATGTCTCGGTGATCTTTCTACAACAGGCACGACGGTTCTCCATGTACAAGCTTATTGTGGTCATTTCTCTGAAGTTTATGTCAAGTTGTCCCACTTTAGCTTGCCTGGGTTTGGGAAAAAGGCACTTTGAGTTCTCAATTATTCCAAGTCAGGAGGGTGGGAGAAAAAATTGGAAGCATTAGTTTGGAGAGTCATAGTCAGATATAGGGAGGAGCTAGAAGAATTCAGGATCCAGTCCAATTTGCGAATAGGAACAAAACTTCAAAAGACAGTGAACAACACTAGAATTTAATATCCACAAAGGCATATTACTGAAACATAATCTTTTCTCTAAAATCACCCCCATTTTTACCAAACATGAGATAAGTCTAGTTTCAACAAACTCAGCCTGTTATTTAAATAGGAACAGCAAGAACGATAATTAACCTATAGACTCTTTTAAGTCTATTTGTAATTTTATCAATTTTTATATTTCTGTATTATTTCACCAGTGGGTTTTGGTATCATAGTTCATGGATTTCCCATATAAGGGAGTCCTGGAAATTTCTCTTTTCTGTTCCCTGACTGTATTGCCTACTTTGTGTAAAAAGACTTTGGGTCCCTCTCAAGGAGTCAAACCAAGGGACCCTGGTCCTTTTGTCAATCTTTAACTTATTTAGTCGGCCTAACTGCTGCCCCAAGGATTGCTGGTCATGTTTTTCATTATAATTTCTGCCTTGCAGCTATTTTAGTTTCTCAAAGGTAAACAGGATTTGTTTGGGGCCCTTTGATGTTGGTGGGCCAACAGGGGGAGCTTTGGTCCATCCAGCCATTGGCAGTGCTTATTACTGGTGAATCCTTCGTTTGAACTCTGTCGACATCCATTTTATATGTCCCAGGTTTTTTTAATGACCATTTTATATGTCCCAGGTTTTTTAAATAACTAGTCCACCCTGCTGGGACTAGTCCTGTGACTTTCTGTTTTTTTTTTGTTTCACCCCTATCAATGTTTGCTTTATTCACCTGTTTCTTAAAAATTTCTACCTTGTTGAGAAGAATCCCTGGACTCTCCTCTTGGCCTCTCCCATTCTCTTGTTAATTAACCTAATGTTTTTATTTGCATCTGTGAGACCTATGAGAGAAAACAGAGACTACAAAATCGATGTTTTTCTCTTTTTATTATTAAGGGAATTCTTAAGACTAGGTGCTATATTTCTTTGAATCCACTTTTAAAATTTGGTCTTTCCATGGTACCAATAAAACAGCTGTTAGGATGAGAGCTCTAAAAATGTTCGAATTCAGATGTATTTCCAATTGAAAGGATCCACCCTCTCTCTGGCCTTGACAAGTAGTATCTTAACAGTGACTCAAACCAGTAAACCTTTTTGTAGCTTAGTCAAGGGCCACACAAGTGTGTGAAGAATGCAGCCCTCACAAGATCCAGAAAGTTCACTCCCAGAGTACTCTTAAGACATTAAAAAGGCAGGCAGTCAAGCAATGAAGATGAAGATGATAAAGTCCCCTCATGGAATTTCCCTGAGAGCTGGCACAGAGGGACAAAAAGACAAAGAGAGCTGCCCGGAATGGAATCCCCAGTCTCTTTGGCTGCCAAATGTGCTAAGTACACCTTCTGGATGGCAGAGACCAAAGAGGCAAAACCAAGCTCTCAAAACATAGAATAAGACAAATGACGTAACACACAAAACAGTGACCATCTCTGGAAGGAAAGGATCAATAAAGATCCAGAGTACTCACACCACATAATCAAAAATGACTAAACCCAAGGAACTAGTTCCAGAAATATTTTTTCCTCCTAAATTTAGAAAAGGGGGAAAAAAGGCTCTCACCACTGAGCGCTGCAGGTAGAGATCTGGGAGTGTGACTTGACAAGAATTCTTACCTTTGCTGGCTCGTGCGAGGCCCCAGGATTCTTCTGCAGCAGCTTCCGGGTGAGCAGCGGCTGGCCAGTGAAGTATCCTGCTCACAGCGCCAACTGCGAGGGAGGAAGAAACTTGCCTCTACCCTTCCAGGTCTTTTTGTCTGGCTTCACAATCAAACAGACATGAGACAGATTTATAAGCGAGAATGACCAAATTTAATTACATAGGTACATATGGGAACACCACATACGCGAGAGAGGCAGAGACAGAAAGGGAAAACGGGGTAATAATGACATTCAGCTAAGGAAGAGGTAAGGTGCGTGGGGCTTCACAGGGGTGAGAGGTCATGCACAGGATGATAAGAAGTGCAGATATTCAGTAATTAGTAGTTTTCCCTGCCTTATAGATAGGTCATAAAGTTATTTCTCGTGATTACTCTCATTATGGGCAAGGCCCCCAATTTAAATTCTTTAAAGGGGAGGTAAAAGAGTCTCGTGAACCCACAGGCTCTCGATTGCCTTCAGTTCAAAGCAATCCTCATGCCATGCAGAAGCCTGTTCTGAACCCCTTCAGGTATCACAGCATAGAATTGCATACTCATTCACAAAGAGATGTCCGGAAAGATGTTCATCTCAGTGTTACGTAGCTCTCTCATGTGAGGGGAATTTGGAGTGGTTTTTACAAAAATACGTTGTGCTTTTTGCTATTACTCGAGTCTGTTTTGTACAGTGAACACGATTTTTAAAGAAAAACAAACCTATTTCATTCAAAATTAAAATGTATAGAACTGAATTGCCATTGAGCATGAACACAGAGTGAACTAGAGATGTCATGTGACTGTTGGGCCTGGCTGGGGCTTGGATGGTGCTACTATTACCCAAAAAAGTTACTCCAGGTTTGAACTGATGGTGATGGGAAATCAGCTGTGATACCCAACGAGCCCCAAGTAGTTGGTACTGTCAGGCGCTGGGGTGCGAATTTACAAGTCATCAGAGTCGGAGTTGGTAGCATGTACTGCTGAGAAGAGGGTCTAGAAGGGAAACCCTTGAGTTACTTAAACATTTCTGTGGGCCTCCCCTTGGGTGGAACCGTGAGAGTCATATCATATCTCGGCCCCATCCTTTAATCGCTGTTGTCTAATCCTCCTATAAGCAACTTCCTTCTGGCCCCACTGCCACCCAAGCCCTTGTCCCTTCACCCTTCTTTCCTTCCTCTCCATCTGCCTCCTGCACTTCATGGCCCAGACCTCAGCATTTCATGTCTGACTGTTAGGAGTTCCTGCCAAGTGCTACTGCCTCCAGCCCACCCGTCCCAACATTTCCATGTCTATTTTCTCAGTGCTTTTGTCATGTTCTGCTAAAAATGTCCAGAAGTTCCACAGGTCCTCTGCCAGGAATTGATGGCTCTTTGTGGCCTGGGTTGACCTTTTAGCTCCACCTCGGAGTAAATGCTCACTTTACACCTTAGAGTAAATCCTCACTTTGTCCACATCACGCAGTCATTTCCAACACCCAACTTCTGTTCATACTGTTTATCCTAGTGGGGGTGGGCGGACAGATCTGTGACTCCTTGTAGGCCCTGGGCTTTGGCTTTCATGTCTGGATGGGGACCATTAGGGTTTGCACAGGAGGATGAAATGATCTGAATGCATAAAGACAGGGCAGCAGGCGCAGAAGTGGGGAGGCCCACTAGGAGGCTGCTGCAGAGAGGTACTGTCACCCCTGGGCCAGAGGTGGCAGCGGAGGTGGCCGGAAGTGGTCTGATTCTGGGCACATTTGGAATGTAGATATCAGTGTAAATAATATGTAAATCACCCTGGTGCACAGAGGTCCTTAGAAGGTCAGGAGTGCTGCCTAACCTAGGGGTAAGGTAGGAGAGTGGATGCTATGGGAGTAAAGGTGGTGTGTTCCTTTGTTCCCTGCATATACTCGCTTAGCTCCCTGCTTCCGTTTTTAAGTTGAAAGGAAACAACTGCACCCTACACTTCTCTGCATCTTCTTGGCACTTAGCGCACAGTACTTAGGAACGTAGTAGGTGCTTCGTAAGTGCTTACCGCGTTCATGCTTATTAAGGATTCAAGTGGTATTTCTTTTTTATATTGTGAAACTTTGGTGATTTTGGCTTTTTGTTTTATGTTGAATGTATATTTCTAAATATTTTCCTTTTTTTAGGTGAGAAGCCATTTACTTGTGAAATCTGTGGCAAATCTTTCACAGCAAAGAGTTCTCTCCAGACCCACATCAGAATCCATCGGTAAAGATACGTCTCTCACATGGAGCTCTCATTCGGCTTTGGTGTTCAGTAGGGCGACATGTGGTACCTATAAAATCCTTTTCCCCAAATTATTACTGGTAGAATTCAATGTGTACTTTATTATTTTTCAAAATCTTTTCAGTAAAGAAATTCCTCACTTAGGTGGTATCAAGAAAACTGATTCTAGCCAGTGAAAGTTTGTATCCTTGATTTTATTTCTTGAATTTTGTTTTGGGCTAGGGGCCTAAATCGTTAGCCAAAAATAAATGCGTAATTTTTTTGAATAAATATTTTTGTTCACACAACTTACTTCAGATTGCATGTAGTAGATAGATCTTCTGGCAGCATCACAGATAATTAGGGGCTACTCAAATTTTAATGTTGAAATTAGTCATCTGTACTTATTTGGCCATTAGAGTCAAAAAATTGGCTGTGAGAACTAGAAACAAAAAAGAACTCTGTGTTTACTATGTAAATATTTACTTTCTTATCTGAAATAAGTACTAGGGAGCCATAAAATTTTATCACATCTAGTCCAACCCCATCCACCACCCTTAGATACACCCTCCCCTTTTTTTCTTTTTTTTTTAATAGAAACTTACTGAGTTAGTAGAACCCGTGACTTGGGACTCCCGGTCTAGTTAGTTTGCCTGTATTCTTGACTGCTTCTCCCTCAGTAACCAGGAGGTAATAAATAGATCTTTCTGTGTTTAATGGAACACGTTATGTTTTCTTGTAGAGGAGAAAAGCCATACTCGTGCGGCATATGTGGCAAATCTTTCTCTGACTCCAGTGCCAAGAGGAGACACTGCATTCTGCACACGGGCAAGAAGCCCTTCTCCTGCCCAGAGTGCAGTCTGCAGTTCGCTCGCTTAGACAACTTGAAGGCTCACCTGAAAACCCACAGCAAAGAGAAACACATGTCGGATGCCAGCAGCGTTTCCAGCCGTAATAGTGGGGAGGAGGTCAGGAATATCCTTCAGCTGCAGCCCTATCAGCTCTCTACCTCTGGAGAGCCGGAAATTCAGCTTCTTGTCACCGATTCTGTACACAACATCAATTTCATGCCTGGTCCTAGCCAAGGCATCAGCATCGTTGCCACAGAGAGTTCCCAGAACATGACCGCAGACCAGGCCACTAACCTCACCCTGCTCACGCAGCAGCCGGAGCAACTACAGAATTTAATTCTTTCAGCCCAGCAGGAGCAAACAGAACACATTCAGAGCCTCAATATGATTGAAAGCCAGATGGAGCCCTCGCAGACTGAGCCAGTGCACGTAATCACACTCTCCAAGGAAACCTTGGAGCATCTTCACGCCCATCAGGAGCAAACAGGGGCGCTCCACTTAGCAAGTGCTTCCGATCCCGCTCAGCACCTGCAGCTGCCACCGGAGCCTGCGCCACCGCCCAGCCACCAGGTGCCCCAGCCCACACCGCTGAGCCAGGAGCAGAGCTGACCTGGGAACCAGTCTGACTGCTCTGATGGCCTCTGCTCTGTGAGGCAGCTATCACTGATTGTGCGCTGGAAGTCAGGCGTCCTGAAACACGCACTCACAGATGCTTACACAAACAGCTACCTGAGAGTTGTAATCCTTTCCATCCAGGCAGCAAGATGTTTGTGTCATGTCCCGAATATCGTACAGATCGGGATTTAGCATTTCAATATCAAATAGTTTTTGCTTCATCTACTACATCTCGTAAAGACTTGGATGATTGTTCTTTGGGAGTATTAATTTAGACTTTTGTGTAAATACTGAATGTTCACAGCCATAGATTATGGAGTTGCTGACCTTGCCAGTTATATATTTTTTTTATTTTTTAGAGCAAAGGAAGTCATACGAGTATGTTGAATTCGGTAGAAGGGTGGGTTCCACTTCCTAATTTCTCACAGGCAACACGATTGGCTCGACAAGACAAGTCAGACTTCTAGATCTGTACCTGCAGTGATATTTGATCTTCATGAAGAAGTTAGAGCTTTCTTAATTATCCTGGAATAAAAAATTTGTTCAGTGTAATTTGTGTTAAATACACTGTACTGAATTCTAATTGACCTCAGAAAATGTTGATCTGTATATTATGTCTGATAAATTTCTGGAGATGTAATCTATTTTTATTGCAAATACATTAAATCTCACAAAATGAACACATTATTTTAAAAAGTAAATATATTTTCATAATCTTAAAAGTAATTTTGAGCCTCAGAGACTTACTAGCCAGCGTGTCTATAATCGTATTATTTTAAACAGTTGTCAAAAGATTAAATTATGTTTGGGTTAGGTTTTCCAGACCAGCATATTTTATTGAATACGCTTTCTCTCAAGTAAAACTAGTGGAGGATTTTTGAGAAAAGAAGGTGGGCACATTTAGAATACGAGTATGGAAATTAACAATGCTGGTGGAGAGTAGGGGTAATCTGCCCTAAAGTTACTAGGGTATTTGTTTTCTTATTTTAGACATCTTTGATTGCCACCTGAATCAAATTAAATTTGGAGGTTAAAGTAATAGAGAATTTTTCAGGTTTGAGAGAAGATGAAAGCAGTTTTTTTTAGATATTTGCCAAAATATATCTTACTATGTATCATTCACAAAATTTCTAAAATGATTTCTTATATGTATCAACCAAAGTAATATTAAATCAGACCTGACTAGAGCAAAGGTATAATTTTTGCAAATACAGTTAATGCCTTAAATATTATTTCAGGTTCTTGACTTAGTCATTTAAACTATGTACTTTATTCTTAAAATGCAAAGTTTTTACTGGGTTTTCAAAACTTACTGGCCCACATTTTCTCCAGGAGATAAATAGTATTCAAGTAAATAAACATCTAAGTACTCACTGTGGATAGCGGGATCATTATTCAGGTAATATGGCCACTGTAAGTCAAGTTTAGCTTTATGACAGTCTATCTCTGCACTAAGAGAAGTTTAATGTGAACCACATATGTAATTTTAAATTTCTAGCAGCCATATCAAAACAAGAGGTGAAATTCATTTTAATAAAATAGTTTATTTAATCCATTATTTGCCACATAGTATCATTTCAACATGTCATAAATATAAACATGTATTAAGATATTTTACATCCTTTTTTGCGTACTAAGTCTTCAAAGTCTGGTGTGTCTTTGACAGTTACTGCACACTTCTTTTGGGTGCTAATGTGCACCAGACACACTTCATCCGTATTTAGAATTCATGCAGTTTTACAGGTGAAACTGCATATTCAGGTAGTTGCAAACATACTTTTTCAAATAACTAAAATGAGCATGAGTTTTTAAAATATATTAAAATGAAAACCCAGTTCCTGGGTCACACTAGCTGTGTTGCGAGTGCTCAATAGCCACATGTGGCTGGTCGCGCTTGGGTGGCACAGGCCTGTTTCTGGCTTGGGAGCCAGTCTCAGCCATAAATATACCTTCTGGAAGAGTTCTGAGTTATTTGACCAGCTGTCAGAGGGAAACGAGAAAATGATAGCTTTATAAATCCAGCCTCTTCTGGGTCCCACATACACATTCTGCCCCTTTGAATGAAGTGCAGAATTTTAAAGTTCAGTGACTGTACCCAAAGGAAATGTCAATGTACATAAAAAAGTTTCTGCTCTGCCTGAGAAATTTCTGGCTCAGTGTTTCACAACTCACTTTGTACTACAGTTGACAGTTCTTAAAATTGTTTCACAAGTGCAGAAATACAAATTGTACTTCTTAGGAAGTAACAGAATCTTTGCTTCCGGTCTACTGATAAGACCTTTCACTTTTGATGGTGAATCTTTGGTTTTCTCTCAGTAGAGAAAACTACTTGGGAAGATCCAAGCTCCTGCCATCAAAATAAGTCATTCTTGTGTTTGCCCCTGTGTTTCTTGAAACTTCTTTCTGGCTCTGCTCTGTATTTTCTACAGTTGGTTCTTATGTTGTAAGTGTTGTGAGCAACCAGTTAAATACTGCTGAGGAATAGAACAAGATTCTCCTTTTAGATGCTTACATCTCGGTTTTCATAAATTGGAATAATATCTGCCACATATTGAGTCTTTATTCTAGGCCAGGAGCGAAGCCAGGTGCAGTAGTTGTCTCTTAGTGCTTCTCAAATTTCTTCCATGTCATCGTGCACAAAAAGTCAGATTTATACAGCACCCTGCTGTCAAGGACTCCAGTTACCCCTGGCCGTGACTGGTACAGTAGCTTGCTAAGCAGCCATAACAAATACAACAGACCGGGTGACTTAAAAAATACATTTATTTCTCACAATTCTGGAGGCTAAAAGTTCAAGGTGTTGGCAGGACTGGCTTCTGAGATGTCCTGGCCATCCATTCCTCCCTGTGTACATGGCCTCTGTTTGTCCTAATCTTATAAGGATACCAGTCATATTGGATTAGGGCCTCCCCTTAATTCCCACATTTTAATTTAGTTACCTCTTTAAAGACCCTATTTCCAAATACAGTCACGTTCTGAGGTACTAGGGGTTAGAACATCATGAATTTGGGGGGAGAGGGAACACACAAGCCCATAACTGGCATCAGGACTGAGTGGGGAAGCAGTGTCTGGGACACACCCCTTTGAAGTACATCTTATTTCACTTAATCTTCATGACATGACTATGAGGTCAGTAATATTGTGATGACTGTTTTACAGATGAGAACACTGAGGCCCAAACAGATGAAGTCCATTGCCCGAGGGCACACAGTAAGTGGTAGAGCCAGAACTGGGGTTACAGAGGTGGCTGAACCCACGAGGCTGATTACACCAGATGGGCTTACTATCAGTGGTGATTTTGAAATTTTAAGCTGGATTTCTCTTTACATATGATCAGCTTAATACAATAGAACCTTTTTGACTAAATTGAGGGTCTGTGTCTGAAATTTTAGCATTCAATCTAACTTTTAACATAAAATGATAGTAAAAGTTATATAGTCTTTCTCCTGCAAAATGCAATAACTAGCATATTAATAATATTCATATTAGTATTTTACTACTATTGCTTTAAAGCTTAATTGAAATCTATCAATTGGATGAAAGTTACCACAAAAGTGAAAATGTCTTAACTAACATGAACCTCCCTATAAGTGAGCCATTTTGTCAAACTTCTGACAGGATATTTTACATTTAGGACAGATTGGTTTTTGCTACTACCCATTTGTAAGTATTGAGATAAATTTTCATCCTCAGTTTCCAAACCTAAATTAAGCTTAAATTCTTAAGAATTGAAAGAAAACTTTTACTTTTGTAAATATCAGCCTTGGAGGAATAACCCCTTTAAAAATCACCCTTGCCTTCCTTTTGTAAACAGCAGGTTTCAAACAATGACCTCTAAAAGAAGCTGGAATGTCACTGTGATAGCTTATCTTGCTTTCATAGTCTTTACACATAATTAAGCAGCAAACACTTGCATTGACTGGAATATATATATATTAATATGTATATAATATATATAATACATAAAAGTATGATTGTATATATTAATATATATTATATATGTGTATATATTATATATAAATATATATACACACACAGTATCATTCTCATTTAAAACCACACTAGGTGAGCTTTTAAACTAAAGTTCATTCAGTCACATTTTCAACACAAAATGTAGGAACTTGAACATATTTATGTAACATTCACAAGAGATCTTAGCTATTTTTTTTTTTTATGTGAAAAGTGCTATTAGATCCAATGTGACATGTAGAAAGGGAAAAGTTGGAGCAATGGTCAGTTCAGGGAATTTCCTTGGTCTTAAAGCATGGATTTATTATTTATTTTGAATTCTTAATCCATAATATTAGATCCTTTTAAATATGGATTTGAAGATTTTCCAAAGGAATAGTTTGGCTCTTGATTTTTTAGTTCATTCGTTTTACTTTTATCCTTCTTAGATGAAAAGTTAAACAGAAGCTTCCTTAGGCTCAATTAAAGTTAAAAGCAAACCTCTTTTTTTTTTTTAGAGTCACCAAAAACAAAATAATAAAACTCTACATTAACAATAATCCTCCTCTTCTAGTATGATTAAGTGGCTTCTGGACATGAGTAAGTGGCTATAGGACAAATCCTATAATTTTAATGCTTGAAGTACAACAGCACTCTCATGACAAAAATACAGGCAAGTGTTTAAACTGATCATGAACCTATTTGCATTTTTAACTTTTGCAGCCTCCTGGGAGAGGCCCTTGTGTCATGTTGGAGACTATGCAATCATGCTTTGACTTCTGGGGAAGGTACTTGTATGAAAAGCAGCTTATAGAGAGAGAAGTTTGCAGGGAGGAGTAGGAAAGGATGGGGCGCTCACATTGGTTTATGTTTCTTTCATCTTAGCAGCCAAGAGAAAGCTGGGAGTCACCCTTGACAGAGCCCGCCTCACCCCTCACAGCCAATCCATCACTATGTTACATCACTTTCACCTCAAACTCTGTTTGAATCCATCCATTTCTCACATCCCCACTGCTGCACCATGTCCTCTTGCCTGGATTTCTGCCAAGGCCTGACTGGTCCTTTCTACCCACCCACCCCCAACTCGTTTCTACTGGAAGTGGTGATTTGGGCTCAGCATTGTGCCCTTAGCATCAAGCTAGTGACTGGATATTAGCATGGCAAATATGATCACATCTCTGCTCTGTCTCATATCTTTCTGTAGTTTCCCATTGCACTTAAAATCCCCAATCCAGCTTCCTCTTGGGGCCCATTCCCATTCACACTTCCAGCCACACTGGCTTCCTTGCTAGTTTCCACCTCCCACCCCCACAAACACCCAATTTCCTGCCTTACCGCTTTGAGGCAGGCATTTTCTCAGCCTTGAGAGGTTTCTGTCCATATTCTGATGTCTGCTCATTTGTTAGAATTCCGTGTGTCTCACCCCGACCCTCTGACCTCAGTCAAGCTACCCTATCACATCCATTAACAGCACTTTACACTTTGAACTCAGTTCATAATTCTTTTTATGTCAGGAGCCGTGCCTATCTCATCACAGTGCAGCCACAGCTCCGGGCCCAGGACCGTGGATGTGTTGTTTGAACGGACTGACCTACAGGTGAGGGTGGCTTAGACGTGTCACCTACAGCAAGTGCTAGGGACCTAATTTCTGGTGCAAGGCTCAGGAGATGAGACGTTGGGAGATGAGGTAAGGATGGCATTGCGGGAAGACAGCACAGTGTGGATTAAAGGAAAGGGATCCTGTCTTCGTGGCTCAGGTTTTTAACATAGGCCATTGCTGGCAATATGATTTGTAAAAACGTTAGGATTCTTTTAAAATTGATTTTTCAAGTGTCAGCCACTTATTTGATCCAATATGAACTGGCCAGTGCGCTTGTGCCGGTATTTTCAGTTCTATGTACAACACATACTACGGGGATCATGACTCAAGGTTCTAATTAAGAAGAGAAACACTTGTAGATAAACAAAATTTTCTTACAGCTTTCATAGAGGTCATTTTTTTCACTGAAGAAACTATAAATAGAACTTGCTTTGGATCTTTTAGTCTGTACATTTCTTAGAGTCACCAAAATTTAATAACAGGAGTTTAGAATCAAAATGGGCTAAGAAGGTTGATTGATTAAACAATCTCCATTAAGAGACGACAAGACTGAAGCAGGGTGGTTGGTGACCTTTTCAAGGTCCCATTGGGCTAGTATGAAGTAAAGCTGGAATCTGACCAGACCGTCTGATTACAAACCAATACATCCCTCACTACTTTATGCTCCTGTGTGTATCTTTAGTTGGCATAAAGTGAAACTCCAAGTCAGCAGTTTTTTAGTATTGATGAAGGCATTATTGTTCTGTGATCTTTTTTAAAGATAAATGATACCATCTGTCATTCAGAGAGCCACAGAACCCTGTTTGGCTGCAAACGCAAGTCACTGCATCAAGGGCCAGACCCTAGTGGGTCTTTGCAAATGCACCAAGTCAAGCAGCTGGCTGTTTACCACCTGTTAATGAAAGGAAAATGGGATGAGTCTAAGAGCCTGGTAACCCATTTACAAAGGACTTTAGAACTCTTCTTATAATATATATTTAAATATGGATGTATCTGATATCTGGCAAATTCATTTCAAGCCAAATGACTCAAGAGCCAGAATAGGCCCAGCTGGGAGGCTGCCCTAGTTTCCTGAGTGTGACCTGAATGAATTCCCTGCCTCTCTTGGCAGAGCGGGCATTCCCCCTTGCCTCCCTTTCCCTGCCATCTGAGCTCAAGCTGAGAGCAGTGAGTATTCAGGTCTTACTGGGTCTCAAAGGGTTTCCAGATGAAATTCAAAAGTGAGAATGAAGTGACGGGGAGAATAAAGTGCCCATAGGGCACCCAGCTCTTTCTAATCCCTAGCTCTCATGGAGAGCAACCCTCCCATTTACTCCTGTTTTGTTGGTGTTTCTAGTGTAACAGTGTCACTTGCTCTAAACAAGAAACAGCTTCTCCTAATGCCAGCCTTTCATTTGTCACGTTGGATCAGCACCGGTGTGTGGCGTCCAGACAGACCTGGGCCCCGTACCAGCTCTGCCACTCGCCGTGCAACGTGTTGCAGGTCATAGAACCCCTGTGACTGTCAGTTCCCTTTCCAGTAAAGGTGGGACTGTTCTAATCATTGACATTTGGGCAGTACGCAGACACTCAATAAAGGAGAACTGATATTTAGTAGTAACTACATGAATGACCTCGGACTGGTGCTTTCGCAGTCAGTGCTGTTTTCTTATCTGGAATATAAGACCAAAGTCTCTCAAGCCCATGTCAACACTGGCAGTTCTATGGATCCTCACTCCATGGCATTCTTGAATATGGGGAATCTAGCCTCTCCCACACAGCCTCCCACTTCCACCGTTTTTAGTAGTGATCTAACACTACCATCACCACCTTACACCCCAAGACCTTCTAGCCCTCTCACTTCTCATGTCGCTGTGGAAGCTGCAGATTGCGATTTCCAAGGACTTAATCCGTGGCCATTGCCCTCAGTCCAGGTTTGGTGGCTGACTTGTGGCAGGAGAGGGGACCGCAAGATTGGATCCAATGTGGGGCGCCGGGGCGGTGGATCTCCCGTAAGAGCGGTGAAAACAGCGCAGACGTCCGGGCGCCACCAGTGGACCCGCCAGATTCGGCAAACTTCTTGCCCAGCCAGAGCGCCCTCTCCGCCCAGCGCTAGGAGACGGGCTGCGGCGTTGGTACCGGACAGGGGTGGCTGGGCTCGCCCGCCAGGGAAGGGCTAACTTTGCAGGCACAGTCACCAGGATGGAGCCCGAGGCCGCGTGTGAACTACCGAGGACGCGGCGCTTCCGATCCCGGGCTCCCGGGCCTTAGACTCCGGCCCCTAAACGGAACCGGCATCCGCAGCGCCACGCCTTTCGGCGCCACCCAGCAGGCTTGGGCGGGTCCCAGGCAGTCTCAAGCCGGGGAATGCGACGTAATGAGATGCTAATGAGGCACAAATAAAACCTCCTCCGGCGGCACACCCCACGCGGAAGCGCACACCCTGCCGAGCTCCGTGGCCGGGCAGACCCCGCGCGCAGCCGGCACCCCGGCCCCGGCGCCCGCTCCGCTCCTCCACCGCCCCCCCTCCCTCCGCCCCCGCCCGGCAGGAAGTGGCCCCTCGCCGCTTAGAGACGCTGGGTAAGTTGCCAGCTATGAACCAGCTGTGCGCCCCCTGCCCCGCGGGGTACAGGGGTGTTGGGTGTGGGTGCGCTTCTGGGGAAACGTGACCCAGGCGCTCGGGAACCGCTCCTGACCCATCTCCGCTCGCCCCCGCCCTGCCCAGCCCTCCTCCAGACTTTAGGATCCGGAGTGCGAGTAGCCCACACCCCCGCCGCCAGTGGTCCAGCTCCCCTCCATCCTCCCAGACCGCTCCAGCCCTTACACATCCTCTGTTCTGGTGTTTCCAGGCTGGGTCAGCCCTCTCTCCCGGAGGTCTTCTTCCTTCCACTTCCCCACCCCCACAAGACCTTTGCCCTTCCTAATGTTCTGTCCGCCCAGGTCCAGGCGACCTGCAGGAGACGACTTCGTCCCCCGCCTCGCCCTGGCCCGCTGAGCTCCGGCTGGGACTGGTGGGGCGGCCGTGGGGTGGGGAGTGTCGGTCCCGGGGGCGTGCGCCCATCAATACCACGTACCTTCTCTAACTCCCCCAGCCGCAAGCCCATCCAACGTACCCTCTGATGCCTCTCGATCCCAGCGTGAGAAAGCCCCCCTTTGACATCCCTCAATTTGCGTGGGGGCCCAAGCGAGGGAGAGGGGGACAAAGGAGGCCTTGTTTCGGGAAATTCCTGAGAGAGTGCGCCCGAGCACAGGGGATGGAGCGGGTCTTCAATGGGGGTGGGAGGAAGCTGGGAGGGACAAACGCGGTTCTGTCGCTCCCCTTCCCCCCTCCACCCCCCCCCGCCCGCCGGGCCCACTGGAGAAGGCAAGTCACAGGGGAAGTGTTTTGACCACAGTGTGTCAGAAATAGACCTAGTGCTCCCTCACCCAATCAGTTGAAACATACAACATCCTCCTGCTGTTTGTTGAGGTAGTTTTGGTCGTAAAAAGTGGAACCTTCACAGTTAGAGACTATCTCCCCACTCGGTCAGGAGGCAATCATGAGTGCTAAGGAGGAAAACTTTGCCGCTGACATAAGACACACCCCACACGCGAGTGGCACTGAGCTCATCACAGGACACCAGAAGCCGGGAGGTGTGGGGTGAGAGGGGACAGTATGTGTACCCAGCAGCTGGGCTTGCAGGTATTTTGGCCTGTCCCTGTCTGCACCACAAGGAAAGTGCTCCATTTGACCAACCTGCCCTCTCCATGTCTGAGAAAGTGTCCCACGCCCTGCTTTCTGCCCTCAGGGCCCCAGATATGGAGCAGAACTTGGAGATCCCTGAACGGGAAGACTGAGCTGGAGGTTCCCTGGCTTCTCCGGAACCCTCTGTGCCCAGGACTTATGATTTTTCATTTCCAAATTTGGCAGATTTCACTTGGAGTGGAAAGGGAGAGCAGCTGTCTCTGGAGCAGATCAGGACTGGGCTGGGAGAGAGGAGCAGAGCCAATCAGGGGTGGGTCCCAGCTCCCTGGAGACACCAGCCTGTTTTCCTCTCCTCCCCTTCTCTTCCCTCCTTCTCTCCAGCAGTGACGTGCCTCTGCTCAGCTGCTTCCTTCCCCAGAAGCCCCAGGGGCCTCCATGGCCTCACCCACCTCCACCAACCCAGCTCACGCCCACTTTGAGAGCTTCCTGCAGGCCCAGCTGTGTCAGAATGTGCTGAGCAGCTTCCAGGGGCTATGCCAGGCCCTGGGGCTGGAGCCTGGTGGGGGACTGCCCCAGTACCATAAGATCAAGGCCCAGCTCAACTACTGGAGCGCCAAGTCGCTGTGGGCCAAGCTGGACAAGCGAGCAGGCCAGCCTGTCTACCAGCAGGGCCAGGCCTGCACCAGCACCCAGGTAAATACATGGTGCCTGGGATAGGGGATGGAGAGTGGTGGGGAGGGTCAGAGGAGGGAGATGGGGTGCCGTGCCCACATTGCCTTGTGCGTTCACAGTGCCTGGTGGTGGGCGCTGGACCTTGTGGTCTGCGGGCTGCTGTGGAGCTGGCACTGCTGGGGGCCCGTGTGGTGCTGGTAGAAAAGCGCACCAAGTTCTCGCGCCACAATGTGCTCCACCTGTGGCCCTTCACCATCCATGACCTTCGGGGACTTGGCGCCAAGAAGTTCTACGGGCGCTTTTGCACAGGCACCCTGGACCACATCAGTGAGTACCACCTGGTAGCCCAGAGGGGCCGAGAGCCTGGGACTAGAGACCGGCCAGGTGGGGAGCCACTGGGCCAGCCAAGAGCAGGGTGGATAAGATTCACTTCAGCCAGGTGAACTTTAGGACTCAGGTCCCTTATCTGTAAAATGGATCGTTGCATGTGTGAGGCCTTCTCCAGCTCTGACCGGGCCCACTGGTGCTCGAGGAGGCTCTGTGGTCCTGGGGGCCCTGTACCTACTGTCCTCTCCCTTCCAGGTATCCGGCAGCTTCAGCTGCTTTTATTGAAAGTGGCATTACTGCTGGGGGTAGAAATTCACTGGGGTGTCACTTTCACTGGCCTCCAGCCCCCTACCAAAAAGGGTAAGTACTTCTCTGCTCCTGAGAACCCCCATGTGCCAAGGACACTGTGGCCTGTGGAAGAAAAAGGGTGGGTGTGGGAGTCATCTGAGTCTCCCATTTTATAGTGCAGGCTTGTGCAAACCGCTCTGAACTTCATATTGAGCATCTGTAAAATGGGAGTCATATTTCCCTCCCTACTTTCCATGGCTGTTGTGAAGGTATAATTGGATAGACAATGTGTCATGGCTTTCTAAACCCTAAAGGCCTGTAATACATTTACTTCCTGGGAGTACATTTATGTCCTGGGCATATAGGGCTCCTTCAGACTTCCACACCTTGTGCCTCTCACACCCTCTGCCCCAGGGAGTGGCTGGCGTGCCCAGCTCCAGCCCAAACCCCCCGCTCAGCTGGCCAACTATGAATTTGATGTCCTCATCTCGGCTGCTGGAGGAAAATTTGTCCCTGAAGGTGAGTGATCCCTTCCCTAGAAAAAGTCAGCCTCTCAGCCTGCTCCTGGGCCTTTCAAAGCTATTATACTCTTCATCCTCCTGCCACTTCCCACCTTCCCCCGCCTCTAGGCTTCACAGTGCGAGAAATGCGTGGCAAACTGGCCATTGGCATCACGGCCAACTTTGTGAATGGGCGCACAGTGGAAGAAGCACAGGTGCCAGAGATCAGCGGTGTGGCCAGGATCTACAACCAGAGCTTCTTCCAGAGCCTGCTCAAAGCCACAGGTCGGGCCCCTCTCCCAGGGCTCCCTCCCCCTGCCTGACTTGGGGCTGGGTCCTGCCTCTCCAGCCGGCTCAGACCTGTCCTCAGTGCAAGGAATCTTGACCGCAAAGAACTTGTGCCCCCAGGGATTCAGCGAGCACAGCCCCACTTTGCCCCCCCAGCATGACAGGTCTTGGAAATCTCTCACAGGAGGCATGGCATTTTGCTTTGTGCTTCGTTATATATGCTTTAAATGAAAGCCGTACTTTAAGAAGCCCTGTTTACTTTGGCTTTGAAATGCCACGCCCCCTGGAGTGTGCACACCTTAGTTTGAGAAGCCAAGCTGTCGTCTATAAGCATGTGACCATGTGGTTGGTGCACGTCTTCCAGCTGGCTCCCCACCCAAGTTTCCCTCTTTGCTCCCCATCCTCAGGCCTCCTGGGCCTGGGACAGACGGTTCATTGTGCCATCAGAACTCATGGGCCCCTGTGGGGGGGGGCAACCCCTGTAGTCTAAGCGGTGATCCCAGCTTATCAGAGGTCAGGCATGGCTGGGTGTTTGGAGAGGTGACACATAATGAGATACATCTCCTGCCCCTCTGCCTTGCCCTCCCCCCCCAGGCATCGATCTAGAAAACATTGTGTACTACAAGGATGACACCCACTACTTTGTGATGACAGCCAAGAAGCAATGCCTGCTGCGGCTAGGGGTGCTGCGTCAGGTGGGGCCAGGGCCAGGGAGGGAGGCGCTGGGCGGTGGGCCCTGGGGGGTGGAAGCCAGGCCTGGACACAGTCTGTCCTCCAACCCCCACCGGGTGTGGACAGAGCCTGTCCTTTCCTGCCTTTGCCCTGATTTTCCTCCACTTCAACAAGCTCCTCTGCCCTGGGATTTCCATGGCAACCTGAATCATATTCTGGGCTAAACGCCTTATACCAGCCACAGGACTACAAACGTTAAGCCCCACGAGGGCAGGAGTTCTGTCTCTGTCTCTTGCTTGCTAATTATTCTGTGCTTAGAATGGTGTCTGGCATATGGCACGCAACCAATAACTATTTGCTGAATGAACTATCTGAACACCTACTATGTGCTAGGTACCATGTTAAGAGCTTTATATGGATTTTCTCACCTAATTCTCATGAGTACCTTGAGAAGTTAGATGTGTTATCTCTAAATGATGGGGAAACTTAAGTTCTGAGAAGGTCAGTGACTTGTCCAAAGCAAGTGTATGATGACAGTAATGGTTCTGGGCCTCGGGAGCAGGGTGGAGCCCGGGATCCCAGCAGCTAGGTGAGTTCCAAGGAAAGGGCTTGAGCTTGGGAGGAAGACATTCAAATTCTAGGACCAGCTGAGCCTTCCATTGCTGTGTAGTCTGGGGAAGCCCCTTATCAGGGCCCTAGTGTGTGTTCCTTATGTACCCAAGGGGACGGGACTGCCTTATTGATGCCGCTGGTTCTGATCTGTTGGCCATGTAGGACTGGCCAGAGACCGACCGGCTGCTGGGCAGTGCCAATGTGGTGCCCGAGGCTCTGCAGCGCTTTGCCCGGGCAGCTGCTGACTTTGCCACCCATGGCAAGCTTGGGAAGCTGGAATTTGCCCAGGATGCCCATGGGCGACCCGACGTCTCTGCTTTTGACTTCACAAGTATGATGCGGGCCGAGAGCGCTGCTCGTGTGCAGGAGAAGCATGGTGCCTGCCTGCTGCTGGAGCTGGTGGGGGACTGCCTGGTGGAGGTGAGGGGGCCAGGGTTCCCTGAGTGGAGGGAGCAGGAGGGGGAGGAGCTTGCTGGTGCTGCAAGAAACAGGGACTCCTTAAAAGGAGGCTCAGGGGTTCCATAGTTGGGAAGGAGGGGAGAAAAGGGTTTGCTTGTTGTGGGGAAGAGCTGAGGGTTGCTTGGTATGGTATGAGGCCCCCTATGCTATGACCTTGGGGGCATCTGGGCTTGGAACTTCTGGTGGACTCTCACTGACCTACTTCCTACACTTCTGACCCTGTAGCCCTTCTGGCCCCTGGGCACTGGAGTGGCCCGGGGCTTCTTGGCAGCCTTTGATGCCGCCTGGATGGTGAAGCGGTGGGCAGAGGGCGCTGGACCCCTAGAAGTGTTGGCAGAGCGGTGAGGCCTGAGTTAGGTGGGGCGGTTCAGGGCTGAATATATGACAAGGGGCAGGTAAAGGGTGGGGGAGTGCTGGGTAAATAGACAGGGACATGGACAAAAGAGAACAAAAGGAAGGCCTGGCAGTTCTTAGGTGGGTGCTGATGGATGCACTCTGATTTGTGTCCCTGCCCTCCACCTTTATACCCCCTGCCCCTGCAGTGAGAGCCTGTACCAGCTCCTGTCACAGACTACCCCGGAAAACATGCACCGCAACGTGGCCCAGTATGGGCTGGACCCCGCCACCCGCTACCCCAACCTGAACCTTCGGAGTGTGTCCCCCAATCAGGTCAGGCCCTCCCTGGAGCCCCCAGCAGACTTCCCAGGTCAGACCCCCTCCCAGGTCAGGCCTGCCCCTCTGAGTGAGCCCTCCCCAGGCTGGCCCCTCCCCGAGGGCTGTGGGTTTTGTGGGCAGCCTGTCTCTAGGCCTGAAAGGGGCTGCCTTAGGTGCGAGACCTGTATGACGTGGTGGCCAAGGAGCCCGTGCAGAGGAATGACAAGACAGACTCAGGAAAGCTGGCCACAGGTGAGCAGGCCTTTCTCCAGGGCCATGTCCAAAACACTTACCAACTAACAGAAGAGCTGCAGCCTCAGGCCGGAAGGAGGGTACTGGAGCGCTGCTGGATGGTGGGGACGTGTGGGGCGTCCTGGAGAGTGGAGGGGCACGGAGCACTCAGCAGCAGTTGGTTGCTAATCTTTGTGGAAGTTATTTCAGTATTTCAACAGCAGCCACATCCGTAGCAGTTGAATAGCAGCAGTGCTGCCCTGTTCTCAGCTCTTCTGCCTGACCCCTTCCACACGTGTAGACTCCAAACCTGCCTTTTCTTGGAGCCTCTGGGCCTCCCTGGCCCCTCAGTCCATAACCCTCTATGTAGCTAGTGGTGATTTCACTTCATTCTCTCCCCCACCTATTTTTTTTCAAATGAGAAAATAGGGATGAGAGGTACTGCCAACAGTGTTAGGTCGGTGCCCCTCTAGGGGTGGGGCCCTGCCTCCATCTCCCATAGAGACCCCACACCCAGCAACTGGGCTGTGAGCCATGGGGCCTTGGCACAGTACAACCTCCTCTCCCAGGGTCGGTGGGCGCCCAGGAGGACCTGCTACACTGGTGCCAGGAGCAGACCGCTGGGTATCCTGGTGTCCATGTCACCAACCTTTTGTCTTCCTGGGCCGATGGGCTGGCTCTGTGTGCACTGGTGAACCGGCTGCGGCCTGGCCTACTGTGAGTTGCAAATTAGGCCCCGGGGTCCCTGGCAGACCATACCTTTCATGCCTCGGCCCCTCCCTCTGCATCACGTGGTGTGGAATGGTGGGGAGACCTCTGTGTAGGAGTCAGCTCACCCAACAGTCCTAGCGCCACGACTTGCCCAAGTCACGTCACCTCCCTGGTGATAGTATTACTGTCTGACTGCCTGCAGATCTTGTAAGAATCGAATGCATTCAGTAGGGCAGCTTTGTGAGTGGTATAGCCCAAGACCAGAAGGTTGTCATTGGGAGGTGGTGGTGTGGGGGTAGCACAGGAAATAAAAACCCTCATGCCCTCCCCTCCCTTTGCACTTCCCTACCCCCTCTTGCTGTCCCCCTCTGATTGGGTTGGGTTCTAGTCTTCCATTGGCTTCTCTTCCTGATACTGTACAGGGAACCCGCAGAGCTGCAGGGGCTGGGGGCTCTGGAAGCAACTGCTTGGGCATTGAAGATGGCAGAGCGTGAGCTGGGCATCACACCCGTGTTGTCCGCACAGGCAGTGGTGGCAGGAAGTGACCCACTGGGCCTCATCGCCTACCTCAGCCACTTTCACAGTGCCTTCAAGAGCACACCCCCAAATCCAGGTGACCTGGAAGGTAGGCGGGTAGGACAGGTGGAGTGAGGAGGTTGTGTACGCATGTGAGAGAGACAGGGTCCCGTCTGAGGGACAGCCTGAAAGGTGTCCTTTTGGGCCAGAGTGGCAGGCTATTCCAAGGGTACAGTGTTGGCTCCCCATTTGCCCTAACACCCCAATTCTCCCTGCAGGCCCTGTCAGCCAAGGCTTGCCGGGGACCTCCAGTGCTGTACTATTCCTTGGCAAACTGCAGAGGACCCTGCAACGGACCCGAGCTAAGGTGGAGCCTGGGCAGGGTTGGGCCGGGCAGTGGGTTCCTAGTGTGGGTTTCTGGGGTGGTGGGGAAGACGACATTCAGAATGGAGGGGAGGATTGGGGGCTCAGAACCCTATGCTGAGTATATGACTTGTTACAGGAAAATGGGGAGGATGCAGGTGGCAAGAAGCCACGCCTGGAGGTAAATGCTTGCAAGGGCTGGACAGTCCCCTTCCCCTAGGCACTTTATGTCCTATCTCCCCATGTCTTACTCCCCACCCCAGGTCGTCCTGTAACTCCCTATCCAGTCTTTCTTCCTATTCTCCCTCCTCTTTCCTTCCAGCCCTTTCTATTCATCTGTACACATCCACTCCCCAGCTGATCCTGCCTCTCTACCTCTTGGCCTGAGCACTTACCTCCCTAGGTAGAGGCTGAGACCCCAAGTACTGAGGAGCCACCTGTCCCAGAGCCTGGTGTACCCCTGACACCCCCATCACCACACCAGGAGGTGAACATGGGGGCCCTGTCAGCAGGCTTGGGAGGGCAAAGAGGGGAGTTTCAGGGATAGGGAAGGACTTAGCTGCTGGCTGAGACTCCACCTGACTGTGTGGCCTGGGGACTGGTACAGGCCAGTGCCGAGGACCTGTGTGCACTCTGTGGGGAACACCTCTACATCCTGGAACGAGTCTTTGCCGACGGCCGTTTCTACCACCGGAGCTGCTTCTGCTGCCGTATCTGTGAGGCCACCCTGTGGCCAGGTAGCTACGGACAGCACCCAGGAGATGGTAAGTGGGCCCAGGAAGCCTCTAGAGGGACTTTGGACCTGGCCCTACCTGGAGGCAAGTTTGAAGGTGGAAGGGAACTGGGGTGCTGGGCATGAGGAGGAAGCAGGCTCAGGATGGCACTGTCATCCCCTGAGCTCAGATCTTCTGTCTCCTCCAAAGTGCCAAATGTGGGATTCTGAAGCTAGTAGGAATACACCTGAAATCCAGTCCTGTCACCCCCACCTTCCCTGATAAACGGAGTCTCTGGGCATTGGCTGCCCACGTCTGACGTCTCTTTCCCCTCTCCACCCTTCCCAGGACATTTCTACTGCCTCCAGCACCTGCCCCCGCCAGGCCACAAAGAGGATGCTGGCAGCGACAGAGGCCCTGAGAGTCAGGTAAAAGCTGTGCAAGTGTGTGTGGGTTGGGAATGAGTAAAGGGGTCTCTCCAAGCCCCGCAGACTCTGCCGGGGTAACTGAATCTCTTACACTACAATGTAAACTCCATGAAGGCAGGGATTTCTGTCTTGTTTCCCTTATGGCTGTGGCCCATATCTAGAACGCTGCCTGACACTGTCCAGTAAGTGGCCTAAGTGAATGAATTCCAGGGCCCACATTGGTCTCAAGGGGAAGCCTCAACCCCACAAGCCCATACTGGGCCGGTCACTGACCAGACCGCATGGGGCTTTTCCAGGACCTCCCCACGCCAGGTGAGGATGACATGCCACCCAGCCCCCCGACTCCCATGTTCCCCCAGGAGGGGGCCAGTCCTGTTCCAAGCCCCGGCCAGCCCGCCCGTCGGCTCATCCGCCTCTCCAGCCCAGAACGCCAGCGGTTGTCCTCCCTTAACCTGACTCCTGACCCCGAAATGGAGCCTCCACCCAAGCCCCCCCGCAGCTGCTCTGCCTTGGCCCGCCAGGCCCTGGAGGGCAGCTTTGTGGGATGGGGAGTGCAAATCCACAACCCTCAAGGTAACTCTGCCCAGATGTGCTCACCCAGGGTGGGGATGGGCCGATGGTCCTGGGATTCCTGAAGGGGAGTGTTGGGGAATGGAAGGGCGGTTGTGGGGATTTCAAGCCCCGTCTACTTCTCTGCTCAGTTCTTATGGCCATGGAGAAAGAGGAAGAAGGGAGGCCCTCCTCCAGTGAAGAGGAAGAGGAGGAAGAGGAAGATGTGCCTTTGGATTCAGACATGGAACAGGTGAGTGGAAGGTCACCTACTCTGAGCAAGCCAGCAGGCATGCACTAACCACCCCCACCCGGCCACAGGAGGAGCCTGCAGCTGCTCCCTCCTGAGCCCCGATCTTCTCAGGCCCTGATCTTTCACGTCTCTAAGCCTCCATTTATTCTACCAGAAATCACCCCACTTCCAGCCCAGGTTCTTTCTCGTCCCTTCCAAATGAAGCTTCCCCAACCCTTACGCACCAGGCCAGGCCCTACCCGACTGCTCTGACCCTGCTATAGACTCTGTTGACCTTCGCCAAGAACTCAGGCACCATGGACAAGTACCCAACATGGAAGCGGACCCTGCTGCGCCGGGCGAAGGAGGAGGAAATGAAGAGGTTCTGCAAGGCCCAGGTGAGGCCGAGGGGTCCCTGGAGGTCCTGACGGGGTCAGAGTGGTGAAACTGGGGATCAGAGCTCCTCCACGGCCCCGTTCTGGGGCAATCCAAAGACTCCTGGGCCTCTGGTCTTGTACCCTCAGGCCATCCAGCGGCGACTCAATGAGATCGAGGCTGCTCTGAGGGAGCTCGAGGCTGAGGGCATGAAGGTGGAGCTGGCCCTAAGGAACCAGAGCAGTGAGTGGCGGGGCAGGGACACGCTGGGATACCCCTCTGCCTTAGCACTGTGCTCAGCCCCCAGCCGTCCCGGAGGTCACCAGGCTCTGGCCCACAGTGGGTTCCACTCTGTATGCTCAGGACTCCTGGAACCCTGGTTGGAGGCCTCCTGACCATACCCCTTCTTCTTCCTTCTGCAGGTTCCCCAGAACAGCAAAAGGCACTCTGGCTAGAACAGTTGCTGCAGCTCGTTCAGAAGAAGAACAGCCTAGTGTCTGAGGAGGCGGAGCTCATGATCACGTAAGGGACCTGGGGAAGGGAGGCCAGCTTGTGAGCCGGGCCCCTACCGGGTTCCTGAGTACCCTGGACAGTTGTACTTCTACCCCTGCCCTCCACAGGGTACAGGAGCTGAACCTGGAGGACAAACAGTTGCAGCTGGACCAGGAACTACGAAGCTACTTAAACCGGGAAGGTGAGCAGGATGTGGGAAGAGGCAGACATCACGGGGCTGGGGTTCGCATGAGCCTCGTGATCGCAGAGTGACAAAGCAACACGGGCCTCTGCTCAGAGAACCTCTGAGGCATTTCAGGAGGAAGTCAGCGGATTGGGCTCCAAGCCTCTACTCTGCCTTCAGTTCAGGGATGCACGTTTGGGCTTTGATGCAGGATGTGCTAGAAAACCACTTGTGTTGACACACCTGATTTTACAGATGAGAAAACAAAGGCTGGGTAGTAGAAGTCACATAGGCCAGGGTTAGCTTGTGCCGCTCCTGCCTCCCTGCCCAGTTCTCTGTATGTCAGCTTTGTCTCCCGCCTTCAGAAACCCTAAAGACGGCTGCTGATCGGCAGACAGAGGAACAAATCCTAAAGAAGCTGTTGGATGTGGTGAACCAGCGAGATGACCTCATTCGCTTCCAGGAGGCGCGTAGGCTCAGTGAGCTGGCCTCAGGGCCAGGTGCCCAGGGCTAGAAGAGAGTGGACTGCCTGCCTTCTTCCCTACATGGCCACCTCACTCCGGAGCAGTGCCACCCTGCTCATGTGGGCTGCTGGGGAGAGGGCATCACTGTTTACAATAAAATGTGTCTACCACAAACGGCTTAGGCTGCCTGCAGCTGGGAAGTGGAGAGTGTGCAGGGAGAAGAGAAGATATGCAGGAGCCTGAAGGCCTACACTGTGATCATCACACTGATCCTTAGCCCCAGTCACACTGTGTCTACAGGGAAAAAGGCAGAGCCACAAGTGTCAAGCTTTATTGGTCCTCAGCCCTGTTCCCCTCCTGCTGCTCCAGGAGCAGGGCTGGCTGAGACTCTGGCCCCACGTTCTGGGATTCCCTTACCCTTCCCAGCACATGCTGGAGCTCAGCCCGGGCCCTACACAAGCCCTTGGCCTCCTGCATGTGGAACAGGTAGCCTGCACCTGCCCCCAGCACCAGTCCTACACTAGGGGTCCCGAGCAGTACGGTAACTTCCCTGACCCCTCCTCCAGCTGCCAGAGCACACAGCACCGCCAGGAGAAACAGCCCCAGGCCAATCATGTAGCCAGCGAAGCTGGTCCACCAACGAGCTTGAGCCACGCCCAGGTCCAGCTCTGCCCAGGCCTCCTTTAGCACGCTGACCAATGGTGACCTCTCTGCTGGTCCTAGAACAAGGCAGAGCAGCGGGGCAGGAGGGGGAGAGTGGAAGGGCTGTTCTGCGGTGGTGAAGGACCAGGGGAAAAGGTGGGGGTGACTTACCATGGCTAGAGGTGGGGCTGTGCTGGGGTGGGCTGTGTCTCACACACAGAGTAGCCATCAGGGCCTCATGATCAGAGAGGGGGGTGCCACTGTGAGGATCATGGCCTGTAGTAGTTTTGAGAGTCTTACAGGAGATGTAGAACCCAGAAACTGCCTGGGAAAAGGACCAGAGAGAAACTTATGCTTGAGGCTTCTTCCCAGAGAACCAGCTCCTGACTATCCCATCTCCAGTTATCAGTGATCTAAGTCTAGTCTAGCTGGACAAAGGCTCAGCACAGGCTGGTAAGAGATGAAGAGACAGTGGGTAAAGGCATGGTGGGGGAGGGACCTGACCTTATAAAGCACGTAGTCTATACGGATGCCACAGGGAAAGGGCTCCAGCTCCTGCTGGTTGACGTAGCAGTTCTCGGGTACCATTGTACAGCCTTCTTCAGAGCCCTAGGTGAATAGTTGCTTGTGCTAGGATGTGGAGGGAGGAGGAGGGAGAGAAGCTGGGGGTGCAAAGATGAGGACAGAAGCAGGTCCTCACCTTAAAGTCCCGGGTCTCGAGGTAGGCATCACGCAGCCCTGTCCACTCCTTCAGCAGGCGGCAGCCCAGGTCCTTTGGGTGCAAGTTGAGGTCCCCACACAATAGAACCACATCGGCCTTCTTGGATGTGTGTCTGGGAAAACCAGGTAAGTGAGGCAAGAATTCTTCCCTCGCCAGTTCTGCCCTATAAGCGGGGACCTTGGCCACTCCTCAGCCCCTGGACCCCCTCCCACTTCCCTGGTCAAGCCCAGGCTCACACACTGGATGAAATGGGCCAGTTCCCAGGCTTGGGCCACGCGATGTGCTAGGTAGATGTCCTTCTGTCGATTGTACTCGGCATGGAGCTAAGTAAGACAGATGAGATTATAGCACATGAGACTGAGGGTCCCAAGAGCAGCTCAAAATCAAGCTTGTGTCTGTCACTTGGCACGGTACTTGATAAAAAACGGGTGAACCTTGACTACTGACCTTAGGAAATTCTGCCCCCACACCTCTCCCCCAGGCAGCCCATCTCTCCCTCCCAGGACCAGGCTGCCTGTGCCTCAGCACTGCCAGATTCACTCACATGGGTCACGTAGGCATTGAGCACCAGTCCACTTAGATGGAGCACCAGCAGCCCTACAGCCTTCCCACAGAACCAGTCACCATGCTGGAGCTGCAGGAAGGAGGGGGCGGGAATCAGGGCCCTGCTCCCCTCTTTCTGCCCATCCCCTGCAGCCCTAGGAAGGCAGCCTCCTTCAATGGGAGTGGGGGTGGGGTTGGGGTGGGGAAGGGAGGTGGAAGAGGCCCCGTTTACCATGTAGGGGTAGCCATTGAGGGTGTAGACGTGCTGGGTGAGTTCCTGAATTGGGTGTTTGGAGAAGACACAGAGGCCACTGCCAATCATGCCACTGCAAGACAAATCCTGATGAATAGTCAGAAGCAGGGAGCGAAAGACCCAGTCCTCTTCCGTCCCTTCTCGTTTCCCTGCATTTATCAGCTACTCTTTTCTCTGCTGCTGGGACCAGCCCCAGAACACAGGTCAAAGTAATGCCTTTGTGGGATGACAGGGTGACATAATGCGAAGGCTGAGACAGGCTGAAGAGTAGGTAGGATCTTCCTGGTTCCACCCTCTCCCGCTCCCACACCCAGGGCAAGGGTGGAGGGTGCAGACAAGATAGGGAAGGGCTGTCAGCACCATGGTCTCCAGGTCTGAGAACAGGCTTCCAGGCCAGTCCTTCTCACCTCCGGAAGTAGTGTGCTGCTGGGTAGGTGGGCGACAGCTTCTGTCTCAGGTACTGGAAGTCCTTCTCACTCCACACCTGGGGCAAGGGGGAGGATGCTTGTGTAGCCCTTCCCCCAGGGGGAAGGTCTCCTGCACCCCGATCCCCAGCAGCCCCTCCTCCCAGCCAGGCTTCCGCGGCAGTTCCTTCCATGCAGCCCACCTCCTCCAGCAGAGCAAGGTCGAAGCTCTCCACGTTCAGAAAGTCTCCCAGGCGCTTCAAGCGGTCGGCCAGGTGCTTGCTCAGGTAGGGAATGCCCCTGAAGACAGAAGGGCGGGGGACGTGACTGCTGGGGCTGCTCAGCCTTCCAGACCCCACTGGGGCTGGGACCAGGTGTGGGCCTTTGAAGTGCGGGTCCACCCCGCCCCCTGCGACTGTAGGACAGGGGACAGCCCCGGCCCGGATGTGAGGAAACGAAGGGCTGTGCGGGTGCGAATGGCCAAGCCCCCACTTGGCGGGCGTACTCACCAGCAGTTGAGGTTAAATACCCTTAGTCGCAGGGAGAAGTTGGGCTTCATGACGGAGACGCTTCGCGGGGCGCCGGACTGCTCCGCTTCTGCAGGGACTACAGCGACCGGGACGAGCGTGGGCAGGCGGTGCCCCTCCCGGGGCGGAGCGCACAGGTGGTCGGCCCGCCCCTGCGCTCCCCGGTGGGCCGTGGCCTCCAGCCGGCGCCGCTCAGGCCCAGGGCCGACTCCCGCGTTTCCTGGGTAACCGGCCCGCTGGCCCCAAACTGGCTGCCCACCAAGCCGGAAAGGCGATCTGCAGCGAAATCCGGGCGCTGCCGGGAGGCGGGGGCCTCTCGCGAGGGGGCCCGGACGGGCGGCGGGCCGGGTCGAGGAACGCGGGGCGCGATGTCCCCCGTTCCTCCGCCCGGAAGCTCGGCCCTGACCGCGGCCGCCCGCGCGCCCTCGCTGGGCTGACCATCAACAGGCGAAAGGGTCCGGCCACTGCCGCCCGCCGCCGCCCGCCCCGCCCCTAGCCCCGCCCCAGCCCCGCCCCCTCCTGGAAGCGGCGGGGGCGGGGCCGCGCGGTTGGCCTGGCGACACGCAGTGTTTGTGCCCCGAGTAGTTCCCGAGCGCCGCCATGGCGAGCCCGCAGCCGTGCAGGCTGAGGTCGCTCCCGTGCGGCTCGCATTCGCCTCCCGAGCAGCCGCTGCAGGTCAAGGTGGTGGGGCTCTTCAATAGCTCCACTTTGCAGATTGCGAAGAGCACAGCTGAGGTAACTGCCAAGAAACCACAAATGCCGGCGGCCCTTCCTGCTTCCCGCCCGGTGCCTCCTGGTGTCAGGGTTCCATGTTCGGGGAAGGGGTGTCCTGGCTGGGCCGGGCCAGTCTGGTTGGAACCCAGAGGGTAGGGGAAAAGTGCGGGTCCGCGGCGGGCATTCCACTTCAAGAAGGGGCTACCTTTAAAGGGGGACACGAGCGAAAGAAGCGTTCAGAACCTTGCTGTGAATAACGGTAATTCCTCCTCGCTACATATTCACACGTTTTATCTCACATTTTTTAAACTGAAATTATAGATTTTTTAAAAAGTCTATAATTTTTAAAAAGTCATGAAAAAAATGTTTAGGTAAAAGTGTTACCATATAACTAGCTGACTTTTACAAACTCTTTCACTCCAAGTGATTTCTTGAAAACTTCATTCGGGAAGTTGTGTGTGTGTGTGTGTGTGTGTGTGTGTGTGTGTGTGTGTGTGTGTATTTTCCTTTGAATATTCTACCGCAGTCACGGCATTGCAATCGAACTAGGTGCTTACGGAAATTTCTTAATAAATGACCGCTTTGGAGAATATAGACATTTCTTTGTAAGCACGCAGAAAAATAAAAAAGGCAAAACAGTTTAATTGGAAGAATGTGGCCTGGTCAGTAATGTTGCTGCACACGTATAACCCTAATGCAGGGGAAATGTGAAAATCTGTGAAATGTTGAAATGTAAAATTCAGCTGGTCTTTGGGATTTGCTCCAGAAATACTAGTATAAGACTATGCCAACCTTCTCTCCTTCAGAACCCCACTGGACTCCATGACAATACCTTACTCATGGTTATATCTCCCACAGTATCCAGCTAGATACTTGACACAAAATGTTACCAAATAGAAGAAATCTTAAATTCCTACCTTGCCTGCTCCAAATCCACAGAATTAATGAAAAGTTTGTAATGATATCAAATCAGGAAATAGTAACTAATTTTTGAAATAGGTAAGAGTTTACATCATGATGAAAAGAATAAATGACCAAGAAGTCTGTGAAAACAATATATGGATCATCATAGAAATTAAGGGCTATGTTAGCTGGGCTGATGGGATCATCATAGTTTTATGGCCTAAATTGTATTTAATGTGTTTGAGGGATATTTTTTCCCTTGTTTTTCTTAGCTCCTTTTCTGAAGGCACATGCTTTCTGTGCCTGCTCCACATGGTAGAGATGTTGACAATATTTTTCTGTAAAGTCTGGTTATTATTAGGCCTTTGGGGCCTTAGACTCTCCGTCATCACTACTCAACTCTGTCCTGTGCAAAAGCAGCCACAAACAGTATGTAAATGAAAAGTGGTTTTCCAATAAACCTGTATTATGGATACTGAAATTTGACTTGCCTATAATCTCACATGTCATGAAATATGATTCTTTTGATTTTTTTTGAACTGTTTAAAAATCTGAAAATTATTCTTAGCTCTCAAATCTTATAAAAACAGGCCGTGGGCCAGATTTGGCCCCCTGGCCACAATTCGTCAACCCTTGTAGAGGACACTTAGTCAAGGAAACAATGTCTTTATTGTATCAGTAGTGATAACTTTCCCTTCAGCTTTTGCCGACTGTAGCTTTATTTGAATATGAAAACATCGATGTAAATTCAGTTAGTTCTATTTTAATAAAAGATCCTTGAAAATATTCCCAACATGATCATTTGTGAGTAATCCCAGATGCTAATTAAATGACCGATTTAGATTTGTAAAAAGTATTGCACATATTCTAATTTGGATGTAGTCCATTTTAGAACAAACACCAAATTATGAAGAAAGTATGATTAAGTATGCTTCATTTGAAAATTGTTGGATTTATTCGTTGTTCCAGGTGGTCCCTCAGTTAGAAACAGTAACCCTGCACACTCGGCCTACATTGAGCACAGACACTGGAATTGAGAAAAAAAGGGACACATCATCTGTCGCTTGGGGACAGTAGCCTAAGAAGGAAATGGCCAGATTGCTGTTGCCCTCTTCTACTACCCCTGGTCCCAAGGCGAGATACACTCACATCTTGACTTTTCCCCGTTGGAATTTCTGCCCTTGATAAAGCCCGGCCAGTGTCCTCTTAGACCACAACAGAAGCGGCCAGCTGTCACTTTTCCCTGTTGGCGCATCTACTCCCTCAGACCCAGTCAGAAAAGTGAGGCCTAATGGTTGTTGCCTCAACTATTTTCTCTTGCTTTAGAAGGAGGCAAAGTATAACCTTAGCAACCAAAACTTTTTTTTCTTTTTTAACAGGGATTGTTAACCAGTAAGAATTTTCTCTGATTCATAAAGACAAAACAATATATGTTAAACCAAAACATGCTCCGTATCTTAAACCTAAACATATTTCGTATTTACTTCTCTTTCTCTCAAGAGGTATAACCACAATATCCTTTCGGTCATTCTCCATATATCGGTGAATTAAAGCAATAGCATCATTCCTGTCAACCCACTGAGGTTTAGTAAGAGTTTAATTTAGGGAAAAACTGGTTTTGAAAGAATATGGCAGATCACAAAGCTATTGACATAAACTTACTTATTCATTTGTTTATCCAGTTGCTTCTGTATTTCCCCGAAAATAAGACCTAGATGGACAATCAGCTCTAGTGTGTCTTTTGGAGCAAAATTTAATAAACGACCTAGTCTTCTTTTATTGTAATATAAGATCAGGTCTCTAATATAATATAATATAATATAATATAATATAATATAATGTAATGTAGTATAATAAAATAAATATCAGGTATAATAGAATATAATATCAGGTCTTATATTAAAAGACGCATTAGAGCTGATTGTCCGGCTAGGTCTTATTTTCAGAGAAACATGGTATGTGTAAGTGGTCCAGTATATGCCAGATGTTGAGGCCAGTGGGAATCTAGGAAAACTGAGAAGTAGTCTTTGCCCTCAGGAGCTTATTCTCTACAGGTGAGAGACAAATTAGCCAGAGCCACAGTGTGGACTGGGGAGTGACTGAATGGAGGTGAACACGGAGCTGTGGGAGCAGCCCATCTAAGCCAGGCTGTGTGGCCTGGGAACCCATTGTATGAAACTTCCTGGGAACCCATAAAAATCGAGGGAAACGATTTCTACTTTTAAAGAGAACTTACTCTAAAATAATTATTCTACTTTGAAACCTAGAGTCTGAAGATGAATTTTCCATCCAAATTTGAAGATCCTATAATAGTTCCTCTTCAAGAATTTGCATGGGATCAATATCTACAGCAGAAAAAAAGGGTAAAGGATATTCGGGGTGTGGGAAATGAGCAAAGTTTTACCTGAGTTATTTACCTATTGCGTTGTTTTGAAAAAACGGAAGTAGTAATTTTAGTGAAACTAGGTTTCATTTCTAACTTATTTCACTTTTCCTAAATTATTTCAATCATTTCACCAGGCTGATTTTAAGAAAAAGTAAAACATTTACAGAATTTTCTTTTGGAGGGCACGTGATCAAGGTAAGGGTTAAACTCTCAATGCTACTCTTTACCTCTGCTGACCGTTACCATTTTTCCCTGCACATCACTGACTCACACTTCCTGGCACTCAGGTTTCTCTGGCCTGGCACTGTTCTTGGCCCTAGCTCTGGAAGGTTTTGGTGGTGTACAGCACACATACTGTGCGGGGCTTGTGTTGGGCTGTTGCCTAGGGAGCTCTGATGATAGGCACCAAGTTCCCACGGGGTAGCCTTGCTCTAAGAAGCTTCCTTCTCTGCATCGCCCCCAACAGGACCCCTGGAGGACCCCAGGGCTAGCAGTACTTGTCCAGGGATGGCAGATAGGTTTTCCGTTGGATGCCAACCCTGGTTAGTTGGGAAAGCTGCCTGGACCATGTGATATGAAGAATTCTCAGGTGGCATCCTGGCTCAGCAATATCTCGTGTTGCAGAGGGAGGCTGGTGTGGGCTCGTTCTGCTTGTCACCCCGGCCCAGTCCTGTACAGTCCCAG
The DNA here is from genome assembly GCF_964194185.1 of Rhinolophus hipposideros. Taxonomy (NCBI): domain Eukaryota; kingdom Metazoa; phylum Chordata; class Mammalia; order Chiroptera; family Rhinolophidae; genus Rhinolophus; species Rhinolophus hipposideros. Next base: position 46,595,391 of record NC_138049.1, read on the forward strand.
TCCTGGTTTCCCTGCCCCACCCCTCCCCAGTGGCTGGTGAAATCCCATTTCCCCTGACCAGAGAGAGCAGTTTTGATTGTTCTGTGCTTGGTTTGCAGAGGAGACCCTGTGATCTTGTGATTATCACATACATAGTATGGTTTTACCAGAGACCACTGCAATTTCCAATCCCGTGAATGGTGCAAGACCGAGTCAAGAATACCATTTGTTAAGTCTCATACCATTTTCATAGCCATAATACATTTTCATTAGAATTCAAATAGAACCATAACAAACACTTACATATGGTGCTTATTATATGCCAGACACTATTCTAATACTGTGTTTCCCCGAAAATAAGACCGGGTCTTATATTATACCCGGTATTTATTTTATTATGTTACATTACTTTACATTGTATCATAAAGATCTGATCTTATATTAAAATAAAATAAAACCTAATTTTTGCTCCAAAAAACGCCTTAGGGCTTATATTCAGGGGATGTCATCCTGAAAAATCATGGTAGGGTTTATTTTCGTTGGGTCTTATTTTGGGGGAAACACTGTAGTTTCTACATATATTAACTCTAATCCTTACAACTGGGTGACCAATTGTCCTGGTTTGTCTCAGACTGAGGGGTTTCCTTGGATGCAGAAATTTTAATGCTAAAGCTGAGATAGTCCTGGGCAAACCAGGACAGTTGGTCACCCTAACATAAAATGTTTTCTTAATTTTTATCGTCAAACTTACTATTACCATCTACTAGCATCATGCTCTCTCACCTCCAGGACAGCCATAATCTTATGCTTTGGTTTGCACCTGCTCCTCTTACATATTCCCACTGTACTCTTAAAGATTGGTGTGGTTTCCATTCTGCAATTTCCCGTTCTTTTCAGCCTGGATTATTGACCTTGAGATGTTTTATGTTCTCTTCCTCTTGCTTTTTTCATGGGGCCTGAAGGAGACTTTCTAGGTACGTAATTCTTGCTGCTTTTTCCCACCTATTCTTTGTTCCTTATCCTTCCTTCCCTCTTTTACCCTCATGTCCTGGATACCTGTCACCTTAACCTTTCCTTCCTTTTCAGGACAGTATTTTGTCCTTCAGTGTAAGTTGTGTGTTATATGTAATGCTTCTTAGCACAGTTGAAGGGAAAGGCTGACCTTTCTCTTCAGCAGAATATAATGCACCCCTGAGGGATGGCTTCAGGGCTTTTGAAACGCCTTTCTCTCCCTTCTAAAAAAGGCAGCATCATACATCATAGTTCTGGAAAGCCCCAGAAACAATCAAATCTAGCCTGCTATCTTGAGACAAGCAAAGAGGTCACCTCATGTATAGAAGACATGCAGAGACAAGGCATTTACATCTGCTACGTTTCTCCCACCCAGCGAACGAAAATATCCACAATAAACTTTTTCTCCTTTTTTCATAGTTTTGTGTTCTGTAAAGTTAACATTGGTAAATTTAAACAGTCTGGGAAGTATTGACTCATAGACTGTCAGTGATTTACATACAGTTCAGCCTGAACAAGTTTATTCTCATCCTCGAAGCAGGTTTTGGTAAGGGCATGGGAAGTTAGCAACTGAATATGAAATCTGAGAGAGGAGCTGGGTATGGAGCAAGCTGGCAAGCTGACGACAGACTGTTCCCCAAACCAGCGTTTCTCTAAGTGTGGTCCCCAGGCCAGCAGCATCTGCATTTCCTGGATGTAGTTAGACATGCAAATTCTCAGGCCCCTCCTCAGACTCAGAAACTTGGGAAGGGGTCAGGAATCTGTAATTCTGATTGCCCGCTAAAATTGGAGCATAGCTATCCTGAATTATCCGTGGTTTTGCCAGGACTGGCACTGGGTAATAATAAACCAGATCTCCTCAGAAGAGACATTACTCAGTGGCCACAGAAGGGGATTTAGGAGGTTGGCCGTCGGTGTTGTGTGGATGAAAACACTAATGCATCTCATTTTGAAGGGCTTAGAACTTGAAATTGTTGATATGATGAGTTCTTTTCCTCACTGCCCCTGGTGCCAGGAAATCCCTGCTGGCCCTCAGGAGGCATTTCCTCCTGCTGACCTCCCTCCATCAAAAAAGCATTCTTTTCCGTCTTTGGCACTGAAAAACAAGTCTTACTCAGAACCCCTGACCTTTTCACATGTGCGCACAGTAAAATGTGCTTCAGAAATGACGCCAGAGACTGCCTTTTGTTTTCAAGTTAACATAACAAGTTTGCTACACACACAGATTTTTATTACCAGATTACCATCTCTTTCCTATAATTGTACCATTTTAAAGATTACTTCTCTGCCATTTTTTTGCTTTCAGTGATGTCAGATTCTTGAAAATGTTCTCAAAAATTTTTGAGAGCAAATTCTGAAAGATGGCAAAAAATATATTTTTTAAAGATTCAGTCCTGGAATTAAGCCCAAGCTCTGACTTGTGGGTGTAGCAAGTTTTCTTCTTTGTTACATTTTGATGTTGTTGTCATTTTTCTTTACAGGAACTTAGGAATGAAGTCTGGGAATATTCTTCCCATGTCATGTGTTTTATTAATGATCAGCTCCTGGGTGATGCACTCGATCTTCAGAAATGGGCCCACAAGGTGTGGGACATAGTGGATTTTAAGCCCCCTGCACTTTATAATGCGCTGACTGTGGATTATTCTGCTAAATTCTTAAGAGATACCAAGGCAAGTTACATGAATTTTTAAAGAAAAGTAGTGAAATCTTTGATCATTTATATTGATTCAGTGTTAATTACTGATCTAATGAGGGGAATATAAAAGTGTAGGCGACCAGGTTTTAAGTTCTCAATGACCTAATGAGCCAGTTGCAAAAGATTATGACAGAGTTTGACTTGATGGTGTGCAAAGCAGCTTATCTCATAGCAGGCAGGCTGCACAGGGAGAACATTTCTACTGTGCCAACATTTCTACTCCCCTTAGAGGTTTATATGCATTATTATCCTTTTTTAAATATAAATACTCCCCACCCTAGAAGGTTGAGCCTATCATTCATTCATCTTTATGGAATATTTTAATTAACACTTTCTAATACCTAAGTGAGAGCTACTGTGCTAACAGAATGGGAAGTTTGAGTAGTTGACATTTTAAAGCATGACACATGGTTGGTGAGAGCAGGACCAAAAAAGCTATGGCATCAAGGAGGTTTTTGATGGCACTGGACGGTCATGAAGTTTGAGGTCCAGAGAATGAGACAGACATCAGGGTGGGATGGCAATAAAGGTAAAAATACATTGGGATTTTGCTCAGAAACCTTGTAGTAACAACTACCACATACTGAAAAATCACTTCATGCTCATGGTAGCCTAGGCTCATAGAAACATTCAGGGTATTTCTGAGCTGTGCAAAGGCAAATGCCTGTTCCAGTCATCCTTGTTTAATCACTTCCTTGAACAGAGTCTCTGGTAGGTGCTCAGTGAATGTTTGGTTGAAGAAACAATGTACTTGGAAAATGCTAGAAACTCTGGGGTGTAGGGAGGAATTTAATATTCACAACAGTTAATTCCCAAAGGGACGGGAGTCTAGAAGTACATAGTGTGTTCTGGAAATAGCAGGGGACAGCAAGGAGGCCAGAATTAGTGGGGAAACGAGGTTGGGAAAAAGAATATCTGTCGGGATTCTTGGTGCTGTTAATACCAAGCTACCCTGATTAACTTAAGAAGAAAAGGTATTGTATTAAAAGGATATTGGTAACCTCGCAGTTGATGGGAAAGCTGGAGAACCGGCTTTGGAAAACAGGTGGGAACCAAGGGAGGCCTAGCAATAGGAAAACATGGCCAGAATCACACCCCAGAAATGTGTAGCCAGGATCTGCCGTGGGTGCCCACTAGCCTGGGTTTGAATTGCCACTTGCACTAAGAATAACTTCTCAGCTCTTCCTGTGTCTTTGTCACTCCCTAGAGAGACAAGGCCCCAGGCAAGAGCACCTAACCAGTGGAGCCCAGGTCATATCTCCCTACACCCTGGCTCCCACAGGATAGGGAGAATCTGGCCCCTTACGTTCTGTAGAGGGTGCTGGGGCCCTGTCGGAGTTCCCCAAATAGGAAAGGTGTTCAGCTGTTACATAGGAAAAAACCCAAACAGTTCTATCAAAGGTAGGTTGAGCTTACCATCCATTCTGAACCGAAGAGTTAGATTTTGATCAGAAGGAAGCCAACCCAACAGAACTTTTCATAAAGAGTATGACAATTTTTTTTGTTGTTTTGGAAAAACTTTTAGGGCTGTGCAGAAACTGGCTGGAGTGGGAAAAGCCTGGTGGCAGGGCAGGCATTTGGGAAAGCTTTTATGGTAGCATGGTCTAGAGATAATGAGAGCTTGAATTAATTAGTGGCAGTGAGGAGAGAGGACCTAAATTCCAGAGAAAATCTTAGGTTTTGCCCAGCAGATTTTTCTTGCTGAATAAAACCCAAGGATTTGTATACTTCTGGTGTGGATTGATATGCTAGATAATTATGTTTGTGTGTTTGGCTCCTAGGTGACATTATCTTGTGTTGCGTTTATTTGCTCTCTGTTCATTAGAATTTTCAGAATTGTCTAGTTGGGACAACCTCATAAAGACAAAATATCGTTGCACAGGAAATCATGATTTCTAACATATCCTCTTCCCCCCCGCAAGCCTGGGACGTTAACTATATTATACCTCTTATTCTAAAGTTCTAATATTCTTTTATAATTAAGAACTTATAGTACAGAAGCTGAGAGGCACGAACAAATTATAATTACTAGAGATATAATACGTCATTCCTGGATAGCACAATATATTTCAGTCTTTTAAAAAAAGGGTTAAAAGGACATAAAATTAATGATAGTGATACACTTAAAAGTGATTTCATTTACATTTCCTAGATTCTTAAGAAATAGGCCAGGGCAAATTATGTACTTTATTAAATCAGGCGGCATTTTTATATGTGAGAATGGGGTCAGAGATTCAAAGTGGATTCCATTAGATGTGTTCTGCTCCCTAAATGAATGCTCTGTGCTTAAGACTAGTGTTTTCATTTTGGAAGCCTCTTTGTAGAGCTAGACAAGACCTCACATATGTTAGCCGTCTCTACCAGAAAGAATGTCAATTGAAAACAAGAGGTGGGAGCCTCTGGGAACATGAGGACATGATTGAAACAACGCGAAAGCCCAGCATCTCTCTTTCTTATTCCAGGAATTGCACCTCCTATGGATTTAGTGGCTTTATTTTCCCTCTCAGAAAGCCAGATCTGGCTCTGGTTAACTCTAATCTGAGCTATCTCTGAAAATCCAGAACACACAGTAATCAAATCCATGGTACTCACATTGGCTCTTTTCCCAAAATTACTCAAGAAAGAAAAGAATTCCCAGTCTGCCTCTTCTCCCTAGTGTTTCTTTCCACACCTAATTAGCAATGTGGTGGATATCTAGGCCACGTGTGCTCAGTCTCGGGGACAGGTTAATGCTAGTGAAAGCTTTGCTACTGAAGGGTTTTAAAAAGTGTGTTATTTAGGTTGTAAAGACTTGATATAATAAAATGAAACAAACTTCTTTATGTCATTCTTTCAATTTTGGTGTTACATTCTCCACTGTTAATGCTGTTGACATCTTATCCATGAAAATATTATTGTTTAATCTTCGGTCATTTCTAAAATTTTCTTCCAAGACATTGACTTGCATTATCTTTTTCTCCTGAATTTTAATAGCATGATTTTGTGTTCTTGGATATTTCTATTGATTTTAATCCAATTGGAAGATTGATTTTTGAGGTAAGAGGGTCTTTTTTGTTATTGTTTTAATAAGTTGGGAGTGGGAATCTGTAACTGTCAAAATGTCAAAGACTTAATCTTTGAAACCTTTCCTCTTTATTTTGTAGCTATACTGTGATGCATGTCCCAAAACATGTAAAAATTTTCAGGTCTTGTGCACAGGAAAAGCAGGGTTTTCTCAAAGTGGTATCAGGCTCCACTACGCAGGTTCGATTTTTCATCGAGTAGTACAGAATGGTTGGGTACAAGGAGGAGGTGAGTTTGAAATCTTAAATACAACTTAACTGCAACATCAAATCAGAATTCCAAAATGTTGTTTATCTACCTTTATGAAATGTATATAGAATTAGATATAGTTAATATTAGATGTTATATTCATTTAAACGGTGTTTTATATGGCCAAATGATGAATTAAGATATTCATACTCTTTTTAAAAATTTCCTAATTGTTAAATTAACAAATCTAAGGTATGTTAGCAGAAATATCCTGAAATGAAAAGTCATAAGAAAGTAGGATAACATTTTTTTTTAAATCAAAATGTAGTTTTAAATAAGAATACTTAGAAAATACAGTGCTTTCTAGAAACATACTAAAGGTGGGAATTTGAAAGTAGAATAAACGGAAAACAACTATTTCTCACCAAAGATGTTACAACTGAAAAGTAAGATCTAGAGCATTTTGGTCTCTATTTTGCCTTCTTTTCAGGTCAATCCTTTTGTGTTTACATAGGCTAGGTGGCTGATTAACAGCACAAAATTAAATTTTGGAGGCCTTTTGGGAAATACCCCATAAGGAGCCATCAGGCAGCAATTTAAAAATAATTGGCTTCATACAGAAGGAGATTTGCCTGAACTTGATGAAATATGCAGAGGCTTAAATTAATAATGTTTATTTTTCTATAATATGGAACATTCTGAGCCTGCTGAGGAGAGAAATGTAGATTTAATCCAAGAGTGTTATATGGAAATCAGCTCCCCCCCCCCATATATAACAGCCACTAATGAACGAGCAGGACAGACACACTGCTGGCCTTGCACTAAGTGCTCTACCTACCTGAGTCCATTTACTCCTCAGAACTAGCTACCTGGGAGGCACTTACCATTATCCGTGTCCATACACACCAGGAAATAGGCTGGGAACAGGTAACTAACTAATATCAAGATTTAAATCAAAACCCTCTGACTTTAAAGTTTACTTTAACCACTATTATGCATTGCTGAATTTGTTGTCCAAAGTATAGAAATAATACCCAATATACAAGACTGAATTCAAGGGGGTGGGTTATGGCCACAAAAAAGATTAAATACTGATTGATGTCAATGTAGAAAATCACCTGAGAGATCTAAAGCAGAGGGCAAGAGTAATGATGGGCTTTGGACAGTCAGAGCAAAAGAGTGTCACTGGGGTTTAAGTTGTTAGTAGGGGAGGGGAGCCATCTGGGCAGATTTGTCTTAGCAAAACAAACTTTATATCTGAAAGAATCGGCGCCGGGGACCCCCACCATCCCCATTTCTGGATTTTGCCTTCAGCCATTGCAGCATGTTCCTGAGAGGTGCCAAGGGCTCTGGGGTGAATCATGGGGGGAGTGGCAGGGGGAGTAGGGTTGGAGATTTAAGGTTTATCAATTAACTTCTGAACCAGCTTTATGAATAGTATAATTTGAAAGCTACGTGTCCTCTCCTGTGTAAATTCTCTCCACATGCCTGCTGTTGCGTCAGATTTCTTTAAAATAGGACAGACACTTCTTTTATAGATAAATCACTCATAGTGAGTTAAAATGGCAGAGTCCTTCAACAGATACTTATTTCACACCATAGTCAAGGAAGGTAGACTAGAGATTTGAGGAAGTAAAGAGGTACTGGGGCCAGAGGGATTAGGTTGTTGCAAAAGTAATTGCTGTTTTTGCAATTATTTTTAATGTTTTAAACTGCAATTACTTTTGCACCAACCTAATACAAAGACAGACCTTAGAGATCTTCAGTTTCACGAGTTAGCTTTGCTTCCCTTTTAGTGATGGGTAGATAAAAAATAACCTGTACATGGAGGAATTTTATAGTAGGAGCATTGCCTAAGTCAAAATAGGCATATAATGTATATAATGCAAAATAGTCATGTAAATACCTTTTTTTTAAAAAAATCTTCATTATATTACAAAGGAATTTCATTTCCAAAGTATTGGATAAATGAGTTATCACTATAGGGTCCCATGGAATGACAATTTGAACAATAATTCTTTTTAGAGAACCTGTTTTTATTCTTGTTCTAAAAAGATCTTGCTGTTCCTATTTCATCCTCTCAGTTTAATCTTTCCACTTTTCTGAAAAGCAAGATGGACTATGGACTAATTTGTGAAGTAAGCAGAATTTATATGAACACATTTTTAAAAATAGTGACTACAATTATAATTTAGTGTTTCATTATTTCAAAATCTAGCATTATAATTTAACCTACGTCCAAGAGGTATTAGGAAAAAAAATTGAATGTAAAAGTGCTTACAAAATACAAAAGAAAACATTACATAGTAGTAATATTTTCATGGTATAGATGTTGAACAATTAGGTAACTTATTATAGTCATTGGTCTAAGAGGAATCATAATTTAAAGCATTTTTCCCCTGCCATTATTGTACTCTTTTTTTTTTTTTTAGTCTCAGAATTCTAATGTTTATTTATTGTTATTTTTCAGACATAGTAGCTGGAAGAGGAAATGGTGGAGAGTCAATTTATGGACCAACATTTGAAGGTATGTGTCTTTAAAATAAATATATATTAACTGATTATTCAAATTTAACAGGACAGGACAATTTACAGTTCCAAATAAGATAGTGTTTGGGGTAATGTACTTAAAAGTGGGATTTAAAACTGGGGGAGGGAGAAGGCACCCCAGTCCAGTCCCAAACAGCTTTGTACACATTTTTTTTCACCCACCTAATTATATTATTTCTTTAGGTTAAATTCCTAGAATTAGGATTGTAGGGTTAAAGGGAATTGATGTTTTTAAGGCTTGTAATTTGCTATTCTCAGAATTGGTACCTTGATAATCATCCTGTTAAGGCTATCTGGGATCTTGGGAAAATGGTAGTGATGGTGGCATAGTTTTTTTTAATTTAATTTTTTAAAATCTTAACATAAAAACAGTCAAAGGAATTAGAAAAACTGAAAACCCATGGATAACATTTATAACAAAACTAGGTGACAGGCTAGTTACATGAATTCTGAAGTACAAATATGTGAGGACAGACTACCAACAGCCACAAAATCTGCATGGTATTCGCATCTGTGTGGGAAAAAGTAGGGCATCTGAGGGACCTGACAATAATAGAACCCCAAGATAGCTAATGGCTGGTGAGTGCATGGGCCCCTAAGAAGGTTTGAAGTGACTGGAGCAGTCTAACCTCTGTGAACTCTCGAAACTGATCTGAAATGGCTGTTTTCCAGGACAGGCTCACATTAAGGAGGAATTGCTGGGAACTGAGTCAGAATTATGCAGGATATAGGGACAACAGTGATCAAGAGTGAATGGGAACAGAGCAGGAAAGAAGGCAAGCTGCCATATTGCTGAAAAGGCACAAAGGGAGCTTTGTGAAGTTAGAAAAGCTACTTTCCTAAAGCCACACCTGCTTCTCAACATGTAGGAAAAGTAATTTTACATTAAAATGAGCAGCAAAAAGTCATGGTTATTAGAAGATCAAAGAGAATAAGGAACAGAGTAACATCACTACAGATAATGAAAGTGCACTAGAAAGACATGCTCACAAACACACTTCAAAACTCGGACAATTTCAAAACGAGCTAAAAGACATTGAGAAAATGATACAAGACAGGAAAGAACTCATAAATCAGAATTAGAAAAACTCAGATACGAGGTTAAAGAGCGGAGGAAAGAATTAACAGTAAAAGAAAATTTCAGAAATAAACAAACTAGAAGAAACATGAGACCAAATAAACACAACATGTGTCTTAAAAGAAGGAGAAGGTAAAAGGAGTAAGTTTTTAAAAAACAAAAAGAGATGAAAAAAGATAAAAGGGATTTATAATAAAGTGACAGATATTAAAGAAAGAACATAGGGATAACTATCCCTAAAGAAGTAAACCAATACAAAGGAATGGAACGAATACTGAGAAATATTATTGAAGAAAACTTTCCTGAAATAAAAAAAAGATTTGATGCTCTATATTTTGTTTTGGGTGGTGGTTACACAACTATACAAAATTGTCAAAATGCATCAAACTGAACATCTAAGATATATGCATTTTATTATATGTTTATACTTTTAATAACAATTTACGTATGAAAAACTCGAAACCACTTATTGAAAGAGCACACTGCTACTTAACAGTACTGAACCAGAACAAGCAACACTAAGACATGCTTTGGTAACATGATTGGACATTAAAGAAAAAGAAACAGCTAGGCAAAAAGAGCAAGTGATTTACAAGGGAAAGGCAAGTAGATTATCATCATATTCTTTGACATCATATTCTTATGCCAGAAGAAAATGAGGTAATACATTTGTGATGCTCAAAGAAAGGAAATGTGAGCTAAGGATTTTATATCCAGCCAAATGGAATTTGAATTATAAAAGGGCACTCAGCGTTAAGAACACGTAAAACTTCAGGGAATAGTGTTGCCAAGAGTCCTTCCTGAGGAATTGACTGTAGCGTGAATTTCACACAAGCAAAATACAAGAGAGACTTGACATAAGCACTAGTGGCGAGCATTAATTATGTAGTGACTTGTAAAACTAAAGTTTGATGAGGATCAAGAGGGTGAGAGTATGATATGTAATGACTATATGCTTAGTCTAACTAATTTTTAAAAAAGAAAGAAAATGAGGAGAATACATGCAAATAATTTTTAAACTATGTTCAGTAATTATATTGGTGATGGTATTATTAATACTGTTATTCTGAGATTGTTGTATATGTATGTAAAGGGATATTCTAATTTAATTATTTACTGTGTCCTTGAGAATAAGGATTTTCACTGTGTAAGGAAGGAGAGACAGATGAAATAGAGGCTAATAAGTAAAACATTCCATAGTTCTGAATTTGAACTGGAAATATCACTTTAAATTTAAGAAGTATCATATATACCAGGTCTGACAATGAAGTTCAGTGAACTTGTTGCAACGATGTTGCTAACCTTTTTTGACATCAGAAAGATGATTCATTATGAATTAGTACCAACTGGACAAACAGTTCACCAAGTTTACTATTTGGAAGTGCTGAAAAGGCTGCGTGAAAAAGTTAGATGACCTGAACTTTTTGCCAACAATTCATGGCTCTTGCTTCACGACAACGCACCAGCTCACACGGCACTGTCTGTGAGGGAGTTTTTAGCCAGTAAACAAGTAACTGTATTGGAACACCCTCCCTACTCACCTGATCTGGCCCCCAATGACTTCTTTCTTTACCTGAAGATAAAGGAAATATTGAAAGGAAGACATTTGATGATATTTAGGACATCAAGGGTAATGTGACGACAGATCTGATGGCCATTCCAGAAAGAGTTCCAAAATTGTTTGAAGGGTGGACTAGGTGCTGGGGTCACTGCATAGCTTCCCAAGGGGAGTGCTTTGAAAGTGACCATAGTGATATTCAGCAATGAGGTATGTAGCACTTTTTCTGGGATGAGTTTGCGAACTTAATTGTCCGACCTCATATATGTGGCTCTGTTTACTGAATTGGTCTACTAATAAAATGACCAATCCAGTGGTGACAAACTGCTAGTATTTAGATTGTTGTTTTGAAATGTCATTTCTTGCTTAAAGAAACCAGGGCTTCTGGGAGAAATGTCAGATTCCAATTCTGGGACAGGAAATTACAAAATGAACCTGGAACCTCATGTTCAGTCATGCTATCATCAGATAGCAAGAATGCTATTAAAGATTTACGAGGGTCGTGTCAAAGGCCTTAGGAGCCAATTTGAAGAGGTTCTCACTGGCCAAAGATGGAATAATTTGAATAGTAGTTGCAATCGATTGAAACCCAACACATGTTTCAAATCCACCAGTTCATGATGATATTATATTATAAAATAAAGCCTAATTATTTGCCACTGGGGAAATGATAGGAAATGAATTCATCATCTTGAAAACTGATAAATATAGGGAAAGAATCAAGCGTTTATCTTGCCTTCCCTATGTGAACTGGACCAAATTATAGATAAGGGGAAACATTTCATTATAAAAAATTCCACTTATTAATGAAAAGGAAGTAATAGAATTAGAACATCACCATTTTGGTTCCGTCAGTGTAATACCGGTTCTAGGCATTTGCTGCATTAGTATCTTTTACCTTCACTAAAAATAATAGACAGGAACATAATGAGCCTGTGTTGAGAGAACACACTACCACAGGGATAGAACAGGAGTCTGATTCAGCTTCTGAACCCAGCTGCTAAGTTGCAAGAAATACAGCCAGTCCTGCCATCTGTGTTCTTACAGATCTCTGTGCTATGTAAAATCAGGCAATGAAAACCACAGGACTTATGGCAAAAAGTGAGGTAAAAATACTTTCTCAGTGGCACATTAAAAAATAAGATAGTAACCTAATAAAAGCAGTAACACAGTTTTACATATACTATGTGGTCAAGAGACACATAAATACAACAATAAATAGGGCATTCGGCCTTGTAAACTCCCTGACTTTTGCGGAGGTCTCGTGGGAAGAATTGCAACTGGTGAGTGATTTTGAAGTGGTGGAAAAGGGTTCTCTCAAATCGGAGGCAAGTTGCAACACCAGATGTGACTCATAACACGGTGACCTAAGGTAGCAGGTGAGTGTCTGAGGTGTGTGTATTTCTCTGCAGCTCAGATCAGTTCAGCTGGGCGCAGTTTTCTACATTCACCTATGTTTCTCCGAGAGGAAACTGCACATAAGCAGGGGTGGACTTCTTACGCTCACGGCCCTCCCTAACATATCAGTCAAGGTGAAACAAGTGTGCATGTTCAACACAAGTGTTACAGCTGAACTGACAGGACAGAGAACAAATAAGTGTATTGAACTGCACCATGCATGTGCAATGGGCAAGCTCTAGACTAGGAGACACTCTAGAGATTAAATTGTTCAGGCTCATTAACAGATAAAGCGTAAGGAAAAGAAAGGGATAGAGGTAGAACCTATAGATTAAAAGAGATTTAAAAGGCATAACAAGACTAAACTATACTATCTAGAGATGCACACTTGGATGGTATAAGGGAGTATTGAGTACTCGCTTATGTAAAAGTTGGGGATGTGACTTTTGGGGGCAGAGAGAGACTTGATAAGGGACTCCAAGCAAGGCTGTCAAAGTTCTTTCTCTTGGCCTGAGTGGTGGTTAAAAGGGCATTTGCCTTATAATAACTAATAATAACTATACATTCGTGTTCTGTGGCTTTTTGTGTTTGTATTTTCATACAATGAAAAGACTTAAAAAAATAATACTGAACCAATGGCCCAGGTGAAAGGGAAAAGTAAAAGCTAGTTTCCTTGTAAATTCATGTGGAGGCAGCTTTATCAAATGAAACCATGCAAGTGACATCATTCATTTATTTCCTCATAAAACCTTACTACACTCTTAGTGCGGTGGCTATATGGTGCTAGGACCTTTGGAAACAAAGACAATGTGACCAAGTTTCCACCATCAAGCATTTTTGTATTTTTGTGCAGGCAGCTGTGTGAACAGATAAATGACAGGTGCTGTGCCAACTGCTATTACAGAGGAAGAACTGAGTGCTGTAGGATAGGAAAGAACAGCTGTCTAGGAGAGGGGTTGCGGCCCAGCACAGCTTATGAGTTCAGTCTTAAACTGAGTCGGAAAAGATATTCAAAGCTTTCCTGGCATCCTTAATCCCTGAGGGGATTCCATCATACCTCGCTACCCCACAGCTGTGGTCAGATCACCCCAGCTCTTTCAGCTAGGAGGCACAGCCTCAGACTGCACTTGGGCCTTCTGTCCAGGAGGAGACCGATCTCTTAGCCCATCTCTTCACCTGCCCCCTCTGGGCATCTCTGTGCCACCGTTGAATTTCCTTTGCTCCCATCCTTAGACTCTTGTGGGGATTTGGTGTCCAGATGGAGGCCTGGCTGTTGTCTGGGGCTCGGTGAGGCCCAGTGTGTTTAGGGACGCCTCTGTTTTTCAGTTTGTCTGGCAGGGCAGAATTAGAAATTCAGTAATCAATCAAGTAAAAAGGAGAGATGCTCCAGAAAGATGAATGACTATGGAAGAGAGACTGACTGGTACTCAAACCAGCTACAACTTGGGTTTCCCTCCTCCTTTCATCGCCCTGTGGAATGTTAAGACATGGACAGCCAGCACTTCATCCGCATTTCTCTCGTAGGACCCTGTTTCCATGAGATGCAGCATTAAAACTCAGGACGTGTTAAAAACAACTGCAACCACACGACTCACTTTTATTATTAAGCTTAACACAGCGAATTTAAAAGGATAAAAGAAATAATATATGATCTAATTAGATGATTATTTTGTAAGGTGGTTAATCTTTTTAACTTGAGGAAAGTTTTGCTTTGTTTTGAATCACAACTTTTAAAAATTGTGTTCCTAAATCCTATTTTGAATGTTAGAAGATGAATATTAACTCTTTTTTTATTTTTGTCCTTGTATTTTTTGTATAGTAATCCCAACCCTTCCTACTCTCAAAGGCTTGGATGGCTAGGGCTGATTAGAGAGAAAAGATAATTTTATATGAAGAGCAAAAGAAAAAAGTCATATATTTTTTAATACTGTATTCTTGTTACATTAACTAGACCCGTTTCTTAATATTAGCTTGTGCCCTAATTCACAAATGGACACATCACTTAAAATCTATTTGTCTAGGGGCGGCCAGATGGCTCAGTTGGTTAGAACGCGAGCTCTCATGACAAGGTTGCTGGTTCAATTCCCGCATGGGATGGTGGGCTGCGCCCCCTGCAACTAAAGATTGAAAACAATGACTGGACTTGGAGCTGAGCTGCGCCCTCCACAACTAGACTGAAGGACAACGACAATAAAAACAACAACAAAAAACTGTTTGTCTAATTCCCAGATCACCTAGTCTTTAAATGAAAGTGGACATTAATAAAAAGCACAGAGCCTGATGCATTGTCAGTATTCAATGCAACTAAAAGATGTACAAAAGTATTTTTTTTTATTAGAAACAAAACTGAAGATAATATGGTCTGGGTAGCTATTTAAGGGCTATTTATTTTTTTTAATTGTGAGATTTATCCTATATATAGAAGGTGCATATGTGCAATTAAAAGATAATTACAAAGCAAAGCCCCATATTACCATCCTTGTCAAGAAAGGAACACTGCCAGTGTGCCAGAAGCCCCCCATTTGCCCATCCTCATTCATAACTCCATCTCCCTCATAGAGGTAACCACCAGCCTGACTTTTTCCTTGCTTTTTCTGATAGTTTTGCTACCCATGTACGGATCCCTAAATAATATAGTTAAGTTATGCCTAGTTTTGATCTTTTATAAATGAAATCGTACGGTAGGCTTTCTTTATTATCTTCTTTCACTCATCACAGCCTATGAGATTTACCCATGTTATCTATAGCTGCAGTTCTCTCATTTTCACTGCTGTTTAATATTATAAATATACCGTAAGTATTTATCCATTCAAGTGTTTATGAACACTTGGCTATTCATTTCTCATATCACACACAATCAGCATATTTAAATATTTCATTAAAGCAGCAGTTTAAAAACTGCAGTAGATAAGCAAACTTTCATTTACTTTTCTATAGCAAGAAATAGCTGTTATTAAAATATGATGGTAAAATTAGAGCAGTAGGTTTAAAAATTGATATTGCAGGATTCAGGTCAGATGTCTACATGATATAATTGTCCTTAGAAAATTATATGGAAATGTCCCAAATTGTCTGATTATACTTTTGCCAGAGAAAATGCAAGGCAGTTTCCCAGAATGAGCTTTATTTATTTATTTATTTATTTATTTATTTATTATTTATTTATTTATTTATTTAAAGTGTGTTTTTCCAGGACTCATCAGCTCCAAGTCAAGTAGTTGTTTCAATCTAGTTGTGGAGGGGCCTATCAAACTGGCAACCTTGTTAAGAGCACCACTCTCTAACCAACTGTGCTAACCGGCGTCCCACGAGCTTTACTTTAAATAAATTCAGAAACTGATGTTTTCCCCGTAAATTCTTATTTCTATTTCAAACAAATAGTTATTTCACTCACGATGTTGCATGTTACAAATGATTCCAGTTTTAGCCACAGAGCAGTAACTACTACTCTATGTCGTCCTGTAAGTGGCAGAGGCAGGGAGGAACTCTTGAATCATAGACATTGTAGGGAGACGGTTCTGAGTGTCTACCATATCTTTTAAACTTCCTGAACTTTCTTTCATCCTTTATTGAAAGACCATGACCTAAAAATAAAATTTACTAATTATTCTGATTTAGCCAGCACTCAATTTTTTTTCATTTTCTTAATTTTGCCCAGCATTAAAAAAAAAAAATGTTTTTGTTCCTTCTACTTCAAAACTTTTTTGTGTGGATTGTTTAAATTTTTCCTTTCCACTCAGGGCTGCTGATAAAATTAAAATAACTTGTAATAGTTAATTATCCCAGTCGGTCATAGTGGGGGGAAAAGGGAAAAAAAAAAAAAGGTTGTTGATTTAAGAGTCAAGTTTTTTTTTATTGTCCTAAAAAAGTTATTTTGTGAGCAGACTAAATTTAAATTTTCTATGGAACTCAAGAGTGTTAAGTTCAGTACTCAGAACAGAACTCAGAATGCAGTTGGCATTCAATAAATATTTGTTGATTGAACAAAGGTTAAATTAAACCTGGGATTTTCAGTTTCCGTTTTAATATTGTTACTTACGGAAAAAATCTTTCTATTAATATAAATATACTATCAGGGTGGCCATTTTTCAATAAAACTTCTCTAAAGAAAAGATTTTATTTTGATCTCTATTATGCCGTTGGCTCCCATCTTTAAGTGGCAGATATGCTCC
This sequence comes from Rhinolophus hipposideros, assembly GCF_964194185.1. Classification (NCBI taxonomy): domain Eukaryota; kingdom Metazoa; phylum Chordata; class Mammalia; order Chiroptera; family Rhinolophidae; genus Rhinolophus; species Rhinolophus hipposideros. The sequence continues at coordinate 46,612,085 of NC_138049.1, forward strand.
TGCATAGCTGAGGGTCCACTTTATTTCCCAGTTGCCATCAGCAATTGCAATTTAAGAAAATCTTATTGACAGTCTTGTAAAGTTTATATGGGAAGGGTCACCACAGGTTGGTATTCTGGGCAAAAGCCCATCAGTACCTGTAGAGAGAGCAGGAAGGGAAGGGGTGGCTCTCCTCAGCCCCCTCCTCCACACCCCACCCATAGATGGGGTGCTTTCCTGGAGCAGGAACAAGCTGAATTCCACCCCAGGACTTTACCTGTGTTTGCACAGTCGCTGAGAGGTTTCCCTCTGCCCTGCCACCACTCCCAGTCTGGAAGCAGCACTGCATAGCCTTCGGTCCTTAAGTACCACAACAACCTTCTGTACTTCCATAATCAGTAACATAGTCATTTATTTTTCACACATTTTTTTTCCAAGTCAACACATTTTAAATGTGTAAGCTAGGAACTACCTAACCCTTTGAAAAACTTTCTTTCTGTCCCTTTATAGCAGTAGTTTTCAAATTGCCCTTTAAAGACTTCCACGAGGATACTGAAGAGGTATCCTGAGGAGATGGGAGGACTCTCAGCCATTTTATCTGTTTTATACGTGGGCTTTCACACGTGGGTACGTGGGTATCACTTTTTGAATAGGTATTATGATTAACTGCTTTAAACGTTCTCCCATAATCACAACTTTTTGGTTGAAGTGTGACAACTCTATACATTTTCTTTTCTGTTACTTACAGAATTTAAGAAAACTTAATCATAATATCTAAGAGCAAGGACAAACACCATTTTGTTAAAACACTTTGAATCTTTGCTTTGGGCATATTTTTACTCCATGTGATTTTCTGTGTAATTAGTGGGTTATTTCTCTCTTCCACTGAAATGAATATGGAGCATCAATGTGATTATATAGACTCCTTTGTACAAAAATGCTTTATTTGCATTTCATAAGCTTTCAAAGGTCTTTATTCAGGTTGCAATTTAAGCCATCACAGATATGGCTTAATTGCTTAGTTGGCATAGCTTTGAAACTTAAAATAAGAATAGTCAGCAATTGCAACTTAAGAAAATCTTATTGACAGTTAATATTCATATCTCTCAATTATTCCCAGAATTTTATAAAGTTACTGAATGAAAACTTTTACTGAATTTCTTTTCCACCCCTTCCATCTGTATTTTTGAGTTTGGAGACAAATCTTATTTTATGATGAAAACGGTGCTTCCTGAAAATTGTACAAAAAAAACAACAACATAACAACAGTGGTTACACTTGTTACACTTTAACTTGTTAACCTTATACCAAAAAAAAATAAAATAGTGATTTCTGTGTTCTGTCTGCAAAATCTTGGTCGATCCCTATAAGGATTGAGATTAAAATTTATTAAAAGACTACTAAAAATAAGTATAAATTCATTTCCTTTCATCATCAACATTTAAGGCCACACATATACCAGATAATGTACTAGGAGGCGTTGGGAGTAAAGCTATAATGAGATAAGACCCCTGCCTTCACACACTAGAGTGGAAACAACCATGTAAACAACATGATAAAGACCATAAAGAAAGTCTGTATAAGATGCAGTGAGGGGAAGGGTCATATCCATGAAAGCCTTCTTAAAGGATGCGTTTTAAATTATTACATTGGTAGTTGAACGAAATACTACTAACAAAACAGCACAATAAAATTTGTTGACTTTTATTCCTAAGCAAAGTGGGTGCTTCCTTTTACATTACTGATTTAAAGTACTTCCTTTTACATAATTAATTTTCTTAGTACATTTGTTTTTAGCAATGGTAATGATAAGCTAAATGTAAGTGCTCAAATAGTTCTAATAAGACTTTACAGCTTATCTTTTTTAACAGCTCAGTTGAGTGAAAGTAATATGAAACATTTAAAATATTTGCAATTTGGAACGTTTTGATAAATATGATTGAGAACCCTTGCTACCAAGTATTCTTTTTGAGCTTTATGTGTTACAATCAATCGAGATCATTGACATATTTTAATGACCTACTGCTTATTCTTTTCTAGATGAAAACTTTGCAGTTCCTCATAATAAAAGGGGAGTTCTTGGAATGGTCAACAAAGGCCGTCACACCAATGGGTCACAATTCTACATCACACTGCAAGCAGCACCCTATCTCGATAAAAAATATGTGGCTTTTGGGTACGTGCATTATATGTTTGCGTCTGTAACATTCACATGTGTAAAACTGGTTCAAAAAGATTTGGATAAGTATTATATGTAGTCTAAGGATAACTACAATAGAATTTAAAAACAAAAGCAATACAAATATAGACATTTATAAGAAGCTTGAGGTCTATTAAAAAAAAAACAGAAACCATTTAGGCACAGCCATTGTAATTGTTTATCCATCCATCCATCCATCCATCCATCCATCCATCCATCCATGCATCCATCCATCCATCCTCTCTATCTTCAGCCTCAAGGATATTACCAATTCTTAATTACCATAAGTAGTACCATAGTGCTTAATGTAGATATATTTAGATGCAGAAGTGGGGTGGAGCCATTTAAGTAATTGTCTAGAACACTGAAGAGGTAGATGAAAACAACCCAAGGTTCAAGTAACCTTTTCTTCCTGAATAATTTAAAATACGGGAATATCTCAGGTAATAATTATTACTAGAATATCATTAACAAGATGCTTATAGGCATGTGGACCTAAAATGGATGATGAATATACTTTTTATCACTTCAGTGTTTCATATCTCTATTTCATTATGAAGTGAATATAAGATGAAGCTTACTTTGTTCCCTGAAATGATGTAAATTGTTAGAATTTTCCTGAATAAGTATTAGATTATTGCAGTTACTTCATAGGGGATAATTGTTGACTCTTCATTCCATGAAGAATTCTCATGCCAGTGTTAATTTTAACCACAAATATCACATGTGGCCATCGAGCACTTGAAATGTGGCTAGTGCACCTGAAGAACTAGATTTTATTTCATTTTAATTAAATTTAAATAGCCACATGTGGCTAGAGGCTACCATATTGGGCAATGAAGGTGTAGAGGAACTCCTAGGATTTTGGAATTTGTTGGAAGATTGGTGCCATTCATCAAGATAGAGAATTCAAGGAGGAGGCTATGGGAGAGATCATTAATTCAGGATTGACAAGTTATGATTCAGAGTAAGATACCTATCTGACAGTGAGGTGGCAACTCCTGAATACCGGAAGTAGCTAGCTATTCAAGCTGGGCAAGGGCTGGAGACATGGCAGCTGAGTTGCAGCCAGACCAGAGTACCACCCCTCCCAGAACCACCTCTGGGCCTTATTTGTTCCCTTCTGCCTCCCTCCTGTCTGCCAAAATTCTGTTAAGTCTTAGGTCAGACACCTCCCCGATTACCAAAACCAAACTGCTTCTGTCCTCTTTGGCACATTGTGAACAGCACGAAGTAGGGACTGGGTCTCACTCATCTTACATCCTAACATCTTGTGGAGAGGTGCACACAGGAGGTGCTCATCCAGTGTTTGTGAATCCAACTTGGAGAACGGGTTTCACATTCTCTTTGGACACAGATGAATCTGTCCATTTATCCTCTGCTCCTCATCCTCAGAATGTACCTTGTGTCCTGCTCTGCATCATGGTTTCTAATCGATTGGGATGGCAAAAAACAGAGCCCAGAGGCAGACAGAGTGATGACTAGAGCATGGTCAGTGTCAGCACCAACTGTGTCCGTGTAAAGGTTCATGACATGGAAACCGCCCCTTCTCCTCAGCCACTGTCTCAACCAAGCATTGGCAGAGGGCACTGGTCCTATGTTTAGGACTGTCTTTTAGTTGAGAGGACCATCAGAAGTTGAACTCCACTCAAGCCACTAGCTCGTGGCCTACGAATGTCCACAGAGATCCAAATTAGCATGGCTTTGAACTGCCTTTTATTCATTTATCCAATGGATGTTGTTTAGATGCCTACTGTGTGCCAGGCATTGTATTAGGCATGAGAGAATCCGAAAAAATCAGAGAAGCATACAAATGAACGTCATATTTAACCCTGGTAACTCCTATACAGGAGAGGAGAGGAGGGGAACTTGACATAAGCAGGGGCTCTGGGACACTTCCCCAAGGAAGTGATGACTGAGCTATGATCTGCAGGAAGGCCAGGAGGTGACCAGGCAGGGAGGTGGTGTGACCAAAAGCAAAGGAGACAGCTGTGGCAGAAAGGGTTCGAGGTGCTACTGAGGGTCTGATAGCCAGTGTGGCTGGAGCAGAGAGAGCAGGGGAGCCTGCTGCAAGACAGCCCTGGAGGGGCGTGGGCAGGCCGGCCATGGGAGAGATGTGTGGACTTTATCATAAGGATAATGGGAAATTATTGAAGTGCTTTAAGCAGGGAGGTGAGATCAGATTTGCATTTTTTTAAGTTCATCCAGTGAGGATAACAGAATGGAAGGGTTTGAGACAGATGCTGGGGAACCATGGCAAAGTGGACACATTTAGAGCTATTTAAGGTATTTATGACAGACGTTAATTTCATTTGTAGGAAATACCCTTAGCTAAGCTAGATACACTCAATTTAGAAATGTGAGCTAAAGGTGAAGATTTATGACTGACTAAATTTTCCATTTTTAATTCTACATTAGGCAGTTGATTGAAGGAACAGAAGTTCTTCAACAACTGGAATTGGTTCCAACAGAGAATGAAAGACCAATACGACAATGTACAATTATTGGCAGTGGAGAGTATTAAGCCTGATTTTCATATCAATATTTTCTGACAATTTATTATGTATCTGATCAGCTGTTTCTAGATTTAATTAAACCTTGCTTGATAAAATTTAATTTGAAAGCTGAGGCAGATGCTGTAGGTTGGCTCTCCCAGCACCCAGGTTCTTCTCCATTTTCCTTTCTTGACTCTGCTGTACAGACAGACTATAAAAGCAAAATACTCAATTTTTCAGCCTCCTTTGCAGCTAGGAGTGGCCACAGGATACCATTCTGGCCGGTAAGACAGGAGCAGTATAGCAGTGGTCCTGCCTTCTCCCCTTCATCCAGTCTTTAATGCAGAGAGGCTGGGGCCAGGAAGGAAAGGCCGAGAGAACTGCAGAGATGTCAGCCCCACCTCTGGAGCTGCCAAACCAATACCAGCCACTGCCTATGTGTGGACTTCTTACTGTATGAGACAAATAGACCCCTGTTTATGTTACTGTTGGTTGAGTAGCCAAAACCATTCTTAGTTAAGCAGCAGCACCTAGTGGCCTTGGAAAATCCTAAAATATTTGTAACAGAATTTTGTTGTTTGTAACTACATTTCTGCCTTGAGAAACTAGGAGAAACAATAGAGAAAAAGAATTTATTGTAAAATTCCATTGTTTATACCCAGCATTCAGGAAAGGGTACACACATTGGCTGTTGTTATAGGACACGAATAGAATGCTTGTCTCTGAGCCATGCCAACCAAGGGTTTGGGTTCTCGTCCCCATGATGGTAACTCCTGAGATATTATTAGGGACCCAGCTTTATAAGCTGCTCTGTAATCGGAGATTCTCAAACTCATGTCACTGCAAGAACTTTGTCAACTAGACTGCTGGACTGTCCTTGACTACTCATTCTCTAGATGTGCATTCATTTAGCACTCTCCCCAGAGGCTGGGCACGAGTCAGTCATTTGGGAATCACAGCAAGACATGAAACTGGTTCAGCCACTGCCTTGTAGTCAATGGAGCGCTTGGCTCTGTTAGTGGTGACTTTGCATGTTGCCGCCACCACCACTGCCATTGGGCTCCTGCTCTGCCCAGAGTCTTGGTGCTTTCCTTGCTCTGAGCAGAGGGTTTGTCTTCAAAGATGATCCTTGAGCCAATCTGATAGAGACAGGTCTGTCATTGAATTGGGTCTTGCCGAAGGTAGGCATATGCTTTCCCCCCCACACACACACTTTTTGAAATGATTATAGAGTCATGGGAAGTTGCAAGAATACGACAGAGCATGCCTGTGTACCATTCACGCAGTTTCCCCAGTGGGCAGACCTTAGACAGCCATGGTAAATACAGAGGCAATTGACCTCGGTATGTGTGTGTGTTGTCATTTTATCATGTGTAGATTTGTGTGGCTGACACCACAATCAAGACACAACTTTTTCGGTGCCACAGAGACCTCCCTGGGGCTACTCCTTTATAGTCATACCTACTCCCCTCACCCCCGACCATCCCTACCTCCTGAAAACTGGCATATATACTTTTTTTGTTGTTAAATAGAAGCTCGTTGCTATATGGCATGTGGTTTTATACTAAAATCTGAGATGGATGAGGAGAATGCACACTACCTTTGTACATTCTCATTCTCTTGTACATGCACATTCTCAACTGACCCAGAGGCAGCGTAGTGTTAAAACGGTGTGTCCTAGAGCCAGACAGCCTGGGTTTCAGTCCTGGCTCTGCCATCTCTAGCTGCATGAACTCAGGCAAGAACTTCACTGTGCCTCTACCTCCTCATCTCAAAACAGCAGTACATACCACACAGGGCTGTTCAAGGAGTCAATAATTTGTTTACAGGACCTACTACAGGTAGGATTGTTCTACTGTAAGTGCGTAAATGTATGCTCAATAAATTACCAGTGGATAACCTTCAGAGTTGCCGAGGTCCTTGTATTTTTAAAAGCTTCTCAATGACTGATTAACAGCCAGACACTAAAGAAGAGCTGCCTCCTCTCCCTCTATGCTGAGCGTTTCAGCCAAGCTGAGTGCGCAGCCGCCAGGTCCTCTCTCTGGGCCTACGGATGGGTTTCTCTGGTCACACTGGTGACATCTCAAAGCGGGGGGAGCTGGACGTATCACGGGGACTCTCCCCAGCTAGTGACGCATGTGATGAATGGAACTGATGCTTTGCAGAGATCCTGGTTAAAACAAATTACAAGCATCAGTCATGTTACAACAAGCAGTGGGGCAATTCTTACTGGCAGTGAACCTGTATCATAAGACGTTAAGCATTTATGTGAAAGAACTGGGGTGTTTGCCTGGGGGTTAGAAACTGATTCCAGCTCCCTTTATTTTTCAGCATAGCTGCAATGTAAAGGTAGAACGCTGCAAACTTTCTAAAGGATGGCAGCAAGTTCATGGTCCCTGTGTTCCCTCTCACTTTCCACTTTCATGCTGTATGGAAACTTGAACCACAGCTCTATATATGCAGTGGTTTTTATTACCCCCACTTAAAGGTACACACAGTGATACTTCTGTATCAGAATGTATTCTGTATTTCAATGATTGGTTTGTTTAAATGTGTTGTTTGGAGAAACTGATTATTACCAAAGACTCAAAAACTTACCCCAATTAACTCCTAATATAAGACTGATTTAACCAAATCGAAAGACTTTGATTTAATTAAACAGAAGGAATTCTAGAATTTTTCAAATCTATGAATATGAGAGTAAAGGCATTCTGACGACTTATACAAAATGTTAGTTATGTGACCTTGTCCTAATTGTTGATATGGCAAAGTCAACTACATATGCTGTATCTTACACTAAAGCCGTGTTAGTAAGCGCTGTATGATATCTGGACGTTTCTCTTCATTTGGGAGAGTTGAGATAAACATTGAAAATTCTATCTAAAGAATTTGTTTGCTCCAACTGCAGTGCCAGTTATTTGTTAATGAATGGTCTGACACCCTCAGGATCCCATACTCTGAGGGTTTACACTTTACACATATTTTAATTAAGTTGTTTAAGTCCCAGCTATCTAGAAATGTGGCAGTCAAATCACTTAACTTTTCACTTTCCTCATTTGTAAAAAGAACAGAGAAGTAAAGAAGCTGTTAGTTCCCTTCTGGTTCTAATCACATTAGTGATTTTCTGAGTAAATTTATAAAATCAGTAACAATACTTTTATTTGTTTCGGCTTCAATTTCATTAGTAAAATGGTGGTACATCTATCTTATAGTGGTTGGAGGTTTAATTGAGATAATGTGAAGACACTTCTTATGATGCTTGACACATGGCAGATATTCAATAAAGTTTAGTTTTCCTTCTGGAATATCAACCCACAAAAGCCAATCAAGAAGACAGAATATCATCATCATCATTTTAAAAAACACCGAGTCCCTGTTATGCTCAGTATTAGCTATTCTAACACCATATTTTCAATTGACTGAATTAATCCATCCTCAAAATTAAAATTGATCTCTATTATACCTGGTGATACTCTCTCCTTTATAGAAACTCGTTTTTAAAACTACGTAGTGATTACGCTGTCTACTACCCTTCCCAACATGGAATCCCAACATAAAACTGGTAAGTCTAGTCAGTTCATATCTCAAATTTTATACATCCTACAAAATAGTCATAACAAACTCAATGGTAACATACAATATAGATGACAAAGTTTGGTATTTGATAGGGGGCTTTGAAAATGTGAGAAATCGTAGATTCTTTTTCTTCAGTGTGCATCAGAAATGCTTGTGCCTCTCAAAACACAGATTCCTAGGCTTCCCCCCAGTTTCTAATTCAGTGGGTCTGGAGTGGGCAGGAGAATTTGCATTGTTAACCTGTTCCACGTGTTGCTGATGCCGCTGGTCTGGAGACCACACGTCAAGAGCCACTGGAATGTATTAATATTAAAGACGTAGACCTAGATGAGAGACCTGTGGCATGCCGGTATGTGGCAGCAGGACGAAAGCTGTAAAACACTCAAGTGTGACGACAGAAGAGAATGAGGAAAGATGATGAACAAGAAACTGATTTTATCCAGGCAGCAGGGAGGTATGCAAACATTGACCAACCAGAAGGGACAGAGACGAGAGGCCTGGTGTAGGGACCTGGAGCTCCCTCCCGGCTGGGTGGGAAGTGAGCCCTCCAGCTGCTGGAGGAGAGGCAACATGGCAGTCTGGGGTCTCGGGGGAAGGACTGGAGACCCTTGGGCTCCCCAGGGCAGCACTCTCTACCAATCAATACAGAATCACTGGAGTATTTTAATAAGAACAATGTCCATTTGGGTGTGTTCTGGCTGAAAATCAGCTCTCCAAGACAAGGTTGGGAGGAGCGCCCCGGATGCCTGGGCACAGGGGGAAGTAGTAGCTAACGCAGGCTATCGGAAAGCTCGAACTTGGGGGTTGTTCCTAAGGAATGAGTTAGAAAAAAAGGCTTCTTTCTGTTTCTTAGAGGACTAAGAAATATCACACAAAAAGCTCTGGCACACCCAGCGTTTAGAGCAGAATGGAAATAAAAGTAAATGCGTCTCACGTGCCAACCTAGAGAATCTAGGCTGGGCTCCACGACTCCTGCACATCCAGGAGTCTTATGTTGTTTGTATCCTAACTTTACATTTCTAAAACAAAAGAATCCCAAAGAAACAAGTTTACAACAATATGTCTTGCTTGATATAATTTTGTGGACGGTTCACTATTAACTGTAGCAATGTAGGACGGCAGACTAGTTCTCCACAAGTAATACTGTAAAGCAATCTTAAACTTTCATAGGTGTACACATGTACACATGGATCTTGTTAAAATACAGATTGTGATTCAGGTCTGAGGTGAGGCCTGAGATTTTGCATTTCTAAGAAATTTTTAGGTGGTATGAATGATGTTCATGAACCACACTCTGAGAAGCAAAAGCAATGGTTTTCAACCTAAGTTGCAGCTTAGAAACACCTGGGGAGCTTTTAAAACTCTTGATGCCCAGGCCTTATTCCAAACAAATTAAATGAGTACCCAGGCATCAGAACTTCCCATGTGGTTCCTATGTTCAGCCAAGGTTGAGAACAACTGCTCTAAAATGTAACGCTCTTCTCTGAAACCCTGGAACAGTTATCAAAGAAATATCCACAAAGTGGAATGCCTCCTAATGAGAACATCTGTAGAATTTTATCAATCCTAATCACCGTGCTAATAGTAAGAATCTGAATATACAGCTTTAGCTTACGATTAATCTTTGATTCATTACAAACTTTCTCTAACTTTGTTGAAACGTATTTCAATATTACCCGAGGTTTCACACACGTTGTTAAAATTGTATTATAGATGCCAGTTCTTGCTCTGGCGTGGTGAAAAGGACTTTGGAAGTCTTCCTTGATTTGGCTCAACAGATACCACGTAAATAAAATAGCTGATGCTTTTCTAGTCTTCAAACGAGTGAAATGTCTCCTTACAAGGACTAACAAAAATCTGAGGACTAGAGATGAATACCTAGATGACAAATTGTAAAACAATGGCCCCCACAGGGGGGTGTGTTCATCCTACAATACACTGGGGTATGGGAAGAAAACAGAACTTCTATTATATTCTTAACCTTAAAAACAAAAAGTTGACTAGTGCCTTCATTTGGCCTGGGTATCAGACGGTCGTGTGCTAAATAAATAATGTGCGAGAGGCGTCCTGAGCGAGGAGACAGTTCACTGTTTGAAGGCTGATGATGAGACCTCCTTTATTCACTTGGCTGTACTCATGCTTCTGGCCATAGCTTGGATCAGTCAAAAATCATTGTTGTTTACATCTGAGCAAATCTCCCACTAGTGTAGTCATTGTAACAAATGTACATAGTCATCAGGGTACAGAAGGACCCCAGTGATTAGAATCTGGGGAGTTATAAAAGCTTTCAAATTTAGGCAAAAAAAAAAAAAAAAAAAGTAAAGCGCTGACAAGAGAAAAATTCCGAGATCTCCTAAATTAAATTACAGCCCGCTCCAGGGTGAGAGGAAGAGACATGGGAAATTAATCAGTTGACAGCAAAAGACTAAAACCCACAAAATACTACTCACATGTCTGAATGTACACTGAAACTTTGAATCGACTTCCAGTTAGCATCCTGCTGAGGCATAAACTTTCTGGAGGGTTGCCCACAACCAACAACTACTTCTTCCCATGGACTATTCACCTTTCCTAGAACTCCCTCTGCTTCACCTTTTCCTGCCAGCCCTTTCGTCTATAGCCAGTGTAAATTCTTTCCAAACAACTTATTTCTGTCTGCTTCAAACTCATTGCCTAAAAGCGCCCCCGTCAAGCTCATGACGGTACCCATATTTGTCTCCCCATAAAGCCCGGCTGCTGATGGCTCGGACTGCATGTCCCCGGCCTTGGTCCTTTTTCTGGTTAGCATATGCTTTCACAAGCCCTTTCTTTCAGTGCACATTTCGATCTCCAATGTTTTAACAGAGCTTACGCCGTCATCTTTTTTTGGTGTTTTCATAGCAAGGCGGATCTCACAAAACCTAATCACTGTCCGTGTGTGATTTTACTAGGGTAGACCGTGTACTTCATATTACCTGGGAAATACAAATAGGTGAAACCAGACATGACATGCTTAGCTCGCATCACCTAATTTTCACCGTGTCCCACAAGCAGGGACGCGCTCGCGGGCGCGTGGGAGACTGGGCACCAGAGGGCGCTCGCGCTCAGTGACAGCCGGAGCCGCGAGGAACGCGGACCAGCATCTCGGCATCCAGAGCTGACCCCAGGCGAGCAGTGTGCTTCGGTCGAGTCCCTTTTCTGAATCCGTTTCCTCCCTTGGAAAGTGGCGGTAGGAACAGAACAGATGGATTTCCAGCTCAGATCGTCTCTGATTCCCTGACGGTCGTGGTAGCATCGACTGGCCGCCGCTACCGCTGGCTGAAGGAGCAAGACATTCGGAAACGACGGCGTGCGGCTCTGGCTGGAAGGCAGAGACCCACTTCGGTAGTTCGGCGGCGCGGATCGGGAGCCCCGGCACCACGAGGCGTCCCCATTTCCCGGGGAGTTCACGGGGTCACACCCAGCAACATCGGCTTTCAAGCTGAACATCGCGGGTCCTACTGAGGATCTACGCGACACCGTGGGGACGCGGAAGCGCAGGTTTCACCGCTGCTCAGCTTCCAGGCGCAGCGCGTGGAAACAACTTCCGCCCGAGGACCTCGAGTGGGTGGAGGCCGCACCCGGCCCCGAGGTCACGTGGGGCAGTGGGCGGGCAGCCTCGCTAGTGGCTCGGGGGACGCCGCGCGCCACGTCATGCAGGCCGTCCCATCCAAGCCAAGGTGGGAGCGCTCGCTGTCACAGGAGCGGGAGAAAGCCCAGTGGCGTCCTGCGGGGAAATCTTAGGGCAAATGACAGCGTTTCCCGTATTCTTCCAGCTGCTTCACTCCTGAACAGCCGCTTTGAGGGACGGCCTCCCTCGGCTCCTTCTCGACACCCGTGTCTCCCCTCCCTTCGCGTTGCAGTTGGTCGCTCCCGCGCCCCGCCTCCGCTCCGCGGCGCCCACGCCCGCCGTGGCCTCGGGGCCCTCACGTGACCCGAGCGTGCGCCCGCGGGGGGAGCGGAGTCTGGGAGGCGGCGCCGCAGGGGACGGAGGGACCGACCGAGACGGGTGAGCCGCAGCTTCCGCCGGCACACCAGCGCGGAGGTCGCGATGTCTGGGCTCTGCCGCCAGCTGCTGTGGGCCGCCGCCGGCCTGGCCGCGCTCTGCGTGCTGACCGCGGCGCAGAACAGCTCGGTGGCCCCGAACGTGACTTCAGCGGCCCCCAGCACGCCAGCCCCGACGCCTCTGACGACCCTCGGGCCAGTCACCACTCCAGCACCAGGTGGGCGCCCGCCCCACTGGCTTCCTGGGCTTTCTCGCCCGCCTGCCTGGCGGAGCTGCCCTCCCTGCCCTCGGTGCGCGGGGGGCCGGGGCGGCGGAAACATGGCGGCCGGTCGGAGTCCAGCCGGGCCCGGCCCGGGGCGGCCGGCGTGGGGGGGCGCCCCGGCGGGAGGGGGCGGCCGAGCCCCGCTGGCCGTGACGCGGTGTCTGACCCCAGAGTGTCCCTGTCCGGCCTGCTTGACAGAATAAGAGAGCCTCGTATCCCCAGCCTCGTCGCAGGCGCGGACGAGTGGACGTGGCTGCCGCCTGCGGTGTCGGCGGTGGGTCGGTGGGGAGGCGACGCGCCTCCAAAGTTGGCGCTGAGACCGAACTCCTGCTCCCTGGGGCTAGTCATCCGCCCCCCCAGGTCCTCCGGAGAGGGGCACCTCCGCAAGTTGGCGAAACAGGGAGAGGGAAACGGAAGACCTTAATGTTCGCTGGCTCTCGGGCTTGCGTTGAACAAAATAAGTCGCCTGGGATTTAATTACGTTAATTTTGCGGAGAGGTAATGGGATATATCCGAGGTTTGAGCGTTTAAGTAAACCTTTACACCCCGTGCTACGTGCAAAGAACGGAAAGCACTCATTCGCGTCCCTAGTGCTTCGTACGTGTTTCTCGTAGTGTTTTAGGCTCCACCAGAAGGTAGGTGGTGACACCTGGGCGTTGGGTGGGGAGAAGGGAATTCCCGGGACCGTCTGTTGAGTAGGTTGTGAACCTGGGATTGGAACATGGGTCTGTCGATTTTCTAGAACACACCTTTTGTGAGGCTCGGCATTCAGCTGGTTGAGGCACACACTGAATTCTAAAGAGTAAATTGGCAGTGTCGTGACAATGCAAAAAAAAAAAGTACGGAAGTTAAATTCGAAATAGTAAGGTAGAACCCTAGATACATAACACCTGAAATCTAGTGTGATTGGTTATTTCGGTTAATATTGGGTAAGGAGAACTGGCATCTTGACGGGAGAATGTCTGGGTTTTACCTTGATATCTTTTTTTCAGGCTGATCATGTTTTACAATGTCTCTTACCCAGTTTTTGCGTTTTATACAAGTTTTTAAAAAATATGCAGTAAACTTAAATGTTATTTGTTTGATTCAGAAAGATGTAACGGTAAAATTCAGAAATTTTTAAATGAAGGGACATTGCAGTACAATACTGGAAATTCTAACTGCACTGTTTTTAAGATGATAGAACAGAATATGTTCTACCTCCTGGTTTATGTGGAAGTTTCCTCTTAGAATTGTAGTTTTGAGGGCTTTCTTGGGTTTTGTTTTTTTCCAAAGAGAAGCTTGGAAATACCAAGTTAATTGCTTTTGTGTAATTTAAATGCGTGAAAGGAGATGATGTGTTTTTTCTGTAAGTAGTAGTTGGATAAGCTGCAGTTGGAAAGGTAGCAAGTTTAGTTCGTTGTAAATATCATTCACTATGCTACCCAAACATTCATCATCAAACACAAAAGATTTTAAACTGAGTTTTTATCTGTATACAAACCTCTGAAGAATTTATTTCTGCTTTGTGACCTATCCCCTCAGGGTACCATGTATGTCCCAGTCTAATGAATACTAATGATAAAGTATTGAAATGCAATGTCTCTGTGCAGAACTATTTTTTTTTTTTTTTTTTTTTTTTAGGTATGGAGAAAGCTAACGAGAATGTTTTTTGGAGGCATCTAGCTTCTAGGAAAATGGATAGAGCCCAATTCTACAGTCCATTTGTTTGTCCAGATACTGAATTGTAATTGGCCTTCTTTGAAGTCTTGTTTCTGGGCCATTTGGCTTAAATTATTGAGAAAGACCTTGCTAACTTGTTAAATTACATGTACATAAATATAGCCCCCTTCAAATGTGTTGTCTATTTACCCTTCAGTCATGGAGGACCCTGAAAAGAGTAGATCAGTTAAGAATGATGAATCTGGTTTTTTCCAGAATGGGTGTCATCAGAACTTGGGTTCAACCTGTAATACATCTTTATTACTCTTAAAAATTTTAGTGTCTCATCTGATGTTTTGGGGCAGTGATTTTTCTGTGTGTATTGTTGGCCTTACAGTCTTTTTTCCCCCAATACTTTTATTTTTTTAAGGATGCTTTAAAATGCCTCAAGAAATCCTGAGTGTCTTTGAAATAGTTGTCCTGTAAAAAAAAAAAAAAAAAAAAAAAAAAAGGTTGTTTAGGTACGTACCATGAAGTACTGAGCGTTCCCACTCGCTTATTTTCCCCCCTTTGTTTTGACTTGACATTTGGCTTCATATGTCGTTTAAAATGATGGGAATTTCTTAGCCAGTTTATAAAGATGTTTTTGTTTTGTGTGTGTGTGTGTTTAAAAAAAATCACATGAAATCTACCCTCTTAACAAATTTTTAAGTGTACAATGTTCACTATAAGCAGAATGATGTACAGAGGATCTCTAGAACTTTTCATCTTGCGTGAAACTTTATACTCATTGAACAGCAATTCTCCCATTTCCCCTCTCCCCAGCCCGTGGCAACCACCTTTCTACTTTTTGCTTCTGCGTTTGACTATGTTAGATACTTCTTATAAGTGGAGTCATGCAGTATTTGTCTTTCTGTGACTGGCTAATTTCACTTAGAATAGTTTCTTCAAGGACCATCCATGATGTAGTGTATGACAGGATTCCCCCTTTTTAGTGGATGAATAATATTCCATTGCACATAACACATGTTCTTTACCCATTCATCTGTCAATAGGCTATAAAGTTTTACCATTTCTCTGAATTAGTAACTCTGATACTGGATGTAATGCTTACTGTTGTTTAAAAAAGATAAGTAATACAAATGCAAAATTAGATGCCAAGTAATTGATTGCATACATCTCCCTCACCCCAGAAATCTGTGAACATCACAACAGCTGTGTTTCCTGTGTTAATGTGAGCTCTGAGACTGCTAATACCTGCTTTTGGATGGAATGTAAAGAAGGTAAGAAACTTGGGATTGTTTTAATTTTGAGAATGCAAAACTATTTGGTTATAACATTTAAAAATACAATACAGGATATTCTTGAACATTTGAAAATTATGTAGGACATTTAGGACAGTGCACTATTTATTTTGCAAATCAAATAACTTTTCCTTTAAAGTGCCAATTGCTTAACACTTCCCCCTAAAATTATTTCCTCTGTCTCCCATTTCCTCCTACCTTTAATTCCTTAGACTTGACTGTTAAGGTTCAATAGTTTTAAAGAAAGAGATTTTAGATCTTTAGAGGATACACTGAAATTAGCTGTGAAAGAAAGTTGTGAAAATTTCCACTGAAAACTTCTGCAGAAAAATATTTGAGGCATTTATCTTCAATATGCTCTGTCCTGCTAGGTGAACTTTAAAGAGACCTTGTGAAACTTGGATACTTAGATATGGGAGAAGAATGAGGTGAAAAGAGAGTTGATTCTTTCTTGTGCTTTTGTTAAGTTTTAATGTTACTTTTAACTGAGGGATGAAGAGTTAGATGGAGATAACTTTGAAATGCCGATAAGGTTTTTGCTAGAACCATAGGATTACAGCATATTCTGTTTTCTTCATGTAAGTTGATTGTATTTTTTTTCTTATAAGTAAAACTATCAGTTTTTTTATATATATAAAGAAATAGCCAAAGCTACATGTTAGACTTATTTGTTCTTCATTGAAAAATTTAAGCGCTCTGGAAATTATATCACTAGCTTAATTTGGGGTTAAGTTTACTTTTTTGTTGTATAAGACTCACTTTTTTTCTTTTAAGGTCATAACATGGAATTTAAAAGTGCACCCCTCCATGTTTGGCAGAGTTGGCAAGTTTTAGAGATTAAATGTCCTACCCATACTCTTGCTATAAGTGTCCATCTAGGCAGTCAGTTTTAGAAAGTGTAGAAGACTAATGCAGAGATCTGGAACAGAGGACTTATTGCCACCATCAGGGCACCGCCCCTGTTTGCTAAGCCTTTATTATATCCTGACAGTTGTTCCTACTGACTCAGCCCTCTTATGGATTCTAGCAGTCTTCCTTGTATGGTAGCCATACCACAATTCTGAGATCTAAGTGTTTCTGATTTATCTGTTCAATGTGTTCATGTGGATTTTAAAAGAATAATATTTGGAGAGATCCTGCGTAATATTTCTGAAACTGGGAAAAAGAATTACAGCATTTTGTTGGTCAGTGGATGGACTTTCACAGTGTTTATGCCTCAGTTTGCTGTTTGGAAGCAATTATGGAGCTTAGTAACAAAGTCAAAGATAATATAAGTGAGTAATTGGTGCTGTTTATCTTTTTTATTTCATAACAGGTAAAAGCTACTGTTCACATAATTCAACAACAACTAGTTGCCAGGTGGTGAACGGAACAGATTTCTGTGCTGGTAAGTATTCACATCGGTTGCTGGGGAAGGTGGCTACAGCCTGGTGAGGAAGACCATTGCTTCCGGAAGTCTGATTTCACTATTTGGTTTGAAGCATTTCCATAATTCTAATCTTGTTAGAAATTTGAATATGAATAGTATATTTATATTGATTGCTAAAAGGACAATGTTTTGAAGCGTGGTTTAGTGATTTGGCTATATTGTGGAATGCTATAAGTACAGATGCTATTTCCTTTACTTTTTTCCCCCCGTTTTTCTAGAAACTCATTGTAGTGTAGCCCCTCTCTTTATTTGCCGGGAGAACCTTGTTCTGGCACTTACTTGGGTATGATACTGGTGATTGTCAGTCTCCAGCATAGTTTGTCCTGTGGTTAAATGAATCTTCTCTGTATTCATCCATTTTATGGAATTCAATTTGAGGAACTTCATTACATTTTAACATTTACTCTTTGCCTGGGAAATAGTTAAAATTCTTAGCTGAAACAGCTGATTTTTCTAAGAAGACTCTAATAAGAAAGTCAAACTCCTAATTTGGTACGTAGATAAAAAATAGAGCAAAAGGTTTTTTTGGAGAGTGTCCGTAACCTTGAAAGACTACCTATAACTATTTAATTTTGGTAGGAGTTTCCCCATCTCAACTTGAACTTTGTGACTGAAAATTTCATTATTATGAGATCAGTTACAACCTACGTAGAGTGCATGACATGATGTAGGTGGTAAATGAACAAACACTTTAATAGTTATTTTAATGTGTGTTAGAAAAAGCTGGTAACTATACCAGACCTATGATTTCATGATAACATTGCTTAGAGACAAGAGTAAAACATTTTGAGACATTACGGAAAAACTGAACAAGTAATTGTACTTATTTGATGATGTGTCAGTTAGAATTAGTTTTGGCTATGAAGGGACACAAAACCAAAAATTACAATGGTTTCAGAAATAGACTTACGTTGCTGTCATGTAGAGGAAGTCTAGGTTCAGGTGCAGCTAGAGGGCTACAGTAGCAGCTCTACAACTGTTAGGGACCCAGGTTTCTTCTGGGTTTTTACTGTCATTACTCAAAAATGGCTTCGACCTTATTATCCTCCAAGGTAAGTTCTCATCTTTCAGCCATCTGATTGGTTTTTCTGCCTGCAGGAAGACTAAGGTAAGAGAGAGGCCCATATCTTCCTTATACGTACTTCCTAGAAGTTACACGTGGTAGAAGTTACCTAGCTGTAGGGGAAGCTAAGAAAAGTCTCTGCTGGGGAGAGGGAAATAAATGTCACTGAAAATTGGAGCTTCTGTTTCTAAAGAAGGGGAGACCAATATTGGGTGAGAGCAGCTGTCAGTCTCCTTGACAGGTGTACTCAAATGACTGCAGGTTAGGAAATAGTGTTATAGATAATGATATTTTAGACATCTTTGACTTACAAGTTTGTTTGTTTTTTAAATAGCACCCACGATTGCTCCTTTGCCAACCAATTCTACAGGTAATACAAGATAATTGACTCTTTCCTTCTTTTCCTCCTTTCAAGATATTTAAGAATTCTTGATGGATAGCGTTTTTGTAATTAAAGACCTAAATGTGTTAGTACAATTTTAAAAATTAGTAGACATATTTAATCTTGGACCACGTAATTACATTAATGTGTACTGTTTGTGACAGTGACAAACAACTTCAGTATTTCACATTCATTGAATCTGAGTGGATTTGCTGCAGCTTTGTACATTGAATCTGCAAACTATTTTTTGTGGGTTTTGTGGAAAACTTGGGAAATACAAAAGCCTAAAGGAAATTAAAATTCCCTATAATTCTCATATCCAGAGGTAGACCAAAACGTTTTAAGTGATTTAAGTTTTCTAGTCTTTTCTATGTGTATATCTAAATAAATAAACTTAATATGAAATTGGATAATGTGTACCTGCACATTTGAATTATTTCCCTTTTACTGCAAGCATTGTCGTACACACTTTACCCATCCTGTTCTTGATTGAATAGTTAGGTTGGAACATCTTATAGGGAAATACTTGCTGTCATCTCTGATAGGATTGATTCGAACAGCATTCCTAAGTCAGAGGATATGATTATTATAAGTCTCAATACCGATTGCTTTCCAGAAAGATATACTTTTCATTCCCATCAACAACTTGAAAGTTCCTTGCCACATCTTCAATAGCATTAGATAGTATCTCCTTTTAAAAATCTTCACTAATTTGATAGGAAGAGTAAATAATTAAAAACATCTTCTCCAGTACAAGTACTAGGCTAGATGGTAGGGATACAGAGACAGAGTGAGACAGCATTTTCACAGAAGGAACTGTGAAAGAGGTAGGGAAGCACAGTGTGTTACGGAATTTGTAGGAAGGTGTGTGTGTTGAGTAGCGTGGCATATGTGGTGACAGCTTCTTGAAGATGTTAACTGACCGAGTCTTGAAATTGCCCTGGAAAGAGAATGAGGAGAGTTTCCCAAGCGGAGTAGGGTGATCACCACATGTGAAGTGGATGTAAAAGAGTGTGATGAGGTCAGGGAATTGCATTTGGAGTGTTCAGTACGAGGAAGGGAAGAGTGAAGCTGACCAATCTACTAGTCAAGAGCCATATTTGAAGCATGTAGGTCATATGATGAGACTGGATTTTAATAAAATGACTTATTCTGACAATGCGGAACAGAGATTGGAAGGAAAGGAGAGTGAACACAGCGATTGCATAACTTGTTGCAGTAATGGAAGAGTTGCAGATGTATGCAAATAGGCCTAGGAAATAGAAGGCAGAGGACGTGGAGATTGAAGTGATGGGAGAGTTCTCAGCTAAAGGTACAGCTAATCAGTGGAGGCAGTAGTGCAGTCCACTGGGGCAACTCTTAGGTGAATAGGGTTTGAGGGCCCAACTCTGAGGAACGATAATGTCTAAGGGGTGGGAAGAGGATTGGAGAGGAACTGAAAAGTGAGAAAGCCCAGAGAAGAATGGCACAGGAACGGTGCGTGTGTGTTTTAGTTGTAGTTTTTCAGAGGAAGGAGTGGGCACGTGCTGTAACAAGGACAAAAACTCATTTTGACAGACTTAGGCGGTGTGAGCGAGCTTGTACCAGCTGGTGCTGGGTAGGGTGCATAGCTTTTTCAAAGGCACGGTCAGTGATACCATGTTGGTAGCTTGAATTACGGCTACAGTGGAAATAGTCACACCATCTGCAAGTGCTACGAAACTTATTTTGGAGAGCACACAGTGGTGTGCTCATAAACCTTCAGCATCCATTAGAAGTCATTGGTTAGGAGGGTATTAAAGGTTGCTTAAAGCGGAGATGTTGAGAGAAAACTAATTTCCAGAAGGTGGGGTGTGAACAGCAAGGGACAGAGAGGGAAATGATTTCCCCCAAACCGTTGTTGGTCCACTTTTCATTTTTTTCCTTGAGTCTTGATGTAATTTCTCCTGCTTGCTGTACCCTGGGTTCTCCTGTGAACTACCATGAGTCTCTTTTGTTTTCTCTGTTTCTGTAAAGAAAGCTAGGGCTTGCTGGCAGAAAATGCATCAGTTGAATGACAGTTAATGGTTAAAACAACAAGTTTTATAAATATTAAAAACATAAATATAAATAATACACTAGAATGACTAAATTATGTCAGAAATGTAGAGGAAAACATATTAAGTGGAGAATAAACCATACTAGGTAGTTCTAGTACTAGTTTTTTGTTATATACATGCCTAGAAAAATAGCTGGCAGGAAAAAACATGTTAACCAGAGTGATGAGGTTACTTAAATGTTTTTACTGTATTTTCTAAATTTTCTATCACCAATAGCAGTTTTTATAACCTATGAATTATTTTTTTAAATGAAAGGAACTTATAGTAGGTCAGTGGACGTATATTTCCGAAGTAGTGCCTGGTTTTGAAAACTGTTAATGTAGTACTTTAGTGAAAAGTAGAAGTGTGTAAATGTTTTGCTCATTTACAAAAAAAGAATTAATTACTATATTCAGAGGGTGGGGAGTGAGAACTAAATAGTAAATTTGTGAATTTTTCCCCTAACATTGTCAGACAAAATTAGTAATACGTTACAAGTTTGAAAAATAATTTGATATGTGTTTAATTTGTGAAGTATAATTTTTTGCAGTTATGCAGAATGTATAGGGAACAAAAACTTCAAAGGGATTATAAATCTTAAAATAATCACACCCTCTAACCTGGGGATTCTGTGTAGGGATCAGTCCTATCAGATGAGAGCGAATGTTTCCCTGTAAGATGTTCTTAGCATGGAGGAGTGAGAGGTGACCTAACTGTCCACCTAGAGCAGGGTGGGTAAAATGTGCAGCAGTGAGAAAGAAACGGACACCAAGGTATGTGCAGACATCCATCCGTGTTATTCCTTTATTGGTATCCATCAATAGTGTCAGTACTAAGGGAAGTCTCTTAGTGTAGTGCTTTAGTTCCTAAAATGTTACAGTTGGTCTCTTCCTATGAGTGCACATTTCTTTAGAGGCATCATCAGATCATTATTTGAGCTCTTGTAGTAGGGTAGACTAGAGTTGACCTAAACTTGGGCTCTTTTAATCTAAAATGGGGGAAACTATGGCCCCAGGACACCTGTTCTTACAAATAAAATTTTATGGAAACACAACCATGCCCACTTATTTGCATGTTGTCTTTGGCTGTTTTTGCACCACGGAGCTCACAAAGCCTAAAATAGTTACTTTCTGCCACTTTAAGAAAACTTTGCCCACCCCCTGAAATGAAGATAAGCCCATCTTGATACCTATGTAAGAAAGACTGAGTTGCACTTGTTTCTAAGCTTGACTCTAAGTTAATAGTTTTTGTCTTAGAAGCGGTTTTATAAAGAACCTTTAGTTCTCTCACCTGAACACTGATTATTGCCTTTTTGTGTGTCTTTTTGCAAACTTTATCCAGGTGTATATATTGATTTTACATATAGATGTTAATTAACATGGATACAATTTTATTATTGCTTAATGTTATAAAATACATTTAAAAGCTAGTATTCTGGATGTGTAGGTTATGCTAATGAACCATTAACCGAAATTTGGTCTTTATTCTCTAAGAAATTGAAAGCATGTTGAAGTTGGTGGCATTATTTTAAAAAGACATAATAGATGCTAGATGACTGATAAGTTTAGAAATTAAACTTTTTAATACATTTTTTTTTTTTACATTCCAGCTAAAACCACAACTAAGCCTTCCTCTCCCACAACTGTTGTGCCAGGTAATTGAGGTTTTTAATACTAACTCTGAGGTAGGATGTGTGTGTACTGTTGCCTTTTACTATTTCTGCCATCCTTTTCCAGGTTTTTTCATGAATGGTTATGAACTGAAACTCATCTCTTATATTTAGAGGACTATAATAGTTGGCCGTTAAATCAATAATGATGAGTTTGCTGAGTCCTCTTTTAGTTTTTTAATATGTAACTGTATTTGGCATTATACGTTGGAATTAAATGATAATTTTTCCCCCAAACCCTTTTAGTACAACTTGTAGGTGAAATCTAATTTCTTTTCATAGTAATTTGAGTGAAGATAATATAGCTAGCCTTTTTACTGAGAAATACGTAAAAAGCCAGATCACCAAACATGCACCTTAGCCATATTTCTTACCCTTTCTTAAATTCCTTTATAACTCTTGAAAGTGCATGTGAAAATTAACTTCTTACTAATGATTTGACATGTTACATACTAAGTTATATTTAGGTTATGCCATAGGACATAGTAGGTACACAGGTTAGGAATCCTTCTCTCTATTCATGTTTAAAATACTATTGTTTTGATTCTGATGAATCTTTTATAATTTCTGGATTCTTTTGGCTTCATTCTTGTGCTACCTTTCTCTCAGTTTCAATGAAGCAATCCTGTCTTGACAAGAAGAAATACAGAACAGTAGTAATTAATTTTAAGGCAGGCCAACTTATTGTACAGCTACCAGAACCATTGTTTATTTGATAATTCTGTTTGAGAAAGAGTAAAATTTCTTCTAAGTACGAAAAATTGCTTTTTATTAAAGTGGATGGTGCTCCATTTGAAATGTTTTACTCCCTGAAAGGAATTTTTGTTTTGTTTCTTCTTGAAACATTTCACTCCCTGAAAAGGAATTCAAATTTTTATGCTGTTTTTCCCTCATGACTTGGTAATACTTTCTCATAATGTAAAATCTGCAGAGTAAGATTTAAGATACCTTTAATAACAAGTTCTTTTGCTTGTTGGAGTTATAAATTGCAGATGCTTAAGATCATTTTTGTAATTTGAAAAATTGCAACCAAATTTATTTACCTTATATATTTAGTAAAATTCAAAAGTTGTATGAATTTTCAGCACAAATATTAATATTTACTCCAGCAATTAAGTAAAAATATATAGTCTGAAGAATTGCAAATTTTTAAAGTACTTCAGATGTTCCCAGGGCATAATTTATAAACCAGGAGAGTCTTTTTCTGCCATTTTTATTTTTGAAATTGTATAGCTGCATTGACCACTTGATATCACTGGATGGAATGAAGAATAGGATTGATAAATAATTGTCTTCCTCAATTAGAGATGAATTCTAGCTGTAAAGACTTGACTCAAAAGGAAATACTTTATAGAATTTAACACTTGGCAAAATAGGAGCTCAGGTGGGTCTTGAAATTATAATAGAAGATCATAAGATTTATTACCTTTATTTCTTCTGTCCTAACAGGTACAACTAATACCACTTTAACTCCAACTTCACAACCTATACGGAAGTCTACCTTTGATGCAGCCAGTTTCATTGGAGGAATTGTCCTTGTCTTGGGTGTACAGGCTGTAATTTTCTTTCTCTATAAATTCTGCAAATCAAAAGAACGAAACTACCACACTCTGTAAACAGACCCATTAAATTAACAAGGACTGGCGTATAACTCACTGAAACCAAAATACTATCTTTCAAGATATCCCACATGGAAGACGCTATTTCAGGATCTTTAAATTTTCCAAGGATGCATATAGGATATTTTGGAACATCGTCCTTGAAGAAAAATCAGTTAAATCATTTTGCTCAACAGGAATATTTAAATTACTCTGCATGAATCCTGTGGCTGTCTTCTTTTATTTTAAATGGCTGCTGCTGTGGGATTATGTTCTTTTTTCTTGACATGCCAAATGTAACTATAAGTGATGGAAAACGTTGTCCTGCGCAGAAAACCTCATGACTCTTTTGGCAGTTTAAATTTAGTCATTTTTAAAGCCTGAAAGCTGCATTATTTTCATCCTAACTCAGGATGTAGTTTAGTGACCAGAATTGAGAAGAATGTGCCAAATGAGCATCAGTCAGATGGATTTGGGGCTGTCATTTCAAAAGTGGAGTAAATTTTTAAATTCAGTATCCTAAGAGTAACTATCCTTAGAGTAAAATTTTGTGCTTGGTAACAGTTATTTTTTCTACATTAGAAATAAGATGCCACATAGGGAATTACATTCCAGATTTAAAGAAAGGAAAGAATACAAACCATTAAAGTATAACAGGTTATTGTTAATACTTGTAAAGCACCTTATATCATTGAGAAAATAAAGAACAGTGCCTTAAAAGACAGAGTGAAAGGTACACTGTAACTTAAAATGTTTGTGATTTGTCGTTTCTCATTAAGGAAGGTAAACGTTTGGTCTGAGGATGTAACTGTTGACGTGAGCAGTAGTAAACTTGCTTTTAGATGACACACTTAGTATTTAATTGAAAACCTATTTTATTTTAGACCTGAGTAACTTAAGCTAAAGGATGTTATGCAAAGTTGAAAGCCTTCAGATATTGAACCTCCCAACAATTTTCTTACGGCTGTTAAAAAATATATAGAGATAAATTGATTTAATTATATTTTCCTTTGTACTTCAAAAAAGTATCCTAACACTGTTGTACCTCAAAAGGATTTTCTTGAAAAGTCACTTCTTTCATTAAGCAAAAAGGAAATGATAAGTTGTTTTAGAATCATTTACTAACTCTTTAAGTGAGACAGTTATTTTGAGACTGTAAATATGACCAGTGTAATTTCAGAAAATTGAAGAATTTTTGGTTGATCAGATTATGGTAGATGTTTAATGATGATTGATTGCCCTGGATAAACGGATTGTGCTTTCTCTTTTATTCCTCTCTCATCCTTCCTTCTTAGTTTTAATTCCCGCAGTATAGTAAGCATGCGTACTTTTATTTCTTTAGTTTTCTTAGTTTTAGAAGGATACTTCTTGCCTTTGACATGCTGGGTTAGTTTCAGAGGCTTAAATTAGTTTAAAATGAGCTCTTTTCTAGATCAAGAAAGTTTTTTTGTTTTGTTTTAGTTTATTAGCCTATAGTGGCTGAGTTTAGCCCTTGGTTTTCAGTATTTTATAGTAGTAATGACAGGTTGCTTTGGTCAATTTCATCAGCCAAAATTCCTTGCATTTAGATAGAGGTTCTTAAAATGAAGATTTACTGTTTTTTTTGTTACTTGCTGGTACAGTTCAAGTTTGTTTTACTTGCACATTTGTACATACACGTAATGTTTTCAAGTGCCTTAATTGTTTAAAATCTCTGGCTTCAAAGGTTTTTGGGAAAAGGTTACTTCACATTTTTGTGTTTTCTTGAGTAGTAATCTAGGTACCTCACAAGAAATTTTTATTATGGTGCCATGGCTGTTAGTTTTTAGTGAGTGCTATAACATACAAGATTCATTTGAAAGTATGCAGAATTTTCATTCCTCCCAAAGTGGCAAAAATTAGCTATAGTGGCATAATTGTCATTTACCTAGATACGAATACCTTGTCACACATTAATGTCAACACACAGCAATTTTTGTGAAAGAAAATGTAGCTGATGAAGTGTCTCATTTTCTGTCATGTTGAATACTGCTCTAACAACAAAATCATATGAAACCAGTTAGATTTTGCAAGACGAGCTCTTCCAACAGAACTCACAGCCTGACCTCCCTTTCTTTTAGCAGTTTAGTATCTGGAGCCATTAATAATTTTTGGGTTTTTTTAATCCAGAAGGTATATAGAAACCTTTTCAGATTTTTCATCTGATTTGTTCATGCAGATGTAGTTATATCAAAATACCTTATTTTACCTTAAGATATTTGTTGCACAGGCAGACACTGCTGTATTTAGAAATTTCTATTTCAGTTCATTAAAAACTGCAAAACCAATCTGTATCATGTTATCACTGATTTTAAATAAATCTACATGTTTATTGAATCAGTCTGTTCTTTTTATTAACTGAAGTATGTTTTTGCTTTTTAATTATGACATTTAATGCTAGTGAATTTATTAGTCTGTTTGGGGATGGGTTGTCTATTCAATTTTTATTGTTTGCCAAGACCAGCACATAGTAACTAAGGTACATATTCATCAGTGGAGAACAGAGCCTTAGAAATGATAGCTGGAGGGAGGACTTGGTATGCCTGTGTGAGTGACGCAAGTTGGTCTTCCACAAAACAATAGAAATTCACTTAGGCTCTACTAAGTAACGAATTTATGAGACTACTATTTGTTATAAATCTGAAGGGCTTATTTGTAACTGCCTTTTTAGTTCAGATTACATGTAAAGTAAAATTGGGCTTCTGTTTCAGTACTCTTGGTATAAATATCTAGTACTAAGCCACATGCTAGTATGTGAAATCAGGTACTTTAGGTCCATGTTTTGGCTAAGATTGTATTAAATCATAGAATTTGGACTAAAAAGAGAGAATACTCCCCTATAAGCTTTAAAACCCAGAAGAGTGGACTCAGTAATTTTGCCGTAGATATTAGGAACTTTTGGTTTCATATCAGCCTTATATACTGTGAAGTTTGGTAAATATAAAACTGCCAAGCTCGAAGTTGCCTAAAATGTTGCTAGAGGCAAATTATTTGAAAAGAATGGGGTTCAAAATAGTTTCTTTAGATAATGCAGTCCTATATACTTAACACCCATGTAATTACCATTTCTTGTGTTCTCCGTTATTTTACTACCGATAATTTACCTTGTGCCTATAGAATGTTCTTTAACCTTTAACATTTCTAGTTATGATGGTACAGATATTGTTGATGAATTCTGAGTTTCTGTGTCTGCCTTTGTTTTTGAAAGTTGTTTTTATTGGATATAGAATTCTAAGTTGACTTTATTTGCTTTCAGCAGTTGAATGATGGCCCACCGTCTTCTCATATTGTGTCCCATGAGGAATCTTTCATCTTTGTCTTGTTTTCCTCTGTATATAACATGTTTTTTTCCTCTATTGCCTTTTAAGATTTTTCTCTTTATCACTGGTTTTGAGCAATTTAATTATGATTGCTATATGTCGCGTCCCGCGCAACAAGGGCAGTGAGGAGGCGAGAAGGGGCGGTTTGGGTTAAGTTTTTAAGAAAGAAACAAACAGAGACTTAATGCTGTTAAATCTCTCCGAAGGCCAGGGGTCTCTCAGTCTCAGAGGACTGGAGCCCTGAACAAAGCCGACTGGAGGCTTTTATTGATAAGTATACAAGGGAGTAGCAGTGTTTTTGGCACGGTTTGTGAGACTCACTTATCACGTTATAGAAACATCCCAAGCCAATTATTTTAACCTTCACACAGCCGAAGCACAAGTTCCCATGATGTCTTACCTAAGGTCTGTACCTTCTCAGGGTCAAGTCTCTCATATTGTAACAGCTCCGTTGAGATAAGTAGAGAGGACTGATCTTTGTTGTCCTCATGACTTTTCTCACAAACAGCTGCAAGGGAAAAGCCAGGGCGCGCAACAGACTTTCCCAGGCAGGGGGAAGGGGAGGCAAAGCCCCTTCCCTTATTTTTCTAAGGTAGCTCATTAGGGGTCCCCACTCGGTTCCGCCTGGCTTAGGTTGTATCTCCCGTGAGATATCTTACCCGTCTTTGGCTGCAAACCATCTTTTGAGGACCAGACAGAGAGACATAAGGTGTAAACACAAGGATGGAACAGAGTCCCAGAAAGGCACAATCTCACAAACTCTTCTTTCCTTAAGGAAAGACATGGAGGGACAGTTGGCTAGGCTGTTGTGTGACTACAGCTATACTATTATTTCTTGTGCTTGGGGTTCGTTGAGTTTCTTGGATCTATGGTTTTCATGAAATTTGGAAAATTTTCAGCCTTATTCAAATATTTTTTTGTCCTTTCCCTTCTCTCTGGTGGAAACTCTACACAGGCTGCTACAAGTTGACCCACAGCTCACCCATGCACCGTTTGGTTTTTTTAAAAATCTGTTGTTTCATGTAAAATTATTACTGTCTTTGAGTTCAGTGCTAAGGCTATGTGTTTTTCATTTCAGATGTCTTCATTTCTAGAAATTTACTTGGGTGTTTTTATGTCTCTACATACTCAGTCTTTTTAGTTTTTGAACATACAGGATAATTTTGAATGCCCATGTCTGCTAATTCAGTTTTGGTTTTTGTTTTTTGTGGGGATTTTTTTGCTTATGGATGGGCCATATTTTCCTTTTTCTTTGCATGCTTGATACTTTTTTATTGCATACCAGATGAAAATTTTAACTTGTTGGGTGCTGGTTATTTTTGTTCTGGAACATAAATACTTGAAAACAGTTTGGTCCTTTCAGGTCTTTTTTAGGTGAGAGCACCTAACAGCATTTAGGTGCTGTTAGGTGCATTTGTTCTAGGGCTCATTTCCCCCAGTTCTGAGGCAAGACCCTTCTGAGTATCCAGTGCCCTATGGATTGTGAAGCTTTCTCGCCTGGACTAGTGGGAGCAGGCTCTAATGCTAGCCTTGTGGGGCTCCAGGGACTGCTTCCTCTAAACCTTTCCCCAGTGATGGGTATTCTGCCTCATGTGCTTTGCTGACAAATACATTGCTGGGTACTGGAGGGCCACCCTTGCAGATCTCTGGAGTTCCTCTTTTCAGTGGCTGTCTCCTTGGTCTTCTCTGCCCTGGGAACCCCAGCTGCCTTCATCTTCCTGGACTTTCAACTCTTACCTCCTCAACTCAAGTCTAGTAGGCTCAGCCTGGGTTTTCCCTTTCTAGCATCATGGCTTAGAAATTCAATACAGGAAGCTAGGTTAATACTAGTTTCCTGTCTGCCTGAAGACCACTGTATTGAAAAATATGGTTTCATATGTTTTGTCCAGTTTTCAGTTGTTTCAAAGTAAATCCAGTCTCATTTAATCTTGGCCAGAAGAAAAAGTATAAGATGCGGATTTTAAAGTCTCAGTCTCTGTTCAAATAATACATGACTACACATTCTTAATCCTCCTCTCCCTGACTCCCAGTAAACCATTAAAAATAAGGTACAAGTCTCTGACGATCTTGCTTGCCCTCTTCCACTTTCCAGAAGTAATTAATAGAACTAGTTCGGTGTTAAAACTACCCCTTTCCCAACAGTTTGTGTACACATAACAATATGTACCCTTAGAAAATACACAATTTTTTTCTTTTTTGACATCTTGCAACATTTATTTTCACTTAAGTACTTGGAGATCTTTCCAAATTAGTGTATATAGCTATATCAGGTGGTTAATTTTTTTACCAACAATTTTGCAGAGAATGTCCTTGTACCTGCCACCTTGTTTATGTGTGAATATTTCTCCAGCGTAAACAGAATTGGAAAGCTGTATCATAGGGTTTCCACTTGAAATATTTTTAACACATAGAGATTGCCTTACAATTACCACTAGCATGATGTCACAATGTTTTCTATATCCTTACCACCAGATATTGGCAAAGTTAAATTTTAATATTCTGGTAAGATTTTTATTTGGTTCCTATCATTAATTTGTACTTCCTCTGAATTTTCTGTAATCAATATTTCCTAGTCTTTGTCTTTGATTATGGTGTCTGTATCAGAGAGAGAGAGAGATTGAGAGAGAGAAAAAGTCATCCAAGGTTGTGCAGGGTAAACCACGCAAGTGTAGGAGGTGCCACACCAGTGATACTCCACTGCTAGGCTACCGTGTTTCCCTGCAAATAAGATCTAGCCAGACAATTAGCTCTAATGCATCCTTTGGAGCAAAAATTATTTCCCAGTCCAGTTGCCATTGTTAGTTGCAGGGACCATTCTTTAGCGGGAGTTGAACCAGCAACCTTGTGGTTGAGAGCCCACGCTCCATCTCACTGAGCCATCTGGGAGCTGAGTGGCAGCTCATTGACTTCATTCTAGTTGAGGAGGGTACAGCTCTAGAACTGAGAGACAGCCGCTCACGCTGGCCACTGGCCCCTCGGCTACTCTCACCAGCTGACAGCCAATGCCGGCTGCCAGCCACTATACACTGGCAGCTCACGTCAACCCAGGGAAAACAGTTTGGTCCTTTCAGGTCTTAGCTGTAGAGGGTGCAGCTCCCTGTCCCATGTGGGACTCGAACCGGCGGCCTTTGGCGTTAGGAGCACTGCGCTCCAACAGCCTGAGGCCCAGCTGCTGTAGTTTCTCATTCACCTTTACTATTGGGTGTGGAAGAACTTGAGCACCTGGCGAATCCCGTGTCCCAGAGATAGTTATCCCCTCCATTGTGACCACATCCGGGGTCTCTCCAGCACCTCTATTGACAAAGCTTAACATTTTGCCATTTGGCAAAGAACAACTTACAGGGTCCAGATTTGTTATTTCACATGCAGACCATTAAGGATAAATTTGGAGCTGAGAGGTCATAAGTTGATAACTAGTACCATACCTTGTCACGTTGAGTTTTTCGTTCTGATATCAAAGTCATCAATTTACCTCTTAGCTTCTGCTTTTTTGCTCCATTTCAGAAATAAATTTGTATGTCTGTGCATGTGCATGTATGTGTGCATATAGATCTTGAATCCATTCGAAGTTCACTGTGTATGGCGTAAGGTGATCATTGAACCTACTTCTAATAAACTCAACCTTCTTAATTTGAAAAGCTACATATATATAAACTTATGTAAATATGTTTCTGTGGTCTATTCTGTTCCATTATCTAGTTATTTATTACTTTACCCAAGAGATTTTCCTGTCTGAACAAAAAGACCTGGATTGCAACTTGACGAAAGTCTGTAGAGGGTTTTGTCATTTGTAGGAAGAATAAGGAGGCTGTGAAGAAAGGATGGTGTTCTTAAGTGACACAAATAGAAATAAGTGCTTTGAAGTTTATTGGGATTAATCTCTGTTCTAGTTTTCCGCTTTGAGTAAATACTGCTTAGCAGCAGTGGCTCTTCTACCGAATAATAACTCTAGAACCCAGACTGAGAGGCTGCTGGTTGACCAGCGGCAAAGCCTGGGTCGTAGAAATGCAAATCAACTCTTGTGATTTAAAATCTAGGGCCAAATCCTACTTCACCCAGAACGTTCAAGGTGTGATGGTCTCAGTTCTTCCACACTATCGTCACAGATAATGAAAATTAGATAAGAGGTTTAGGGAGTTTAGAATCATTTTTATTCATTTAAATGCTTATAGAAATAAAACTTGGAAAAGGATATATGATTACCAGTCCGGTCTGTGTGGCATTCTGGATGGAGCTGTTTGAACTTGAAACACTGAAAGTTGAACATTTTGTGCCACATTGGGTAGGAAGCCATCGTCAGTCCTTTGTTTGTGTTTAATAGGTACCTGCAATATAAATATTACATAGATACTGGAGCTTTAAAGGAAGATGGTGAATAAGTTGTGTTATAGCATCATTAAAAGCCACTATTACTAATGAGACCAAGATTACTGGGTCACTCTGGGTTAGGCCATTTAGTGTGCTTGCTTGTACATATTTTGCCACTTGTCATAAAGGGAAGTGGTCAAGAATGAGTCCATCAATGAAGAGCTATTTCTTGATGAAGAAGAAAAGATATCCCATATTTGGAGTCATCTAAAAATTCCTTGATATTTATCATTTGTGTTAGTGCAGTGCTTTTTTTTTTTTTTTTTTAGAAAATCATTGGTGTTCTTACATTCCAGCCATGTATGAATTCCTCTTCAGTCTGTATTTATCTGACTTGTCTCATAGGCCTTGCTTAAGAAGTCAGACCTTGTATTGGAAGAGCCTCCAACTACTTTTTTGCCTTTTCTGGACCTTACACTTTTTGTGTGGGGTCTCTATAATAGACACAAGCCAGTAGAGAGGCCCACAAGATGCTTCCTTAATTATTAGGATTTATTTACTTACTAGAATAATGCCCCACAATTAGCTTTAGACGATCACCCTTCTAAATCTCTCAAATACAGTGGATCTCCACTAATGTGTTTAGCTACTTGGTAACTTTCCCAAACGTAAGAGTTGTGTTCGCCAACTTCCCTCACGGTAGGAACGTTCACTTCTGGGTGTGAAATGGGGGTGGAGTGAATCCTAAAAGCCCTTTCTTTTGGAAAAGGTTTTTTTCAGAAACAAATAGACATACACTAGAATTTCACATTTTGGCGAAAGATGACTCCACAGAGATTGAGGAGTCAAGCCAATGGCAGGCATTAATACGAATGTGGGCCTCTACTTGGTCAAGGATCTCAGTTGGGTATGTTCCCACCTTTTTTTTCCCTCTGTGTATTGCTCTTAACTGCATGTTTAGAAATACTCAACAACAAAATTTTGGTCCAATAACTAGATCATCAGCTGCAGAAATACACTTTCAAAAGAGGCGTCAGAATGGCATATTTCCTCTGAAAGAATGAAATCTCTTAATTTTTCTCAAGAGAGGAGGCATTCTTTGTGAAATTTATTTTTATTTTTCAATTACAGTTTATGTTCAATATTACATTAGTTTCAGGTGTACAGCATAGTGGTTAGACATTTATATAACTTATGAAGTGATCCCCCCCATCTGACACCATACATATTTATTACAGTGATGTTCACTATATTCCCTATGCTGTACTTTACATCCCCATGAATATTGTGTAATTGCCAATTAGTACTTCTAAATCCCTTCACCTTTTTCATCCAGCCCCTTAACCCCTATCTCATCTCGCAACGTGCTGTATACCTCAAGCTAATCTGCATTCCAAGAATTTTTTTCTCACTTGTTTAAACTGACATCTGAACCTCTTCCTGCACTGCCAGGGAACTCAGACAAGGAATCTGATGCTGCTGGTTGATTATTGTAGGTGAGTAGAAAAAAAACAATTCAGAGACAGAACATAGCAAGGTGTTGATACTTCCACACCCATTTATTGAACTGCAATTAAGTGCCTTTGGGCTTAATTGTTTCAATATCAGAATTTTATTACTGAGAGTAATGTCAGCAACATGGCAGAGTCCGTAGCGCTGGACCAGCTTTCCCTCCACAAACATTGATACAGCAACAATTCATGGACAAACTCCCTTTGTGAGAAAGCCAGAATTTTATTATCCAGACCCAAGCACCTAGATAAGATTCTGATATATAATTTTTAAAAGTAAGTTTGAAGTGACCCTAAAACCATTATTTCATCTTTATTTTTATTGTTTTTATCATTTTTTATTGTTTTATATACCTGTATTCGAATTTATTATTACTTACAGTCTTTGGCCTTTGAATCCTTCTTGTTATTTTGTTGTCCATAAGATTAGTCTTTAAAAGGTGTTGCTGGGAGTAGCTGGAAGATGTGGAAGCAGGATTTAGGGAGTATGGAACCCGGGATATAAGGCCTATAAAGTTAAAAATGTTCAATTATATCTCTGGTTGCAAAGTACAGGCCTAGGTTTAATTCACAAAGTTTTAAAACTTAAAATGGGCATATAATCCAGCTTCATTAATTTTGAGTCAAAAATGTCAAAACCTTGATGGTATCTTGTCTGAGGGTCACATGACCAAGTGAGAGAGAAAGGGGATGGGTGACTTGGACTATTGTGGATGGGAGTGGACAGACTGCGAGACATTCAAATTAATAGGACTTGGTAATTAACTGGATTTCCAGGATGGGAAAACACAGCTCCCCAATTTCTGGCTCAAGTAACTGGGTAGATGTTCATTTCATTTTACAGTGTATTTTATGATCCTGGCATATACATGCTTAATGGATAATTGCTGTCTAGGAGATTAGAAGAATATATGGGTGAGAAACATGATTGTGTAGAGAGAAAGCAGATAAAGATTAGTTTAAGGACCCTGAGAAGATAGGAGCACACCGGATCTTGTGCACCAGGATTGACCCTGGGGACAAAAAGGGCACCTTTTCCATTTTAACAGGAGGGAAGGAGAACCAGCAGTGGATCAACGCAGGTAGGCTAGAAACAAGAAATAGAGGGAGTTTTCATCTGATGACTTTTAATTGGTATGTGAAATGGGAGGTGATGTGTTTGGGGGAGGAGGACAGTGTCTGAAGGTCTAAAGAGACCAGGAATATTTAAAATAGTTGCTGCAAAGAGGAGGAGAATGAGTTGACCCCCACTTCAGTTCCAGGGGAGAACTACAGTGAGCTGAGCCCAAGCCCATTAGGCATCTTAGTCTCTGTCTTAAGTGATTTATTCAAAATTGGGCACATGACACGGGTTAGCCCAGTTAGAGCCTTATTCTTTTTTTCAAACATTTATTTTTAAGTGTGTTTTTCCAGGACCCATCAGCTCCAAGTCAAGTAGTTGTTTCAATCTAGTTGTGGAGGGCGCAGCTCACACTGGCCCACGTGGGGATTGAACCAGCGACCTTGTTGTTAAGAGCACCACGCTCTAACCAGCTGAGCTAACCGGCCGGCCGCCCCAGAGCCTTACTCTTTTTAACTGTCCCATCTTTACCCCCCACTCCTGCCATTGCAGCTTGAACAGAGGATGGGAGCTACGAGGTGGTGGCCGTCTTGCTTCCCAACGGGCCCCACTTCCTTTCTGCTTCCAGCATTCTCAGAGCCCAGAGATGGAGAGAGAAACCCTCACGAGCGAGTTCAAAGCTTGATCAAACTAACTTAAGCCAGTCCACTTCAGAATATTTCAGTTTTATGAGCCAGTTAATTTCATTTTTTTCCCCCTGAAGAATGCATTTTGAGAATAACCGCACTAGAACAAATTATAGTTTCTCATGAATTGCCAGATCCTAGGGGAACACACGTGAATGCTGAGTAAGGAGAGCTCGCCCCTTCACTCTGCCTCTGCTTCTGATGCTTCTTGGGGAGCAGAGAGGCTGCTGCTACCACCCCCACAGAAAGGAGAGACCTGGGTCGCCTCGCTCATCCTACTGGACAACAGCTGAACAGGAGTGGGAACAAGGGCTGACTTTTACCCCTTAACATTAATAGTGGAGGTGATATCTGCCCATCCTCCTCAAGTGCCTGATACTAAACAGGCAGGTATGACCCAGTCCCTCCCCTCTAATGAATCTACATGTAGGAAGTCCTCGACAAACCCCACTCCTGTCATTGCAGAGGGGGACAGATGAGGGTAAAGCCTGGGGAGTGACTTCTACCTCTGCCTCCTGGGAAAGCAGTGTCTCTTTCACTTCTGCCACAATCCTGGGAATTAGGTCTCCTCCCACCTTCCTCATGCCCCACTCTGGTTCATCTTCATAATTGTGCAGGTGTTAAAGAACGTGGATGACAGTTTCATAGGACACCATAACCCAGAAAGGAATTTTGAAAATGCCTGGCCAGGCTGGAGGCAGAGAGGGAGAGACAGAAAAATCCCAGGGCACATGGAGAAGACTGTGCCACACTAAGGGTCAGTGGCCAACATAGGGCCCTAGGGTGCTCTTGAGGTTCTTCCTCTGGACCCTGGCAGCTGGGGCAAGGGGCGCCAGCCCTGCTGTCAGGACCAAGCAGCAGACACAGAGGCAGGGAAGTGGGCCCTGGGCTTTATGGACAAGCCTAACCCCGCTCTTTGTAAACCCAAAGTAACTTGATCTTCCTCTGCTTGATCTTTGAAACTGATCTGCTTCTGAAAGGCTGTGTTTTTTCATACAATTCACACTGGTGAGTAGCCAAAAGGAAACACAGATAAAGTACAACACACATATGAAAGTAGCATTTGCAGTTACTTAGTACTACTCTACTATGTGCCAGACAAGCATTATTTCATCTAAACCTCAGAATATGCCTTTGGGGTGGATATTCCCATTTTATGTAGAGACTAACTTATCTAAGGTCACATCACTAGAAGTGGCGGAGCCAGGATTTGAACGTTGGCCCTCTTACTCCAAAGGCACCACCCTCACTCAGCAGGCTACGCTGTGGAACAGAAAGAAGCTTGGCTGATCTTAACAATAGCCTACTCATGGTTACTGATATTTGCTGATATTTTCCACAGTCAGAGCTAGAACAGAACTTGGAGTTTGTTTAGTCCTCATCCTATAAGGGAGGAAGCTAGTTTAGAGACACACTGGGGTCTGGGCTCAGCTCCGTGGACTGCACAGCCGAGAAGGCTGTTTTAATTGCCATTTCCATAAAACAACTCAAGCTCTCAGCACTCAAGAATCATAATGGATTTTATGAATAACATCTGAGAAATGTGGCCATGAATGTCCCAAGACATTGAGCTGCTTCAAAATCCAGTGAAGTCCCCAATGTTCTTTAAGTGGTATATCAGACACTCCTGGGACAGACACTCTAGTTTTGATGACTGAAACCTTTTAGTATAGGATGGCCATACTCCAAGGAGAACTAAAGCACAAAGTTCTGACTGCAAATCAGAATTAAGGTTCATTCATTCATGTGTCATTTATTCATTCAACAAACATCATGGCACACCCAATCAATACCCTCTGGGTTGTTATGGACAGTCCCTGAGACCCTCCTTCAACTCAGACCCGGGCCCTCAGAGCTTGTTTGAGTCAGAACAGGGCATTTGCTTACCGCATGCTGAGCTCATCTGGACAGAGGATCTCGTGGCGTCACTAAGCTGATTTTGTAGCTCTTCAACACGCTGGAAAGCGTCCAGCTTCACGCTGCGCTCCTGGGCCAGCCGGCTTCTCATCTGAGGGGAAAGTGCTTGGGAAGCAGACATGCTTTCTGGAGCATACGTTGGTTCCCGGGGTTCCTAGGGAGAGTGTGGGTCCAGGCCACCCCAGGAAGTCCTGGTCAGGCTGAACTCAGCCTTCTGAGAACCAAGTGCTCCAGGAAAGCCAAGAACCCCTTATTACCTTATAATAGGCCTTTACACACACAAGTTTTATCTTTTATGTTTGTTTCAGCAGACAGGGAGGAGGGAGAGCGGCATGGGGAGGGCCCAGGTCACAGAGGACCTTGTAGGTCAAGCCATACACCCACCCCAAGGACCTGCAGTCTGGGAGCGCTGGACAATTTCAAACAGAAAAAAGACTTGATCTCTCTCCCAGATCTCTGTGCTCAACTCAGCTCCTCCGCTGCAGGGAAAGCCCTGGGGCCTGACAGGAGGCACATGCCGGAGGCAAACTTTGTGTTTGCTCATGTGGTCCTTCCCGGCACAGCTGACCCCCGTGCCCGGCCAGAGAGCTGCTTGGTCCAAAGTGCACCTCCTCTGCAGAGATCACAGGTAGTTTTTCTTTTGAAATTTGTTTTTATCTCCTAATTTTTTTAATTCTAAAAAATGTAATAATGGTTTAGTGGGTTTTAGTGGGTTTAAGCGTCCCCCCAAAATTCATATCCACCTGGAACTTCAAAATGTGACCTTATTGGAAAGAGTTTTTGCAGATGTAATTAAGATGAAGTCATGCTGAATGAAGGATGGGCCCTAAATCCCATGACTGATGTCCTTATAGGAGGAGAGGACACATACATACAGAGGGACACGTAAGGCTGAAGACCAGGTGACAAGGGAGGCAGAGACTGGAGTGTGGTAGCTACACGGCAAGGAATGCCGCGGATTGCAGACAGCCCCCAGAAGCTAGGAGACAGGCATGGGACAGGTGCTTCCTCAGGCCTGAAGGAGACAGCATCTCGATCTCAGGTGTCTGGCCTCCTGAACTGTGGAGAATACATTTCTGTTTTTCTAAGCCACCCAGTTTGTGGTATTTTGTTACAACAGCCCTAGGACACTAATACACATGCTAATGTCAAAAATTCTGCCACATGTGTTTTAAATCCCACTCTAGTCTGGAGAAACCCAACCAGAAGGCCCCTGAACTCTCAGAGCTGTGACCACAGGCTTGCCTTACAAATGTTAAAGGGGTGGTTCTCTGGACACGTGGATGCTTTAAAGGGTAGTTTGACTTTCAGTAGATGATCAGATGCCCAGAGTTAGGAAAACTTCCTAATATAAAGTAGGCCCAAGGTCTCGCTTTGCACCACGGGGATTTGGGTAGGACCCTCACTCCCTATGGGTAGGAGCCAGGGGAAACATATCAAGACTCTCTCAGTCAGGCAGGGGCTAAACCAATTTGAAAAATACCAGCAAAGGAAAGAAACGTGCTTAGTGAGGACCTAGTGTTAGCCCATGCCACCCCCACTTCATAGACGTAGGTACAGTGACTCGCCCAGGGTCACTGTGGGGACAGAGCCAGGAGTGCAGTTTCCAGGCTCTTGCCCTCACGTGGAAAAGTGCTCAGTCGGGTAGTAAATGGCCATCAACTGTGATTGGCTGGCCATCAGCTGTGGCTAGTTGGTCGTCAACTGTAACCAGTGAGCCATTGGGCACTAATATAACTGCTGTGGCTACGCTAGCAGCAAATAGGGGCTAGCAAGGGCGGATTATGGATTGCGGATTGCAAAGAGGCTGATGCCGCCAGTGAGAATATAGTGGTATGACTCCCCTATCTATGGCTCCGTGGGTGTTCCTTTTTGGCCTCACCATGTCCTGCGTTCTTATGTGGGGAGCGGGACCAGTGACCCCGCATGCCACGCTGCATGACAGTCACACAACCAATTAGTGGCAGAGTCAGGATTTGAAACCAGGTCTATCTACCTGTTTCCAAAGTTGTCCACCTTCATATTACTAACAAAAAGACAAACTGCCAGTACTTAATACAGAGCTGTGTATCCACTAAGTGCTTCATTTGAATGACCTAATTTAACGCTTTCCCAAATCCCATGAGGTGAGTACATTATTCTCCATTGCACTGATGAGGGAAACTAAAGCACAGAGAATCCAGAGAACAAAGTCATACAGCTGGGGGCTTAAGGGTGTGATTCAGGCAGCCTAATTCTAGGGCTTATGCTTTAAATGACCTCCCCAGGAGCAGGAGGTGGGCAAGGTCCTTCATGCTTTCCAAGATCAGAGGATCAAAATCCACCTTGAAGTTCAAGGTTGGAGATGGATTAAAGAAGCCACTGCTGCCCATCGGGGCTCCTGCTGGCTGAGGGTGGGGTGGCTGAGGGTGCTGGCTATATGGGGTGGGTAAGCCCAGGGCCCAAGAGCTGCCTGCAGAGTTGGAGGCATAGTTTAGAAAGAGCCAATGATTGTTTTTACATACAAAATACTAAAAACATATAGTTATTGGGAGAAATTTCAAAATATTTGTTTTGACTACTTTTTGAATCTTTGCCATTAAACAAAAATTAACTATTAGCTAGAGAGACTTGGAGAGACTGCTTTATGAACCTCCTTTCTGTGGTGGCTTTTACAAAAGCACAATTTGAAGGACAACTGTATGACACCAAATATTTCTTATGGGTTTGGTCATATTTTGGTTTACCTTTCATGAAACAAATGTGAAGTTCTAATTTTCTTTTAAAACTACTCATTTTCTCTCCATTACTATCAAAATAGTTTCTCTAGCATTGCCTCACTTCAATTTTTATCCTTTTTAAAAAGTCATTATTTGTAGAATTCTCTGATCTTCTCCTTGGGCACTTAAAACACTTGTCCAATAATTTAACTTTCCAAATTCTCTTTCCTAATATCTCTGGTGAATGAATTGATGTATTCATTCAATGAATACATGTGATGCACCTGCTCTAGAAGTGCTGTTTCTGTGGCTTCCTTTGTTAGAACTTGCATTAATCCACATTCACATTACATTTTTTCCTCCTTTTTTTTTTTTTGCTGTGGGGTATATTTAAGAAAAACATGTTGTGTCTGAGAACTACTTTTGGCTTTCCTTTTTGTCTCTGCAGTTCCAGAAACACCATAGATAAAATCCCTTTATCCTCGCTTCCATACCACTAGCTGCTTTTCCAGATTACTAGTCAGAATTTTCTAAAGAATTTCCTAGTTCACAGATTAGAGCCAGGTGGAAATGACGCTTTCCAAGTGGGTTAGAATGGTGCCAAGATCTGGGCCTTGAGGTGGTCAGGCCATCATCTGTCGTCATGAGAAGCCCAAGCAATCACCCAGCGTGGGGATAAATATTTCCATTTTCCTGGTGGGCCTAGAAGTGACAAAGGCAGGGCAACACTGCCACAGAGGACATGAGAGGCATGGAAAAGACAGGAAGAAAGAAACAACTGTGGCTGGTGCACCCTGATTGGCTTTATGAATGGCTGCTACGTCTCTCTGGAGTTACCTGTCGGACTTCTCTCTGAGTTTTCTTCCTCTGGAGCTGGCTCAGTTTAGAGGCCCGATCAGCCTCTTCAGTAATTTGCTGCAGCTGCTGTTCTTTTTGCCCCATGTCTTCCAAGAGCTTCTCCATGCTGCAGGTTTTCAGGAAATCCAGCTGCTGCCAGTGGCGAGCTTCCTGGGTTACTCTGTGTTCTAACTCTTTCAGCAGTTGAGCCTGTGGTAGGAAAAAGGCCAAAGGAAACAAGAAAAGCAGTCTTTCTTCTCAGCACCAAGTAAGGAACGAGAGCTTGGCCAACATGGCCATCAGCTCTATAAGGGCCCAGCGGCAGAACTATGTGGAGTAACCCTCCATTCAGGGTAATACAGCCGTTGTTCTGTCCTTTGCCAGCCAGACAACAGCAAGACCACCAGCAAGACACATCGGCCAGCCTGGCATTTACTGGAAGCCCCGAGGCAACAGTCGAGGGAAATAAAACAAACACGCAAGCAAACAAACAAACAAAAACCAATAGCCAGGGAAGTGATAATGCTGCCATCCACCAACACCAGGTCAAATAATTTGGTCTTTTAATACTAAAATGTGATGATTGTGTGTATGTTAATTAGCTTATTAAGCAACTACTCCTATCTATCTGTCATGCAGGGTGTCATGCGGGGTCTCAACTCCTGCTCCCTGCACAAGAACGCAGGACATGGTGAGGCCAAAAAGGGAACAGCCACGGAGCCATAGCTGGGTAGCCACACCACTATATTCTCGCCGGCGGCTGGGCAAGACACACGAAGTGGGATCCACACGATCCGCCATCTGCTGTCCACTTCTCTGCCTGCCACCCAACCCCTTGCTAATTGCAATCTGCACTTGCCAGCCACCATCCATTTGCTAGCCCAGCCACGGCAGTTATATTAGTGGCCAATGGCTCACTGGTTACAGCTGACGGCCAAGTAGCCACAGCTGATGGCCATCCAATCACAGTTGATGGCCATTTACTACCTGAGCCAGCACCTTTCCACGTGAGGCTGAGAGCCTGGAAACTGCACTCTTGACTCTGTCCCCACACTATGACAAACTACATCTGCATTGTCATTGAGCATTTATCACGAGAGAGCAGGATGACGTGGGAGTTGCAGTGAGTGGGGAAGGGAGGTTCTGATGTTGCCTTGTTTCCAAAGTAGCTGGAGGAAGCCAGATTCCAGATGGTGAAAGAAGGAAAACTGTAGTAATAATTTAGTTTTGTCCTGAATTTTCTAATCAGTAACACAAATACCAGATGGTCACTCTTTCATTATCATACCAATAATAATGACGATTCATACAGCAGGTCCTCGAGTAACATCTCTTTGTTCAACGTTGTTTTGTTATAACGTTGATGAGCTGCCATAGACATTTAAGTCTTGTTTATATGAATTAGCCTGTGGTCAAATTGGTGTGGTACTGTTGTTTTGCTTAGAGTCGCAGAACCTATAGATGATGTTAAGTGAGGGCTTGCTGTATTTGTGTGGT
The DNA here is from genome assembly GCF_964194185.1 of Rhinolophus hipposideros. Classification (NCBI taxonomy): domain Eukaryota; kingdom Metazoa; phylum Chordata; class Mammalia; order Chiroptera; family Rhinolophidae; genus Rhinolophus; species Rhinolophus hipposideros. The sequence goes on from NC_138049.1 coordinate 46,653,617, forward strand.
GATTTTACAGTTTAGATAATTATACACTGTAATCACCTGTGCACAGTGACGGATAAATTCGGATCCAAAAGGAATAGATTGTCATGTTTTCACTATGCCCAGCTTTCCTGGCTGCTATTTAAACTCAGCCTTTCTCTCTCTAAACCTAGGATGTCTCTGCTTCCTTCATATTCAGAGGGTGGGCACCATTATTAAGAGCTCAGACATGGAAACACCTTTATTTTGGTGCCAGCGCCTACTGAGTAGCAGTAACTCTGAAATTAAGACTTAGCAGGGGTCGTTAGGAAAAGACCCAAGATGCCGTGATTTGGGCATGATGTTGACAGCCCAGCCACACTCCACGGGTAGAGGGTTGCTGTTGAAGGAAAGCACACCTGGAGCAGGAAAAGACTGAGTTCAAGGCAGACACCCAGACCCCAAGATGCCCTCTGGGTGAAAAGATCCTCAGACACACACACACACACACACACACACACACACACGTGCACGCACGTTATAAGTAACGTTTCACTATCTTAGCCAAATATGAATAAAACAAAAGCCTTTGGACACTGCCCATAGTTTCTGGAACAAAGGGGCAAAGGAAGCCGAGGTCCAGGCCATCTTTCCCTGGCAGTGCCATCTGCTCGGCTTCACACTGTGGAGCTCTGGGGACTGGTACAAGCTGCACAAGCCGCTTCTAGTTGCCACAGTCAGCTTTGCAGAGCGCATTCAGAGACAGGGAGGAAGAGCGGTTCTGGGGCCCAGGTACCTGGCCATCCCGCTGCTTGCACATCCTCACGTTGTCAGCCTGGGCCCTGGCCAGGGCCTGCCTGAGAGCCAGTAACTGTTGACGAAATAAAACCGCTTCTTGCTCTGCCATCAGCTTGACACGCAGACACTCTTTTTTACTTTGCACGACTTCCTGTGAATATCCCAAACACAGTGAGATAGGAAATATGTCTCCTCTCCATATTTTCAGTTTCGTGAACAGTCTCTAAACCACTCCATCTTGTATTGTTCTTTAAAACTTCCAGTAGAAGGGAGCCCCGGCTGGTCCCTTTCTCTGTGATTTCAGTTAAGAACAGGGTGACAGATCAGAGTAAATACACTTTCAGAAACAGTAAGTGAAAGTTTCCAACCCCCTGTTAACCTGTGCTTCAATATGCCTTAAAGCAGACTTTTTGCTTATTCTTTTATTACATAATGTTCCTCAGATAATCATGTTTGAAACTCAAAGGTGTGCAGTATTTTGATGAAGCTGCCTCGAGCCCCTGGGGAAGTCTCTCCTCTATCTTTTCCCTTCCCTCGCACTAACCTGTCTGATTTGTTCTCGCATTTACTTCTTTGCCATTTGCTTCCGGATGTTTCCTATTTCACCCGAGTCCCTGACATCACCTGTTCCCAGGGAAACTTCCCAACTGTCAGATCCTTTAAGATGGTGGTCTGGCTACCAACACCAGAGCAGCAGCTACAGGCAAGGAGGCTGGCCTGCCACCCCACAGCCCCCACCCGCCCCCACCAATGCCTGGGCCAGGCCCCCCCTCCCCCAGCGCCCCAGTGTTCACCTTCTCAGCCCTGCTCAGCTGGCCCTGGAAGCGAGCCTGCTGCACGGCCAGCCGCCAGCGGCCCAGGCTCCTCACTTTGCACACTACGGCGGTCAGGCTGCAGTTGTCCTGCTCCAAATCTCGCAGCTGCTCCTGCTAAGAAGGCTCACTTGAAGAAAAGACTGCCCCCAACACTCTTCTCAGGAAGGGCATGAATGCTAACATCAGAAACATGCCCTCCAGAAGATGACACAATTGTGCAATGAGCCCCAGTGCCCTTTTAAAATGCCTGATGAGGTGCTTTCTCAGGCAAACAGTGAGTGGTGGGGTCAGATACCAGGACGCAGTGCTGCCTGATAGCCCTTGGCTAATTGAGATCACATACTTGGGTCGGGTTTTCTTTCATTCCTTCATCAGGTCTGGCAGAGCCCCACTGTTTCTTTAGTTCTTTCATATGATCAATCCCTTCTGTTCTCACTTCGCTGATGAGCTCGCACAATTTCTGGATCAAATTAAGCTGATTCTCATCCAGCTTTTCCTGAAAATTGCAGACTCAACTTCAGGAAGGGCAATTGAGGAAGAGTCATTTTGTGTCGTAAAAATTCAACTGAACAGAAATGATTTCCCATCAAAAAGCCATCCACCCAGACCATTATTCCGTCAGTTATTATCTGGAAGTCACATCAGTGGCCCCTTTAGTGTTGTCTTCAATCCACAGAGCTTCACCGTCTGAAAGCCTGACTAGGCTGTCAGATACCCAGGCAAGTTGAGTGGGTAGAAGAGTGGGAGGTCACAGACGGAAAACTGAATTGCCCTCCAAACCCCTCAAATGGTTACTTGGGAATTAACACTTAGGGATTTGGGCTATCAGGTTGACTCAACAGAATCTGACCTGATAAAACATTACAGATGAGCCACTAACAGGGACCTCTATTAAAGATAGATAAAGCAGAGGAAGGAATCAGGCGAGCTTCCTCCTAGTTAGGCTCCAGCAGAAATCTCGTTATGAAGCAGCCTGTTCTGAATGGCTTAGGGCTAAAGGCTTATGGTAAAATGACTTGATCACTGGGAAATACAACTGGAGACCCAGTGTTCTTGGGTGAGGGGTGAGAGTGGGGTGTCCTCTCACCTTTGAACCACTTCCCTGGAGAGGAAGGCAGGAGGTAGTGCCAGCTGGGGAGCCGCGGCAGGAAGCCTGGCTGCAGGAAGCCTGCCTGCAGGCCACACAGAAAAAGCTTCACCACCTTCTCAGGACCCTGGGATAGAACAGGGTTTCCCTACTTTGGGGGACTTGTAGAACGAGTTTAACCTGGGAGAAGTAGAAAATCCACTTTTTGTCTAGGAATCTGGTGGGAGCTAAAAAGATGAAGGCATTTTCAACAATTTCACACCGGAAAGACGGCTTAGCAAATTCCAGCCTTCGCTCTCTGCTCACCCTTCTCCTGCAGTACCAGGCCCAATGCATTTTGGTTTTGATCCTTTAATATTTTTAAGCACTTGTACTGTGTGAGTCCTTTACAAGTAAGAAGGACTCTCCAATCCTTTCTGGAATGACCAGGCCAAGGCCGAGAGCATCTGTAGGAGCTCCTCTCAGAGTAATAACCCCAGAACCACCCTGAAATTCCTGGGAGAGATGGGAATAAGGACCCAGCTGGGGTTGGCTCTGGGGAACATCCCATAGTAGGGAAGGGGACAGTGGACTGGAGGGTGTTGCGTTGGAACTGAAATTCACACTTATGGGACAACAGGCCCAGGCTCTGGGATGGCCCATTGTAGGCATGTGACCTCCAACTTACAGCTGCTCAGACATCATAGGGAAGCGACAGGCCTCCCCAGGGCCGTAGGCACATAGGAGCCCCATCAATCTTCTTCCGGATGGGCCTTCGCTGACAGGTCATCAGCTCCCTGACACTGAATGTTAGAGAAAGGCCGGTGGACACTTGGAAGGTTGGAAACATCTCTGAAAGCTGATTCAAATTCTGAATCTGCCCAGGGAGCTTTCAGGAGGTACCTGTGGTACCTACACTGGGGTCTGTCCCAGGGCACTGTCCTCTCCTGGATGGTCAAACTCAATAGACAAAACAGTGACAAACTATGTCTAAATTATCTAACATTCAGTGTCTATCATGGTAACATAATGACAACGCATTGCTGACTCACTCTCTGCAGAGGAAGCTTAGAGCTGGAGCATTCTTGGTTGCCACCATCCCTTGTGACCACAAAGGCCATTCTGTCATTGCTCCCTCTGTGTGCAGCTGCTGTGGCGGTCACACATGCTCACAGCTGCCCTGATACCACTTACTTTTATGTGGACACATGTCATAAACAAAGCTTGGACTAAAGCTTTATATTCTTCTTGGACTTCTTTTCTGATCTGCTTTTCGAGATTCAGATTCTCCTCTTCCAAATCCGTGAGTTGGGCTCTCAGAGCAGTGATTTCCATGATCATGTTATGACTGAGCTCAGCAACCTAGCGGCAGAAATGGATATTATTTTAATGGAAAACAGTGCAGGAATTCCAAACTGCCACTGCAATTTGCACTTGTATTTTGAACCTAATGAAGATGGCGACTAGACTGTTGTGCAAATCCAAGTTGGTTTAAGGGTCCCAGAAGTGCCAGACAGGTAGTAGGTGCTCAATAGATGGTTGCTGAATGATTGGCCTGGAAGAGACACTACTGAAGCACTTTTCATCTGGAGAAAATACTTCAATTAGCTTGGCCTCCATCTCCAAAATGGCCTTCTCTTGACATTTCAGCCTAAATTACCTTTTCTTCTTTGGAATGCACTTTAATTGGCCTCAGAATAAAACAAACAACCAGTCCCCCACCCCCAAAATAACAACAAAAAGAAAGAAACAGAGCAATAAAAATAACAAAAACCAACCAACCAACCAACCAACAAAAGCCCTCATTACTTCAAAAGTGAAAGCACGGTCCTTGGGTGTTTCTTCAGTGGACTTTCTTTGATGGTTTGTAATAACTGACCTACCTGACCAGCATGGTCTTCAGGTGGACTCCGAGCTCTTCGTAAAATATCTAATTCCTGAAGAGAAGAAAGCAGTGCACAACCAAAGTCAAACATTTTTTCTTCCAACCATGGCTCAATTCAGTCAACATGCTCCAGACGTTTCCTATTTGTGTTAATGGAGCTGTGCTTTAGGATGCCCAACTCAGCATCAAAACACACCATCAACTTCCAGGTATCCACACTGATGCACAGTACTCAGCTATGGGATAAGCTATTAATAAGCTGGGGCAAAGCCAAGACTCATTATTTGATATTTTAATGCTTCATTTGATTTTTTTTAGGCCTTTGCACTTTTCTTAGGTATACGCTAAAATGACACGGATGCAATCCATTTCAAACAAAGTGCAATCTAGGATAGGAAAAGTGACTCTTGGATCTTACTTGCGGGGTCTCATTTTAAGGAAATCTCATCAGGGAGACCCATGATTGTTGGACATCCTGAAGACAGGTAACTCAAGGGTCCTGGCTTCTTTGCGAGGCCAGGCACAGCGCAGGCTGCCCTGTGTTCGGAGAGCGCCGTCCAGCCTCAGGTCTTACGTAAGCACACACCCTCCACCCCAAGCTACTTGTGTTACTTTCCTCTGCAGACTGACTCCCTCCCCACACCTTCCCCATCGCAGTTCTGGCATCTGGAAACATACTTGCTCCTTCTGACAGAGCTGCTGCCTAGCATGCTCCAACACGTGTTCGTAACACATGGAGTAGCTCTCGAAGTTGCTGCGTTCTCTTGCTATCACATCACAGCCCAAGGAAAGGAGGCAGGCCTCCAGGTGGTCTTTCCTGAAAGTGATCTGAAAAGGAAGGGACGCCATCATTCCAGCAGCTCCAGCCTGACAGCCACACCACGCCAGGATTCACGGCACACATCACCTTGGCTCACAGACCCATTTCCCTTTCTCCTCCATAGGAAAACATCACCTCTAGGCTTGCAAGCCTCTGTTTCACGTCTGCTCTTCCCATTTGCAGGACCAGGGACAAGACTATAAATGGAGGCCCACATACCATAGGTCTAAATAGTCTAAATATTTAAAGGTTATAAAGCAAACGAGCAAACTATTAAAATTTTTAATTCTCCTACTTTGAAACACAGACTTTCAAAAATGACTTGGAAGGCAAAGTTTGAATCTCTGAGTCTTGGACTACTCTGAGTTCTATGCTGAAATGTGGTGACTTGGGGAGAGATGTCTCCACCCATAGCTTACGGCATAAACCCCATTTCTCCCCCTCACTGGCCTCACAGAATACTGTGGAGGGCCCTGCATGCATGTAAGCAGCCATCCCAGCCGTCCACACCCCTGCACAGCTGCCCTGGACCACTCACCCTCCGGGGGGATGATCTGATGAGAAGGCCCTGGATTTGGGGAATCCCCAGCTCCCAGGTACTTGAGGGTGGTCTAGAAGGAAGGCTGGGGGCCTGAGTGTGCATGTCCCCTTGGCTGTGGGGATTTCTCACTCTGTGGGAGAGGGTGGGGCTGGAGCAAAGTCAGAGGGCCCTCTGAAGTATGGGGCGTCCAACTGGGGCCCCTCTTGCTCTGGTTGATGGGCCATGCTGCACACTCTCTAAGGAGTCCCTTTCCCTCCCTTTCTCCAGGAGATTGGGCAGCCATTTTGAAGAGGTGACCATTAAGGAACAGAGGAAACCTGTACCCCTTTAAGGCAGGCTTCGATTTGGCTCTGGAGAGCAATGGGAGCCAGCGTGTGGAAAGCTGGACAAATCTACCCGACTAGGGCCTGCATATCCATGTGAGTGCTTATGTGTGCCTCTGTGTCTGTATCAGCGAGTGTGTGTGTGCATTTGTGGGCAAGTCTGCATGTGTGTCTGTGTCTTTCTGTGTCCATATATGTCTCTATGTGTTGTGCGTGTCCCCCCATGTGTGTCAGTGAGGATGTGTGTGTGTGGCTCGGACAGTCTTGTGGGGCCCAGCCTACATGAACTTTATCTGTGACACTTCCAGAGCCAGGCGGGCTCCAGGCTCGCTGGCAGTATGCCCCAGAAGCTAGGCTGTCCTTCCAGCCTGGGGTGCTTTCCCTGGCTCTGATCCAATTGTCTGGGTGACGCACAGGACACTGTCCTACCAGTGCCACCTCAGTGCTCCCACCAGCCCCCAGAGAAAGGCCAGCTAGGCTTTACCAAGGCAAGGTATTGAGGCAAAGGAGCAGAGAAGGCCAGTCGTGATAAATCCCTGTCCCGAGGGAGTGAGGGAAGTGGCTTGTGAGCCGCCGCTCACCCGAGGGGAAATCAGTGTGGTATTTTGGAGGGCAAGCGAGCAGTATCTGTTAAGAGGTTTAAAAACCTTCATGCCCTTTGGCCGGGTAACTCCTCTTCTAGGAATTTATCATGAGGGAATAATAAGAAGTAATACACAAAAATATATGTAAACAGATGTTCTTTATAGTAGCCTTTTGAATAGAAAAGAAAAATGGAAACAATCTAAAGTGCTTTATAATGGAAAACAGGTTGAGTCCATCTTACCCATCTATATGATGAAATACTCAATAGCTACCAAAATATATGCTGTGGACATATACTTATTGTATAAAGAAACATTTATAACATATAGTCGAGGGGAACAATACACTATAAAAAAGGGCATATATAATAATCTAATTTTGTTAAAAAATAATACATGAATGGAAAAAAAAGCTATAAAGTTTGGAAGGAAATACACCAAAATAATACTGAGAGGTTATCAGTGAGGATAAGAGAATGAGTGTATTTTCTAACACATTCTATTCCAATTTTCTAATGTAATAAAAGCATGTAGAATTACAGTAGTTATATGTAAAATATACATAAAAAATAAAACGTGTATGTTAATTAAAAGATAGTAAAGCTTGGGTAAAGGCTGTCGCCCACAGCAACTTGGAGGGATGCACTCATGATACACAGAATGGAGACAGTAGATGAGAACCTCTGCTCATGGGGGATTTTATGAGCAGGAGGCAGGGAAGGCACTCAGCCTTCCGCACTCACTGTCTAGGGCCTCTTCAAGGGGACCATTTGTGTAGTGGGGTGAAGGCAACCCATCCTGTTCCTGGGAAGTGAGCAGTAGGACAGCCAGAGTTAGCTGCTGACACCCCGGCAAAGGGAACCAAGATGCCATCCTCTGGACCTTGACTTCCTTATGGTGACAGGGCCAAGGCTACGTGAAAGTAGTGATGACAAAGGAAACAATAGCTGGACTGAGTGTGGTAAGAAAGCCTTAAGCCTTGAGAAATCATGAGACCACATTTGAGGCTAGCAAGGTGTGGCCAACGACCTCATCCAGGTGAGCTGGGCCCTCCAGGTGAGTCTGGAGTCAGCCGCAGACTCAGCCCTCACTGTGTTGGCAGCAGTGCCCGGCTGAGCATGCCAGCCGGCTTCCAACAGCTCTTTAGCAGGGCAGTCGCTTCTTCAGCGAATGTCACCAAAGCAAAGCCACTGCAGGTATAGGACCCCAAACAAACAGAAATGCAGGCTTGAACCCCTGTGGCTCTCTGCCACCCTCTTAGCCAGCATGATATTTTACCCGGCAAGGATGAGGAAACTTTGGGGAGTCTGTTACACTAAGGAGGTGGGAACAGACAGGAGCATCTCCAGAGGCCAAAGAAGTTGTGTGGCTTCCTTTCCTCCCTGGCTCTGCTGAGGCCTCCGGAGGCTGGGCTGAAGATTAGCTCAAGGGGGTATGTACACAGGTGGGCAAGTGTGAGGCAGGGAGGCGGTGAGGGCCCAGCCAGAGCGTCTGCACTGCAGACATGGGCTGGGGAGCATGCCGGGGTGGGGTGGGGGGGCAGGCAGGAAGCTGTGACTGACAGGTGACAGACAGGTACAGGGAGACTCCCCTGCCCCCCAGCAATCCCTCTCTCCAGGTGAACTTTGGTTCTGCAGGCTGTACTCGGCCTTCCAGAAGCAGCATCTGGAGGCACCTGAGCAGCATCTGTTGTGGGAAGCCATGTGGCTTCTGTTGGCACAATCCTTCTATGAGCTCTCAGAGCAATTTGTTTTTTAAAAGCTGTCCTGTAACCCACCGCAGCCTTCCTAGGGCATTAAATGTCAGCTCTGTGTCAAAACGCAGCAGAAAGAGGCTTCATCTCCCAGCGTCCCCTCCCAGGCAGGCCCCTGGGTTCCATAAGAACCACAGAGCGAAGACTGCTGGCCCATTGCCCTCCAGGAGGCTGATTCCTTCACCGACACTTAAACCTGAATCGTGATGGATGGCACTGAGCTGGAAGCTCACCAGATTGCCCCATGGATTCTTCTGGAGAGCCAGCCTGAGGTAAAACATGGTGGGGGCCAGGCCTTATTATATCAAAAGTCTGGCCCTGCTGGGAACAAATTGTTCTTCTGTGGTTCGCTTCATCTGGGAGACCCTCATGACAATTTGTTTAACATCAGGCACACACAGGTGTTTTGATGTTTCTAAAACCCACTTCTTGCCGACAAAATGCTTCAGTGACTTCCAGCTGACTCTGGGATAAAATCCAAAATCCTAAGGATTGCATACAAAGGCATTCAGAATCTGGCCCTGCCCACCCTTCTAATGGCCTCCTCTGGATTCGGCTATACTCCCTTCCTAGATTGCTCTATCTTTTGTTCCTGGCCCCTCTTCATCTGGCCAACTCCTACTTATGCTTCAAGACTTGGCCCAAACAACACCTCCTCTAGGAAATCTTCCCTGACTGCATCTTGTCCCACCCTCTAGAGCTGGGTTGTGTCTCCCTTCTCTGAGCTCACATAGCACTCTGTGTGTGCCTTTATCAGAGCACTTAATGTGACGTGACTTTTCCTGTCGTTGCTGGCATTAGTTTCACCTGTTTCCATAAGCTCTTTGGGGGCAGGGACTGTAACTTTCGCTTTTATATCTCTAATAAAGTACCTGGAAAAAAATAGAAAATCTCTAAACACTTGCTGAATGAGTGAATGACTCTTGACATATGAATGAAAATGGTGCTGGAACCCACAGAACAGACTTAAAGTTCTAATTTGCAATAAAGGTCAGTCTCTAACTCAGGCCAGTGTGTTTGATATAAAATTTGGGCAAGATGTTAGAACTGATTGTGAAAGGCTGATTTCTAGAATTTGGAGAAGGAAGCAAAGGTCACTAGAAGCCAACAAGGGTTCAAGAAATGTCAGGCCAGATTAAGCTCAGGAAATACAGCAGATGCAGGGTATTTGGATTTCGGCAGGACATCTGAGAAGCTTTCTCCTGATATCCTTCGACAAATGGAGAACAGGACAACTGGATAGGCTTCTGGCCACTGAGAGACTGTGCCCAAAGCACCTGGTCAGCCTGCAGGGGACCCAGCGTGGGCAGTCCGGGCCGGGGGCCTCTCTTGTGAGACACTGTTAGCGGGGACTTGAGAAGCAGGCTGACATGACCCTGCGAGGGAGAGTGTGCTGAATGACAGAAATCCAGATTTTTAAAGATTTCAAGAGGTGCAGAGAGGGATCTGACTGAACAGGAGCCAGGTTGACCATACGGCCGTGGCAGGATACCTGACGGCAACATGTGGGCTGCAGGTAACTGTTAGCCTAAAGAGGCAGCGTAATGCGGCTGCCAAACCCAGCACGTTGATGGGCATTGATCACGCACAACACCCAGGACAAGGGCAGTCTTCGCTGGCCAGATGACCTTGAATGTAGAGGAGGCTGGCCAGGATGGTGTGGGTACTCATGTAAAGTGGCTGAAGGAAGTGAAGATGGGTTAGTCTGAATAAGAGAAGGCCGGGTTCGGGTCCCCAGTGTATGCTTGTGCAGCCTGTGCTCTGCACAGAAGCACCCAGGTGAGAGGGGAACCTGGCGCCTGTTCCGTTTCCCAGTTCATGTGCCCTGGCACAGGGCTGCACCCTTCCTTCTGGAGGAAGGGGTGACGATTTGTAATCTGCCACCCAGAAGGGCACCTGTTTCAGGTTGTTCTCGGAGAGCAGGCCCTACATTATAATGTCACAGAGGCTTCACACATGTGAGCAGTGGTGCTAACTGAGCTCTGACTGACCTGCCCTCAGATATCTAAAGGCTTGTTGTGAAGGGTCAGAACCACGCTCTGCCCCAGGGACAGAACTAGGATCCATGATGGAGATGGTGGGGAGACCAAATCCAGCTCAGTAAGAGCTGCCTGAAACAAAAGCTGTTAGGAATGGGGCAGGGGGATGGTTTGAAAGGGAGTGAGTTCCCTGTCACTGCAGAGGATCCAGAAGAGCCCAGAAGCCCACCAGGCACAGACCTTGGAGGAAACTAACATCCTGGGGTCCTGTTATTCCAAGACACCAGCAGGCTGAAACCAACCAGTCGAGTGTGCCCTGAGTTTCACTTGTACCTGATGTGGGTTTGCCCTGTCTCCTAAATACCCACATTTCTTTCCTAGAATATCCTGTCTTCAGTGTTGGGGTGAAGTATGTAGATAGGGGCTGAGCATATCTTGAGCCACAACCTGCTTTGATTGTGATAGAATATACATAATGTAAAAGTTGCCATTTTAGCCATTTTCAAGTGTACATTTGAGTGACTTTAAGTGCATTCACATTGTCATACAATCAATCTCTAGAACGCTTCCTCTTGCAAAACTGAAACTGTGTACCCACGAAACAGGAACCCCCTACTCCTCCCCCCGCCCCCAGCCACTGACAAACACCATTCTATTTCCTGTCTCTATGACTCTGACTACTCTTAGGTACCTCATGTAAGTGGAATCACCCAGCATTTGTGCTTTTCTGGCTGGCTTGTTTCACTTAGCATGTCTTCAAGTTTTGTCACAATGAAACATGGGTCAGAATTTCCTTCCTTTTTAAGGAGAGCCACAGAAGTTTTTGATTCAAACATTTTTCTGAGCATGTTCCACCCTAACCGCCTCTTTGCCTGTAGCTGAGAACCTCTGAGCTGCCGGGACCCAAAAGGAACCACTTCAGCCCTCATCAGAATACACAGTACGCACTTGGATAGTACTGAAAGTTTAAAGTAAATACGCATAAGTCATCAAGTTCTGAGGAAAAGTGTATCCTCAACCAAGCTGTGAGTCCTCTACCTCATAATTAATAACTGAAGTAATTATAAGATTATCGGGAATGTTTGAAGAGCTTAGAATGTAAATTTGGAGAAAACATTGTCATTTAAAAAATTTTTAAATTGAGCATATTTTGCTAAGTCAGGTTTTTAAAAAAAAGAAATGGTTGCATTTCAAAGGAAACGGGATCCCTATCTACCTAATGCACTTATGCTTAATTTGTTGGTGATCCTAAAAGCTCTGTTACGGCCAAATATCCACATATACTCCTGCCTTTTCAGTGGATTCTTTTGATTTAGTAAGGCATGCCCTATCAAGAGTAAACAGTTCAAAACTCTGAGAACTGTGTGTATGCATGTTGTATGTATTAAATATGTATTATATAGAGTTGTTTTGGATTCAAATATGTATGCAAAGATAAGCTGATACTGGTTTCCTTTGTGGAGAGGAAACTGGGATGGCAGAGTGGAGGAGGGATGAAAATGTTACCTTTCTGCGCTGTTTTTTTTTCATAGTGTACATTTAAAAAATGTTTTCTAGGTAGTGGTATTATAGGCTATTTTGGTTTCTCTCTTTTAAATATTCTATACTAAAAAAAATCAACAATAGGAAATGTTGCTAGAAATAACTCACTCATAAACAAACTCTAAGGCTACTTAAAAAAATTGGCCAAATCTGAAATTAGCTAACATTCCTCTCTCATCTTTATTAGAAATCAGTCTTTGTCCAAAATTAAAATGGTAACAAGTGATTACTACTTTGAGTTCAGCCTCAGTATTTATTCATAGCTTCATTCTACGGGAGTGATGGGAGCTTTCGGAGATGTATTGTGGGAAAGCCTTCCATGCTTGGGTTTATGTTAAAAAAAAAAGCCCAAACACTCCAGAATGACTAATTTTTAATAACATACCTCTAGTCCACCGTCCTGGTACTTCTCCATCAATCTTTGTATAAAATTTTCAACTATCTGTGGTCTGACAATGGAAAAGTTTTCTTTCATGACTTGGTGTTTCCAAAGGTCTGGGGGGAGAAACATACCAACACTAGTATCGTGAAACACTGAACACATTAACGTCTATGACATGGCAACTCGCTGAGAGAGCACCAGACACAACAAGCTCTCATTTTCAAATACGCAAAAGCTCGCAGGTGAGGTGGGGAGAGGAGGAGGTGGTTGAGGACATAGGATCCACCAGAACATGGGAATAAGGAAGCTATCTAACAAGGTTCCTAATGAAAAGATTTGGAAAAGCATCTCTGACAACGGTGAACAATATTCTGTTACCACAATGAAAAATCCCGAATCAAATGTTATTATTGATCCTGCACGACATCTATTTTCATTGAGTTCCTATATGTATCTGAACAATTATTTTGGCCTAACACAGCTATTAGAAATAAATGAAGAGCTAGTCTCTGTATCTGTTTATGTACACTCTCGGTGTTACAGGCAAAATTAATTTGAATATAGAATTAATTAAAAAAAAAGGGGTGGAAATCCAAAAGAGAGAAGAAAGAGTCACAGATTAGAAATGTTGAGAACTGACAAGCCATAAATGTCAGCTCCTAGATTGAAGCAGCAACAGGGCTGACACATATGAGATGAGGCATAGACACAGTTATTCAGAGCAGCATTGTCTGGGACTGGAAAAGCTTGGAGACAACAAATAAACTACGGTATATCCTTCCGGTGAAACAGTATGCAGTTGCAAAAAAGAGGGGACCTTTTCCATGTACTGATATGAAAAGAACCATAGATTGTTAGGTAAAAACTTCAGTGTGCAGAACAGTGGATTCTGTAAAAGTCTATCTTTTAGAAGAAAGATATGATAAAGATAATGAAGGCGGAGGATATCCCCTGAAGCCTATTCAAGTTCATTGCTCCAAAACTTTGGCATTCTCCAATATCATTGATTCTCCCCTCTTTCCTCGATCACTCAAACTAGCACACATTATTTTTTCCCACTTCAAAAAAAATCCTTCTCTTGACCCCACTTCCCTTGTCAGCTATTGTCTCATTTATTTGCTCCCTTTTTAACAAAACTCTAAGAGATGTCTACCCTTACTGTTTGTGACTTCTCTCAAAATCCTTCTTAAACCCATTCACCCAGCTTACAACTCCACCATTCTCCTGAAACTGATTTTGTCATAAACATCAACACGACACCAACACCCCCATATGCTCTCGACATGGTTAACACCAGTGGTTTTACTTAGCTACAAGCAACATTTCACACAATTTGTCACTTCCTTCTGCTTAAAAAACTTCCATCACTAGACGCTGGGACTTCACTCTGTCTTACTTTTCCTGTCTCACTGTTTGTTCCTTCTAGGCCCTTTTGCTGGTTCTCCTTTTCCCTTCCACACTCCCAGCTCTTAACATTAGAGACTCCTAGGACTCAGCCCTTGATCCAGCTCCTTTTTTCTATCTGCACTCATTCCCTTAGCTGGCTCACGGCTAAACAACATCCATATGCTGACAACCCTCAAATTTAGATATCATACCCACTTGGCATTTCCTCTTGGATGTCTAAAAGGCATTTCACACTTCACTTGTGCATAATTAAATTCCTGATTTTCCCTCCCTAACTTGCCATCTCAGCTGATGGCAATTCTATTTTTCCAATTGCTCAGGTCAAAAAATCTTGGAGTTATCATGGAGTCTTCTCTTTCTTCCACATCCAATACCCAATCCATTAGTGACTACTTCAAACATATGCCCAGAATCTGACCAGTTCATATTTCCACTGCTCCCAACCCTGTTTGAGCCACAATTTCTTCTTGCTTGGATTATTGCAATAGCCTCCAAACCCGCCTCTCCCTGCTCCCACCCTTTCTTCCTTCACTGTCCATTCTCAACATAGCAGCTGGACAGATTCCATTACAATATAAGTCAGATCATATCACTCAAAATCTGGGAAAGGCTCCCCATTACATTCAGAGTAAACACTTAAATTCCTCGCAGAGCCCTGCAGGATCTGTCCTTCTTTCACAAGATCTTCCGCTCTGACTTCCTCCCCTACTTCTCTCCCTCACTCTCTCCATTCCAGCCCCACTTGGGTCTTTGCTATTTCATAAATATGATAGGCATCCTCTGCTTAGGGCATCTGTATGGCTTGTCCTTCTGTCTAGAACGCTCTTCCTCCAGACACCCAGATACCTAACTCCCTCCCCTTCTTCAAACTTTGCTCAAAATGCCACTTCCTCAGTGAAGTCTATCCTGACCACCCGAAAGTTGCCTTGTGCCCCCTTCAAACCTCCACAGCACCATCCTCCTTACTCTATTATTTTGTTAGTTCTTATGTTTATGCTTATTGTCTGTCTATTCCCTTCTAGATGATAAACTCCCTGAGGGTAATGATGTTTGCTCGATGGCAGGAAGGATGCAGCCTCAAAACAGCACCTAAAATACAGGAGCCTAGAACACAGTAGCTGCTCAGTAAATAGGTATTGAACAAAAGAATGAATTAGAATATGCTAAAGAAGCACTGAAAGGATGTATTAAAAACTAATTAAAAGTGGTTATTTAGGGGGTGGTAGAAGACGATCAGTGGTAGCAATAAGACTTCTAAATGTATATTTTTAATATCATTTTGAGTTTTGAACTAGGTGAATGTATTCTGTGAAAAAATACAATAAAATGTAAAAATAATATGACAATGCTAGAACAATGGGAATATGTCAACACTCCTTCACTTGCACATGGCAGAGCAAAAGCACACGTGTATGTTGGTTATGTTGCCTACTTCCTTGAGCACAGCCCCAGGGGTGTCTTGAGAGAAATGTGAAATAAAAGGTAGCAGCCAAGCACCCCCCCCTTCCTCTTCTGTTGTAGGGTGCTGGCCATCAGCAAGGACATGCACAGGCCTGCCCCTGCCCCCAGCTGGTTCTAATGTCAGACGAGATTCCCTACTCCTCATACTTTCATTTTGCTGAAAGAAGACACAAGAGAAAGCGTCCAGCACAATCTTCCCAGAAATGTGGATATGACAGAGCAGGTGCCTCTAGTATTCGCACTTATTATGTTATTTATTGGGGGGGGGGGGCTGTTTTTGAAAATAGGACTCCATGTTTCTTCTACAATTGGCTGCTTCCCATCCTAACAAACATATCTGATTTTACTTTTCCTTTAGGACAATAAAGCATATCGGCCACTGTCCTAGCACAACTGAAGTGGAAAATGCAAAAGAGTTAATTTGTCTAGCAGTTCACACTTCTTAAGATGTTTAAGACTTTCACAGGTCTAAGCTTTGACAAGACTAAGTTCATGTATATTTCAGACAAGAAATTGGATACTTTCCCCAGGGCACGTTAGTGGCAGGTATCTGGCTCACAGCTAAGCCTGGTGAGGGACCACATCCATCACACAATTCTTGTTTAGGGACCATGACCTGCCAAATGCCCACAGAGCTGGTTTTGGGTTTAACTCTGGGCTTAGCTAAAGGGGACGTGCTTTACTGGCATGGTGGGAAATCATCCCAACACAATTTTTCTTCATGAGTTCAAGTTCCGACATGCATATGTATCTGTAGACAGGAGTCAGGGGAAGCCAAAGAGAGTAGAATTCATCCAAGAGAAGTAATTCCCAGCCAAGTGGAGTTGACATTCTCCAAATGTGTCTCATTTTCAGTGTGTGTGTGTGTGTGTGGTCATGGCTTCTTTAAGATGAAACAGTTTTTGACAGAAGCATGAATTTGGGAGAGAGACAGCACACTGGGCATTAAATTAGGGTTTTGTTCTCCCCCCTCACTCTGTTTCCAGGTCTTTGGAGGAAACTTCGACTCCCTGGTGGCCAAACCACTTCCCCTCTCTCTCTCTGAACACTCCACCCACCGCCCCACTCCCCATGCAGCCCCCTCCCTCTAGGAAGAGCATCGTGGTTTGGTAGCATTTCAGTTCTCTAACACAACCACGAGCCCTCTGTGCCTGAGTGGTTCCTGGGTCCTCAGCCAAGGCAGAACTGAAACTTAAAGGCACACAACTGCCAATCAAGGTTCTCCATGACCAGACAGGGGTGCGGGGAGAAAACCTTGTTGCTTCAAGCATACGTATGCATTTTGTACCCCTGTGTTTCTCAAACTGCCCCCCAGAACAGTAGTGCCTTGAGTTGATGATAGGTGTTCCCAAGGGGAAAAACTATGTTCAAATAAATTTGCTATGGTCAAATAAATTTAAAAAGATTTCATACTCTATCTCTCTCCTGGCGATTTACAATTCACAGTAGGATAGTAAAGGCTCTGAGAAGGTATAGAGTAAAGAAACCTTTTAAATTATTTACTCCAAATTTCCAAAACTTATTTTGATGAAACAAACAAACAAAACCCTTCTCTCTCAGCTCCTGCAAAATCCTCCTTTCTAAAGCAATTAAGACTAAGAGTTGGTTGGTTAATCAAAAGAAATCTGTGAAACCAGAGAATGTTTAAAAGGTGACATGCACTATTTTAAACATTTTATTTAAGTTAAAAGTATACTAGTATACAAACGTTTGCGGATATTCTAATGCAGAACTTAGGCCTTTCTTTTCCTTGTGTGTACCACCAACTGGAGTTCTGTACCATCTTTCTTCTATAAACCATAATGTATGTTCATGGTCTGCAATTTTTAGTGTTCATTTTTTTTGGTTTGTTTGTTTCCTTTTATGGAGAGAAAACTTAAAGACCATAAACCAACCCAAATGCATCAGTTTATAGAGCAGTTTTAGGTTCACAGAAAAATTGAGCAGACAGTACAGAGAGTTCCCACATAGCTCCTGCTCCCACCCTTAACACACAGCCCCCCCTCATTATCTAATCCCACACCAGTGGGGTACACCTGTTACAATGAAGAACCTACACTGCCATGTCATTATTACCCATGTCATTATTACCCATTATTACCGTAATGAAATCCATAGTTTTCATTACGGTTCAGAAACGAAGGGTTTGACAAATATATAACGGCATGTATCCACCCTTGTAGTGTCATACAGACTAGTTTCACTGTCCTGAAAGTCCTCTATGCTCTGCCTGTTCATCCTTTTCTCCTCTCTGCACCCCTGGCAACTGCTGATCTTTTTAATGTCTCCATAGCTTTGTCTTCTCCAGAGTGTCATATATCTGGAATCATACAATACGTAGCCTTTTCAGGTTGGTCTTTCTCTTAGGACTGTACATTTAAGCTTCCTCCATGTTTCTTCATGGCTTGATAGCTCCTTTCCTTTTTAGTGTTGAATAATAGTTCATTGAATGGATATACAACAGTTTATCCATTTCAACTTCGTTTTTAAAGAACAGATCTCTTTCTTTTTGTACTCCTATTTCATTGGTTTACATAATACATAATTAAATTACTCAAATACAGTGACGAGCAAAAGTAGCATAAACAGGTTTGGAGTAAACAGTGACGCATGATGCTAGGTGAACCTACGTAACCCAAAGACTGTGATTAGGGAGTACTTTGCCGGCTTCTGTTCCCAAAGGAGTGGAAAGCTTCAGGTCATCCACAAATGTGCTAGTGAAGGATGGCTGGGAGAGCGCCTGCTTTACTGTTGAACTGTGTTCCGGGCACACAGCTGGGGAAAGCTGGCTTAGACCATACTATCCTCAGCATTTTGATTGTGCTTTCCTCAAGTGAAACATTTGTGTTCACTCACCTTTAACAAATGTATGCTTATGTATTTATAACTTTCTACAGTACAATCACTGGCTAATACTGCAAAGCATGATGTGCTTAGGGAGAGGTCTCTCCACAGTGAGAATGGATCTCAATCCACATTCTCAGTCGCTCCCTTGACCTTTTAATTCTTTTGTCTGATTTCTTATCAGATGTGATTGGGTTATGTTTTTAAACCTCAGAATGTGGCTGAAAATAAGCATGTACCAGGATTAGAAGTGTCACCTCTACGATTTAATATTCGCTCGTGGGTTGCCTTCTCATGGTCACTTCAGGATACCTCAGTGTGGAGTGTGACATGGGACTTCTTACATGTGGACTAAATTTATTTAGAAGCTCCATTAGGTTGGTGCAAAAGTAATGGTCGTTTAAAAGGTTAAACATAATTGCAAAAACCGCAATTACTTTTGGATCATCCTTATAATATTTTCTTCCCATACCCCTGGGGTACTGCTGGCCACTTTGGAGACTGCTGGCCTTATAACTGCTCAGAGACATCTAGAAAATCAATTAAAAATGACTTCAATGCCGAAATTTCAAAGATGGAGCATGGCAGAGTCTCTCTGAATCAGGGGAGCCCATCTCTCTGCTAAGACAAACCCCGAGGCTGAATGGGGAGGGGTGCAGCCACTTTCGAGAAAGTTCTCAGGAGACCACTAGTTTAGCTACCAAGAACTAGCAGCAGACTGGGTGTGCCTGCCGCATTATTAGATGCTCACTGACAAACGGACAACTCACTCGGAAGCTGTATAAAAAGATTAAGCTCCAAGACAAAGTGGGGATGAGGGAAGGAGATAAATGGGAGAAGTATAAAGGGTTCCTTTCTGGCAGGTGTAAATGTAAACACCGGAGTCAGCCAAGAGGGAGGGACAAGACCTCGGAGCAAGGACAGGAGCCTGTGATTTCCCCTGGCCTCAGTCTCTCCATTCCCAACTCCTTCAGGAAAAACCCGTAGCCCCAAACTAACCTTGACCACAAAGGGTGGTCTGTATTGCATGAAGAAGCCCTCTGTTGGAAGCCCCATCCACTATGGCTGCTGTTTGTTGCTGAGATGAGCAAGAGGTGTTGTTTTTTTTAAAAAAAGGTTTTTATTGGGGAAGGGGAACAGGACTTTATTGGGGAACAGTGTGTACTTCCAGGACTTTTTTTTTTATTTTCCAAATCAAGTTGTTGTCCTTTTAATCTTAGTTGTGGAGGGCGCAGCTCAGCTCCAGGTCCAGTTGCCGTTTTCTAGTTGCAGGGGGCACAGCCCACCCTCCCTTGTGGGAGATGAACTGGCAACCTTGTGGTTGAGAGGACGTGCTCCAACCACCTGAGCCATCTGGGAGCTCAATGGCAGCTCAGTTCAAGGTGCCATGTTCAATCTTAGTTGCAGGGGGTGCTGCCCACCATCTCTTGCGGGACTCGAGGAGTTGAACTGGCACCCTTGTGGTTGAGAGCCCACTGGCCCATGTGGGAATCGAACCGGCAGCCTTCAGAGTTAGGAGCATGGAGCTCCAACCGCCTGAGCCACCTGGCCGGCCCCAAGAGGTGGTTTTATTGCCTTCTTTGAAGGAACCCACCCCACAGCGGTCCCAGGAAGACTAAATTGAATAAATATATATAAAAGCACCCCTAGCATGAAGTAGGGAGTCTGTCACTTGCACTGGGGAAGTCAGGATAGGCAGAGACCCATGCTTCCACATTAAGTCATGCTGAACAGACCAAAACCAAAACACTCTCACTGTTGGCATTCACTTTCAAAGCTTTCTGAGTACAGAATTGACCTGTATACTCTAGCCATAGTAAGGTTTGGTATTATCCACCTTACACCACTGAGAATAACTCTACGCCTCCCCTCTGCCTGACTTTCACCAGACCCGTACTGAAGGCCCTTTCCACGCACAGCTGGCAAGCACCACACACAAGGGGCCACACCGCACAGCTGCAGCGCAAAGACTCTTCCTCCGCTAGTCCCCAGTCCAGGCGTCTCGTAAGAATCACAGCCCCAAAACGTACAGATGGTTGCACCTGCCCTGTGTGTGTGGATTTTCTCCAAGGACTTAGAAGGGAGCTGCCTGAATGCAGCAAACACAGCACAAACAACAGGCGCTCTGTCTTGTTAAATGTCCTGTAATTGGAGCTCACCCACACTCAGCTTTCGGGTGACATGCAGAGACGCCCAGTGGGGACCGGCTTGCTTTCTCATGGCACAGCTTTTCCCAGAGCCCTGTTTACAGAATTCAGTTACTCGAAGCACTGAAAATGCCAATGGCTTAGGTGAGGACAGAGGTTATTCATAAACAATGTCTATGGACTTCGTCTCAGAAGGAAAACCTATTTTTTTTGCTAGTCAGACAACTCGTCAGTAGCTCAAAGGTTGTGGAGTTTCCTACAGAATTAGTAGGAGTTAGGAGGAGACATTGCAGTTCAGACAGGACCAGCTGCATAATTTGGCACATTAAACTAAAATAAAAATGCAGAGCTTCTTGCTCAAAAAGCAGGAAAAAAGAGCAGTGATAGATACGAACATATAGATTTCTCCTTCTGCCATCTCTCTCTCGACCTGTCATGGTGTTCTTATTTGTTGCACTCCCAGACATGGGAATGCTTGCAGGGCAAATGTGACCCTCGTGAGCATGTAGGGGCCTGCCCTGTGACTGGGTGCAGGAGTGCACGTGGCCTAACGCGTACAGGACTGAGGCAAAGAAGTTGAGCCAGGGGTCTCCCCTTCCCACCGGCTCACCGCTTCAACCCACTGTGGACAGGCAATCCCAGGAGTATCACAACCTCCGTGCTGGGATATTTTGGAGATCCAGGGATGGGCCACAGGCTTGTCTCACTAAGTTACCCCTCAAACACGCTGTGGTGCTGTCAGCCTGGGATCCTTTAGAGCTGCCAAGTACACAGACCCACCGCCCGAGCCTCTGCAGGCTCAGGCCCCGCCTGGGGTGGAGGACAGCAGTGATTGCCGCGTGGGGATGGTGAGGGGGAGTCCAGGGGTGGCCTGGGTGACCGAGAGCAGAGCAGCAGCAGCTGAGAACCCCTCCTGGCAAGGTGGGGAGGCAGCAGCAGGTGGGACCACATGAGAGCCAAGGCTCCACGGCCTTGGTGCATGCTCCATCAACTTACTGGATTCCACTTACAAAACAGAAGTTTTAAGTTGAAATGAAGAGGTTCAAGATGGCAGCCATGGAGCACAAAAGCTCACGTGGCCCGAGTCCTGTGTGAGTACCCTGGTCACACGCCCATGAAGTGAGTCTCCCTGACTTTAGACCTCAGATGAAAGGCCACAATGTTGATGCCTTCCCACCCCAAACATATGCATTGGTAAGAGTTTGACATAGATATGTCATGTACACGTGTAATATAGATACATATATGGAATAAGAAAAGCTTTATGTGTTTCCCCCATTTCAACTTTATTTCAGTTACGAGTTGGTCAGCAGGGTTGAGACCGTATAAGACTATAGTTAACAAAGGTTGTCTATTGTATTTATCTATTTAAATTTAATTTATTTTTCAATTACCGTTGACGTACAACAAGTGTGTTCTTTCTATTCAAAAGCCCTTTAAGTGGAAGGAAGTATATCAAAGTGTTAATAGTAGTTCTCTTTGGACCAAGGTGTTAAAAAGCAATTTTTATATAATTTTCTGGGCATTGTGAGGTTTGTTTTTGTTTTGTTCCCCCCTCCCCCCATAAATATGGATACACGG
The DNA here is from genome assembly GCF_964194185.1 of Rhinolophus hipposideros. Taxonomy (NCBI): domain Eukaryota; kingdom Metazoa; phylum Chordata; class Mammalia; order Chiroptera; family Rhinolophidae; genus Rhinolophus; species Rhinolophus hipposideros. The sequence goes on from NC_138049.1 coordinate 46,675,500, forward strand.
ATTGCTTTTATAATTAGGAAAAAACAGTAAATGTGATTTTCTGAAGTAATAAAATAACCATACTGTACCTGTAGGGAGAGTGCACTCCTCCTTGGATTTTTCTGACATAACCAGTGTTATCTCTCTGTTAACTTTTCTTAATACCTCCTGGATCATATGTATTTCAAGATTTTCCAGAAGTTTCTGAAGCTAGAAGAAGCAGTTTGAGAGTCAGTCTACATTCAGTTTATTCTCTAGGCTCCCAAGTCAGATTCCTGCAGAAGGGCTTTGGGCGGCTCCTGTCCTGCAGGTACTCTCTCCCGGGGAAGAAGAAGGGTTCCTGTCTTGGGCTCCCACGTGCGTCTGTGGGGGTGGATACACCTCTTTGGAAACCAACATCTTTTCCTCTTAGCCCACATCCTGACTGATAAAATACAACCCTTTTTACCAAGTTCTGCTAAATTGCAAAATGCTCAGTGCCTAAGGGGCCCTCAGATGCTTTGGGCAGGAAGTGCGGGCAGGAATTTCATGAGCTGTTATCATAAGAGAAGCCCTCAGGTCTGAAACTCAATGTAGACACCAAGGAGGATTTCATGAAAAGATTTGAACCCCATACATGACCCCATACATGACCAGAGTAAACTCTGTTCCGATAACTGTGAGCTCTCCCTTCATCCATTATGCTCGCAGAGCACACATTTCTCCCTGTCAGAGGACCCCAGGTGCTAGGGAGGAACCAGGGTTCAGAAGGGTAAGCAATAGGCTGGGGACTGAGGGCTGTGTGTGTGTGTGTGTGTGTGTGTGTGTGTGTGTGTGTGTGTGTGATGGGGGACAGGGCGCTGAATTCTCCTTGATGCTCCCTGGGCACACATCTCAGCCTTGACACTCAAACACCTCGAGGCTTTGCTTGCCTGTTATAATCAGCACAGCTACGTGGAGCCTGTGTCCCAGGATCAAGGTGAACAAACACTTGGGAAAACAACTACATAGATCATCTAACACATGCCAAATGGGCTAGTGCATAAACGGCGTTGTGTTATTCGCAGAAAATCAATCACAGGAGCTATTTTAACTATTCCATTTCCATGAATGTGTGTATGGAAGTGGGGGGCGTACCTGTGTGCTGGATTTTATGTTTAAGATGCTAATGGCTGTGTTTTCTGCTGTCTTTTTTGTGGTGCTGTGCCTTAATTTGGAAAAACTCAAATATGAAAATCTAGACTTAAAGTTCTGAGACCTTAATTGGTAGTTATTTGCTTAATCAAAGCCTCACATGCTTTTAAATACTTAGTTCCCTCGGAGCCTGTTCAATGATTTACAAACCTGCAATTTATACTTCTTAGAAAACAACACTACTTGGGTACATCTGTAGTTTTACATGTTAATGCCATAAAGCAAATTTTCAAAGCCACATTCAAAATAGCTCTTGCATACCTGCTGAGTTTTTATTTCAATTTCTGAAGCTCCTTTCGGGGGAAGAATAGATTGACTACTTATTATAAGTTCTTCAAATTCATCTTCTTTCCCCATCTGCCTAGCAATGGCTTTCATGCTGGGGTAGAGAATGTCAGTTCTAGCAAAGAAGAGAGAGAAGTTGCAAACAAACATATCGTTTCTCATTCAGATTCTCTGACAATTATTTTCATTCATGTTCTGTTTCCTGTCATCACCTATAAACCTCCCGACCCATCACAGCCAGTCACAGCAACATATAAATTCATCACAGTTGCCACTCCCTTAGTCGATATTAAATCCCAAGACCTTTTCACTGGATACATTTAATTTCTTCATTTTCTTCATTTTTCAAAATATTGAGAAGTCTTGTTATTCGCTAGTCACCAGCAAAGCTGACTGTAATAACACCTAAGACAGACAATTCAGACTGTGCCACCAAAGGGAACCTTCTCGTGCTCAGTAAGCTCCAGGGTGGTGGGTGGGTGCTCAGTGAATGCTTGTTTGGTGACAGACACATCGCAGAAACCACATGTCTTTTGTGCCAGCAAAATCATTTCAGCCAGGGCTTGAAGCTGTGAAAGCACCCCGGCATCTCGCAGGCCTGATTATATTAATACCACTGTACCTTATTATGTCTCTGGCTGCAACCCATGGCGCTCCCAGAGACTCAGTACCTGGGTCTAATGGGGCAGACAGTGGGGAGAAATGCAGCAGCATCTCCTCACCTGGTGCTCGCTGGAATCCTGTGAGCTAAATAGCTTAGAGTCAGCACCACGGGGACACTCTAAAAGCACAAGTTCCTGGGCACAGAACTCTGGGTAAATGATGTATAGTGTGGCTTAGTGGAATCCCGCGCCATCCCTGCAGTCAGCAGAACCCAGTTGTGGGGACAGAGCCCCAGAAAGCAGTTTCCAGGCTCTCGGCCTCACATAGAAAGGTGCTGCTGGCTCAGGTAGTAAAAGGCCATCAACTGTGATTGGATGCCCATCACCTGTGGCTAGTTGGCCGTCAGCTGTCACCAGTGAGCCGTTGGCCATTAATATAACTGCCGTGGCTACGCTAGCAGAAAATGGGGGCTAGCAAGAAGATGGTGGCTCAGCTAGCAAGCGCGAATTGCAGTTAGCACGGCGGATTGCAGCTAGCAAGGGGAGTCGTTCAGTTGGCAGAAAAGCGGACAGCAGGTCACAAGTCGTGTGAATCCAGCCTCCAGTGAGACTGTAGGGGTGTGACTCCCCTACCTATGGCTCCATGGGTGTTCCTTTTTGGCCTAGCCATATCCTGTGTTCTTATGTGGGGAGCGGGAGCTGAGACCACGCAGGCCGCCCCGCACGACAAATGGTGCAGCGAGCAGGCTATGGTGCCGGCCAAAGCTCTCCGAAGGACGGTGGAGCAGTTTGTGTGTATGAACACTCAGTCTCAGGAAGACCAGGAGGAGCAGCTGCTGGAGAGCTGGACCCCCGTGGAGGGATGAGAAGAAGTGGACGGTTCCCCAACCAGCAGAGGCCAGAGAAAGCCAAGGTCATTGCGCCCCTGTGGGCTGGGAAGTGCTTGCTGAGGCAGCCCGGATGCAGGACTTGTCCCAGGAGGAAACACTTGCTGAGTCCTCCTTGCGCGATAAGGGTGAGGTCAAGGTCATCCCTCACCCCCAGGACAGCCCTGGCGAATGACTATGGACTATGGGGAATTGTCTTCCATCCCTGATTTAATGGACAGCTTGAACATGCCACCATGTAGTGGAACTGGCGGATGTTTGTTTTTGTGTCTCGACTGGCCGCCTTCGAGAAAATGTGAGAAACCCTGGCTGTGCCCTGAGAGGCCCAGAGAGAGTGGCAGTGCCCTGAGAGCCCTGGCTGAGCACAGGAAGTCTGGCTGAGCCCAGAGAGAGTGGCAGTGTCCTGAGAGCCCAGGCTGAGTCCAGGAAGTCTGGCTGTGCCAAGAGAGACTGGCAGTTCCCTCAGAGCCCTGGCTGAGCCCAGAGAGAGTGGCAGTGCCCAGAGAGCCTGGCTGTGTTCAGGATATTGCATTCACCTCCAGGCTCCTCACACAGGGCCCCTCGCTTGTCGCATAGATTGTGAGGCGAGACCCTGTAGGGGTGGAGTGTGGGGACAGAGCCCCAGAAAGCAGTTTCCAGGCTCTCGGCCTCACATAGAAAGTGAGGTGCTGGCTCAGGTAGTAAATGGCCATCAACTGTGATTGGATGGCCATCAGCTGTAACCAGTGAGCCATTGGCCACTAATATAACTACCATGTCTATGCTAGGAGAAAAATGGGGGCTAGCAAGAAGATGGTGGCTCAGCTAGCAAGTGTGGATTGCAGTTAGCACGGCGGATTGCAGCTAGCAAGGGGAGTCGTTCAGTTGGCAGAAAAGCGGACAGCAGGTCACACATCGTGTGAATCCAGCCTCCAGTGAGACTGTAGGGGTGTGACCCCCCCTACCTATGGCTCCATGGGTGTTCCTTTTTGGCCTAGCCATATCCTGTGTTCTTATGTGGGGAGCGGGACAGGAGACCTCGCAGGCCGCCCCGCACGACATCAGTGTTTCCTGTAAAACGCTCTTTGTAGAGACACATCGCCCAGCTTCCTCTGAGCTCCGTGGGGCTGGCTACACCAGGATTCAGGGACCAAATCTTATCAGGGGAAGGGGCTGGAGTCTGGCAAACCCCAGGTTCCATCCGTTCCTATGAATGTCCACCTCAGCGACACTTACCCATAGAGCTCAGAGAACTGCTTGTGGAAAGAGACAGAACTGCTGTCCTGGTCTTTTAGCTTAAGCCAACCCCAGTGCTCCTTCAGCACTTCCAGCTGCTTCCACAGCACCAGATATGATCTCAGCAAAGCAAGAGACGTGACTGCATTGCCAGGGCCCCCCGGAAGCTTGGAGGCCTGTGGGAGGCTTTGGAACTGACTTCCGACTCCTGGCGCTCTGCACAAGTCTGGCTGAAAGCGTTACAGAAAGTCTTCTTTATTGACCATGTACCAACACGGGATACCATTTTACCCGCAGCCCGCACAGAATGAAGTCTTTGAACAATGACTCGTCTCCCAGGAGGAGTGGTTTACAGACCTGCAGCACTTGTAGGGCTTAGAGACGGAAAGCGTCTTTCCTGAACAGACAGGATACAGATATCTGCTGGAGTCGTGAACCACTCCGTTTTACATCTTTCTTTACTTGGGTACTAACATTTTATCTCCCTTTGAAAAATCAAGCCTTTCGTGTTTAACCTCAGCATTCTGGAAAGTGCTCTTCTACACCCTCAAGGTTTAACTCCTCAAATGATAGAGCCGTAATATAACCTTTAACTGGGGACTTTATGCACTGCATGGGTAAATAAATGGAAACCTAAGTTTGTTCTATGTCCTGTTCCTTCTCCCATCCTTTTAAGTTAGGCAGAGAATATGCCTCTTAATTTGAGTTTATTATTCAACAGGCAATTTTACTTTAACAGTATGATTTGTTCATTCATTCACTGGTGTTCCTCTTAAATATGTGATTGTTGAGGGACTGTTATGAGCCCTGGAGAATGTGGAGGGAACATGGGTTTCAGGTCCCTGCTCTCCTGTAGCCAGTGGTATGAGGGCCAGGTCACCCAGAGAATGATAGACAGAATGGGGAACCTGTGTCCAGGACTTCCGTCTGACAACAGCGCCTCAGTCACAGGAAAAGAAGCTTTCTTTTGCAGACAAGACGGGAAATCTGGATCACGATGTTATGACGAGAAGGGCCTCAGAGAACAATCAGGTAATAGCTAGCACCTTAGACACTCCAGTTTCCAGGCTAGGAATGGGAAGAACCACCACCTGGTATAACTAGCTCCTAGATCAGTGCTATTAACATATCTCAGGATATGTTAATATCTTTATGTCAATACCTTATGGGCAGCTCTGACAAAAAAGAGGGTTGGCAAGACCCCGGGAGAGTGAGCTCCTGAACACAACTGACAACCCTTCAACCTCGCAGCCTACCTCCTCAACTATCAGCTGATCCATACATTTCCGGATTTATCTTATCCTCACAAACCTTTCATTAAATGAAATCTTACACAGTGGCCCAAAATATCCAACAGCCCAAGGCTGATCATGGTGGAAGAAGCAGCCTACAGGCCACGTAATTGGCCCCCTGCCTCAAAAAGCCGCACGGTGTCTCTGAGAAAGCCAGGGCTCCTGGGACCAACAGTTTTAAAGGCCCTGAGCTAATCCATCACCTTCACTTTGGAGCTCCAGAGACTGAAGTCTAAGAGATCACAGAACTGGTGCTACAGCTGGGACGGGAAACACGGAATCCTAACTGACTGGCAGTATAAATTCCAGGGTCTTATATTGTTGATGAATATTTAAATGCTCTTAAAACAAATCACAAAATAAAACTAATTTAAATAAATAATAATTTTAAAGCATACTTAACCCTGTTAGTATATAGTTGGCCCTTTAACAGCGTGGGGGCTGGGACCCTGACCCTTATGCCGCTGAAAATCTGAGTATAAGTTAAGCTGAATTTGTGGATGTGAAACCCAGGGATATGGAGGGACAACTGTATATTTATTGAAAAAAATCTGTGTATAAAATGGACCTGCCCAGTTCAAACCCATGTTGGTCAAGGGTCAACTGTATTCATATTAAGAGAAGTCTTCTCTTCCTAAGTGTTTTAAAGGATGAGAGAAGGAATAGGAGATAAAAATAAAGGACAAAGTAGGGGGAAGTGGGGATGTCAGGAAACAATGGTAATCCATCAGAAACAGGGCCAGAAATGGTAAAGAGAGGGACCAAAGGAGCCAGTATGCTTCTTGATCTCGGCACTGCTTGTTCTATATCCAGCTTTGCAAGTGCTCCTTCTAGGTGAAGCATCTAATTCTGTTGTAGAATTTAGATGGCTCATCTAAACACACTCCATTTTCCACTAATTGGCCTGAAGTGGACTTGTGACTCAGTGATAAGACACAAGGAAAACCTACTGGAAGCCTTCTGGAAAAGATTTTCCTTCTTGATAAAATGATAAAACTCCTTAAGGAAAAAGGGTTTTTCCTTCTCTTTTCATCTTACAAGGATGAGGGAGGCATTTTGCTGACACACCCAGGATGGCAGAGCTGCGAGCCTGCACCTACCGGGGTGACTGCTCCAACCTGACCTGCCTCCTTCAAAACTTGTGTTGAAAGATGACTACACTTCTCTCATTTCAGTCATGGCTAGGGGGACAAGCTGTTACTTATGGCAGGTGTTTTTTAGCTGGCATGGAAGAGCATCGCTTAAAGGTGGAGGAAAAGAAAAAGCTCCTAGAAAAGTAGTTTGGAAGTGGAAACCCGAAGGATACGCAGGAATTAATCAGATGATGAAGTAGAAAGTGGGAGAACATGATAATCATTCGGATTGGTGGACATGGGTGGTGAGGGAGGATGGGGAAAAGTAGACAAACTTGAGAGACAGTAAAATAATAGGACAGTAAAACTTGGAGTCTGAGTATAGGGTATGATAGAGAGAAGTCAAACACGAGGTCCAGATTTTTTGGCTGGGACAGGTTGAGGTAAACTGACAGCAAATATGGAAAAAGGAGCAAGTTTTGGGGCAGTAGAATGAGCTCAGTGTGGGACACACTGTCTCAGAGATGGAACAAGGCAGTTGAGCACGTGACTCAGATAAGGCTGTGTTTTGGACTGGACATGTAGATTCTGGCTTTGTCGCACGTACATCATCAAAGTCATAACAGCAGACAGGTTTGCCTAGGGAGAGGGGGAGGAGTAGAGAAACCCAGTGGATAAGAGTATGAGAGAGTTCCAGGGCAAGACTGTTAGTTTGGCCTCTGGGTCTCTCTCCTCAGGAGGCATGGGACTTTCAGCACATCGCTTAACTTTCCTGAGCCTCGTTATTCTTATCTGTGAAATGAGAATAATGAAAGCACTCATGGAATTATTGTGAGGATTAAAGACATTACTAATTAATGAAGCATCTGAACAGATCTCAGTCGTAGCCAATAGCAGTATTAGTAGTATTCAAAACCAACGTGTTGGGTAGACACAGAAGGCACGGGGCCCAGGACCCACAAAATATTTTCATTTCTTTTTAAATCAGAAAAAAGAACATTTAGGGTGAACAAAATGCTTTAATATATGACATTAATATATTTGTCTTTATATTAACACAGTCGTAAACTGGAATTTAAACATTTTTTTTATGGAAGAAAGGGTCCACAAATGTGTCTAGAATCATGGAAATCAAAATGCAGCCCTGGTAGTAGTTGTCGTGAGACAAAACTCCAAAAACAACATTTTGGGCATTGGCAGAGGTAGAAGAATCTACGGAGAAGCCTGAGAAGGTGTGTCCAGCACAGTCGCAGGAAAACTGGGAGAGACTTGTGCTTTGGAAGCCAAAGGGAGAGAGGCTTCGAGAAGGATACACTCTGTCAAATCCTGCCAAGGGGTCAGGTTGGAAGGGGACTGAACGGTATCCAGAGGATTTCGTGACAAGGACTGTTGAGCTCTTGATGACAGTGGTCTCAGTGGTGAGATGAAGAAAAGGAGAGATTGCAGTTTCTGCAGAGTAGATGGAAGGTAAGGAAATGGAGATGGCTGGTACACACATCTCTCAGAAAGTTTAGCTCTGGAAAGGAGGCTTTTTAAATAGGGGCACCAGCTAGCTTACCCTGGGTCCAGACAAGTTTCTACCTAGTTCTCAGATACATGCAGAATTGTTTCAAGTTAGGACACTAAGTGGGCTAGTGGCTCTTGGTACTGAGAGTTTCAGAGGGACAAATTCAAAGGACGGAGTGCTTGCCTAGGAATCTGTAGGCTCGTTGAGTGATGAAGACAGGGGCCCAGGCTGGAAATGTTCACCCGGGGCCCCTGTCATACCCCTCTGGCCTTTCCAACTCCAGTCCTAAATGTGTGACTCACACAGAAAAGAAGCCAGCAATGGAGCATTGGTTCCATTTATTTTCAATGCAACTCCCACAACCTTTGTTCTATTTTTAAAATTAAAATAAATGGATATACCTCTGATCACAGGACTTATTGTGAAAGAAAACACTTTGGAGAGGCTTTCACAGCTACTCCTGCTCCATGGCTGCTCCTTGCAGCGTGAACCCTGCCCTGGGACCCACCGGGAGAGGCTGGAGGGCAGACGGGTCTCTCTAGTCCACGGCTACACTAGGAAGGTCCTTAGGACCGTGGAACATTGGCCAGCGATGTGTGCTGCTCACCGAGAATACCTGTGTACTTTTTTCTAGTGTGGCTTGCTGTCCTGGGGGACTCTGCCTGATCGCATGATAGCTGCTCAGAAGTACGTCGTCCATGAGCAGGTGCATGCCCGCCAGCTCTCCATGAGCCACCCTGAGGTCACGGTCACTCAGCCCGCAGAGGCACAGCTAACATCAAAAGAGAACAAAGCAAAATGAAAACATCCATGTTGAAGACTTCTATGTCTCCTTTACACGTGGTTTTTGGGAAGAAATTAAGAATAATTGTGTTTATAAGCCCTGTGCTCCCAACTATTAAAAAATTCCATAAAAATCAGAGTAACATTTCTAGCTCAAAGTGTCCTTTGAACATCAGATTTTTGGCTCTGTGTGGAAACCCAAGCTTCCCAGCCCTTATAGCGGTGTCTGGACATGGTAAATGTATAGTGTGAACCCAAGTTTCCTTTATAAGTACAGACATGAACACATGTCTGCCTAGGGAACAATATAAACCAAAATGTGAACTGTGTTTGTCTCCTAGTAGGAGGCTATGACTGTTTTTCTTTTAACCATTCTTATTATTTTACTAAAAAAAAAATCCAAAACAAAAAAAAAACCTCACTTTTTGACTTATGGAGAATTTTGAGCATATACAAAGGCAAACAGAATAGTCTCCATCACCCATTCCCAAGAACCATCAACCCAGGGCCAGTCCTGCTCCATCCTCATCACTCCCCACCTCCATATTCTTTTGAAGCAAATTTAGGATTGATTTTCATGTTGTTTTTAATACTTTTTTATAGTTTATATTTTTAAAAATAAGAACATAATGTTTGCTTAAGTAATCAAGGGGAAACACATAATTGAAAGAAATTCTCTTTCTGAGTCCTGCTTAAAGAGTTCTGTTCATAGATGGGTCAGGAGTCACACATCTCTGAGCTACCAGCCTGGGTGTTTCTCTGAGAGGCCCACAGAGTCACTGGGAATGGATGGCCTCTCTCCCAGATCATTAATGGCGACGGGAGTTTCATCTGTGTCTATAACCAAGGTTGAGACCACGATTCTCTTCTGTTTTAATAAAGCATGACTCACCTTGCAGGTGTTGGGTTTACAGCCTCGTTATAAAACATCCTGCTGGTCTCGTAAATGATTCACTGGTCAGAGTGTTGAGGATCTGACCTTTGGACCCGATGACTGCTCTGCAGTCGGCCTGTGGTTGTCTTTGTGACGAGTGGGAAGACCTGTCCTACCTGCATATTATATTCCAGAGTATCTGGGCTGCTACTCATCACTGGAAATGGTCCTCCATCTTCCAGAAATGCTCTCCAAGGGAACAGCACAAATGCCTAAAGGAACCAAATAGTAAACATGATAATGCTGTTCTGTGTCCGTAAGAGACATCTGTAGATGAACAGGATGTCTGTGTCTGCACCCCAAAATACTGCGGGATGATTTATTTATTATGTAGAAGTAGTTCTTGAGGTATAGTCTCCGATGATGCAGAGGAGAGAGTCATAATCTTACTTTGTTTGATAAGATTTAGAAATCTTATTTAACAGAAAGTAGCTAAGCACAGAAGGATACTTAAGACTTCAGTGTAACTAGTCAGCACCAGTGTTCGAAAGTTCCAGAACAGTATACCAGTGGGATATATTTATAACCAACAAACTAAACTTACTTAAGTGTTCTCAGTATTGGGAATCTTAAACACGTATCCTCCATCACCGTTGTGTTCCAGGTGACAGTGCTAAATCAATGCCACAGTGTCACAATGGTTTCCTATCTGCACATCACTGTCCAACAGCCAAAGCACCTCCGACTCCTTGTGGTACCACATGCAGCCCTGGATTCAGTGGGCCTGTCCATCTGACTCCATTCTGCTCTTCTAGACCTGGTAGTGGCTTCCGACAATTCCCAAAGTCGGAGTCAATGCAGGTAGCAGGGAGCCAGGACGTCTGCACCCACCTAATCCCAAATAGCCAAAGGCAGAAGGAACAGGCTCATCGGTCATGGTTCAACCTTATCTTCTGGGTCTAAAAGAGGGTCAAGGCTTGGGCTCGGAGTCATCTTGTGGCTGGGTAAGGTAGAGGTGTGGGACTTATATGGGGCTGATGTTGGCATTACTTGGCTTAGCCTTGTGACATAAAAACATTTTAAGTAGGAGGCTTTAGAGTCAGAAGACCTGGGCTTGTGAGGTGATTTTAAAGATATGCCCACAAATTCTTTGATACTCTTCCTGTGAAGAAGTGGGGTTTAATTCTTCTCCCCTTGAGTATGTGCTGAAATTAGTGACTCATTTCTAATGAAGAGATTATGGCAAAAGTGATAGGATGTCACTTCTGAAATTGGGTAAAAACAAGACTGTGACTTCCATCTTGGGTTTTCTCTCTTGCTCTCTCTTGAGTTGTTCACTCTGGGGGAAGAAGCCATCTGCCATGTTGCGAGGAAGGCTATGAGAAGCCCACATGAATAAGCTTGGAAGTGGACTTTTGATGTCTCCCCGCAGCCATGTGAGTGGGCTTGGACGCAGGTTCTCCTCCGGGAGAGAGCCTTGAGATGACTACAGCACAGGCTAGCCAGCACCTGTATGCAGCTTCCTGACAGATTCTGAGTCAGAACCACCCAGCTAAGTGGCTCCCAGATTCCTGAACCTCAGGAACTAGATGAGATAATGAATGTTGATTGTTTTTTAATCTGCTAAATTTTGAGGTAATCTGTTATGCAGACACAGATAACTGACACAGTTTATGACCTAGTGCTGCAATCTGATCTCTGGTTCTCCTGTACCTTAAATTCCTTAGTTGTAGAAGGTGGGTAATATTGTTGGTGCCTACGCACAATGCTATAGTTTCCAGGATGACATATGCTAGCACAAGTCATAAGCAGGACTGTTCAACTCAGCTGCTGACCTAATTTATGGATTGTAATTGCTATCATGATTATATCACTAAATGGAAAAGATCAAATGTTGGTTTTGCTACCAGCCTTGAGCAGATAAGCCGTTGCCATAATTAGCCTGTTGAGCAGTTAGGAGGCACAAACCCTGACTGGGAATAACAGCTGTTGATGGGGGAATAACTGCTTTCCCATGCCAGTGAAGGGGAGCCAGCTAAGACTGGGCTACATGAGTGCATTTGATAGCCCTGCAAAATTTAAACCAAATGGAAACAAAGTGACAAAATCCCCTATACACAACACACCTTTTATAGGTATAAGAATACCTCTCAACACACCTGGCGGCTCCGTGGATCCAGTGGCTGGGGCAGGCTGAGCTGTGAAGCAAAAATGCTCTTCACCAGAGAGTTGCTCAGTGGTGGCAACCCATGGTACATGCCGTCTGTGACAGACTGGTAGGCAGGAGCGTTTCCAGCTGCCAAAAATGTCCTCCTACCAAAACATGACAGGAATCTCATGAAAAGCAATTACTTAAGCTCCTGAAGCTCAAAACTTTTTCAAAGTGATCGTAGCAAGTTATTAGGTTGGTGCAAAAGTAATTGCGATTTTTGCAATTGTTTTAAACCTTTTAAATCGCAATTACTTTTGCACCAACCTAATAACATTTTGGGATATTAGCAGTTTTCTTCCTTAGCGACCTCATCTTTCATCCTTTCTGGACACATCACCCTTCACTTTCACAATTCACAGGGGAGAGGTAGATATAGTTTAGATTAGCACTGCACTGGAGAACTTCTGCAATTGGAAATGTTCTATATTTGACTGTCCGATATGGTAGCCACTAGAATCGAGCACTTGAAATGTGGCTGCCGCAACTGAGAAATTGAATTTTAAATGTTCTTTCATCTCAATCAATATTAATTGAAAATCTTACATTAAATAGCCACATGTGGCTACTACCTTGGGCAGTTCGGCTGCAGCTCTAACAAAGATATCGATTGTCTGTCGAATTGATTATTTTAAGACCAATAGCTGAGACAACAATTCGTGATATATAAAACCAAATTTTAAATTAAATAATAAGAACCTGGGGTTTGACAGAGAAATATTTTTGTTTTGTTTTGAACAAAACTTGGCTTTGCATATCAAGAACCCAAAATCCTGAAGACCAGAGCATGAAATTTATACCATAAGTCGTAGAGGAAAAAGTATGCATGACAAATTATAATGACTTTCTTGCCTAAAAGGAACTAAAAGTTTAGCAAGCAAGAAAAGACCTTTCTAGAGCTTAGATCTAATGGGTGCCTAAGAAAAGATCCTGACACAGGATAAGGTGGGGGAAGTGTACCCCGGAACAGAAGGGACCTTTCACCTGGATCCTCCATGGGCTCGGCCAGTCTTCCTAAAGCAGACATTAAAAAAAGAGATTAACAATGACTAAGGGAGATGTTAGCACTAATGGAATTGAGGCAGCCTCCCAGAGACTAGTAGACAATCAAAGTGTAGGGGAAAGACCTGGGGGAGTGCCCGAGCCCCCACAAGTGGCTGTCAGGCAGGGTGCTGAGCAGGCCAACCAGCAGAGACGTGGGGTTGGACCAGCTAACCCATGACAGAGATGGGTGGGGATGGCCACTCCTTCCTGACTGCCAGGATGATTTGTAAGCATCTCCAGGAACTTGGATCCCCTCTGAGGGGAATGAAGGACACCGGCCAGACCACAAAATTACTCAAATGAACCACTCACATCTGCCTATGGGAACCAAAAGGTACCACATCCTCTTGGTGCTACAAAGGCTGCCTCCTCCCACAGCCCCTGGTTACTCACTTTGTTCCCAAATGCGATTCCTTTGTGGCCCTGCCTGATGTGTAATGTCCTCTTCCCTTGGGCTGTGAGTATTGGTGACTAATAAACAGCTGTTATCTCATCTGTCCAGTGTTTAGTGTCATGTGTTTGGCCGTCCCCATAACCTTAGGGCAGAATCCCTTCCTCACCAATAGGGTGAATAAGAGGCACTTACAATAAAGGGAAAGGAGATAATCTTGAATTAACTGATTTTAAATGTCAAACTAACCTGTTTTAAACTCTAAGTGTGGCTGACTGACATGGAATTGGAAAGTTTGATCTTGTTGCCATCAGTAGAAGTAGGGGCTTATGAACTCAAGTTCAAAGACAGATAAAGGGAGCTCTGTATTTGCACATCAAATCATTGTACTAGTGCAAAAATCATATTGCTGTTTTTACATTTTAATGAGAATTAACAACAGATAGTTGAGTACTATTATATACTGAGATGGTGGATAAAATAATTGATACATCCTGAGAGCTCAAGGATAAATCTTGGAGTTGTGCAACGGATACGTTGATGTAAGAACATCCAAACCTGTAGAGAATTTTTATAAGTTTATTTGAGCCAAACTGGGGACATCCCGGGAAGCAAGATTTCAAATGCTCTGGAGAATGAGTTTTTCAGTTCTACTTATACATTTGGAATTAAGGAACACAGGAGAGGAGGTGGGAGCACGCAAGGCAGGGGATATCTCTATGACTGGAATACAGGACAGTTAACAAGATTATGTGCTCCCTTGAGGGTGGTTACACATCCTCCGAGGGGTCTGAAAAAGAGGATTACTCTGGCATTTCAAGGGTGTGTTAACCTAGATGCACAAGAATGGACAGGGCTGGCTTATGGCAAAGATAAACCTTTTACTAAAAAGTTACAGTCCTGGGGCGTGACTACCCGCCATGACCTGCCTAGTCAGGAATTTATGATCAGATCACCTTGTGAGATTACTTTCGGTCACTTGAACTTGTCAGATTTATTGCAGAGTCCCTTTTTCATTCACAGATATATAAACATTTTCTCCTATTTCTCCCATTTTTCCAATGGTTTCTTAAGATTCTCAGTGGGCTCTGCCCAGTGAGCCATGACTCACTCAACACCCATGTGACAGTGATGTATCAAACACCTACTATGTACAAGGCACTGTATTAGGACTGTCTGAGATGCAACGATGGGTCTGACCTTCAGCCTAGTAGGGCCCTGGGAGGCAGAGCTCATTATCCAGTTGCTTCTAACCTTCAAATTGTTTAAAACAAAAAAAAAGAAAGAAAGAGAGAGAGAGAGAGAGAGAGAGAGAGAGAGAGAGAGAGAGAGAGAGAGAGAGAAAGACAGAAAGAAAGAAAGAAAGAAAGAAAGAAAGAAAGAAAGAAAGAAAGAAAGAAAGAAAGAAAGAAAGAAAGAAAGAAAAAAAAAAAAAAAGAAAGAAGCAATAGGCCCTAATGGAGTCACTCTTGCTAAGCCCCATTACCAAACCAAAACTTAATAACTAGCCTAATTGCAGCTTCAGCCTCTTCAGGAGAACTTCAACCAATTAGTCTGGAATTTCCTGACCAGTGAGGTAATGTGCCTGATAAGGCCCGTGGCTTTCCCCTAAGGGAAGGTGTCCTTGCCTAAAATAACCCACCCTGTTAACTTCTCTTTTGCCTGCAAAAATCTTCCACTCTGTACAACTCTTCTGTGTGCCCTTCTCGTTCGTTGCTGGATGGGAGGCTGCCCGATTCATGAATCGCTTAATAAAGCCAATTAGGTCCTCAGATTTACTTGACTGAATTTTATTCTTTAACACTCAAGGCACTTTCTACATGCGCCTCTCATGTAGCTTGTATAGATTGTATATATCTACTAAATCAATGGCACCAAAAGGGAGACTATTCTAAAAGAAACATTTTCAGCCCAAATCAAGAGCACAGAAGCACAGTATGCCACACACACTCTCCCTGGTTGGGCTCCTTTCGTGTCATTCCTGCTCTTTCTCTCCAATCCACAGAATTATTTCTCTCAGCCTCTGGGTTCAGCTTTGTTCACATCTTACTTGTTCAATCCTTGACTGTATTATTCATATTTTAAATTGTGTTTTGTGTATTATGCTGTCTTGACACCTTTAAAAAACCTTTCTGGCTGGGGAGAGACTGTTCCTCTCAGAGTTAGCCAAGTCTTGGAGCAAGCAAAGGCCTCAGCAAGCCTTTGATACGCAAACTGACCAATCCAGAGCCATGCCTCCTCTATCTGCCCAGACATCCCAAGAGGGGATATTCCACTGCCTTAATCATCCCAGGGCTAGTGATCAGGCAACTAGCGACCCCTCTTACAAACCAAAGCCCCCGGAAATTATTCCCACTTGCCCATCGTAACCTGTTCACCTTGCCCTGCCTGGCCTTTCCCGGCCTAAGCATTCTCCTGGCTCCTCACTGGCACAGATCCTTGCCCGTATGGCACTGGGTGGTGTGCGTGTTTCTAAGACTTGTGAAAACAGTAAACTTAGTTTTCCTGAGACTCTCCTGTGTCTTCTCTTGGGGCTGCACCTGGCTGATCATCCCGTAAAAGCACACAGAACACTGACATGCTCCCAGCCTGGCAAGTGTGCAGAACTTCGTGACTGTCAAGTGCCAGAAGCAACCACAACTCCCAGCAGAGTTTAAGAGCCCCAAACACGGCTTTGTGCACATACCAGGTCCATTACTTTATGGATTCTTGGAGACTATTCAAAAACTATCAATCCGGTTCAGATGTAAGTGTGACTGCAATGCTAAGCTGCAGAATCATAGATGACGCCATACTCTCTAGGGAGAACAGAGTCAAATGATAGTCGCCGCCACTGGTCCCATCATTGGTTATCTTTTTCCTCACTTTCCTAATTCTCATCTAGGTCACTGCCCTTCATATGGACCATCTCCCTCTAGCAACAGACCTGTTTATTGGGGAGCTGTACCATGCAATGCTATGTAAGGAAAGGGGTCTCAAGATGATACCCCAAATTATTAGCACTAGATCCTCTTTCATTTCCTCCCGCTCCCTGGACCCCAGATTTTGAAATACTTGCTTAATAGCCATTAAGACTTGCTTAATATCCATTAAACATTTTCCTGTTTTTAATTCAGCCTCCGGCCGAAGCTCTGAGCTGCAGGAAAAGATGAAGAAACATGATATCGAGGAAGGAACAGGACTCTTGAGTCAGAGAAACTGTATAAATGCAAATTCTGCCACAGAACAAGCTGTGTGACTCTGTGCAAGTTATGCAACTTCCCTGAATCTCTATTTTCTCATCTGTAAAAATAGTGACAATGATTTGTATCCTATGGAGTTAGTCCATAGTGGGAACTCAACCCACACAACTTCCCCCTCCCCTTACTTCACTCATTCTTACAAGTCCAGTTAAAAACAGAAAGAAAGAAACTTGACATTTTCCAAAGAAAATCTTTTTGCAAATCTTTTTGGCAAATGTGTCTTTTCCATCATACTTTTAGAAATACTGAAAAGGGCTCCCAAGCCCCTGTGACAACTCACTCAGACCCTCAGTTGGTGAATCCCGGCCTGTGCCTCCTGCTGGGTGGGTCTAGGCAGTGCAGCTTGCCAGCAGCACTCAACAAACAGGAAAACCCCTAGGAATGAAAGGTCCGCTGCTGCTTGTGTCAGTGTGCACCTGCCAACTGCCAGCGCCTCGTAAAGTCGGGTCTCCCCAGCAGCCCACTAAAATACCAGAAGAGATGTGCCAAATTCTCCACACTGTTCTGTGACACGCCAGTTGCCTTACTGTCAATAAGCCATCAAGGGTTTCCTAAAGTGCCAATCACCTTGTGTGTGAGAAAACTACATGTAGCATGATCCCAGGCAAGTTGGTTCGAACCAGGGAATTCACAGGGCACATGCTAGAGTTTTTCCTGAATGCAAGGATATCAAAAAGAAAAAGCAAAAAACAAACAAACAAACAAACAAAAAAACCCCAAAACAACAAAATGTGAAACAAAAATCACCTGCAAAGTGGCCTGAGGAGGCCAGGCAAGTTGTGACTCTTCACTTCTCAGACACTGGAGACCAAGACGGTGGTCATGAGGTAGGCCAGCTCCCCTGAGGCCTTCTCTGTGTTTCCCAGAAACCCCCAGATAACCCTGAAGCACACGTTCGTAGATACTCAAACTAGATGAGCATAAAAATAAGAAATGAGGAGAAAAACCTACAGAATAATCAAGGACTGAGACCTTGATTGTTGCTTTCTTTAGCGATCCCTGGATGGACTCCTAAATCAGGCTTACTGCAGGAAGTTGTACCTTCAGGATACTTTTTTGAGTTTCTCCTTTTTACCGTAATCACTCTGAACATCAATACTCCATTCAGATTGGTAGCATTTTTCATACCACATATTTTATCGAGTTCCTTTGAGGGATTTTTTTTCTCCCCCCTCCCTGCATTCTTGAATTGCAAGAGAATTCAACCTTTTAAATCAGGGCTGGCAAACTTTTCCTTAAAGCGTCAGATAGTAAATATTTGCAGCTTTACGGATCATACTGCCTCTGCAGCAAATATTCAACCCTGTGGTGAGAGCAGTCAGAGATAATCCATAAATGAATGGGCATGGCTGTGGTCCATAAAAAGTTCATGGATGGACACTGAAACTTGAATTCCATATAATTTTCATGTGTCACAAAATTCCTTTCTTGATTATTTTTTCCAACCATTTAAATATGTAAAAAGCCTTGGCCAACAGGCCACACAGAATCAGGCAGGGGCCCTATGGGAGTGGTTTGCCAACTCCTGACTTAAATAGATGGGATTGATTAGAACCACTGTACCTTCCAAGCATTTACCTTCAACGCAAATATTTAATTCACCTGAAATTAAAGATAAGCTTAATCCTCAGCCATTTCCTGCACTGTCTAATAAATAACTCCTGCGGGTTGGTGGACATGAGCAGAGGTGAATGATAGGCTCTGAGCAAGGTGATTCCACTGCCACTGGAGGACAGTAGCAATTTCCGTCAGGTCCTTACCCAAGCTTGGCGGAGGGCAGGTCGACAAGGGCACAGGGAATTGTTTGTGCTTAGAAACGTGTATCTATCCTGTAACCCAAGCTGGTCTATGCCACAGAGAAGCAGAAGCCAGATATTAGGTGACTTTACGGGGCCACTGTCCTGTTGTCCTTGAATTACATCCTTCCCTGCCTCCCCCCAGTCTGCGGAAGCATGCTGCTCTCATTTTAGGTAAGAGTTCAGTTCTTTCTTTTCAAACTCTGGAGAAGCCTTCAGTTTACATAAGCACAAAGTTCCCTGGGGTAAACAGTCATATTTGCTCAGAGGTGGTGAGCTCTGGGAAGGGCGAGGGAACTTGCCCAAGCTTCCTGTCTCTTTTGATTATCTAAGGATTTTGCCTTGTTTGCAGGTTCAGCATTAAGTAAAATCAGCAAGAGGGATAAAATTTACTGCTCAGCTTCTCTTTTTCTCCCGCCTCTGGGCTCTGAAATCCCAAGGCAGAAATTGTAAGGGATTTACACAGGGTGAAGGGTCTCAGAGTCTCCTTTTCTATCCACACTACTGCCTGGCATCCATCCTAGCTCTCAGGCTCTGGAGTCAAACGCATCTAGGTTCTAATTCTGGTCCCCAAACTACCCCACCCCCACCAAGAACTTGGAAGAAAAAAGGCAGGAAGAAATGTGATGAATGGAGATAGACTGCCCTGACGGTTCCTTCTGAGGTCTTCTGGAAAATATGCTGACTATACTGAAATCAGACAGAGGGCACCGTGCTCTCCATTCCTGCAGACTGAGTGTGCCAGGACAAAGAAAGCCCTGCACAGCAATTCCTGGGGGGAAATGGAGTTGTTCCCCTGGGAGAACGGTAGCAAGCTGGACCCCACATAACTGATCCAAAAAGAACTTCTGGAGTACGGTCCTATTTCTTCACCTATGTAAATTCCTTGCAAATGCTGACTTGGGCTTTCAGAGCCCAGGTTAGAACCTTGATACCCTACCTGCTTGACTAAGCCATAGCTCAGAAAGTTGTTTGTCAAGAAAAAGAAAACAGATTAGCTTGATTTTCTGTTCCGCTGAATCTACATTCTAAATCCAGCATTCCCTGAGGCTCAGAGTAAAGAAAATGCGGAGCAGAAAGAGAAAATACAGTTCAGTATAATCCCCACATTTCCATTCTCTATGGACACCCACGTTTATGGTAGGAAGTGATTATAATCCGCAGGTAAGAGCACTGCCTTCTGATGTCCCCCTCATTGACTAAATACTCACATGGGGACTTAATCAAAGGAAGTTAATTAATTGTGACAATTTAAGAGTAAGGAGAGAACTTCAGGCCTGACCTCTTCTCTTTCCACACAAAGCTTATTATTTATACTAAAAACATAATGACTCTTAATCCAAACTAGTTTTTCTCATCAGTCATGAGTAATTAACCAAATAAACACTCTTTTTGTATCACAGTACTTAATACCCAGAAGGCCTGAGGTAAGTTTATGTATTTATAAATTTAACTCAAGTAGCCCATTCCCTTGGCTTCAGAAGGACGGTGAAAGTTCTGTTCTCTTGAAAGGTAATTAAGGGCTGAAAAAAGAAAGCCCTTGGAATAAAATTATCTTCAGAAGTATAAAATATGTTATTCCCAATAAAACAACCTGAATATGGAAAGCAGCAATTGTGAAGCAAACTGTCGGTACTTAAACCGTGTTTAATAAAATCAAGATGATTATTATCTGACAAGAAAGAACACATTCCACACCAACGGGCCTCTGGGGCAGAACACATGTGGTAGCCACCAGGTCCTGGGTCAGACTGTGTCCCTGACTATTTTAAGCTCTTTATCTAATCTTGCCAAGGTGGCCTCCCATGATGGCTACCCAGCAACACCTGCCCTGAAAATTTTACGAGGCGGCGGGATTAGGGCTCCAGCCCTTACCGGATGAGGTGCCTCACTGCGGCGTCGAACTGCAGGAACAGAACCTCTCTTCGGAGGAGGAGTGCCTGGGACACCTGGGCGGGGTCTTGGGGGCTCTGGAGGCTGTCAATCATTTTCTGCAGCTCTTGAAGCTCACCCTCTAGAAGATGGACAACATTTCAGTCTGATAGTGTGCAATACAGCCTACTGTAGTGAACCCAGTGAACATACTTTCACCTGCAACACTGTTTACCTAAATGGACTTTTCTTTCTTTCTGGGTATACTAATTATATGTTTTGCAAGACCAGCATAAGCCTTATGTTCTAGAACCCAAGGCCTGACCTATCTTTCCTTCCTTCCTTCCTTCCTCCCTCAGGAAGATAAAAACTTGCTTTGCTTTTCATCATAATAACAACATTCTTTGAAAAGAAAGTTTTAAAATTGACAAGGCTACAGTCTCTAAATAGATTGAAAAAAGGGAAATTACAAGGAATGGGAAAGTATAGGCCTCAGTAGACCTATTAGGGGATTGAAATGACTATAAATTATAAACTAGCACTCATTTCTCATAGCTATGCCATCCAAATCAGCTCTCTCTGTCACTGGCTCATCCTGTTGCTGACTCATGAATTAAAGAAGACTCCAGGCCATCCAAGGCAAGCAAAAATATGCATGCATATATGTACACATGTACACACACACACACACACACACACACACACACACACACACACACTGTGCTAGGAGATTCTCGTCGTTTAAGGAGTATGTGGGGGGATCCTAAAGTGGCTTATTTCTTGGATGCTTACTACAAAAGTAGGCTGGTTATAAATAGATTTACGGTATATGTGTTTTGGATGGAAATTTAAGTTAGAGACTCTTTGGGGCCCTCAGTGCTGGGTTGAGGAAACTGGCCTGGGTCTAGACGGCTGTACTGGAATCTCTTTATGGCCCAGGAAAGGAGCTGGTCAGAATGGGAGAGTACACCAAGAAAATGATGATCCCTTAGTGAGCATATACCCTGTGATTAAAACTCTGTAAAATGTAAAAATGTAAAGTGTATTTGGGCAGAGGCTAGAAGGGAGTAAATGTAAATAAAAATATTTCACTTGTCAAAGTGGTTGGCTTACTGGTAATTTTGCTCTTTACATTATTTCCATTATTGTTTATACAGTGCAATGTGTGTACTTTCACGCAATCACTTCCCAGCCAAACTGTTCTGTGCTGAGAGGTGGCATTTTCATTAAAATACAGATGTGGAGGTGGGGACCACCCTTTCTTTGTTATTTATTGATTTTGCAACCCTCGTTCAGGATTCCCTTTCATTGGGGGACACCCTGCTCAGTGGGAGGGGAGGTGGCAGGCAGAGGCAGGAAAGGCAGGATGGGGCAGGTGGTGATGGCCTTGTGGTTGTGGCGGTAAGGTTGGGAGTAGACCGTGTGCCAGGCAACTTCAGGAAAAAAATGAGCCTTTTCTCCTCCTTTTCCTCAGTAGGGTCCCGTTTGGGAAATCAGAGGAAAAGAGATGAATCACAGTGGCCCTGTCTCCACTGGCTCAGAGGAAGTACACTTTGTTCCTAATTTGTCCCTGGAGTTCCTGAAACATGAAGTGTAATGTGTAGTATCTGGGTTGTAATTGGCCTCCGGATCTTCTACAAGGAAATCACAATGTAAACGCTCACGTTCTGATTACATCCTCTGCTTCATGCTGACTCCAAAGGGAGTTGCTGGCTTTCAAGGAAGGAGAGAATTTGGCCGGGGTCACAGAGCTAGTCCTCTTAGAACTAGTGTCTAAAAACCGCTTCCTCAGGCAAGTGGAGGGACCAAAGCTGAAATCTAGAGTGTCCCTTTAAAAAATATTTTAAAGCAAAAAAGTCTATGGAAGTCATTTTATCTAACTCCAAAGAGCTCGGAGATGGCTGAAAGGAGTTGTGTGAGCACATGAACCGACCCATCTCATTTTTTCACCTTAGTTCTCCTTGCCTCCTCTGGGAAGCAGGCTAGGAATTGAGCTGCTGAGTCTTTTTAAAAAGATGATTATCTTAGAGTAGGATTTTTTTGTCTGTTCAGTTTGCTCTTTATCTATTTTCAGCAAAGCAGAGTATGCAAAACTTTGCACCTTCTCTCTGGAGCCCAATTGTTTCTACTGGCAGCATGACAAGGTATGTGTCTCTAATTGCATACCTCAGAAAGCTGGGCCCTACATATTTCAATGATTTCCGGTTCCTAAGCCTCTAAATAGTAAGAAAGAATTTCCTTCAGCCTGAATTCTAGGTCCTCAACAATTTGGCTTCATTTCCTACTGCTTCTCGGTGTCACACTGGTGGGTGCACCATTCTTTGGACTGGACACGTGCAGTCCTGTCTATTGTCTTTGTCAATGTCCTTTTCTAGTCTTGCCAGGACCATTCTATTTTTCTTCATTGACTCAAGTGAGGGCAAATCCCCCCAAATACCTTCTCTGTGGGGTCTGCCCTCCCAGCTGCTGTAGGACTTCCTGTGTAGTCACTTCCTTTGGACACGTAGCTTTGGCTCTATCTTGCCTGCTACCGTGTTTCCCCAAAAATAAGGCGTAGCTGCACCATCAGCTCTAATGCATCTTTTGGAGCAAAAATTAATATAAGACCCGGTACATATTATATTATGTTATGTTATAATATATTATATTATATTATATTATAGTAAAATAAGAGTGCGTCTTATATTAATTTTTGCTCCAAAAGATGCATTAGAGCTGATGGTCTGGCTACATCTTATTTTCAGGGAAAGAGGGTATCTCATCTCCATATAATAACACCTGTCTCCCCATCTCAAGGGAAGGGATGGCATTTTTCCTGGCCTGTCCTCATTGTGCTGGCTGTTCTCATGCTTTAAAATCCTTACCTACTATGTTATAATATATTGCTATTAATTGTTATATGATTAATGACAAAATTTAGATGGGAGTCAAATTATTAAAATAACAAGATCAGTTTCCCTGACTCTGATAAACTCAGTTTACTAAGCATTTCTGTGTCTTTAATTTACTTTCTGCATTTATTTTAGAACATAGTGCTGAGTTAGAGTTCATGACTTAGCAGTGGGCAGATAAAACTAAACCCTCAGTCATTCTTACTAAAGGACCATTGGGCCACTGTTAGCCAAGAGCTGTCTGCAAGCTTCCTGATGGTGAATGTATGGCTCTGACCTTGCTATATTAGTTCATGAAGGCCAGGAATAGAAAGAGAATAAAAGGACACTAATATATAGTGGGGGTTTATACATCCTTCTAGAAATTTTACATAGATTTTAATTTACAGACTATCTCTGTGAGACAGGTACTATCACCCCCATTTTATAGGTGAACAAACCGAGACCCAGAGAGTAATGTGTCCAGCTTCCAATAACCAAGTGGCACAAGCAGGGTAAAAACCCAGGCCTCCCCACTCCTGACTTGGTGTACTTTGTGGTTTAACTTGTAAATGTGGAATTAATCAGTTTGGAGACTATACAATAAGACTTTCCCTTGGCCCTTCTTATCACTGTTATTTATGAGAAAATATTTCAGTTCTGTCTTTCCAAGTATTAAGAGCTTCTGAGTAATTACTAGGTGGGGGAATTATTTCACAGTGTGTGTGTGTTTCAAATCAGCACGTTGTACACTTTAAATATCTTAAACAATTGTGTAACTTATACTTCAGTAAAGCTGCAAAAAAAAAAAGCTTCATAGGATACTAACTGAATATTGAAGGTAGTTTAATCACCTTTACTTACTTACCAATGCCCTCAGTTCCTCCCCAGTCACCTCTCACAGGGTTAGAACTTCGAGGAAATTCAAAACATGCTGGCCAGTTCCCAAGTTTAGCCAAACTGAAAAGGCAGGCCACAATGTCATGGAAAGGACCGATCAGCTGTAGAGTTAGCTTTAAGGCTCTAAAAGCAGCCTGTGGGGAGATCAATACAAGGAAATAAGTTTTAAACATTTCTAAGAGGCACAGAAAAATATAGGAGCGATTATTAAAGATCATATATTTAAACAGGAATATTTAGATAAACATTTTCGCAGTATAATACAGGATAATAATTACAGGATACTATCTGAAAAACAGAACAACAAATCTGTTTTTTTTAAAGATTTTATTGGGGAAGGGGAACAGGACTTTATTGGGGAACAGTGTGTACTTCCAGGACGTTTTTCTAAGTCAAGTTGTTGTCCTTTCAGTCTTAGTTGTGGAGGGTGCAGCTCAGCTCCAGGTCCAGTTGCCATTGCTAGTTGCAGGGGGCACAGCCCACCATCCCTTGTGGGAGTCGAAGAGCTGGCAACCTTGTGGTTGAGAGCCCACTGGCCCATGTGGGAATCAAACTGGCAGCCTTCGGAGTTAGGAGCACAGACCTCTAACTGCCTGAGCCCCAGGCCAGCCGGAACAACAAATCTTTTCACAAACTGGGTTACATGCCTTTGGACAATGTAACTCCTAGGGCGGGGGTTAAAGCAATGCGTTTCTCTTTGTTTAAAGCCATTGGTGGCCACAAACACATCACAATATATTTGTAAGACCATTGATGAATTACAAGGGTCACACAGAAATTCGCAGGGACCCATATTCAGACAACATTGTCCTGAGGGAATATGTGTAAGCAAAGCATAGATATTTATCAACATAGTTTAAATGTACAACTAAAACAAGCACTGGATTTTAAATATTAACATTCAAGGGAAATAAAAGTGAAAAATTATGATCAAACTAAAGAAGGTAGCATATACACATACACACACATATGTAGTATATATAATACGTAAATATATATTTTTAAACACTTGAAAATTAATTCTTCAGTGAAAGAAAAGGTAATTACATTTTTAATTATTTTGAGGAAATTCCATACTCTTTTCCATAACAGCTGTACCAATTTACATTCCCATCCACAGTGAAAAAGGGTTCCCTTTCCTCCATATCTTCACCAACACTTGTTATCCCTTGTCTTTTTGATAATAGCGATTTTAACAGGTCTGAGGTGACATCTCATTGTTGTTTTGTTTTGCGTTTCCCTGATGATTAGTGATGTTGAGCACCTTTTTATTTATCTGTTGGCCATTTGTAGGTCTTTGGAAAAATGTCTGTTTAGATCCTTTGCCCATTATAAAAATCAGCTTTATTTATTTTTTTGCTATTGAGTTGTATGAGTTGCTTACATGTTTTAGGTATTACTTCCTTATCAAATATCTGGTTTGCAATTATTTAGTCCCATTCAATAGGCTGCTGTTTCATTTTGTTGATGGTTTCCTTTGCTGTGCAGAAGCTTTTTAGTTTGACATAGTCTGACTTGTTTATTTTCGCTTTTGTTGACTGCCTTTGATGTTATATCCAAAAAATCATGGCTAAGACCAATGTCACAGAGCTTTTCCCTGTTTTCTTCTAAGAGTTTTATGGTTTCTGGTCTTACATTTAAGTCTTTAATCCATTTCAAGTTAATTTTTGTGAGAAGTGTACGATAAGGGTCCAGTTTTATTTTTTTTGCATGTAGAACTGCCATATGATCCAGCAATCTCACTTCTGGGTATACATCTGATGGAAACAAAATCAGTATCTCGAGGAGATTATCTACACTCCCATGTCCATTGCGGTACTACTCTCAATAGCCAAGCTATGGAAACAACCTAAGTGCCAGGTGGATGGATAAATGGATTAAAAAAATGTGATACACACACAGGAATATCATTCAGACATATAAAAGGAAACCCTGCCATTTGCAACAGAATGGATGAAACTGGAGGATATTATTCTAAGTGAAACAAGCCAGACCAAGAGAGACACATACTGCACGATCTCTCATGTGGAATCTTGAGGGAAAAAAAAAAAATCAAACTCATAGAATGATGGTTGCCAGAGGAATAGGGGAAACAGGATGATATCGGTCAAAAGGTACAAACTTTAAGTCATAAGATGAATAAGTTCTGGGGATCTAATGTACAGCATGGTGCTTGTAGTTAATAATACTATATTGTATATGGTAACCTAAGAAAAAAAGGCCAACATAAGAGGCAACAAACATTTATTTGAGATCCAGAAGAAGAGCTATTTGGGAAGCACTGATTCAGGCAGAAACCCAAACAGTGTTCCAATTAGGGGGTGAAGGCAAGGAGCTTTTACGAGAAAGGGAAGGGGAATAATTGTAGGAATAGAAGGAAGAAATTTCTATTGGTGTTAATAAGTCAAGGATGGGATTTCAATAGGTGCAAATAAGGTAAGTTATTCCTTAGCTATACATGGAGGTGCTAATTCTAAAAGGTGTCTTTAATTTTTAGTTCCGTAGTCAGAATGTCTGTGTTCCTGTTAGCTTTGCAAACAGTTATTTGGAATACAATGTTGCTTTAGGCCTAGTCCGAACATTATTTTGCCCAGTTTAAACATCCCAGAGGTTGAAGGAGTAGAATGTGCAAGGCAGTTCTTCTGGGATGGCAGCTCTGACTCCATTTTGACCAAGCTTCATTAATATTATTTTTCATATACACTGGAAATTTGCTAAGGAAGTAGATAAGCATTCTTACCACATACACAAAAAAGGTAACTATCTGAGGTAATGTATGTGTTAATTAACTTAATTGTGATAACCCTTTTACAGTTGTACACTTTAAATATGTACAGATTTATTAATTAATTACACCTCAATAAAGCTGGTGGGGGGGCGGGAAGAAAAGGTGAGAAATCTTGGTTGTGACACGTTTTCACTTATAAAGAAAAATCGGAATGTTCCCAAATTGCCATTTTCAATAGTGTACTTTATTTAGCAAATATTTATTTGAGTGCTTTATATATTTCTATATCCATTTTTTTTATGGTTACCACTATTATCCTCTATTAGTAAGTTAGGTACTACACAGAGCAAACCCTTCAAAAAACAGAACCCCCCTCCCCACAAAAAAAAAAAACACAAAAAAACAAAACAAAAACAAAACAGGAACCGGCTGATAATGGTGATTAGATGTGATCTCAACCTCTCGTTAACTTCAGGGCATCAAGGTGGGGTTTTCTTGAAGGGTTTGGGAGGACATTAAGGAATAATAAGGGATGTCTGAAATTTGAATTAGCACTCATTGATGATGAGGGAGAAACAGAATTCATGAAATAATGAAGCCCAAGAGAAATGATAATACAGCAGGCAAAAAATATTAGGAGCTGTGAGAAGATTTCAGTTATTAGATGTCCTTGGGAAAAAAACAAGAGATGTTCTCTGAAATTGATATGTTTAATTGTGGGACATAAAAAAAACAGCAAGTTTCCATTCTGACACACATAAAAAAAATACAAACCTTTTCTGGCAGAGTTTTGAACATAACCAGCACTTCAGAAGGATGAGGTATGAACCATAAATTAAGGAAGATTTTTCCGTCAGCAGACAGCAAACATCGAGGCTGGGGCTGCAAACTCCTGCGTATTAGAAGAAAGCTTGGGTAGCACAGCAGTTCTCTCTAAAAAAGAAGCGTCTCCAGAGTGTACTATTTATACTACCGCCCGCCAGCCCAGAGTGTGGTGACTGACACACAGTGTCCAAGCCCGAGAGGAAAGCAGGCCTCCTTTTCAGGTCACTCACAGGTGGCCACAGTTATAAATAACTCAACGGGAAAAGAGCAGTTGGGCTGATTTTAGCCTCAGCTGTGTTGAGGAAGGAGTGGGCATGGAGGGAGGGAAAGGTGGTAAGAACAGAAAGGAAGGGTATGAATTAGGTGGCTGGCACCACACTGAGGTGTCGTGCGGGGCGTCCGGCGGGGTCTCAGCTCCCGCTCCCCACATAAGACTGCAGGACACGGTAAGGCCAAACAGGAACACCCACAGAGCCATAAGTAGGGGAGTCAAACCAATATATTCTCGCTGGCGGCTGGGCTGGAGACACAGGAAGCAGGATATACAAAATCTGCCTAACAGCAGTCCGTACTTGCCAGCCACCATCTTCCCGCTAGCCACCATTCTCTGCTAGCGTAGCCACAGCCGTTATATTAGTGGCCAATGGCTTACAGGTTACAGCTGACGGCCATCTGATCACAGTTGATGGCCATTTACTACCCGAGCCAGCACCTTTCTATTGTGAGGCCGAGAGCCTGGAAACTGCTTTTTTGGGGCTTTGTCCCCACAGAGGTTTAGATATGAAGGGGTTCAGAATAGGCCTCCCCAAGATATGTCACTTGGGCATGTGACTTATTTTGAACTGAAGGGAATCAAGAGCCTGTGGGCCCAGGAGAAACTTTCACCTCCCCCTTAAAGAATTTAAATTGGGGGCCTTGCTCATAATAGGACTTATCACAGAGATAGCTTTTATGACCTATCTATAGGGCAGGGTAAACTTCTAGTTACTGAACATCTGCTTTTCTTACCTTCCTGAGAATGACCGTCCTTCCCTCTGAAGCCCCAGGTGCCTTACCTCACCCTTAGCTCAGGATGTCATATGCCTCAATTTCCCTTTCTGTCTCTGAACCGCTCATGTCTGTGGGGTCTCTGACACTCTCCTGGATGTGGGGTTCCATACATATGCATGTAATTAAGTTGGGATTATTTTCTCTTGTTAATCTATCTCAAGTCAATTTGATTATTACAGCAGCTGGGAGAACCTAAAAGGGTAGAGGAAAATTTCTTCTTCCTCCACACATATTTTTCACTTAATTCTTATGAGAATCTTAGGATGTACGTATTTTGTTCCTGTTTCACGGATGAGAAAATTGAGGCCCTCTCGGTTACCGAGATCTTGTCTACTCAGCTCCTAAGAGATGCAGCTGAGATTTAAGTGCAGATCTGTCCAGTTCTAGAATCCAGGCTCTAGAGACCAGCCTCTACTTTCCTTCCCTTCCCACCATGTTTCTGGTCAGACCCAAGCTTCTTGAGAAACCCACACCTTCACGTTTTAGTGTGGACTTCAGAAAGGGTTTTGCAACCTAAGAAAGATTGTTTTACGGCTGATGAGTTTTCCCAGTCTTTAGAGTCGCCTAGGGATTCCACAAAGAGCTACATAAATAAGCTCAGAAGTGGAGACAGCCAGGCAACTGAGAAAATGGAACATCCAGCCTGCTCCTTGCATCTACCACACGCCCACGGGAACCAGAAACCACCACGGTGACATGAGGGACCAGAATGGAACCTGGGAGACAGACAATAACGACAACTTTGAAGGCTACGTGTAGGCCCTAAACCAGTTTCCTCATCTGCCGAGTAGGGGAAACAGCACCAGCTTTGCCTGTTCTCCAGGTGATACAGGAAGTGGTTGTCATTTGGAACAAGTAAAAAACGCTTTAACAAGGGCTGTTTGGGGGCTGCAAGGTTTCCACAGCATTCTGAACCAGCGGGATGCAGGGAATATAATCAGAAAGCAACTTTGTGTCCTTTGCTTTTTATTCTTAAGTAACAAAAACTCCTATGGCAACCATTGAATTCCTCACCCTCTTCTACCCCAATCCTATGCCTCTTCTGTGTGAAAAGAAACAAAACCCCTGAGTCCCTAAAACCAGAAATCAGGGAGTCATTTTTAGACTCTCCTTTCTCCTTTACTCCTCAGCTCCTACTGCTCCCATCATTTCCTCACACTGTACCCAGTTTTCATTCCCACTTCCGTTATCTATAGCGAGGACTTTCAGTAGGGGGGGGTCTTACCTTCTTAAGGGCATTTTGCACATCATAGGGGAGCATTTCTTGACTGTTGTTACATTTCTGGGTCTCTAGGAGAGAGTCGGATGACCCTTTCCACGTATTAAAGTAAAATGTAATTCATTTTAACGAAGGACTGAATATTTTCAACATCAAACATCCTGAATATGAGACTCTTTTAACCATTAACACGCTACTGTGAATAGTGACTCACTGGCCTTGCACCTACGTTTCTAGTCTCAGAGTTTTAATCAGGTGACCTGAAGCTCAGGCACAAAGCCGGGTATTAGTTTGGAGAATTTCCTTTATTTCAGCAACCACAAAGTTAGACTATCCTGTCCTGGAACAGATCAAAGCTGGACTTTTTCCAGTTTTTATCTCTATTATTCAGTTCCCAGTGTTCAAAAATGCCCCAAAGAAACATTGGATATCAACAATAGAAAGTCACAAGGCCTGTGTCCAAGTCCATGAGGCTGCAGGCCCGGGGCTGGCAGTAGTGTGGCGGGTGCAGTCCTGGGCCTCTGAGCAGCAGGCATCCCTGGAGCCACAGGGGCCTCCCCAACTGGTATCCTTCACTGAGTCCTCATTTCCCACCACCTCCTCCCCTGCCTGCAGTGAGCAGCCATCTGCCGAGGAGGGGCAGAGAGGGCCACAGAAAGCTCAGTGCAGGACCATAGCTCTGTTCTCAGCCCCGCAAGGACAGCTCCCATCAGCACCTTGGCCTGATGGTTCCCTGACCTGTTCAACACCTTCATTTTCCTTTAGTCGCCCACTCTGCAGCAGCACTCCAGACCTTACCATCATCACCTTGGGACCATCTCACCCTCAAAACCCTAAACTCAAATAGCCTACTCTCCCAGCTCAACCTTTTATTCTTCCAGTTTTCTCACTCATTCCCTCCCACTAAACCTCCTTTGTTCCCACAAAATATGCTCTTTGACACCATCTAGCCCTCCGGACTCCCCTCCCATCTGTCAGTTCCATTCTGACCTCACTCCCTTCGCTACCCAGCCTGGGTCTCACAGTCAAGCACATGAACTACTCTCTCACCAGTACCTTCAGTTCTCCGCTTCTTGATATTCACTACTCACCTACCTGGCAAAACCCCGTCCCTGGATCCCTCCAGCTAGCTATTCGGTTTTCTGCTTCTAGTCACATGCTGCTGAGCACAGCTAGAGGAAATTACACGGCTAATTATGTTCAAGCATAATTAGCTCTGGGACAATTCTTTTTCTTTCCTTTGATCAGCTCTTGCACCCATTTCCCTTTTCAATAATTCCAAGTCTTTTTTAAGCCTCATACCAAATTCCTGCCAGCAGGGTCTGTTACTTTGTAACTGAATTAAAAGCCACTGGCTGGAAGAAAAGATGAAATAGTGCCATTTGCGACAACATGGAAGGATCTTGAGATTATTATGCTGAGCAAAATAAGTCAGACAGAAAAAGTCAAGAACTGTATGATTTCACTGATAATGTAGGATATAAAACTGAAAACAACAAAGGAACAAGACAAACAAATAAAAAAACAAAAACTCAGAGACACAGATAATAGTTTAGTGGTTACCAGAGGGTAAGGGGGGTGGGGGAAGGAGATGAGGGTAAGGGGGATCAAATATATGGTGACGGAAGGAGAACCGACTCTGGGTGGTGAACACACAATGTGATATACAGATGATATAATACAGAATTGTACACCTGGAATCTATGTAACTTCACTAACCACTGTCACCCCAATAAAGTTTAATTAAAAAAAAAAGTTTTGTCTGGATTAAAAAACAAAAAAAAGCCACTAGCTGGAACTCCCCTCTCTCCCTGCCCGCCCATCCCCCCGACCCTTCCTTTTAACCAAGATCAAAGACAGGTATACAGCCTCTGCCCTCAAAGATCTTACATTCCAGGGGGCAGTTAGATATCCCAACATGATTCTGTGATAGAAGCATGGTGGAATAGAAGTATATGAAAGTGCAGAGAAAATACAGAATAAGAAGCATCTTAGACATGTTGGGAGACTCATGAAAGAAATTCACAGCTGAGGCTTCTGAGCTGAGATTCATTGTCTATCTCCCTCTCCATATCTCTTCTTCTTAATAACACTGTCATCCCCTTTTCCCCATTAAAAAAATGTGGTACAATATAAGTAATATAAAATCTACCACTTTAGCCATTTAAAAAAAATAATTTTCAGCAATATATTTTGGCCTCTGCGAGGCTAGTCCATCAAGGGAATAATACTTCTATGAACCACGCCTATGGTTAAGCATTACCCACTGTTCTCATAGTAGCAGCTACCAGGAATCTCTGTATGCTATCCAAGTTTCTGACTTATTCCAAAAGATGTTTTAGTTTTTAAATAATTACTTGGAAGGAAAGTGAAAGGTAAATCTCAATAGTAGGTTATTTTACAGTCATAAAGATACTTATGAATTATTCTTATAATTTTCAGTGTACATTTCAGTGGCATGAATACATGCACATTGTTGTAAAACCATCACCACTATCCATCTCCAGAACTTTTTTCCATCTTCCAAAACGGAAACACTGTACCCATTAAACAATATTGCCACAGAATCTCCAAGCCGGAGACTCTGGGTGACATCCTACATTCCTCTTTTTCCCTTAGTCCCATAGTAAATCCAGCACTTGGCCTAACTGACTTCGCCTCCTAAATATCTCTCATCTGTGCAGTTTCGGCAGCTTCCTCAATGATGTCCCTGATAATCATCTTGTTCCTCTGCTCCCTGTTTGTTGAAGGACAAACGTTGGACTCCTGGATCTTGCCCATCTCTCTGTGCATTCTACTTCCCGTCTCATCCTCACGTATCCTGGAGAGCAGCCACTCAAAAGATCACATGCTGTCTCGCATCTCTGTGCCTTTGCATACATGGGTCTCCCAGCTTGAACTAAAGTTCTTTTCCTGGTTCATCCGAAACATTATTCATCCTTTAAGACTCAGGTTAAGCATCCCCTCTTTCCTGAAGCCTGCCTTGCTCCCAATTCCCACCTCCCTAATCCTTCAGATAATACTCAACATTGCCCGGTGGGTGCTTTCATTACACTTTGATTCTTTATCACAGTGCACTGTGATTATCTGTCTATTTCCCCTTGTCTGAAGGGCAAGGACCATGTCTGACCCATTACCATACAACGCTTGGCCCCAAGGCTGCCAAGTTCTGTTCAGGATGTGCCCTGAGGCAATCAGCACTGGCCAAGGTCCAGCCTGTGCTTTACCTGCCAAGCTCTGTACCCGGGCATGGGGCTATACCTGCCCATAGGAAGGGGTGTCTTCTTCTAAGGCACATAAAGTAGCTGTATGGGATAGTGGTGGTTCTGCCTGTGACATAGTAAGGGTTTGATTAATGTTAGTGTCCTTTCTGTGCCTTCTTCTTTCCTCCATCAGCCAATTCCACTGCTCTTGGGAGTAGGGCCTACATCATTCTAGTCTCCAGACTCTAGTCTCCGCTGGTGCCATGAAGGGTATGGAAGCCTCAAGGGGCATCCTTCTTGGGAGGAGAGCTCCCCTTGGCTTCTCTTTCATAGAGATTCTGGTGTGGTTCGGAGGTGGGAGGGGGTGTCTCTGCTAAAATAAGCATAGTACAGCCTTTTAAGGATTAAGTGGCATTTTAGAATTTTGAAGCTATAGAATTCATGGGACTCTTCTAGTCAAGGGATGGCACACACAAGTAGGGAGGCCACCTTGCTCCCTTTCCTTGACCATGGCAGATATTGCCAATGGATTACAACACTGTCACAAGTTTGAGATGTCTCAGAGTCCTCAAATTGTTGGAATTAGTATTTAAAATAAAACTTATTTCTTATCCTCAGTCTAACTCAACTCTTTATTTTATGAATGAGGTGAGGACACCTGTCATCCATGACCCTCATTTCTCAACTCTGTCCCTTCATCTCTAATTAAACTTGGCCTGGGGTGATTCCCATTTATCATGTCATGACACTGTTAAATGGCCCCTTTCCCAGAAGTCTTTCCTCAGCTCTCCTTTTCCTTGGCATCAAGTTCTAGACACTTTAGCACTAAGAATCACAGCCTATTTAACTTGAGAGAGCTGCTTCAACTTCTTTTCTCATTAGATAAAGATTTGAGGTCCAGAGATTGAAGAGAAGTGATTTACCCAAGACTTCAGGGCACTTATGATTGAGCTGGGTAAAGTCCAAATATTCTAGCTACCAGGATATGGCTCTTCCCACTGTACCTTCTGTGGCTGCTGTTAATTTTTATTAATACTCAGCACATGAAATCACAGACTTTAAAATTAGAATCTCACAGTGCCTTTCCCAAACTTCCACACAAGGCAGAAGTTCTCTACGCTCCATTTTATGTGAGTGTATTAAAAGGGACATGTTAAAACCTAGACAGTTTAGGAAGCAGGAGATGGATGTAGTGGAGAAACACTGAATCTGCATCATTTGCTGCTCGTCCACGGCCTGGTTCTGTGAGTTGGGCTCTGGGTGCTCACACTTCATGGACCAACGTCCTGGCCTGGAATGATCACACGTTAATTGACAAGATGATTTAGGGCTCTAGGTTTCCCCCTGTAAATGATGATTTCCCTTCATCTCCAGGAAACACACAGTCATCCACAAGGAATGATAAATGAATAGAGCAAGATCTGCAATTTGAAGGAATTTGTTTCTCCCTCTCTCCTTTCTGAGCTTCTTATTTGGGTGCTGCAAATAGAACAGATCAGAAGCAAAAATAGGCTTCCTGAATACATTTTATCCTAAACACAAATGTAGTGAACTCATAGTTAGACTTCTGGAAACTATTTGAAAAATTTGACCGCACATGTAGATGGCACTTATAAATGGTTGAGTTGGCTAGTGGATGGGTGAGAGAATGGAACTGAGAAGGCTTAGAGGATTATCCTGTGCTGTTTCATAGGAGAGAAAGATGCACGTTAGCTTAATTGGGCAACAGGTCAAACCCTTTACAAAATAGTTGTTCTATTGAGCTGTATTTGCCCTATGCCTCTTTCGAATGCATTCTTCCATTAGGTAAATCCTGAAGTCTATCCAAGTGAATGCACTGTGTTCAGGAGACAAAACACTGGTCTCCACAAACTGGGCGCCTTCTCAGTATCAAGATAGGACTGGCCGCCATTTTGATAGCCAGCCAAGGGTTTATCAGTCAGCCTTGGCTTATCAGTCAGCCAAGGGCTTAAGGACTCAACTTCTTTAATTCTCTAGCCTGTCCTATCATCTCTATTTTCTTGGTGAACTCCAATTTACCTGTCATCTCCTTTTTCAATTTCTTCCTGAGGCCCTGGGCTAGAGTTAAACACTCCCTCTTTTATGTCCTCACAGAACTTTTTACATAACTCTAACATGTTATCTTTGAAATCTCTGAAGTTACTTTTTTGTTTATGGAACTTTCCCCCACTACACTGAATTTATTGCCAGAGTCAACGGCTTACTCACCTTTGTAACTCCAGTGCTTGCTATGAAGTAAGCACTGAATAAATAATGCCTGAATAATGCATGAATGAATAGGGATGGCCTTTCAATTCCCTTTTATCTATCTGGTCTATGATCATATTTATTAAGTATTACCGATACTCAGCACTAAGCTTTGTGACGTAAGGAAAGAGTAAAGAGGGAGGTAAACTGATTCTGCAGGATGTTTTTGCTCCCCCTTGGAGACTGCATAACTGTGTAACAGCCCTTCTTTTTTAAGGAAATGTGGTCACTGACTGCACAGGTATGCTAACTCCTCATCCAGGTGAGTGAACTCTTGGTAGGCTGAATTAAGAACATTTGGAAAACTGGATAAAACATGATAAGAAAGTATGAAAGTAGCTCTGCTCTTATCACTTAATATTCCCCTCTCTCTCTATATATATATATAGAGAGAGAGAAATACAGAAGAACACTGATTTATCCAAGGCACTGGTATACTTTATTATTTCTTTCCTGAATATTACTTCTACTCCACTGAGTAAAATATTTGAAGCCAGGACAGCTCAAGATCAAGTTTACTTATTTGTTTGCTTATTTTAGATGCTGGTTTATGTAAAAGGGTGTGACTGATGAAAATGTCTGGGTTGTCCAGGTGAAAATAAAACTGCATAGGTTGAAAAAGCAAATAGCCCATAAACAAAACATTCCTTCAGGGTTCAAATACAAAGGTATTCTTATTCTTGCACTATTAACTCTTTCTTTTGCCCTTCTGAACTAGCAGATCAAGGTCAAATGCAGTAAAGGGAGCAAGATTTCCATACCAAATTTAACATGCCTCTTTCCTGGAGGGGGTGGGTAGAGAGGGAGGTATAACAAGCTCTAAAGAAAATTACACACCTGGGGTCAGCCTTGAGGCTCTCCTTGGAGTCCCTCAACCCCTTCTTTTCTTTTGGTTGCCCCATCACGAAAAAGGTGTCCCTGAGGGTAGGGAAATCTTCCAGCAGGGCTCTCAGGCTATTGCAGTATGCCATGATCTGACCCCGAAGAGAATAGTGGGACATGTGGTGGTTGAACCTGAAAAGTCAAAAGAGATCATGTCCAGAAGGTGTGTCTAAGCTGTTCCATCTCTCACAGAAGCTCTGGGATCTACTTCACTGGAAGACTTTTCAAAGAGAATAGAGGACCTCTGTCAAGAAGGAATTGCTGTCTGAGTCAGGTTGCTATGACCTGAAGGCAGAGGCATGGACCGCTTCAAAGCACCTCCTATCCTTCACTCCTAATGCTCCTTCC
Source organism: Rhinolophus hipposideros (assembly GCF_964194185.1). Taxonomy (NCBI): domain Eukaryota; kingdom Metazoa; phylum Chordata; class Mammalia; order Chiroptera; family Rhinolophidae; genus Rhinolophus; species Rhinolophus hipposideros. The sequence continues at coordinate 46,712,017 of NC_138049.1, forward strand.
TCTGTGTGTCAGAGGACAGTTTAACTTGGTTTTATCCAGTAGGAGTGTGGCTTATATAAACAAACCACCTGATTCATTGTCTGGATTTCTACATAATGCTGCTGTTTATAGAGTTCAGAGTCAGAGAAATCCACATGTGTAGTTCAAATATACTATACTTACTTCTGACAATATTCAACTATAACGTCTCTCTTGATTTTCCCAATTTCATCCTGTAAGAAAAAAAGGTAATAGTTCTTCTATTAGACAGTTGGTTACAAAAACTCCCCAAGCTAGTACGTGTATACAATCTTATAGCAAATTTAAAGCAGAAAAATGCCACCCAGTTGAGATGCTCTTTCTGAAATTCAGCTTGTTGGGAAACACTCCTCCACAGTTTCTGCTGCTCCTGCATGTCTTGCTGAATATGCCAAGAAAGCAAGGCCCTGATTACTCTTTACCTTGTCCATTTCTCAGGATTATGATTGCAGAGAGCAATCTCGAGGGATGAAGTAATGTACCCCTCCGGAAAAAAAGCAAACTTGCTATAAAAGAGGTAGATTCCCCAAACTCATTGTTGCTCAACTGTGACAAGAGCCCACTGCATGCATCTGGGCTCGTCCATGTTGCTCTCTTAGGACTTGGGAGACCAAGGGAACCAACACAAACGAGAAGCTCATGAGGCCTGCTCTGTTTTCAGCAATCAAGTTCTTTGTCTCTGATCTAGAAGTCTTGTGTCTTTTGCCTACATCCACAGAACAGTCGCAGGATAACTTACTACCTTTTAAGTAGGCTAAAATCCCAGACCGTGACAAAATTGACAGTTATATTGCCTGAGCCCTTTCTAATCTGACAGGCATTGGATAATCCTGAAGAGCAGTTAATGAGCTATTACGTTTTCCATTTGGTTAATATTTTTTGAATATTTAGTAAAAATATAATTTAATATCTCAATTATTCATTAAAAGTAGTCCTTCGTCTCCATCAGCAGTAATCCAGAAGTCTGGCCTCCCTCTTATCCCACTTCTAGAACTGAATTTAGCAAATGTAAGTCTTTCCTTTTCAGTGACAGGTAGGAAAAAAGCCTAGATATTGTAAACCATATTTCTCTCCCAAATATGGATGCATTAGCCTAATGATTTCCTCATCAAAAAATTAATGAATACTGAAATGATAGTCACAAAATTAAGCAATACTTTTAACTGTTGAAAGACTTGAGTTTATTTTTCAATAGATTAGGCTAGTATAAAACACTAGCCTGAATAGACACATGGCGGTAGTATCTGAAAAACCAAGGTAACAGGTGAATTAGATGGCAAGAGTCTTTGTTCACCGTGTCTGAACTCCTAAGTACCCTCAGGTCACTCAGGAGTGGTCAAATGATCCAGACCAGGTGCGGAAACCAGTTCCATTTAGAAAGTGACCAAAGAAAATGTGATCTTGGAAAAGTGCACATATTTTTAACACTAAACAGCAGTTAGCTCGAATTGTTTCCTTTCTATTTCTTATTGAAGTCTGTTTTTCAATTCTTTATAATATATTTTCAACGGTCCTATCCAAATAGGCTGAAAGCAACAGATTCCAAGTTGAGAATTTTTACTTGCCCAAATGTAAAAGAGGACATGAGAGCTTGAGGGAGCCCTTGTTACTGTACTCACGAGGCTCTTCATTCTGTCGGCCATGGTTTGTTTCCTGAGGAGGAAGGCATTCAGCATCATGTCCCGCAGTCCCACCTTTTCTAGCTGAATAGACACGAATGCCTCCGGAGCCCTGATAAGTGAACAGAGACATCTGAGCCCAGACAAGTGGACATATAACAAGAGGACAACTTGAGAGCTCTCTAGAGGACAGGAACACCTGAGGCTGTGTACTGGGTATTGCAGTGGGAGAGCAGGTGTCTATCTCCACGATTCTCCTCTGCCTCAAGTGTTTCTGATTATATTCGCTGGGGCTGCTGATGTGTCACCATTCTCCTTGGGGACCCCCATGTGCCTAAGGCATGCATTAGCAGTCCCAGACTTCATAGTCTGGCCCAGTGTTTGTACTACCCAGGTCCCCTTGTACTCCCCTGGCCTGGTCTGTAGGGGCACCTGGACTGAAATGGCCTCCCAAGGGTCCACTGGACTAGGCACATTAATCTTAAATCTTCCATCCACACATTGGGAATGTAGATTTAGGGCACTTGAATTCTGGCCATGTGTCAAATTAATGGCATCTTGAGTAGTAGAGTAGCTTTACCTGTTATTTTGTTCATTCTAAACTTGCCAGGAATAAATTAGAGTGTCATTGGCATGCCCCAATAAAATATGCAGAGCATTCATAAGTATTGCTGAATACAAATATCTCTCTTTCTCAGCCATGGTGAGAAGAGATCAAGACATAGTCGGGCATTCCTCATTTATAGACATACCTCTTCAGAGGCCGTGTCTCTGATAACACACTGCCCTGTTATTCTAAGCAACGGTGAAACCCTTGTTTGAAGAGTGCGGGTAGTTCTGTGCTTCTCTGTTTAAGATAAACATGGAACGTTTGGAGAGGCCCATATTCTTCTTTCTTCTGTTATACCCTCTTTGGAGTTTGAAAAATATAGAGAAAGGGAAGAATAAGGGGAGGAAGAGGAAAAAAAACGAGAAAGGAGGAGAGGGGAGAAAAGAGGTTGAGATTAGGAACTACTGACTCTCCTTTATAGACTGGAGTATAATGGAAGGAGTGGGCCTTCTCTGTTCATACAAGGTCTTCAGTTACGCATCCTTCAGTTCCATAATACTCTGTTATTAACTGACTTAAAAGAGGACATTTTTGTTATTTTAACCCTCCCCACCTCTTCCCCACCCCCTGGTGCAGTACCTTTTGGTAACCTGGGATCTTTCTGAAGGATGAGTAAGGGTGTCTGGGACTTTTGGAGTTGGGGCTAACGGCAAATTCTCCATGCCATTCATAATTCTAGAACTTCTTCTTCTGGTTGGGCCCATTCCACCATGATTTCTCAGATCTGAACTTATTTCCTGAAATATTTCAAAACAAAGTGAATTACATTTGTTGGATGTGTAAGTCCTGTGGTACTGGGTATAAAATTACCTCACCGTCACAACTGACCCCAAATACACGTAAATGACTGGATCCATGGGGAGTGTGGTAGGAATGGAGAGAGGGGAGGGGAGGAGAGTACAAAGAGTAAGGGAGAAAAGGGAAGAGAGATACCGTTTTACACAATGAAGGGGTGAGGCACTAAGTGTAACTATTTCCAGAATGGAGTGCAATTGTCTAAAGTGCTCTGAAAGAAATTCTCCGTTCTGCAAGGTGACTAGTGGAGTGCTCATTTAAAGAAGCCTCTCAAGAAATATTGCTGATGGACTTCATGGCTGCAAGATCTAAAAATTTGTTTCAGGGTACCCATTCTGGTGTAGCCTAATCAGATGGAGGTGGGCTACATATGCTGCCATGCACTGTAATGATGAAAGACGGAGAGGTGAAGGGAGGATGGGGGAGAAGGGAAGGAGGATGGAAGAAAAAAAAAAGGGAAACCCATATTTTCCAATATTCCTATTGGTTATGGAGCTACCGGGTATGATGGATGGAATTCTTTTACATTTTTCTAAAATGCTAACTAAAAAAAAAAAAAAAGAAAAATGAAGGCTTCAAAAAAGAAAAGACCTCTCTTTTTCAAAGAGAGAAATAAGGAGTTCTCTATGTCAGAATTACTGAAGGAAGATGAGGCAAAAGAAAAAAATCCTGGGTAAAAAGTCTAAAGTTTCCATCCTGACTTTTTCTGAAGGCCCTTATCTTCTGGAAATAGTAGAATATACCAGTTCAGAAGACTCAAGAGGTCTTAGAAAGGTTGTGAGTGAGCTAAGAGGGGAGAAAACACTAGTGCTGCAATCAGATCCCAGTGCTGATACAGTCAGCTGGTGATCTTGACTCTGTTCCATAATCTTTTTCCTCACCTAGAAAAAGGGGATGATGGCCCCCATCGCATGGGGCTGTTGAGAGGATTCCATGAGCCCATGTATATCCTGTCACTTAGCTCACTGCCTTGCCTGGACAATAGAAACTGCTGAATTGAACTGTGAACTACCTGACACCCTTACCTGTATTCAACATCCCAACCATGCCCATCATTCATTTCTATCCTCAGTTGCTTTTTATTTTCCAGCCTCTTCCTACAAATATGTTCACATCTATTTTATTCTTAATTTCCTACCCTCTCAAGCCTCCTCCTCAATTCTGACTAAACTTCTTAATGTATCAAATGTTTGTGTCTCCCTCTAATTTCTTATTTTGGAACCCTATCTCTCAACATGATAGTATTTGAAGGTGGGGCCTTTGGGAGGTAATTAGGGTTAGATAAAGTCATAGGGTGGGGCCCTAATCTGATAGGGCTGGTGCCCTTATAAAAAGAGGAAGAGACACAGCTTTCTTTCTCTTTGCCATGAGAGGACACAGTGAAAACGCACCCATCCTCAAGCAACAAAGTCCGCTCTGCCAGAAACTGACCATGCACACTGACCAAGTGTGCCTTGATCTTGGACTTCTAGCCTCCAGAGCTATGAGAAAACAAATGTTTGTTGTTCAAGCCATCCGGTCTATGGTGTTTTGTTATGGCAGCACAAGCCGACTAATACAGGAGCAGTATATATACAGTGCTTCTATATTTCTATCCCCTTCTCACTCCTTAACTCTTGCAGTCTAGCTTTCACTCCAACCCCATTAAAACTGCCCTGTCAGAGTCAGCAATGAACTTTTGAGAATGTCAAATGTCCTCATTTTAATCCCTACTCTCCGGATATTCCCTCTACATTTAACTCTATCAACTTTCAACCTTTTGTTCTCTCTTCTTCTTTTAAAAGTAATAGCTTTATTAAGGTATACTTGACATTCAATTAACAGCACGTGTTTAAAGTATACAATTATATAAGTTTTGGTGTATGTATACAACTATGAAACCATCACTGCAATAAAAATAATGACTATGGGCCGGCCCGGTGGCTCAGGCGGTTAGAGCTCCATGCTCCTAGCTCCGAAGGCTGCCGGTTCAATTCCCACATGGGCCAGTGGGCTCTCATCCACAAGGTTGCCAGTTCAATTCCTCGAGTCCCACAAGGGATGGTGGGCATCGCCCCCTGCAACTAGGGTTGGGCACAGCACCTTGAGCTGAGCTGTTGCTGAGCTCCAGGATGGCACAGTTGGTTGGACCACGTCCTCTCAACCACAAGGTTGCCGGTTTCGACTCCCGTAAGGGGTGGTGGGCTGTGCCCCCTGCAACTAGCAGTGGCAGCTGGACCTGGAGGTGGGCTGCGCCCTCCACAACTGGGATTGAAAGGACAACAGCTTGACTTGGAAAAGGGTCCTGGAGGTTCACACTCTTCCTCAATAAAGTCCTGTTCGCCTTTCCCAATAAAATCTTTAAAAAACAATAATAATGAGAGCCATCCCTCCCACCCAACCCCCTTCCTCAAGCAACCTCTGTTCTGCTTTCTTCAATTATAGATTAGAATGCATTTCTAGAATTTATATAAATAGAGACATGCAGTATTTATTCTTTTTTGTCTGGCTTCACCCATATTTTGTATATATCAATAGTTCATATCTTTGCATTGCCGGGTAGTAGTCTATTGTACGGATGTACTACAATTTGTTTACCCATTCATCTGGGGATGGATATTTGGGTTCTTTCCAGTTCTTGGCTATTTTTTAAAAAGCTGCCATAAACATTTGTTTATGTCTTTGTATGGACATATGCTTTCATTCTCTCTGGTAAGTACCTAGGAGTGGAATGGCTGGATAATATAGTAAGTGTATGTTTATCTTTATAAGAAACTGCCAAACTGTTTTCCAAGGTGGCTGACCATTTTGCATTGCCATCAGCAGTGTGTGAGGGTTCCATGTCCTCCTTATTCTTGCCAATATTTGGAATAGCCAGTCTTTTACATTTTAACGATTCAAATGACTGTTTTAATTTGCATTTCTGTAATGATTAATGGTGTTGAACACCTTTTTGTGTGCTTATTTGTCATCTGTACATCTTTCTCAACGACTCATTTCTTCTTTAAACACGCCCCTCCTTTGGCTTTGGTAGCAGCACAAAGTTTTCTTCTCTGACTTGGTCTCCTTCCTTCCTTCTTCCCTTCCCGCCCTCCCTCTGTTTCACTGTCTCCATCGTTTATTCCTCCTTATTATGTCATCAGCTCTCTTCCTGTCCCACACTTGTAGGAAAGCATATAAACACACACATATTATCCACATGTCTATTAATATATATATTCACATACTCATAATTATTTTTTTCACACCAATGCCTCCTTGTCCCTTCCAGCACTGCAGGTCTTTCCAGGTTATTACTCTTAATGCCTTCCCATGCCTGCCCTGTGCACCTATCCACTTTCAACACTTGCTCCCTGGGGGGATCTCAGGGAGTGACTCATAAGCCTTTCAACCTCCATTTCTACCAGAACAACCCGACTTAATTGGTTTAATTATTGGTATTCATAAGATTAAGTTAATTGAACAAAGAAATCTATATGTCAACTATGTATGAAAACCACAAATGGTGGGTTCATTTTTCCTAGTCCCCAGCTGCCCTTTCTCGCTCTCTTACCTGAGTACCTGCAGGGGCTTCTCCTCACTCACGATGATCACATGGCCATCTGTTGGCCTGACAGGCCGTCACATGGCATCTCAAAAAAGCTCATCCTTCAGGTTTTCCAAAAGGCCCTGTTCTGTGCTGCCCTTCCTGGCTGCCCTTCCTGGTTCCTAGATGTGACCTCTATTTTCCTTAAGTTTCTTCTAAGCTTATTGGCACCTCTTTTATGCCTTGTATTTGACTACTTGTGGACTTGTCCCTCTTATCCATACTGGCTGATAGTCCCTCAGGAGCATGAATTGTACCTCAGTCTTACCTGATGAGCCCAACTTATTGTACGTACTGAATTAAGAATTTTGGGGTTGAATTTTTAAAAATGACTCTCTCTATCCCTGTTTTCTACTTTAGTATATGATTTCCATGGGAATTAGTATTTGGCAGTAGAAGTGGGGATTGAATATTCTTGCCATACTCATAAGTTTGTACTTGTCTATTAATGTGAAGAATAGAAATAGATAAAGGTAGATAAATATGATAAGGGGTAAATGTGGTAAGCTGTATAGAATCTATAAGGCTTAAATATTTAATTTTATATTTAAATTACATTCATCAGTACATACATACAAGAGAGAACTATACAGTTGTTAAAAATATCTGTGAACTGGTTTGGAGATACAGTTAAGTGAAAAAATAAAATGCAAAACTATATATATATAAAATCCAAACCCCTTCATGATAAAAATCATTCAACAAACTAGGAATAGGAGGGAATGTCCTCAACCTGGTAAAAGGCATCTATGAAAAACCAACAGCTAACATCATACTTAACAGTGACAAACTGAAAGCTTTTCCCCTAAGATTAGGAATAAGACAATTACCCACTCTCACCATTTCTATTCAACTTTGTACTAGAGGGTCTAGCTAGGGCAATTAGGCAAGAAAAAAAAAAGACATTCCAGATTGGAATGTAATTAGTAAAATTATCTCTATTTGCAGAAGACATGATCTTGTACATAGAACGCCCTAAGGAACATATACACACCAACACAAGTAAACTATTAGAACTAATAAGTCAGTTTAGTAAGATTGCAGGATACAAGATTAATACACAAAAATCAATTATATTTCTATAGGCTAGTAATGAACACTAAAATGAAATTAAGAAAATAATTCCATTTATAATAATATCAAAAAGAATAAAATACATTTAAATTAATTTAACAAAAGAAGTGTGGGACTTACACATTGAAAACTACAAAATACTGTTAAAAGAAATTAAAGACCTAAATAAATGGAAAGAAGTCCCATGTTCATGAATCAGAAAACTTAATATTGTCAAGATACTAATAGTACTCAAACTGATCTACAGATTCAACGTAACCCTTGTCAAAATCATAAATAGCTTTTTATTTCTTTTTTTTTGCCGAAGTTGACAAACTGATCCTAAAATTCATATAAAAATGCAAGGGGCCCAAAATAGGTGAAGAATTTTGAAAAAGAAGAACAAAATTGGAGAACTCACACTTCTTAATTTAAAAACTTATCACAACTCTGTAGTAATCAAAGCACAGTGGTAATGGTATAAAAATAGATATGTAGACCAATAGAATAAGATTGAGAGTTCAGAAATACACTCTTACATTTATCATCGATTGATTTTTGACAAGGTTGCCAGGACAATTCAATGGTGAAAGACGAATCTTTTCAACAAATGGTGCTGGAACAGCTGAATAATCACATGTAAAAGAATGAAGTTGGATCCCTACCTCACACTACATATAAAAATCAACCATAAATGAACCATAGACCTAAATGCAAGAGGTAAAACTGTAAAAATCTTAGAAGAAAACATAGGAGTAAATCTTCATGACTTTGGATTAGGCAATGGCTTCTTAAATATGGTTCCAAAAGAACAAGTGATAGAAGATCAGGTAAATTGGACTCATCAAAATGAAGAATTTGTTTTGAAAGATACCATGAAGAAAATGAGAAGATGATCCTCCAAATAGAAGAAAATATTTGCAAATCATATACTTGATTAAGGACTTGTATTCAGAATATATCAAGAACTTTTACAATTCAGTAATGAAAAGACAAAATATCCAAATTTATAAAAGGGCAAAGGATTTGAACAGGCATTTCTTAACAAAGACATACAAATGGCCAACAAACATGTGAAAAGATACTTAACATCATTAGTAATTAGAGAAATGCAAATCAAAACCATAGCTAGATACCAGTTTATGCCCGCTAGGATGGCTAAAATAAAAAGAGAGACAATAACAAGTGTCAGCAAATCTTAAAACATAAGTGCTAACAAAAACCTCGACATGAATGTTCATAGCAGCATTATTCATAATAGCCAAAAAGTGAAAACAACCCAGTGCCTGGTAACTGATGATTGAATAAACAAAATATGATATATCCATATAATAAAACATTATTCATCAATAAAAGGGAATAAAGTACTGATATATGCTACAACGTGGATGTAACTTGAAAATATTATGCTAAGCAAAAAACCATCTAGACATAAAAGGTTATATATTATGTGGTTCCATTTATAGAAAATGTCCAGAATAGGCAAATCTACAGAGAAACAGAGTAAATTACTAGTTGCTCGTTGCTGAGGGAAGGGGGCAATGGGAGTGACTACTAACAGGTACAGAACTTCTTTTGAGAATGATGAAAATGTTCTGGAATTAGGTAGTGGTGATGGTTGCATGATGTTATGAATTATATACTATAAAGGGGTGAATTTAACGTTCTGTGAATTATATGTCAGTAACAACCAAAAAAAAAAAAAAAACAAATCCAGACAAAAGAAAGTATGTATTACGTGTTACTTTTTGTGTTAAAAGAAAAGACAAATATACCTGCTTACTTTTGCAACAAGAAATACAGGATGGAACGATAAAACATAAAACAATGGAATCATTTATCTACAAAGGACAGGGATGGAGGAACAGGTTATTTTCTGCTGGAGGATTCTAGCTCGTCAATATTATAGAGTTACATACAAAGAAAAAAATATTAGCAAATTACTGAAAGTTAAAAGGCCCAGTAAAGATTTGGTCATGTATTGATTCATATTAGGAAATTAGGAAGAAAGGGGAAAAAAGGGGGAAAAGGGAAGAAAATAAAAAGATAGGAAAGAAGGAAAAAAGTGAGTAAAAACAGGGAGAGGAGAAAGAAAGCACGAAGGAGTGGGAGAGGCCAAGGGAGGGAGGGAGGGAAAGAGGGAAGAAGGAAAGGAGGAAAGTAGGGAAGGAAGGGGCAGCTTGGCTTTAGCTGGCGCAGTGTTGGCACACCTCAGGCTTCTCTAACCTACAGGCTGACCTTGACATGACCAGGACAGCCCTCTCCGGGAGGGTGATAGAAGGATGCCTGCTGGACAGCTACCATCAAAGCATTTTTCTGAGCAGCTTGACATGCAAGGGTGACTTGCATATTTTCCACTCCTGAATGGAACAAGAGCTACAAAGAGAAAATACGAAAGGTATTAGGAATTTCTCTCATAAAGAAAGAGGTGAACTTGAGATCACTACTTATTCAACATGTATATACAGAGGGTGCCAAAAAAATGTATACACATTTTAAGAAAGGAAAAATACTATTAAAATTATGCTGGTGGTAACCACTTTAAGCACCTTTGTAATTGCAGAAGACAAACATGACTTGTATTTATCTTTTATTATGGGTATCTATTGACTATTACCATTTTAATACAGTTTTCCTTTCTTCAAATGTGTATACATATTTTTGGCTCCCTCTGTGTATTAATCAAACTGCAGGATAAGTGGAGATCCTTGTTCCTCAGCCACAAGACTGAATCTGTCTCTCCCTACGCAGCATCGTATCCTATGAAGGCAGCCCCCAGGCTGGATGTGCTCCATAGCAGGGCACCATCAGTTTTCCCCAAATGTCAGAAAAGGAACAACAGGCTCTGATGAACTAGCAAACATGTGCTCAGTGGCAGACTCATAAAATTGCCGAGATTAATGTTAGAAATAGGCACACAAATACAAACTCACACCTACACATGAAAGCAAAGAAATCTAAGTGAAAAAAACAGCACCAGGTTTAAAAAGATCAGATAAAAGCTCCAATAAGAAGTATATATTTTTAAAGCCTGATACAAAGATGGTTCACTACAAGTGCTTCTTTTTAACATCTAACAGAAGTTATTGCTAAGGTGTCGCAGACTCTACAGTTCCAACCAGACCAATGTGCACATTACATGAGTCAAGTCTATCATTATTTATAAAGTTGGGAGCTTTTCTCTTATATGGGAGCTAACGTTACATGAATTAAATACGACTTTTGAAAGAAATACATGAGCAAATTGCTTAATTTTACTTTAGTATCTTTTAAGCAAAAATAATTTACCTTAAGGATGGCTTCCTTCGTATAAAAACTAAATTTGCCAATTTGATTATCGTCCAATTCAGAGATGGCTAAGCCAAGAGTAGTAGGAGCATATCTGCAAGAGGAAGCATGAAGAAACATGACATTGTTTTCATGTGTCATGCCATTAGTCAAGAGCTGCCCATTCTGATGGGACAGAATGGCATGTGATCAGCTCTGGGACATCAGTAGTCATAGCAAGTGCAGACATTATACAAGACTTAATATTTCCCCCCGAAAACTAAAGGGCTTTGGGGTCTTTTCATTCCTTATTGGACTGGATCTCCCTGTAGTTTCCTTGGGGTGACCATTCGCACGGGAGTGCTTAAAATTCTTCTCTTGATTACCATTCCACTGTTTTCTCTAGCTTTTGCTCTTGCCTTCTTGACCTTGAAGGGGTTCAGAACAGGTCTCCTGAAGATGTGCCACTTTGGCATGTGAATTATTTTGAGCTGAAGGCAATCGAGACCCTGCGGGCTCAGGAAAAACTTTCACTGTGTTTCCCCGCAAGTAAGACCGGGTCTTATATTAATTTTTGCTCCAAAAGATGCTTTAGGGCTTATGTTCAGAGGATGTCATCCTGAAAAATCACGCTAGCGCTTATTTTCCGGTTAGGTCTTATTTTCAGGGAAACATGGTACCTCTCCCTTAAAGAATTTAAATTAGGAGCCTTGTCCATAATAGAAGTTATCACCAGAAATAAGTTTTATGACTTATATGTAGGGCCGGGCAAACTTCTAATTGACTGAATATCTGCTCCACTTATTGTCCTGAGAATGATTTTCCTTTCCTCTGAAGCCCCAGGTGCCTTACCTCATCCTTAGTTCAGAAATTTATTACCTTATTTTTCCTTTCTGTCTCTGAACCTCTCGTGCATGTGGTATTCCCATATGTACATAAGTAATTAAATTTGGTCATTTTCTCTTATTAATCTGCCTCATGTCTATGTGGTTATTAGACCAGCTGAAAGAACCTAGAAGGGAAGAGGAAAGTTTCTTTCTCCCCCACAATCTCATCTTCTCAGGCCCCTCAATGACTCTGGCCCCTTTGTCCACTCCCTAAAAGGCGTCCAGTTCTCACTCTCTCCCACTGCCCTAACTAAATATTCTTTGTAACTATGTTTCTGCCTTGGACATCCTTTGTCTATAACTATGAGACTTTGTTGAGTAATTTAATATCTATGAATTTTGGTTTCTTCATCTGTAAATGGAAGTATCATCTGTCTCATATAGGATTATGACAAATATTAACCCTTTTTGCCGCAATGGTTGGATATATCTGAATGAATTATTTCCATCCATCTGCTGAGTGTGGATGGAAACTTCCAGAAAGGAAGTTTAGGAAAGCAGATGTATATTTTTCTCTATTTTTGTTTTTCAAGAATGAATAACAATAGGAAATTTTTATACATAAAAATTATGTCATTTATATACAAAGCAGTTCAAATTGTTATTATTAAATGCATAAAATAGTGAAAATATCAACTTTTTGTCTTTTGTGGATTTGACACATTTTGAAAAAAACTTGAAATCAATTAACACAGTGAAAGAGTTAAGTGGAATGATATATATGAATGTGCATTTTAAAATGTAACTCACTATGCTCATGTTTGATGTTATATCAAAGTATTATATCAACTTTAAGAAATTAACATACAAAAAACTTAATGCAAACTCAAGACACAAGTTCCTTGGATGTATATACCTTCTCCTGGTAATTCAGATCTTGCAGGATCTCTGGACCATCACTGGGAGGACCAGTCACCCCTTGGCCAGGCCACAGAGCATTTGGGAAGTTTGTGCTATTTGGTTGGTTTCAGTTGAACACAAATATGCCCTATTTCACAGCGGTGTAAAATACCAGCTCCAGCAGGAGGTCCGTGAAGAGACAGAGAACAGCTGACTCCAGGTTGGAGACTTAGCCTGGCCTGAGGCCCAATCACACCTCCTGCCTTCAGCTTTGGTGAGAGATTTCTCTATATTTACAAGAAATTCTTTTTGGTTTAGCTAGTGTGACAGGATAGAGCAGAGGAGATTTTGCCTCCAGGGGACATTTGGCAATGTCTGGAGATAGTTTTGACTGTCACAAGTGGGGAAAAGGGGTGCTACTGGCATTTGGTAGGTAGTGGGCAAGGGTGCTGCCAAACAACCTCTGACGCACAGCACCCTACAGGAAAGGGTCACCCAGCTCCAAATGTCAATAGTGCCAAGGTTGAGAAATTCTGGGATACTGTGTTCTGTCATCTCATCCATTCCAGCCCAAGCTCTCTGGGTAAAAGGAGTCCTTTAACATATAAACACAACCAAGTTATATTTTGAGTAGTGAACCACATTAGCAAAACAAAGGTGACTTTCTCTCCTAGGAGTCATCTTTGCCTTCTTTGGGGTGGGTGGGGTTAGTTAGGAATCTCCAAGGATAGAACTAGGACCCTCAGGGGAAGGGCAGACAAGGAGAGCAGGAAAGTAGCAGCAGGAGACAGAAGTTTCTTCTCAGCGCACATCAAAGGCTGACTGTGTGGGGGGAAAGATCCCTTTTCCTGACTGAATGGATTCATGGTCTGTTTTCTTTCTGTCAATGGGCTGAACCTATGGGGCATGAAAAAGAGGTTTCACTGGTTTGAGTCAGCTTCTGTTATTGACCAACAAAAGAACCTGAGCTATGGCCATACATGTTAGGTTTGTACACTGTGTTAGAGTTTCAAGGAAACAGTGCTCAAAGAACTTGACCGAGTTCTTCCTGGTCTCAGGGAAAGTGAGAGGAGGGACCTGGACCTCTGCTCCCTAGTTCTTGCCCCATGAGAACAATCCTCAATCCCCTTCTACCCAGAAGCAACACCGTCAACCTAGGCAGCTGCCTGAGCCTGTGATTCCATCTCATTTGAACTCTCTGATCTGAGTCTTCCGTTTCTCAGTTACTGGGTGTTTTTAAATCCAATTATTCCCTGTTGATCGATATATTTTTTTTTCCTTATTAGAAAAGAAAATAAATAAAGAAAAAAGGGATGGAATTATGGCAGATAGACAATAAGGGAGAGAATTTAGAAATACAATTGCATTTGTGTATCCAGTGGTGGTAGAACTTATTTGTCACTGGCCATTCATTCTACCATTACCTTATTTTTCCTTTGACCCACTTAAGGCTCACCTGTCTACATGATCACTGGTCTCCAGCAAAGAGGTGATAAACATAGGAGGTGAATGGTCCACCTTGTCCTTCAGTGATGCAAATTCAAAGTGAACAGGCCTCAGATATAAATGGAACTCTTCAAAACCCATCTCCCACGCCATTTCCTTATAGAGACTAAAAAGGGGGGGAAACAGAGTCAACAACATTTGCTATTGTTTTCCCCTACAAGGAAAGTAAGTGATAAGAAAACCAAAACATCTGAATAAGCACAAAAGCAAAAGGCAAAACAAGAGTAAGCCAAGCAAAGTAGGAAGTGAATGAGTCACAAAGGTCTGTCTGCTCTATGCTGTGACAGGTGAAGACAGTACAACTGTAGGAGACATGCTTGGGCACGGCCTCAGCTCTCCTTTACTGCAAGCTGGCTGCTGTCCTCAGAGCCCTCAGCGAGTCACCAACACTGCCCTCAGTGCAGGCTCACCTCCTCCTCCCAGAGCTCTTTACAGCTGGCCCTGCCTCTCCCTTCCCTTGGTCTCCGTGATCAGGACCTCCCTGCTTCTGCCTCAGGACCACTCACTCTCCCTCAGTCTTCCTTGGCTTCTCCTCCTCTTTCTTTTCAAAGTCTGGTGTTTCCTTGAGTCCCAAACCCATCCTCTTCTCATCTTCTCCATCCCTTCCTCAGATAGTCCCTCTTCCAATCCCACGCCCTAACGATCACCCACTAGTGTCAGAACCTGTGACCCTATCTGTCCTGTCTCAACTCTGAGCTCTACTCCCACGTATCCACAGCTTCAGCAAGGCTCCATGCAGCTGTCCGTCTGGCATTTCAGCCTTCCCCTCCACTCTCATCCTCCATCTTGAGAAGTTGACACATTAGGGCTGAGTTCAAATGGCACCAATATCAGTTTGCGAGGCTTTGCTGTAACAAAGTCAACTGGATGGCTCAACAATTCTGGAGGACAGACGTCTGAGATCGAGGGGTCAACAGGGTTGGTTCCTTTTGAGGATTCTGTGAGGGAAGGATCTGTTCCTGCTCATCTTCTTCCCTCTGTGAGTGTCCTCTTCTTATAAATTTCCTCTTCTTATAAGGACACCAGGCATGTTGGATTAAGACGCACTCCAATACCTTCATTTTAACTTGATTACTTTTATAAAGACTCTATCTCTAAATAAGGTCACATTCTCAGGTACTAGGGGTTAAGACTTGAACATATTGATTTTTTAGGGGGGTTGGCACTCAATTCATCCTATAACAGTTTGTCTTCTATGAGGCTTTCCCTGATCCACTTAAAAAGAACGAAATACTCCATGTTCTCTGTTCCTATAGTGTTTTGTTCAGATGACCAAAATATATATATTAAATTGTATTAGGGGTAAATTTTACATGGTGAGATCCCTGAGAGCAAGGATCAGAAATTATGGGAGGCAATAATTATCACAGAAGTTAATAAATGTCTTGACTTATGGTTTAACTTGTATATTCTTTGAATGTATCTTCTAATTATATAATCGTGCCACATGACTGAACTTTTTTGAGCCTTCCTCACTGGTAAAATGTTTGTAAGCTACCTCATAAGGATATTCTGAGAATTAAATGAATGAATGCACACAAAGTCTCCTTTGTGAGGGGGCCTCAGAAATGATTGATAGTGGACGATCGGACCGTTTGTGGCTATAGGGCCTCTCACGGGGATCAGAAAACAACAGCATTTGCAACAAACCCTCTTGTCCCATATTTTTCCTGCTTATGGAACCTGTCCAGTTGGATGTCTTACCTCACACTCATACCTAAAACCTAACTCATGAATCTTTCTCTCCCTCCACCTACTGAACCTTCCATCCCTCTGTCAGGTCTGGACGCTGTCACTGACTCAGCTTCTCCTTTCTCTAGGCCCTCTGTTGCTTCTGCTGTGCTATTCAACTTCATTGTACTCAAGGGAAAATCCAATCAATATTCACTGAGTACCTGGTGTAGGTCGGGCCTCACCCCAGATGATGGGATACCATGGAAAACCGTGTGGACGGGGCTTTTGCACTCAGGGAGCTTCCACTAGCAGGAAAACCACTAAACCAATAGTAAGCATCTTAATACGAGGCAATGTGCTGAGTGGAGAAGACAGCCCGGTGCTACGACCTGGGCCAGCTGAGCGGTCAGAGAGGCACATAGGTAGGCATCGGTGAGAGGAGGAGCAAGGGAGCCAGGTGATCGTCTCAGCCATTAGAAAGCTCACTCTGGGACACAGAGGGGACAAGGCTTGGAGGCATGGAGACCCACTGTCTATTATCCCCCAACTGGATCCTTAGAACCCCTATTACCGAGCTAAGTGTACACTCTCCAGACTCGTTTCTATCAGCCGGTGGCGGAGGGTCACAAGTTCCAGAAGTTTGGAAAATGTCTCCAAGAGCAGCACATGAAAATCTGGGCCTTGGATCTGTCCTTCGTCTGCTGCAGACTTGAGTGCAAGCAGGCCTATCTCCTCCACAAGAAAGGGATCTCCCATCACTTTAGCTGAAAAAAGCTGAAAGAAAACGAAGTACTTTTTAAAATATAAAAAAAGGAAATTTCACATATTAAGAAAAATGCTATCCGTGGCACAGACTCTGGATTCAGGTTTCCTGGGCACAAGGCCTGGCTCTGCCACTTACAAGCTGCGAGACTGAGGGTAATTTACTCAGTTTTGCTGTCTCTTAGTTTCCTCGCTGTAAAGCAGAGATAAGGATAATAACAGTATATAATAGGCACCAAGAGATCACAATTACCTAATAGGATTGTTGAGAGGGTTAAGTGAGTTAATAGATGGAAAAATGCCCGGCACATAGTATTTGCTGTTATCATTATTATAAAGGACTTAAGCCAAAATAAAGAATAGAAATGACAAAGACAACCTAAATAGAAATAGAAGTCCCTGATATGTTTCAAGTATTTTGGTGACCAAAGAGGGGTTTAATAACAATTTCTTATAAATCCGTCTAATTTGTTTTCACAAGATCCCCATAAGTCGGCATCACAGATACCATTATTTCCATTTTATCAGTGAGGGATCTGAAGAAACACTGAAACTTTCCAAGGTCACACAGCAATACCAAGAGTAAATTAAGGCTTCCTAATTCCAAGTACAGTGTTTTACAGTACCCTTAAGTCTTTTCAGTGCTGCTCCACTCTGAGCCAGCCCTGGGCAATCTGAGAAATAATCACATTGCTCATTGTGCCTCCTGCCATGGTTGGCTCCTCTGCTGTGATAGCTTTGCTACCCTCTAATATACCATTCCCCGCAAGGACCCGTTTGGGGACCCCCTGTTCTGTCTTTCCTGGTTGGGCTGCCTAAGCAGGCACAGGCTCCCTTATTCATCCACTTATCCACCTAAGGCCTTGTCTGCTCAAGGATACAATTTCTAGGCTCCGGAAGTCTTCCTAAGTGATAAAGACATTCATTAAACTAATTCCTACATGTCTTCTCAGGGCAATTCCTGCCCCCTTTTCTGGTCTAATACAAAGTTTAATCTGAATATTTATCATTTGTAGGTCCAAATTTGAACACATTTCAAAAATAATAATTAATAAAACTATGGGGCATCAATGGGAGCCTAGACAGGTATTGCAGATATTTACTATGATTTATAAAACAATTTAAAATACATTTTAAAAATCGGGTACCATGTACAATGTGAAAAGAATCCTCAAAAAATGATAGCAGAATACATGACTGGTAATTTAGGGAAAAATTCAATTTGAGCCATATCTCACCTCTCTCTCTCTTTCTCTTCCTCTCTCTTTCCCTCTCCTTCCCTTCCTCCCTCCCTCCAGGTGGAATAATGAAGGAGTCAAATATTTTTTAAATAAAATGAAAATATTAAGAAATCAAAATAAATAAGGCAAATATGAAACATCTAGGGGAAGATTTGCTTTCTGGATTTAGGAAGATAGAAGAAATCACAAAGGAAAAGATCAACAGATTTTACTATATGAAACGAAGTTTCTGTTAAAAATAAAAAGACAAATTGGGGGAAATATTTGCAGAAAACATCATGGACAAAAGGGTTAAGATTTTTATTTAAGAAGAGTTCATGTGAGTGGATAGGAATGACATTAGGATTCCGAGAGACAAATAAACAAAAGGGAAGAAGAGAAAATTCACAAAATATACAGCTAGTAACAAGACATTGGGAAGAACATTTTATCTCAACAAATAGCAAGGTAAGGAAACCTAACAGTGTAATAGCATCTTTTTAATGTATGGATATATTAGCACAGACATTATATGCTTACACTTACTACTGTACAGTGTAGCAGAACCGGTACTCCTGTAGTTTACTGGTGGCATTATAATTTGGCACAACTTTTTTAGAAAGTAATCTGCCAACATGTATCCAAAGACTTAAAGTTTGTTTCAGCAAGTTCACTTCCAAGAATCTATCAAAAGGAATTGATTCAAAATATGGAAAAATCTGTAAGCTTGGATTTTTAATAATAGTGAACTTTTAATAATAGTGAAATACTGGAAACTACTTGAATGCCCATGAATAGGGAAACGGTTAAATAAGTGATGACTGATCACTGAAGGGAATTATGTGGTCATAAAAGTGAGTTTAAAGACTAGTTAGCATTATAGGAAAATATATAATATAATGTTAACTGAGAAAAACAGGAGACAGCTTTGTATGAAGGATACAATTATAACTATGTAAAACATGCACGTGAAGAATATTTGAATTCAGAAAAATGATTATGAATGCATTTAAGTGGTTATATTTAGGGTAATTGTTTTTGCTTTCCTCTTTTGCTAAAACTCTGTATTATATTACTTTTATCAACTTATAATTAAGTTCAAATAAAGTAAAATTTTAGTTTGAGGAGGAGGGGATAGAAGGCCAAGCCTGACATGTGAAATAGATATTTTTGGCATTTGAGGCTCTCGAAAGTTCCTTCGTCATACAGCAAGGACCCACACAGAGTTAAGGTCAAATTGAAAACCCAGGCTCAACTATGACAGCCTTAACAGAAAAAGAAAAGAATTAAAATTCATCTCCAAGCACCATGGAAATCATCAGGCTGTAGTTTGAACCACAGATCAGTAGCGCTGGAAGGGGCTTTAGAGATCTTCAAGCTCACCTACCACCACTCCCCTTCAAATACACAAACACAATGTCACAGAACAGAAAAGTGAGGCTCAGAGAGGCTAAGAGACTTTTTCAGAGTCACACAGCAAGTTAACGGCAGGGCTGAACTTAAAAGTCCAGGTCCCTGACTCCTCTGTCTCCTCTACCAGATCTTAGCTCACGACAAGAAGAGTGAATTTTAGAAAGAGCCTTAGTGGAAAGAAAATAAATGATTTTTATTTAAAATGTATATTGTTAAAATAGAAATAATAAACCAGAAAACACTTCCCACATACCCACATTTTCTTTTTAATTTTCATTGTAGCAGCATTCTGATAAACCAGAAACTTTGACCAAAAATGAAAAAAAAAAAATCACATAAAAATGTTGGCAAGACCTAGGACGATGATCTGTCTCTGGTCAAATCGGGGAGGAGTAGAGCCAAACAGGAAAACAAAGCTAAGCAGTAACATCTGGGAGGAAGCATTCTCTTTGCCAAGGACCCACCTCCCCGGTTCAGGGAACCTACATCTTTCTGGAGCTGTGCACAGTACCAGGACTCGGGCTTGGCTGGAGTGAGCCACACATCCAGGGCCAGCCGTAGTACGCGTCGCTCCAGCAAGGCCAGGCCGCTGGCTGACGTGGGCCTGCAGTTGAGGCGGGCCTCCCGGAAGAGATGCTCAAGGGCTCTGGGAATGAGCGATGCCAGGCCCAGGGATGGGTGGAACTCCAGCAGATAAATGTTTTTCAAAGCTGGGCTTAAAAAGAGGAACAATGAGTGACAATTTTACACAATGAAGAACTGTTTCTAAAGATATCTGAATTCATGTTTTTAAAGGACAATCCCTGGTTTAAAGCCCCTTTAAACCAGGGCGTTATTTTAAAAAAAAAACAATAACACCAACAAAAAAGAAGTGGGAACTTGAAGGGGTCTCAGAGGCTGTCCCTCAGATTATACAACACGCTCTTTACTTTAATGTGACCCTTTTAAAATTGGAAGACATACAGTTCATTGTCAGAGCCCTACAAGAATAAGATTCTTAAACTATATACAACAAACCGGTCAACATTCAATGTTGTAATTACTATTTAGTCAAATATTTGAGAACAAAGTTACTTAAAAGTGACTATATATTAAACAAATAATTTCCATGCTAAGTTTCTATTTATTACTTGAGTCTCTTTTTTTTTCCTTTCTGTGTCCTACAGTGTCCTCTGATTACTAGTCTCAGGGATCTGGGGACAGCCCCAAAGGGAGGGAGCTAAGTTATTTTAATCACCCCATGGGACATATCACCTGAGTCTTTATCCCTTGTTTTTTCCCCAAATAGTAATGGACAAAAATAATTTTTTAAAATTCTATACACGACTGCTGGAAAACTCACGTTTCCCCTAAGGATGTTGTATTTTATAAATGAATGAGGCCAGAAATAATAAAATTTGTCTGTGGGTATTCCTTTGGAAATAGAGGATTTTATATGGAAGTCTTATACACAAGCCTTTATCTACAGACATAGAACTAAAGAACATAAATACTTCTTAAATCTGTGCAAATGGGATTCCTCTTAGTCCTAGATCTTAAACAATACAAACCTATGGCTGGAAAAGAACCTTATCAAGCAAGTAACACTTGCTTTTGAGACTATTCTGTCAGGTTTTAGTATCCATGTAAGCTTAACTAGCATGGTCTGCCAAACACCATTTCCTAAACAGTAGATTCTTGCCATTGCAAATTGCACATACATAACTGGTGTCTTAAGCTTATTTCAGTGAAGCAATCAGTCCTGAGAAAGGTTTGTGAAGAAAATGCAGTCTTGTGCCTGAGACTTCCACGGCTCTCCAGAGACAAGGCTAGAAGCTCAGATATGAAATCTCACGGCACCTTGCTGGTCCCCAAGATGACCCGCTGTGGCAACTTGTCACCGAAATTCTGCCTGGACTGCTGAACTGTACACGTCACAGGAGCATAAGGGCCATACCTGTTGTTCACATTTATGCTTCCACCTCTTAGCACACTGCCTACTAGTACATGCAGCACTCAACAAATATTTGTTGGTTGTGGAAAGGAGCTGGACAATTTCTCTACCCATCTGAAGGCAATAGAGAGATTGAGCCACATAGACCAACATGGGCCTTGTCACTCACTTCCAGGTCCCCTCTTTACCCTCCAAGGCTAGAAGGGAATGTTGGGGGGAGGGCATACTACATATCAAAGGGGTGACTTAAAATATACAGCCTCTTTGAGTGGTTTCAGGAAATTTAATCTGTTCCTTTAATGGGTGGGAGGGTCACATGGTGAGTCTGCAAAAAACCTTTTGGTGACACTAGAAAAAAGAAATTCCTTTTTGAGAAACTTTTGAGAACATCATATATGTCAGTTTGTGTGGAACCTCTGATTAAATCCTCTGAAGGCATTTAAAGAGCAATGGCTTTTTCCTTTAGGACTTCTCAAGGGACTGAAGATTCTGTACCCAGTGGCATAATTTTAAATTCAACCTTCCTATTCATTATTTACAAAACAAACAGATATTGAGGGTGGGATGGAATCCCTCTTCTGTGGCTTTTATAGCTACTCCTCTCATCTCCCCAAATACTTGAGAGGTGCTTTATAAACTAGTATTTAGACTTAACATCATACCCTTAACTTATATAGAAGACTAAATGTCAAATATATAAAGACAACACCAGCTTACCAGCTACTGTTGATGGAAATAAGTTGTTTGCAAATTATGTTAAGGGGAAGTCCAAAGTTATTGCGACCTTCTGGACAGCCTTCTTGCCAAAGCCTCTGGACGTACTCACGCTGATGCTCTATCTAGAAATGTAGCACAAAAGTTAGAATTAGAAAAGTTAAACTTTCCCATGGATGTGAGTTACAAGCCTTGGCATGAGAAAAACATCAGCCCTTTGCAGCTCTTCATTATTTGACTAATTTCCGCCCAGACATAATTTTGAGGATCCACTAATACAGGAACACACCGGTCTCTGAGTCTGAGCCAAGAGTCAGCCATAAAAAGCAAAGGTAACCAACTTCAGACAGTCTTAAGAGGCACAAGAAAACTTTTTGTCAAATAATTGACTACATGAAAAAAATTCTGACCAGGCCTATGGTCAATGTACTGTAACAATCTTTATTTCCTACCACTTGCTTTTCCCCAGAGGACATACATGGTGATTGTTCCCTTTAGTGTCTTAAAAATAGTCACAACATTTTTAAAAAATAAGCATAATTTTATACATCAATGCCTAGTAAAGGGATATACTTAGTTCTTCTTTCACTATGGATAAACTATAATCTAATGAAAACAGGTTGTCCATTCTTTGTGGCCCATTAAATGGAATTAGGGTTGGAAACCTCCTTTGAAGACTGTAGTTGTGCTTGGATTTCAACAACGCAAATGAGCTTAGAAACAAACATGCTGTACATGCCACCCTCGAAACCTCCTGGACCCACAATGAAAGGAAGAGATTATTTTCACTTCCAGCCATGTTTTCCATACTCTTCTCACACGGAATGTTTTTAAGCCCAACTGTACTCACGTGCTGGTTGAGGATGCCCCTCACTAGCTGCAGGTGAAGCCGCAGGCAGGTGCACTCGTCTTGGTAGGCCTTGATGAAATACGGGTGGCTGGGGTCAAACCTTGGGCACCTGTGCATGACGTCAGTGATTACTTGCGCTAAGGCAAACCTCTCCTCGGGGTCCAACACATGCTGGTAGGCTTCAAAGTAACTGTCGAGAAGCTGCAAGTAAGATTAAGAGTCAGGAAGCAGCAGAGGAAGCTGGGGGCACAGCAAAGAGACATAAGGCCCCACCTACATGCTTCACAAAGACCCTGGGCACCAAGCAGGAGAGACACAGCGCTGAACCTCCGGGTATGGGCCTGGTGTGGGCAGCTGCAGCACCAGTGCAACGCAGAACAATTGGTAAACCCACAGACAGAATTAGGGAGGGTGAGGGAAAGAATACTCATTTTTGCCTCTGTCCCCTCTTAACCCTGTTCTCTCCAGAGAAATGGGGGGTTACATAATGAATAACATAACATCTAATAATTATAAGCTCTAATGACAGTGCATTCAATGTTGCTTCATCAAATATATTTATCTCCCACACCTTTCTTCACAGACACATTCTCCCTCCCCCATTTTACTCTATCGCCAAATGTAGGCAGGCAGCCCCCTCCCCCGTTCTCCACCCTCAGCCCATGTCTGACCCCCTTTCTTTAATAGCCTGCCCAAATTTCACCTATGTAGAAATGATGGGGGTGGTGATATGGTAGAATGGATGGCTGAGGGTGCAAGTTCCCCCACATACAAAGGTATTTCTCCCAGACTGGACTCCACTATGAAAAGCCTGGGGTACAGAGCTCTCAAAGGCATGAGGGGGCTCCTTTTCTCATGGAGTTCACAAGTCTTTTCTAAAAACCAAAGCAAGTTTCCAGACACTATGATTGAAAAGGGTTCTTAGTGTGGGATTCAGAAAGAGATGCTCTTTATTTTGCTTTTACATTTGTCTGTGAGCTTAAGGAATTTCTGTTCTGTGTGTAAGTTCTATTTGTATATAATTACTCATGGTGCTAATCATTAAAAGCTCTTCAGAGATCACTGGGCTGGTCTCCCAAACAGGGACCTAGCAAGATAAGGAAGTAGTTCTGAACAACATAATTACTGCTTTGGGCTTGTTTTACAATCTTGGTTGGCCTTAGACACTCTTATTTTTTGGAGACCCCATCCCACAGTTTAGTAAATATATTAAAATGTACTCACATCCCAATCAAACTGTTTTCTGTAAAAATGGTAAATGATATGTATAATTTTGGTTTTCAGATCATTTGACTATAAGCGACACAATTAATGATTGGCTATGATTTCTGGGCAGTATATACTTGGGAATTCTTATGAAGTGAGAAAATCTGCTCTGTAAATTTCAAGTGTAATGAGATGTTTATAAGTGGTCAATTAACAAAGTTTTTATACTTTACAGACATATAATTAAACATTTATTGATGTCTATTTTGTGTGTCTTTTTCATACTTTGGAGTAATGCATTTTCCTCCCCTCGGATCTCAAACATTTTCAGTGGTCCCTGAAAGGCTCCTAGAGCCTAAACATCTAGTCTAAATCACTGGATGGATAAATTGGCTCTGACTGGAAGCTTCTGAACTTTTATTGCGACTGGTCTTACTATGGAATGAATTCCTTTCCTCTGCCAAACTAATCCAACACATCTTCCCTCAGAGTTTTAGCTCCAGATGTCTCTCCCCAAGCAGTCTTCTTTGACTACGTAGCTCCTCTCATGGAGGTTTCACGCTTCTGAAAGGTCTCATCTCCTATGGCAGCCATATCACCAAAGAAACATGCATCTGCCCAGTGTGTGCATTAACTGGGAGCAACAAGTGAATTGCTGAGGTTGCAATTTCTACCAACCTGACAGCCTAGAACATTTTGAGATGCCTTAGAGAAAGAGAGTGTTTTGTGTCCTTGGGTGTCAGTCTTCCTGATGGTTTGAGGTCAGGAAGTCAGCCCTTCTCAGCAAACTAAGGATTTTCCTAAAAGGAGATAAGGAGCCTCTTTCATTGTGTGGAGTCCACAGCTAAGAGTGCAAAACTAGAAAGAACTGAGACGGTGTAAACACTATGTGACGATAGGAGGCAACAGCGCGGAAGGCAAAGGGAGGTAAAGGAACCAAGCAGCAAGAAGAGCCCGCAGTGCCTCCATCTTGCCAATCATGGCTTCCCAGGCTCCCAAGGGAGGTGAACAGTTGAGAATCAATAGCAGCCTAGGAATCAAATACTGCCTTATTCATAGACAGCCAGTCCCTGAGGGTTTCAGTGCTAAGGCTCAAAGAGGGAGAGCCTGGGGCATTTTATTTAGCATCCGATTTTGCAGTATGTCCCTTGGGAAACATTGGTCTAAGGGACCTTGTGCCTTAGACCTTGTGCCACCCACAGGAGGCTGATAGTTCAGGACACACTGCATGCCACAGGTTAGACACTCCCACGTCTCAGAACATGAGATGAAGGATATAGAGATCGCCTTGCCTTGCAGGGTGGTCTAGATTACCTTGTTCCATCCACAGAGCTCTACTCTAGAATAACATTCAATTATTAAATAGCAGAAGACAAAGCAGAAACGGAGGAGTGACTAGGAGGGGTAAGATGGTTGTCACTCAATATAGCTTAGGGGGAGATTAGGAAAAAAAACAATTACTTCCCGAAATCATTCTGGACTAACCTGAATCTTTTTGGCTGGGCTAGGGCAATCCCAGGAGCTAGTTTGTGGCATTTGTATCGCCTTGACCTGTTTTTGTACAAAAAGCCCTTTTGTTTGGTTGTTTGGCAGGGGACGTTCCTGGGGAGGGTTCTTGCTGGTAATTCCAATCTGGTGATACCAGGTTGCAGAGGCTAGTGCTAAATCACCAGACGCACTTTTGTTGTTGATAGGATTGCCAGGTTTAGCAAACAAAAATGCAGGTCATCTCATCTAGTTAAATTTGAATTTCTGATAAAACACTGAATACTTTTTCAGTATAAGTGTGTCCCAAATATTGTCATATTTTACCAGGCAACCATACTTCTTGAGAAGGAAAACGCAGCTGTCTTTTTAAATTGATGAGGCTTTTTTCAAGCTTTGGCCTCAACATCGAGAAGCTTTCAGATGGACTCTTGCATAATTTTATTATGAATTCTTTCCCTACAGGGGTAGGACTGTGATCTTTCCACCTCACAGGTTCTATTTATTATCTGTCTGCTAACTGGCCCATTTCCATTTAAACTCTGGGCTGGTATTTGTCTAAGGAGTCTTCCTGGCCTGTCAAATGTCACCTGTGTGTGTCAAGGGCCAACTCTCACGCAAAACCCTTAGTGGTACACACTAATGGTAGGCATCAAATATTGGAGGAAATAGAAAAATAGCCAAAATGAATACTTTCAAACCTTACTATGTTTATACTAGTTTTACCTCAAACTTTTAAAAAATTTCTCAGGTTTAAAAAACTTAAAAAATAGTAATTTAGGTCAAATGAAAGCACAAAACAGAAAATCAATGCTAGATGCAACCTGTCACAGAAATTTTTTTTCCTTCTTGCTCCAAACACTAATTCAAATTACCCTGAAACTGGGTCTTCTGGTGGCTGTAGAGACAATGAGCAGTGGATACAAGTGTCACTTAGGAGCCAGTATAGCTAATGCCTGGCTTCTCTGAGTCCCTACATCTACCTAAATTCACACCAGGTAAAATTTTATGAGTATTCATACATAATATGGTTACTTAAGGATTTAAGACAACCCAATGTGTTAGAGCAATTCTGAACTCTAGTGATTCCGATATATTTAACAATCAAAAACAGCTGAGGAAACTTGGCAGTAGAAACAGTGCTGGGGGAAATCCATTGTACTCTAGATAAAAATCTGTTTATCCATTAAAAATAGGCTTTTTTGACAGCATTTCTGATTTGGAAGGCTACATTTCACAGTTTTGGCACAAATAGCTCAGTTTCTATTGGGGAACTTATTCTCAAGGTAGAAAAGAGGGAGATGTTTGCAATGATTGTTTTAAGTTAAAATAATTTCATGTACCACAGAAGAAACTAGTGGGCAGCCCTGGTAGCTTAGCACAGAATGAACCTCAGGCTGAAATGTGGACAAATTGATTTGTTTTTTAGTCCTCTCTATCCTTCTACTCTTTTCTGCCAATGAGTCCACCTGGGGCCTCCATAGGAGGCCTAGAAGCACTAAAAAGGAAGGTGGAAAGAGAGAGTACAGAAGAGGGGGGCTGTTTAAAACTCATGTCTGGACCAACAAACATGTTGAGGTTTAGGATTCTGTCTTATTTACATTGAATGCAGCCTTTCCAGTTACTACACTATGAATCTAAATTTCTCACTTATTCAGTTGACCAAAGTAAGGTTCTCACTGGCAGATGAAGGTTGCAGATGCAAACTCTGTAGAGGCCAGTTGTCTTTGAAAAGAGGAACAGTTTTCAAAGCTCAGGGCCTGCACCCTGTAAAGCCCAGGCAGCTGTTTTCAAAAATTGGGTGACCTACATCTCCATGAGCAACAGAGCGGAGAGCACACGAAATGGTAAACCATCTATTCTACTAGAAAAACAATTCAAAGAAAACATTTCCATTTCCCCATCTTCTGATCACAGCACAGTGCACTGTAACCTGGCTTCCGCCCCTGTAACTCTGCTGAGAGTCCCACAAGCTGGCCATGACCACCTGATGGCTGACCCCACCGCCTGGCTTTCAGGACTCATCTTTCTTGGTGTTTCACTGCACTCCACACTCATAACTATTCTCTACTAGTTAAGACACTCCCTTCCTCCCCCCAATTGGCTTTCG
This sequence comes from Rhinolophus hipposideros, assembly GCF_964194185.1. Taxonomy (NCBI): domain Eukaryota; kingdom Metazoa; phylum Chordata; class Mammalia; order Chiroptera; family Rhinolophidae; genus Rhinolophus; species Rhinolophus hipposideros. The sequence continues at coordinate 46,739,544 of NC_138049.1, forward strand.
TAACACTGTTCCTTCCTTTTCTTCTCCAGTTTCCTTGGCTATTCTTTGTTCCTCTCACAGATTCTTATTCCATGACCTTTCCATTAAAGGTAAGTGTTACCCAGGGAACCATTTCAGACATTGCTGGCTTTTTTTTAGTCATTTTGACTTATTACAGTGATTCAACTTCCACATTGATACCTTAGCTCATACCTATTCCTGAGTTTCAAAACTACGGTACCCACAAAATATTCACACCTGGATTTTAGCAAACTCTCCTCATGTCCTAGATACAATGTTATTGTTCCCTCTAAATGTCCCTCATCCCGCATCTGTTTCAGTTAATAGCCTCCTCCCTGACCCTGAGGAAGTCATTTTAATTCAACTCTTATTCTCTCACTCCAACATCCTGTCTTCAAATCCTGCATTCCAGTTCTACAAAGTGCTCTCAAGTCTGCTCTGCCTTCCTAGTCTCATTATTACACCCGTAGTGTAGTTCCCCTCCTAACTCTTCAAGTCCCTGTTGTGATAACTGCACTTCTTTTCTCCAGGAGCTTTCTATTCCAATCCATTCTCCACACTGACACCCAAACAGCTATGATATGAAAATAAAGCTGAGGAGAACAGTAAAGACGGCAGAATAGGTAAATGCCATGCCTGCCACCTCCCATAACAAAATTATAGAACAATCAACCTCGAGAATCATCTAAAGACCAGCTGAACAGAACCCCTATAACTAAGGTCATAAAGAAGAGGCCACATTGAGACTGATAAGAGGGGCAGAGATACAACACAGGCTGACCCCAAACCCAAGGTAGTGGTTGAACATTGGGAGGGACATCTCAGTGGCAGAAGTCCCCCATGAAGAGTAAGGTGTCCCAGCCACACACCAAGCTCCCCAGTCCAGCGGTTGTGAGCCAGGAACAAGAGTCCTCACGACATCTGGCTATAAAAATCGGAGAGGACTCCATCCCTCACAGTGAGACAGAAGGTGGCTTGAAACCCAGATGTCCTCTTAAAAAACTCACACACAGACTCACTCCCTTGCATGAACTCATCCTGGGCATCAGCAGAGGGTCAGTGACTTAAGAGGTGCCAGAGACATACTGGAAACGACTGAGTTGTGTGGTTCAAGATGAGGGCTAGAGGGACAGCTGCCATTGTCCCTGTGTGGAGTCTGCCTCATGTGTAGCCTACAGGTAGATACCATCTTTCCTGTGTTGAGCCCTCCCCAAAATCTGAGACCGCATGGGCCTGGTGAACTCTGTATGTGCCCTACATTGGTGACTCCCTGGAACCCTGTCCTGCCCAGCAAGTACAGCATCGCTGGGGGCTCTCTCAGCTCTTGGGAGACCAGCCCTGTCCCATAAACTGCAGGAAGCTTATTCAGCAGCAGATGGCCCATGGAAGCCTGGGAAATTTTCAGTGGTAGGTGGTCAGCCCCATCTCGTGCTGCAGCCCTTCTTGGGTGCTTCTCAGGAATTTGTTGGTATGAGGTGAGTGGCAGCTAGCCATGGTGTTCTCTGGGCATCTTTCAGAGTAGACACAGGCTTAGCACTGGCGCAAGAACTGAATCTGCATTAATTTTGTGAAAAACACCAGCCCCACCCCAGTGACTCCCTGGGAACCGACCCCAACCAACTCTGGCAGCATTGCTGGAGGCACAATCAGCACTGGTTCAACCAACCCTGCCCATACTGTTAAGGAGGCTCTTTTAGCAACTGAGCCTTAGATGCAGCTGGCGGGTGTCAACAGGCCTAGAGGTGCCCTGGGACTTTTGCTCAACTTCCCCAGGCCCAATACTGGTGGCAGTCAACCTTGATTCACAGCAAGGCCACCCCCATATGCCTTGAGGTCCAGCAAAGGCAGCAACCAACTGCATATAGCTTTGTAGCTTCTACCAGGTAGCTCTGGGCCAGTCACAAGCAAGGCTGAAATTGGCCTGCATGGGAGCCCCTCCCAAGAGACACCAGAAGCAACACACCCAGAGGCTGGCCTTAGACCACATGAGAGCACTACCTGGTTAGCCACACAAGATACATGCCCAAAGGCTGGTCTCAACAGGCACAAGAGCCCACTGGGGCAAATCCTCCTCTGAGGGGTCAGTGCCCCCACAGCAGCTCATATGTTGTAGGCATAGCCAATCCTCACAGGTCAGTCAGCTTGAGAGTCAATTCCATCCATTGATGTGCCAAAAGCAATCAAGGCTCAACTACAACAGGAGGGCATACACAACACATCCTGGAACACAGGTGACCCAGCACAGGTGACCTGGGAGACCACACCACTAGACCACACAGGACACCTGCTACATAAGGCCATCCAGCAAAGATTGAGAGACATAGAAGATCTACCTAATCCACAGAGGCAAGCACAGAGAGGCAGCCAGAATGAGGAAACAAAGATACATGTCCCAAATAAAAGAACAGGAGAAAACTCCAGAAAAAAGCTAAATGACATGGAGGCAACCCACCTACCACAGACAGAGTTTAAAACAGTGGTTATAAGAATGCTTAAGGAACTTAGTGAGAATTTCAACAAAGAGATAGCAAGCATAAAAAAGGACACAGAAGCCATAAAAAAGAACCAGTCAGAAATAAAGAATACAATGACTGACATGAAGAATACCAGAAGGAATCAACAGCAGATTAGATGAAGCAGAGGCTAGAACCAGCGATTTAGAAGACGAAGTAGCAGAAAACACCCAATCAGAACAACAAAATGAAAATAAATAAATACCTTAATTAAATGAAAGGACCTTTGGGACAAAATTAAGCACATCACAGGAGTACCAGAAAGAGAAGAGAGGGAGCAAGTGATCGAGAACATATTTGAAAAAAATAATGACTGAAAACTTCCTAACCTGGTGAAGGAAATAGACACACAAGTCCAGGAAGTGCAGAGTCCCAAACAAGATGAACCCAAAAAGGCCTATATCAAAATACATTATAATTAAAATTGCAAAGGTTAAAGACACAGAGAGAATCCTAAAAGCAGTAAGAGAAAGACAACTAGTAACTTATAAAGAAGCTTCCATAAGACTGTCAGCTGATTTCTCAACAGAAACTTTGCAGGCCTACACTGAGTGGCAGAAAACAGAAAACATTCAAAGTGATGAAAAGCAAGATCCTACAACTAAGACTATTCTATCCAGCAAGATGATTATTTAAAATTGAAGGTGAGATAAAGAGGTTCCCAGACAAAAAACGCTAAAGGAATTCATTACCACCAAGCCAGTATTACAAGAAATGTTAAAAGGAATTCTTTAATCAGAAGAAAGGAGAAAACAAATGAACAAAGATAAAAAATACGAATAATAAAATGGAAATAACTATGTACCTATCAGTAATCACCTTCAATGTAAATGGTGCTCCAATCACTCCTTGCCCAACTTCTCTCACCCACCCACACATGGCGTACAGTTCTAAAGGCCATACTAAGGTCAGTTAATTTCTCTGTATTTAGCAGAGTGAGGGTTGTCCCTGACAAGACAATGAACGTGAATGGAACTGGTCCAGGACTTTTGTCTGTTGGAGGCTTGTTAATTACTGATTCAATTTCATTAGTAGTAATTGGTCAGTTCAGATCATGTTTCTTCTTGATTCAACCTTGGAAGATTGTACGCATCTAGGAATTTATCCATTTCTTCCACATTGTCCAATTTGTTGGTGTATAATTAGTGTTTTCTTAATTGTTTTGTATTTCTGTGGTGTCTGTTGTCTCTTCTTCTCTTTCATTTCTAAGTTTATTTATTTGGGTCCTCTCTTTTTTTTTCTTGATGAGTCTGGTTAAAGGTTTATCAATTTTGTTTTTCTTTTCAAAGAACCAGCTCTTGATTTCATTGATCTTTTGTATTGTGTTTTACTAACCTCTATTTCATTTATTTCCACTCTGATCTTTATCATTTCTTTCCTTCCACTCACTTTTGCATTTGTTTGCTGTTTTTTTTCCAGTTCCCTTATGCACACAGTTAGATTGTTTATTTGAGATTTTTCTTGTTCCTTGAGGTAGACCTGCATTGCTGTGAATTTCTCTCTTAGGACTGCTTTTGCTGTGTCCCATATATTTTGGGTCATTGTGTTTTCATTTTCATTTGTCTCAAGGTATCTTTTGATTTCTTTCTTGATCTCATTGTTAATCCATTCATTGTTTAGTGGTATGTTATTTAGCCTCCGTGTGTTTGTCCATTTTTTCTTGTAATTAATTTCTAGTTTCATACAATGGTGGTCAGAGAAGACACTTGATATGATTTCAATCTTCTTAAATTTATTGAGACTTGTTTAGTAGCCTAACATGTGGTCTCTCTTGGGAAAGAATATATATTCTGCTGATTTGGGGTGAAATGCTCTAAAAATATCAATTAAATCCATCTGGTCTAGTGTGTCATTTAAGACTATCATTTCCTTGTTGATTTTCTGTCTGAATGATCTGTCCATTGGTGTCGATTGGATCTTAAAGTCTCTTATAATGATTGTATTACTGTTGATCTCTCCCTTTATGTCAGTCAATATTTGTTTTATATACCTAGGTGCTCCTATTTTGTTGGGTCCATAGATCTTTACTAGGGTTATGTCCTCTTGTTGGATTGATCCTTTTATCATTATGTAATGTCCTTCTTGATCTCTTATTATAGTCTTTATTTTAAAGACTATTTTGTCTGATATAAGTATTATTACCCCAGTTTTTTTGTTTGTTTTTTGTTTTTGTTTTCATTTGCATGAAATATCTTTTTGCATCCCTTTATTTTCAGCCTATGTGTGTCTTTCAATCTGAGGTGTTGTAGATAGCATATGTATGGGTCTTGTTTTCTTATCCATTCAGCTATTCATTTTATAAAAAGACCTAAATTATATAGCCCTTTAACAAATTTTGCCTATAACATAAAGTAGTATCCTTCATATTTTATATTTTGTAACAAAGAACCACAGTAAAGAGAATAAAATTTATTGCTCATATTCTTACAACTAGCTGAGATTATTTAAATGCGATAATTATTCACTTTATTGAAAGCTGCCCTAAAAGACCCACTGAGTTTAAAAAAAAAATTCTGGGTTTTATAACGATATTTAATAGAAGTTTTGTTTTCTAGGCAAAAATACCTGGCGCTTATTTTCTAGAAGAGCTGCTTCCCAAGACCACATGTCATACAGCACAGCAAATTTGTCCACTCCTGCATGGGCCCATCCCCAGTCCTGGCCAGTATTTGACTTGCTGCCCTTTTTGTGACCTGGAAGAGAGGTGGATGATAATGACCAGACACAGGCCTCTCCACAAAGCTATTCCTATTAGAAATGTGCCCTCAGGTTGTCAGCTCCATCTCAAGAATGAGGAAAATGAACAGTAAGTGGGATTTCTAAGAATCAGTTAAAGAGCCATAAGCAAAGACTAGGCCTTAAATTCATATTTGTTGGTTTCTAAGTCAATGGGGGTTTTTGTTTTTACTTTTTTTTTTTTTAAGCTTTTGAGATTTATTACAAGGTCATTCTCACAGAAGTAAAAATAGTAAGCTTCCCATTGTTTTTACTTTTTAAATTTAGTTTTAAAGACTAATTTTAAAAATATAATCAAATTCAGTTAACATGAAATCTTTACTAAAATGTCCTCAAGCTTATAATTTAACGACAAAATAAACATTTCTCCTTCTCTAAAAACAGGTCCCTGGTGGTTTAAAAACAAATCCAGTTTAACCTGTTACTTCAATTGATGATTGCCAAGTCAAAAATTTTCAGAAAAGTTTCTAAGATATGCTTTAACTATGTTAATCATTAACTTAAATAAATAAATGTAATCATTATTCAGCTAAAATATTTTCCTACTATATTGTTAGTTTCACTATCAGCATTATCAGCGCTTTAAATTTTTAAGTGCTCTATTTCAGAATGAAACATTAAAAAGTAAGAGCTTTTCAGGTGCTGAAGTTTGAATGTAATAATTACCAAGTATATGATAGGTACTGAAGGAGAGAAAGACTTTGATCAGGAATTTCTCTAGCAGCAGTTGAGAAATCATTTCACAATGAATGACTATACACTTACTAGTTGAAAGATGTTCATGTGGCAAAATGACTAAGAGTTACAATCAATTTAAATTCTTAGCTGGAAATAATTGTATTATATTATAAACTATTATCAACAAAAATGATGCATTAATATGTAGGATAATCAATAAAGATAAAAGCTAATAGCTTAAATTAAATGCCCCAGAATGTTGGATGCCATCATTGGCGTTATCTCATGAATCAGGTCCTAAATGGTCTGTGGCAATGAAAGGACAAAAGGTTCAATTCAGTATTAAATTAATTCTGTTTGGGTTCTGAAAGGTTAATTGTCAAACATTTCTTGAGCAGCACTGTATAACAATATGAGCATGAATTATCCTTAAGTACAGCCTAATATATTACCAAATAGCACAAACCCTTGCTGAATTTCCCTTTAGGTGTTGCAGTGTATCTAGAAATTCTAAGTCTTTCCAAATGTAATGCTAATGCTAGCATATTATTTCAAAAGAAATATTCTTACCTCACCTATTTCTAAAATTGGATGCATTTGAGTGGTGCTAGAAGGAAAAAAAGAATACAGATTATGGGTTATTTGATTACCCTGAGTAATGATTTCTCCTCTGGGGCTCATCTGGCATTTTCCTAGCCAGGTCCTTCTTGTATCCTGGTGATTTTCTGTTAGGAACCCAGGGATGTCTCTGCTTCTAACTGCAGTTCCCCAAGGTCAATCACTTTTTTTTGTCACTTAAAAATAATAAATCATTAATTTCACTTGCTTACTTTGCTTCTCTCAGGGCCCTGCATGACACTCCCTGCACTTTGGGTACTGCAGAAATGCCATTGGGCAACAAGTAGCATCTAATCAACAGTAAGAGTTATAATCACGCCCTGAGAGAGTAGTCATAGTCTCCAACAAAAGGGCCACTTGGGCTGGAAACAAAAGTGTATCTTTTCTAAAGTGAATGTGTGTTGGGGAGCTGTATGTGCTTATTACATTTTCAGATACTATTGGATATACATTTATGTTTAGAGGTGGGAGGTGTTAAATCGAGCCCTTAGTGCTTTGTGTTTGTTTGGCTGGTTGATTTTTAAAAATCTGACTTCTGGGGATTGAGGGGGAAGTGAAAAAGGTGAAGGGATTAAGAAGTACAAACTGGTAGTTACAAAATAGTCATGGGGATGTAAAGTACACCATAAGGAACATAGTCAATACTATTGTAATAACTATGTATAGTGTCAGATGGGTACTAGATTTATTGGGGTGATCACTTTGTAAGTTATATAAATGTCTAATCACTATGTTGTACACCTGAGACTAATATAATATTGAATGTCAACTGTAATTGAAAAATAAAAAAAATTTTCAAGTAAAAAACATCTGACTGACTTGAATCCTATGTAATTTTACTAACCATTGTCACCTCAATAAATTTTAATTAAAAAAAAATCTGCCTTCTGACCTTTTTCTTTCTCAATGTAATGGCTGGCCACAAGCAGAAGTTCTGTCTCCAGTTCCTTCAGATCCCGCAAGGCTTCGTCATACATGACATGCACCCCTCGCTGGTCCTGGGTGTAGATGTAGCCAGCTCTTATGCTGTAGTAGTCATCCTGGTTCTCCACTTCTGAGAACTCCAGGAATTGGACACTGTGGACCTGGGGAAAGAAAGCCAAGCCTGGAAGTTACCGGAAAAGGGGGGCTATATTTTGCCGGCCCAAATGAACCAAACAAGCAGGCTTCTGCTTCTATGCAGTGGGCTGTCCGTGGGGAGCTGCAGACATGCGGAAGGCTCGAAGAGCTGTACGTAGAGAAAAAGATATTAGCAAAGAATGTCGCCAGGGGTAGACATTCTGAGGTAGGTAACTAGCTGATTAAGTGTTCTGATTAACTCAGGATTACCTGGGAAAAAGCAGGCAATAGAGCCAACTAGGTGTTAAAGGTGGTCTCTGAAGTCAGAATGCCTGCGTTTCAGGTCCCGGCTCTGCCAGGACTTCACCTCGGGCAAGTCACTCAGCTGCTCTTAGCCTCTGTTTCCTCATCTGTAACATGGGGACCGTGGAGACACCACAGGTTCTGGTAGGGAGTATGTGACACTGTGCATATATAAATGTTAGCTGCTGAAGATATTTTTGTTTTAATCTTCTAAATACTTCTAAAATGCATTAACATAATCTCATATCTTAGTAATATACTGAGTTGAATAGTGTCCCTGGCCGAAATGCGTGTCCACCTGAAACCTGTGAATGTGACCTCCTTTGGAAATGAGAGTCTTTGCGGATGTACACAAATTAAGGTGAGATTGTATTGGATTAGGATGCACTCTCATCCAATGACTGGTGTTCTTAAAAATGGAAGAAAATTTGGAGACAGACGCACAGGGGAGGAGGCACAGGAAGGCAGAGGCAGAGACTGCGGTGGTACATCAATAAGCCATGGACTGCTAAGGAATGCCAAGGGTTGCTGGCAGCCACCAGAAGCTAGAAGAGGCAAGGAAGGATCTCCTCATGGAACCTTCAAAGAGAGCATGGCCCTTCTAATACCTTGATTTTGGACTTGGAGCCTCCAGAACAGTGAATGAATCCATTTCTCTCCCAGTTGTTGTGAGCCACCCACTTTTTAGTGCATTGCTACGGCAGCCATAAGAAATGAACACTATGAGTAATTTGAGCATTCCAATCATAATTTTACTTTTCTTAGATGACTGAGGATCTGTTCCTTTCTGAGAATCGTTATTCTAATAGAACTCTCATAACTTCAAACTGCTCCAGTCTTCTCAAGCCTCTGAATTCACTGCCCCCCTCAGTCTCAGCAGAAGCCCCATATACTTCTCCACGCACACACATAACCCCACCGCATTCAATCCCCTCCTCCCATTTCCTCCTACACGGTAGGGCACGATTCCACTCCCCTTCTCTAAGGCTATTCCCTCCCTGTACTCTGGATCCCATCCCCTCCCACCTCTGAAACGTCCCTTCTTGCTGGATATCCAACTCCTCTCAACCAGATATTTCCCAATTGACACTGAAACCTGCTCGCGCGCCTCTCATCTTAAAAGATCCTCACACCCTTCCCCAAGTTCCACCTTATGTCTCTTCTCCTCCACTTGGGCCAAGCTCCCAAGATGTTATCTCCACTCACTGTCTCCATTCCCTCACCTTCTACTCCTCACCATTTCCCTCCGGTTCCTGTTTTCCTCCAGCCACCCACACCACTTTCACTATGACCAGCAATGACTTTCTCTCCACATCCTGCAGATTTCTTCCGTCATCTTACGTAACCTCTCAGGAGCACCTGACACAGTTCTGTTCTCTCCTACGCTTCTTGCCTCACTCTCTTCCCAGGACTTCTAGGACTCCACATTCTTCTTGCTCTGACCCACTTTCCGGCCATTCCTGCTCTGATGCTTAAGGTGTATTTTTCTCTGTTAGCTCATTAAATGGTGGCCCCACTCAAGTCTCTTTCCTGGGACCTCATCTTTTCCTCCTATAGTCCTTCCTGAGGAAACAATACACTTTCACAGCTGTGATAACCTTCTCTAGACCCTTTGTTCCCCAATTTATATCTCCAACCCCAACCTCCTAGAGCTCTAGACCCACATATCTAATGATTTATTTAGCATCTGTTCCTGGGTGTCAAAGGCCCCTCAAATTTAACATGATCAAATTGTGTGATCTTCCCCCACAAACCTAGGCTATGTCCAGCTTCCCCATTTTAGCAAGTGGCACCACCACCCATCCATTTCCTCTAGCATGAATCATTCCTGACGTCTCTTTCTGCTTCTCCCTACATGCCCAATTTAGTGCCAAGTTCTGTTGATTTTGCTTCCTATCTCTCAAATCCATCCACTTCTCTCAATTCCATCACCTACCACTGTGGTCCAAGCTGTTATTATCTTTCCCTAGGACTAGTCTAGGAGCTTCTAATTTGGTTTAGCCTCCTAATTGTTCTATCCACATTCCCTCTGGCTTTCTTTCCCCTCCATTTTACTCACTGCTGGCAGAAGATCTTTGAGAAATGCAGTTTTAATTGTCCTTCCCCCTCCCCCTTGATACCTCTAAAAGGTATCCCATTGCCAACAGAAGAAAGAACAACTCCTTAACAGGCCTACACAGTCTGGTTTTGCCTACCTCTCTCCAGTATTTCTCAACCAAATGTGATTTTGTTCCCCAGAGGACATTTGGCCACGTCTGGAGACATTTTTGGCTGTCACACATAGGGGGAGGTGCTACTGGCATTTAGGGGGTAGAGACCAGGATTGCTAAATATCCAGGAACGCACAGGACAGCCTCCCATAACAAAGAATTATCAAGCCCAAAATGTCAAAAGTGACAAAGTTGAGAAACTTTGGGTTAGTTTCATCTTGCATCACTTTCCATCTGGATTGCTGTGTCCCTGCCACTCGTGTCTTTTTTTGGCTTCTTGTGGGGGCCATGCTCCCTCGGGCCACAGGTCCACTCCCCATTTGCCTAGTTAAAGCCTCTTCATCTTCCAACCTCAGTTCATTATCACTTTCACAGGGAACTCCCTCTGGGCTCCCTACAGCACCAAGTTATTTCTTGTTTGAGGCACTTACTGAGGTTGCTGTTTTACATTTGTTTGTTTGATTATTGATTATTGATTATTTGTCTCACTCATTGAATTATAAGCACTATGAGGGTAAGGAACATGTCTATTTTTGTACATTATTGTATTCTAAGTGTTTAGCACGGGGCCTAACACATAATAGGCGCTTAGAATATATTTAAATAAGAGAATGGATGAACAAATGAATGGTGTTTCATATTTTTTGCATGTAGATTTCTTTTAGTCTATCATTTTACGATCCCTACCTGTACTTTTAAAATATACCAGTCAGAAATACCGTGTTTTGCCCTCATAGAGTCTCATCTCATGTCAGTACAACCTAATACATGCATTCTCAATGAGGGCAAAAAGTAATTCTTGGGGGGGGAGGAGCAAAAAAATCTTACTCTTTTAATGTATAAAGCACAGACATACATACTGTACAGATATATGGCATATCTCTTATATTAACATTTCTTTGGAGAAGGACTGTCAGGGGAAAAATATCTATAAAAAAGTCCTTGTAGGGGGAGCAATAATGAAAAAAGGGTTAAGAAACATTGGCCAATTTTTTTTATATTATATATATTTTTAAATGGTAAAATACACATAACATAGTATTTAGCATCTGAGCTACTTTTAGGTGTACAGTTCAGTGGCATCTGCTCCATTCATCTCCAGGACTCTTTTAGTCTTACAAAACTGAAACTTTGTTCCCATTAAACAATAACTCCCCATTCCCCATTTCCTCAAGCCCTGGAACCAGCATTCACTTATTGCCTCAATGAATTTGACTACTCTAGATTCTCTGTATGTAATCATACAATATTTGTGCTCTTGTAACTGGCTTAGTCCCCTTAGCATAATGTCCTCAAGTTTCATCTATGTTTCTTTCTTCTTCAGGTTGAATAATATTCCATTGTGTGTATATATGTGTATTTTTCCATCCCTTAATGGTTGGGTTGCTTCCACCTTCGGGCTATTGTAAATAATGCCGTTACAAACGTAGGTGTACAAATATCTCTTTGAGATCCTGCTTTCAATTCTTTTGGATATATACCCAGAAATGGAATCGCTGGAATATATGGTAATTCTATTTGTAATTTTTTGAGGAACCAACAGACACTTTTATATAAAGTCCTGCACCATTTTACATTCTCACCAACAGTACACAAGGGTTCCAATTTTTCCCCATTTTCATTAACACTTATTTTATATATATATATATATAAATCTGATTTTCTAAATTGTTATTTATGACTCATTTAAACTGTGGAAACTATGGTTCCCAATATTTTATCCCCCATCTATTCATTCTTGTAACATAAACATTTTGGTATACTCAGTTATCAGTTATTGGATAGGATCCACTGATCTATAAATTTTAAGCAGTCACATCTTCTCTCTCAGTAGATCTGTCAATTGGTTTGTGCATGTGGCATTGCCTAGTGTATAACTATAAGAACCCCAGGGAACCTTCACAAACGGGGCACACTCTCATCTGCTTGGATGGTTAATCATCTGTATCAGAAAGATAGGTGAGGAGTACTCTATAGGTCCCTTCCATGGGTCCTATGCTACTATAATCAGATTTAATGTGCAGTTATAAATACACCAGATGGTGACATACTTAATTTCCCCGAGTGACTCCTCTTTGATGAATTGCCCATTCAATTGTAGATTCTTAAGGATTCGAGCAGAAACTTAGAAATCCTCTAATAAGTAAAAAGATGAGCATTTCTAAATAATATTCCTCTAAAAGGATATTTCATAGTTAAGCAGGTTGTTGTAGGTTGTTTTTTTGGTTTACTTTGCTTTTTGCTATTCTTTAGGCATAAAACTTTTTTTTTTTTTTTAATTAGGAGCTTACTTTGGCTAGGAGTTCTAAAAGTGAAAACATTTTTTCTTATAAAATGATAGGCACCAGTGAAAAACAGAAAAGATGCTGAAAAATAATACGTCACATACAAAAATGAAACAGCGTGCTTAGATTTAGAATACTAGCACGTTGGCTTCTGTTAGCATTTAGCTCCTTTCACCTATTATGCAAAATGAGCTCTCCTTTGAGGAAAGGGACCCCAACTTAATGTGGTTTGCTTTATTCCTTGTACTGGAAAGACCTTTCCCAAGTTCTTCTGCTGGGGAATATTATAAGAATTTAAAGAAATGGCTACTGTATTAAGTTCTGAAGCTGATGGAAATCAATGGCAGAGACAAGATGCTAACTGTAATGCCATAATCTATTTAAATGGTCTTTTCCCCCCACTCTTGCCACCCCCACCTCCTTGTTCAAGCCCTTTATATAGACATACATACTCCTTCTCCTTCCCGCCCTCAGTTCCTGTCTCTGAAATGTATGCTTATGTCCAATGGTGATGAACTTTGAAAACCAGATGGCCAAATTACTTCATACTGGCTTATGACTCAGTCACTATAATATCTTTTTTTAAATTTTATTTTGTGGAAGACCCTCCCTCTTTAAAGTTTTTGTGGTCTAGAGAATTGATTCTTCAATATTATGCTTAGAGGAGTGGCAGGAAAGGGAAGACAATAATTACCTGTTTGGGTAAGAAGTAACTTGATCTTTGGAATGATTCATATGTTTTTTCAAGTCTGCAAAATAACCGATGCCAAAATAACTATTTGAGTCCAGTAACTATAGGAACATTAGTGGCCCATCAGTCATTCTTTTCACTTTATTGGTTTCTGTCATCACTTGTTAATATGAATTTCAGGTTTTGGCAATGCAGACAATATTTCTCTGACTTGCTTACCATCTTTACATTAATGCCAGATAATAATAGTCCTAAGAATTTCAAATGTGTTCGATGAATGACTTAATCCATTGGCTATAATCTTTCAAATATTTAAAAAAGGAAATTAAAATAATCTATTCTCTGCCTCACCTGGGGAATATGATATTATTATTGTAGCTAATTGTTCTTCATTTAAACAACATGATATACTTAGCAAAGCACTTCTGTGTACATTGTCTTTTTGTGACCTCACAACCATTCTGTTATGGACAGAGCCTTTTGTTTGTCCAACAAACATTTATCAAATACTTAGTATGTGAAAGATGGATATCCAATTCTTTACAGCAGGTCCTGGAATAATATTGTTTTGTTCAGCATAGTTTTGTTGTAACACTGATGAGATGCCATAGGAACTTAGCTCTTGTTTATATCAATTAGCCTGTGGCAAAATTGGTTTCATTATACCTTGTTTTGCTTAAAGTCGCAGAACCTATCGATGACGTTGACTGACTTACTGTACTTTCTTTTGCCACTTGAACATCTAGTAAGCATCTAAAATTTTTCACGTCCTAAACTGAGATTCTGATCTTCCCAACAAACCTGCTCCAATCACATCCCAGATGGTAGCAACTCCAAACTTCTAGATACTCAAACAAAAACTTTGGAGTCAATTTTGACTTCTCTCCTTCTCTCATATTCTACATCCCTTCTGCCTGGAAATCATACTGGCTCCAAAATACATCCAGAATCTGACCATTTCTCACCATGCTATCTCTCAGACACACTGTGTCTAATGTGATCAATGTACTAACCTCCTAACTAATTGCTTCAGCCCTAGAGTACCTTCAGTCTATTCCTAATACAGCAGCATGAGTGTTAGAATGTAAGTCAAATTACAGCACTCTTCTGCTCAAAATTCACCAAGGGCTCCGTTTCTCACTCAGAGTTATAATCAAAGTCCTCACAATGGTCCATAAGGTCCTACATAACCGGTTCCCCACCCCTCCAATCTCTCTAACCCCATTTCCTGCCAATTTCCCCCTCATTTACTCTAGCTGCTCTGAACTCCTTGCTGTTTCTACAACACTGCTAGACACGGTCATTGTGCCTCAGAGCCTTTGCACTGGCTCTTCCCTCTACCTGGCACTCTTCTCCTCGTCAGTCACATGGTTTTCTTCCCGATTTCCTTCAGGTCTTTACTCAAATATTACCTTCTCAATATGGCCTTCCCTGATCATCCTACTTACAACTGCAACATCCCATCACCAACCTCCACCATTCCTTAGCCCCCTTTCCTTCTTAATTTTTTTCTGTAGCACTTTTCACCATCTTTACTAGTCCTCAAAGGCTAGGTTATTCTATGAAAAATAACCCTCAAACTCAGTGGCCTACTGTTAAAATTATTTTCTCACTCATGCAGAGTTCACTGCAGGACTAGTTGCTTCCTAGGTAGCAATCTTCCAGCAGGGAATGACCCCGGGACCCAGGATGCTTCTATTTTGTGGCTCCATGCATACCTTCCACTGGCTGCAACAGGGAAAGAGAGCTGGAGGGTCATAAACCAGCTCTTAAATGCTTTGGACTGGAAGTGATACATGTCATTTCTGCTCACAGTCCACTGGCCAAAGCTCATCAGTAGGCCCCACCCAACTGTAAGGGGCTAGGAAGTCTGGGAAAGTTCTGGTGCCAGGCCATCTGACATTCCATATATATGTTACTTATTTATTTAATGTCTGTCTCTTTCCACCAAATAGTCCCATGAAGGCAGGATTTGTGCCAGTTTTGTTTACTGCTCTATCTCCTGTACCTACTGGACTTATTGGTCAGCACATTTATGGAATGAGTGAATGAATGAATGAATGAATGAATGAATGAATGAATGAATGACTCACAGCCTGTGGGAGTATGTAAGCCAACCATCTAGCATGGCTCTCAGCGGAGTGCTGTACTGGAGGCAGACAAGTCGGGGAGAAGTACTCAGCTCTGCATAGAGAGGAAAGCTTCCGAGAGAAGTGGAATTTGAATGGACTCTTGAATATAATAGACATTTACCAAGGAAAGAGGAGGTGAGGGATAGAAGGGCCAGCATGTACAAGACCAATTGGCATGAACAGCTCTGCCCATTCAGAGGAGGGCCAGATGCAGCTCCATAAAGATAGAGGTATAGGGACAGTGGAGGGAAAGGAGGTCCAAGATGTGCCTTCCAACTTCACCAAGGAGCCTGGACTTTATCTTTTAAAAAACAGAAAACTGAAAAAAAAATTTAAAACATTAAAAAACTAAAAATAAAAAAATTTAAATAAAAAACAGAAAACTCATGAAAGACTTGAAGTAAGAGAATAAACCGATAACATTTGGGCAAAGATCTTGAGAATTTACAAAGCAATGAGGAGACCATTGTCTTATTTAAAATTATCTGTTCCCCACCAACCTTGGAATTAGTTCCTAGCCTTTGGAGAGCCCAGCCCTTCATGGTCTGGTCTGCTTTTTTCTGCAGCCTCATCTCCCACTGCTTGCTCACAACAAGCCTCGGTTCCTAATATGTCAAGTCCAGACAGATCCTGAACATGCCATGGGGTATCAGGTCTGTGCCTGAAGAGACACACTCAAGGTCAAACAGCTAGGAAAAGCCTCTCGTTCTGGGGCTTTTTCTGCTTTGCCACGTGCCTAAATTACGTTCATAAAGTGGGAAAGTGTCTATGACGGGTTGTAAGTGCTTTTCTTTTCTGGAACTGTCATTGAGTGAACACTTATTAATCCTACACATAGCTCAAGACTTTCCTCATAGAATCAAACACACTGGGCCTCGGGGAGGGGTGTCTATTTTAGGGGTTTCTCTGATGTCAGCTCCCCAGGCTGGTAAGCCGAAAGATTTTGCTCCCAGTAGCCTTGCCCCTGGACCTGGTGAGATGGACCCAACAAATTAACGCCTGTATCTGTGCCTCCCCTCTCCTACATGCGGAAGAATCACATAGTTAGGTCTGGACATTCTAGTTTAAATGTTGGTAAGGTCCCACACATGGAGTGCAGCTAAAGCACATGCTCCAAGTGGCTTGGAAAACAGAAAAGAGCTTCCCTGTCAAGAGCTTCCCTGTAAAGACATATGGTTTTCAGGCAAGGACAACAGAATGGGCTCCTTATGCTCTTTCACTATAAAGTCAACAAACCAGCAGCTGAAAGGCCTTCCTTCTTATTGTGGCCTCCAGGGCTGCTTTAAAGTGCTCTTTGCCCGTGTCCTGCTCACAAGAGGCTCAATATGTTTCATTGTGGTTAAGAAGCCATTTCCCTTTCACCACATTTTTTTAAAAAGCTATTTATCTAAGAAGCCCCCACCTGCTACTCCATCATATTAATTGATTCTAGGTGCTTGGGAGGAGGTTAGCTTTGGAGACAGGATCATTGAGGAAGAAAAAAATTGCAGCATAATAGCTCACCTTGTGCTCAGCAGGTGACCCATGGGTGTAGTGGTGAGCTCCTAGGCCTTGCAAGGTGCCCACGCCTCCTTTTGCCATATTTACCCAGGAACTATCATCTATGGTGGGGACCAGGCTCCCTGCAACCAAGGTAAGGCCTGAAGTGTTGATTGTCAGCGTTCGCTCAACAGATCTGAAGTAGTTCAGAATTCCTAAGCAGATGCGCTAAAACAAAGAAAGAACAGGATTAAAACTCTGCCCTTTGCTAGTCCCACCCTAGAGTAAAACTTAATAGGGCCCTGGAAGTTGGCAGGTCAACCCTACTGCTGAGAAAGGTACACACCTCCCCAGAAAGGCCTGATTTCATGGAAAAATCAGAACAAAGAACAAAGTGTAAAAACGCGTTGCTACCAGAATAGCAGGAAAGCCCCCTGTCTAGGCAACCAAACATTTCAGATGCCTGAAAACCAGCGTGCTGGACCATTCACGTACCTGCAGCTCCCTGATTCTCAGGTGTCGCAGGTACAGAAAGGACAAGTAAGCGCCTCTCATCAGGACAGGATCCCTATCGCTGGGCCCAGGCCCATCATCCAAGTCCAGAAGTTGCAGGGCCATTGCATAGCTGTACCTTTAGCAGGCAGGAAACAGAATAAATGCCCTACCTCAAAGTGGTTTGGAGAATTCATATACACCAAACTGAAGTCATTTTATTTAACTTAAGGAAGCTTCATAATAGCTACTCTTTAAAAATGCACTGAAGATAAAATAATTACTCTCTCTATATAAATGTAACAAGCAATTTCTTTTAGCAATCACTCTTGTTAAAAACCCAATCCTAAAGTGAAACATTAATTTAGTTGTCTTACCTGCTTTAACAATCTTGTTTTTATTTGTTTCAAGTATGTTTGAGTTAACATGTAACCTCCATATTAATCAGTCACTCAATTTTCCCCACGGTGTTTAACCCATTTCCATGAGACACCATTAAAATAATTTAATTTTACCCTGTCTCTTTTTTCTGCTCGATGAGTGCCTCAGCACGTTGGGTGAGACTTATTTGGGCTAGGTCATTTTCATTTCGTTCCATCGAAAGGTCATCTTCCTTCATATTGTCATTCTATCAGAAAAGTAGCACTAGTTGAATTATGCAAACATTTGCAATATTATTAACAAAATCACAGCTGGGTCATCACAAAATTAAATCATGATTCAAGGCATATTTAGATGAACAAGTGGAATAGCATCTCAATCCATTTCAGCCTGACATGAAAATCTATTTCTAAAATAAATTAGGGGTCACTGTTTTACTATTATTTAGTCTTTTTTGAACAAAACTATTCACAGGTTTTAAAAATCAGCCCCCTCCGACTCCACCTTTTGCATAATTTCGTGCCTATGAAGAGTTGATATACACATTTGTAGAGGTTTGGAAACTTGAACCTCTAATCTAGTCTTGTTCCAGGCTGAGACATCAGTGAATTAAACTCTTCTTTCTGCTTTTTCAGCTATTTGATTTAACCACTTAAAGTCTTGATCCTAGTTTCACATTCATAAGATGGCACGATAATGGAGAGTGAGTTGCTGTGAGAATTAAATGACAGGATGTATATAAAGCTTAGTGACTAGCACCTCCCAGGTGCTCAGTATGTGTAGTCCTGTCGTCGCCATGCATTGCAGTAATCAGTCAGCCCTGTAGGATCTACCACATAATTTATAGTTTATACTTATTTCCAGTCATCTTTCCTGACGTTGAGAAAGATGAGGTCCTACACCGAGGCTCCTAGGGAAAACTGGGAAGAAGTTGATACTAAAGTCTGGTCCTGCCCTTGGCCCTCTGGGCAGCCCCTTTCTTAGTTGCTCCCTCTGCCTGTACTTAGGCATATACCCCACTCCCATAAGACGTGTTCTTTCATAGTGGCACCGATCCCCCTGAGAACACTGAGTGGCAATGGCTGAGTTTGGAACCCCCCTCTTTGGGTTACTTATATTCCAATAGCTGATTCTTAGAATTCCAACAATGGCAGAAACTACTGGTTGTTCCTCCATATCCATTTTCCTCTTTTTCCATAGTAATTGGATATTTATCTTGGAACATGGCCACCCAGATAGATGACATTTCCAAGCCTCTCTTGCAGCTAGGTGTAGCTACGTGACTAAGTTCTGACCAATGGAATGAAAGTGAAAATGTCATGCGGTAGACTCTGGGAATTTCCCTTAAGTGGCAGCTTCCCCACCCCCATTTTCCATCCTGCTGCTTAGAATATGAATGCGACAGCTGGAGCTTCACCTCAGACAGGGGTTAATCTTGGGTATGGAGGCTCCATTTGTTGGAACTCCAAGACACAAGGAGCATGGATCCCTGAGGACTCCAGGGAGCAGAGTTGTCACACTAGCTCTGTATTTCCTACCCCTGGTTGTTAACATGAGGGAGAGAGAGAGAAATCTCTATCTCCTTTAATCCTCTGTTATTTTGTATTTATCTATGACCAACAGCCAAACCTAATATTAACTAATACAGTCCCCAAGACTCTAAAGATAAAGTACCAGTCTTTATGAAGGCAGTAGGGAAGACAATTTTGGGCAGGGATATTAGCAAGAATAGGTGAGAGAGAAAGTTGCCTAACTGGGTATCATTAGGTGGCTTCTCATTCTGCCTGTGGGTAGAGTTAGCTCCTGTCTGTTCTGGGTAAGTGTGCATTTCATTATATTTCTGTGTAAATGTCCCACAACCGTAGGACTGGAAAAGACCCTAGGGAGTGAGGTGGTGCACTCCAGGTCCTTAATACAGAAACATAAGTTCATTAAAAAAAAAAAAGTGTAGTAAAGCATATACTCTATGAAGGGAGTTAATTTTTTTTCCCTCTTTTTTTTTTTCTTCAGATTTTTATTTTTTATTTAAGTGTGGTTTTCCAGGACACATCAGCTCCAAGTCAAGTAGTTATTTCAATCTAGTTGTGGAGGGCGCAGCTCACAGTGGCCCATGTGGGGATTGAACCAGCAAACTTGTTAAGAGCACTGCGCTCTAACCAACTGAGCTAACCGGCGCCCTGAGGGGAGTTACATTTTGACAGTATCTATTTGACCCTGAATTTGGGGTGAGTAAGGCTCTATGGAAGCCTTTTGCTTCCCAGGCCAATGGTGCTCTTGTATTGCAGTTCAGCATTGCCTGATGTGGCCCCAGAGGCCCAGCTTGGAGCCGCAGCCTTTTTCTGATGGTATTGTGACTTCTCTGGCTGTTTCTAAAATTACCCAGAATTACATAGGAAGAAACAAAAAGTGACATTAATTTTACAGTGAAAGACACTTGAAGGAATGACTGAACAAACCACAAAACTACTGCTGGACCAGCAGATTGCCAGGAAGAAAGGAAGAGGGCAGAACTGGCTACGGGGAATAAAGGGAGAGAGCCAGCATCCTCCGGGAAAAGAGAACTAACCACAGTCCACAGAAGGAAACTGCTTAGGAACTACCAAAAGCCTATGAGTGTATTCCCCTAAGAGAACTGGCTGACCGTGCAGATAAGCAGTAGGGCTGACCAGAAACCAGAATGTCAACACCGCCTGTGTTCATTCTTTCTTCCTGGGTAGGTAAATCCTTTGACATTTATTCTACCTCGTGGCTGGGTCTTTGCCAACATGGCTGAGTTCATGTATTTTGACAGCTCTGCAATTTCCACTGATTGCAAATCTCATTTTCTTCTGGGAGATTGGCAAAGGCAGTGGAGTAGGAGGCAGAGTGGGGAAAATAATCAGAGGAAAATTAATTCCATTTTATATTCCCTGCCTCCCAAATGTCTCTACAGCTTACTTGTGTGTGTATATATATATATAAATAATAAAAAGACTAGAAGGACCTATACTGAATATTAACAATTCTGTTATAATATTTGGGTGGTAAAATAATGGTGATTTTAATTTTCTCGTGACCCTTTCTATATTTCCCAATTTTTCTATGATGAATACATGTCACTATTCTCATCAGAACATGTTTGTTTCTGATGAGGGAAACCAGGGAAAAAGTGTTGCATGTTTCCCTGAACTTCTTGCACGTAGGAGTGCTGCATACAACAGCACTGTGTGAGAGTATATATTATGTATTCATTACATGGCATTATCGCTGGAAATGGAGGGGAGTACAACGTAGATGGGGGAAACAGCTCTTGCCTTCTTCCCTACTTGTAGTGGCCAATAAGAAAAAGCAAAAGAAGAGGCAAAGAAAGGATGGAGTATTTTCTGCCACTTCACTGCTCCATAAAGTTAAAGAAAAGTGACCAATGAAAACCATATATTTAGAAATACAATGGTGAATTGTAGTATTTAATGTTTGGACATAGCCATTTTAATAACAGGTGTCTTCCTGGGGAATGACATTGGACACAAGTCACTTGATATAACAGAATTACAGGTTTGGAAGGACCCACACAGGGCTAGCTGGTCCATTCCTTAAATGCTTCCTTAAATGTGTGGGAAGGACCCACACAGGGCTAGCTGCTCACATTCCTTGTGAGCAGGTCTACAGTTCAATATTTTTAAGTTTTCTTTCAAAAGAATATTCAAAAAATGCAGTTCATTTGGACCAGAATTCTCTTTCTAGTTACACGTTACCATCAATTAACAATTAACAATAAGACAATTTTATATATTTTTTTATTTATCAACCAAAACCAGATCTTTAAGTGAATCTGGAATTAGAACTGTTTAAAGAAAAGGGTGGCCAGTCATTGATGCTAATGGTAAGTAATGGCCAATTCAAACTATGATAGAAAAATTACAAACTTTATCAATGTTTAGACAAACATATTCAATATTAAAATGGATGTGTGAAAACAAGTTTTCTAATAAGTTGCTGGTTTGGGGTAAAATGGTATACCACTTTGATAGGATCTGTAAAAAATTTTGAATGTGTATATTCTGTGACCCAGAAAATCCACTTCTAAATATCTGCTCTAAAGAAACACACATTTGCACAAGGAGACATGTACAAGAAAGCTCGGTAAGCATGGTTTCTAATAGGGGGAAAATGGCAACAAGTATCCATAGGGGGCTGGCTATATTATCTGTAATGTCCACTAAAATATAACACAGCCATTAAAGAGAACAGCAGAGACAGATCTCTACGACATATTGGTGGGTGAAAAAAGCAAGATGCAGAAAGATATCCATAGGGTATGACGGGTCATTTACAAAGAAAACTAAACCACAAAATTATACTACATATGTGCATTTTATGGGGATATACGTATGGATGTAATTGCATTGAAGAGGCTCGAAGCACTAACAGTATTTGCCTTTCAAGAAGAGAAATGGGGACCAGTATTAGAGTCCCCACTAATTAAAGTTAAAAGCATTAGCTTTTCAGTGGTGTTTCAATTTTTTTACAAGGAGAAGACATTTATTTGATATTTATTTATGACTTCTGTAGTTTAGAATTAATTGTATAAAAACAGCTTCAAGAGAAAACTGGTAACTTCACAGTGGAGAAACCTGGTAACCATGTGATCAAGGTGAACATTCCCAGCGACGATCACGTTGATAGCATCTGCCCCTAATATGGTGTGACAAGAAGGGCATTTGCCCTCTGGGGTGTTCTTCCCCCAGACCTCTAACCCCAGTAAAATTGGGAGAAAAACATCAGGCAAACTCAAAGTAGGGACCGTTCTATTGGATGCCTGGCCACTGCTCCCAAAGACGGTCAAGGTCATGATAACCAAGGAAAGACATGACAATTAAATGCGATGTGTACCCTGGATAGGATGCTGGAGCATAAAGAGGACATTAATGGAAAAACCAGTGAACTCCAAATAAAGTCTAGAGTAGTTAACAGTCAAGTACCAACGCTGGTTTCTTAGGTGTGACAAACGTACCATAGTAATATGTGAATAACAGGACAAACTTGGTAAGGGGATACCTGGGAACTCTTTGTACTATCTTTGCAACTTTTCTGTAAATCTAACACTATTCTAAAATAAGACTTTTTTTTTAATTCCCTAAAGAAAGGTTACTGGTGAACAGCATTCACTGAGAATTGATCAGAAAGTGTTCTGAGGTTGCGCTACCATGAGGACAGAGGATTGTCAACAAGGACAGTCCACATGGACAGGCCTAGGAAGTTTGCTTTCCCTCATGCACACGGCCCTTAAGAAAGTTATTTTTCACGGGGAATTGGTTGTCACTGCCAACTTCAGCTGGTGAGCTGGTCAGCATGATCACCAGCATACTGATGCTAAAATTTATATTTGACTGCTACACGCTTGCAAAATAGTAACAGAGCTTTAAAATTCATACCCACATTCCTGGGACTCCTCCCAACTGTCACCTTTTACTTAATCCTAACATCATCGGACTAGTATTCAACATTCAAAATAGCAACATGCTACCATTGGTGCTCTGACGCTGTCTAAAGCGATTCTTGACCAAAGCAGAAGAAATACTTGAGGACGTCACAAAGTAACACCCACAAGAAAATGTGAAGGAAAGTGGAAAATTCTTGGTTATTGTCTCAGAATTTCCTTTCTTAATAGTAACCCTGTACTATTGTGTTTCCTGCTTGAAAAGCTCTTCTCTAGCCCATTTGCATGGCTGATTCCTTCTCCTTCATCAGATTTCAGCTCTGATGCCCTTAACTCTGAAAGATCTTGGCTGAGCTCTCTATCAGTGGGTGCTCTTCTTTACTTCATTGCCCACTACTCCTGTGGTTTTCTTCATGGCACCCACAAGTTAGAAATACAGATTTACTTCTTGGTGCACTTGTTTCATTTCCTGAGTCCAGTACAATTCCTGGCACAAAGGCAGCATTATGTAATAATCACTGAATGACTGAATGGGAAAGTAGAAAACTTGCATAACACTAACATGCAGGGTAATTTGTGTGTGTGTTATATGTCTCCCTCCCCTCATGCTCCACCTCTAGAATCCACAGGTATTCTAGGTCTCTTTAGGGTCCATTAAGCATGAATCAATTTGACAATCGAGTGCTCACATTTTTCTCCCTTGGATCAATTCCAAGAACAACATTTACAAGTCAGTAAATACCCAGAGGAAGTAGTTTTTCTTTTTTCTTCTTCCTTCCTTCCTTCCTTCCTTCCTTCCTTCCTTCCTTCCTTCCTTCCTTCCTTCCTTCCTTCCTTCCTTCCTTCCTTCCTTCCTTCCTTCCTACTCTTTCCTCTCCTCTTTCTTTTCTTTCTTTCTTTCTTTCTTTTTTTTAGATTTTATTGGGGAAGGGGAACAGGACTTTATTGGGGAACAGTGTATACTTCCAGGACTTTTTTTCCAAGTCAAGTTGTTGTCCTTTCAGTCTTAGTTGTGAAGGGAGCAGCTCAGCTCCAGGTCCATTTGCCGTTGCTAGTTGCAGGGGGCTCAGCCCACTATCCCTTGCGGGACTGGAGGAATCGAACTGGCAACCTTGTGGTTGACAGCCCACTGGCCCATGTGGGAATCGAACCGGCAGCCTTCGGAGTTAGTAGCACGGAGCTCTAACCGCCTGAGCCACCGGGCCGGCCTACTTTCTTTCTTTCTCTCTTTCTCTCTTTCTCTCTTCTCTCTCTCTCTCTCTCTCTCTCTCTCTCTCTCTCTCTTTCTTTTGTCTTTCTTTCCTTCCTTCCTTCCTTCCTTCCTCTTTCTTTCTTTCTTTCTTTCTTTCTTTCTTTCTTTCTTTCTTTCTTTCTTTCTTTCTTTCTTTCTTTCTTTTTCCTTCCTTCCTTCCTTCCTTCCTTCCTTCCTTCCTTCCTTCCTTCTTTCCTTCCTTCCTTCCTTCCTTTCTTCCTTTCTTTCTTTCTTTCTCTCGCTTGCTTGCTTCTCTTTCCTCTTTCTTCCTTCCTTCCTTCCTTCCTTCCTTCCTTCCTTCCTTCCTTCCTTCCTTCCTTCCTTCCTTTCTTCTCTTTCCTCTCCTCTTTCCTTCCTTCCTTTCTTCCCTCCCCCTCCCTCCCTCCCTCCCTCTCTCCCTCCCTCCCTCCCTCCTTCCTTTTTTCTTTCTTTTTCCTTTTTAACATTTGGGCAACTACATCAAAACAGACTTTAGTGAAAGCACAGACTGTGTTTTATCAGTAGCCCGACTTTCCATCTCCTGTGCAAATGGAGGGAAGCAGTAACAGAATAAGAAGTGTTAGTTCTCCACTGTGCCCTGGGTGCCTCAAATTGTTGCTTTAACTTAGTGCTTTCTGCCTTTCAATACTTACCTGAGCCATCATCTCCTGTTCTCACTCTGCACCTTCTGCTTTTCATTGGCACAGTGGTCCCACAGAGGTAACCTCCTTTGTCCCCTAAGTACCTGGGGCACTGCCACAGCTCTGTCCCCTGCTGGCCCGGCCACACCTTGGACCTCATCACTTCCCCATGATTTCAGACATGAAGCTCTTCATCTCTGACTCCATCTTCCTTTGCCTCCTACTCCCCACTCCCTCATAGTCACCACCTTTCTCCCCCATCTAGCCCCCAAGAGTCTAATTCCCCCTATTCTCTCAGCCAAGGAGGAAAACAGATTTATGATGATGGCCTGCAGATGTTAATATCAGAGATTCCCAGGTAAAAGAGCATTACATCGGCACCAAGGATCCTAGGAGCAGAGGTCTTGTTCAGAGATAACTGCTCTGACTCTGCCTTTGTCCCACTCCCGTCTTCCCTATTCCCAATGCTCTTCTCCCTAAGTTTGTTTCAAGAAGCATAAGAGCGAGATATTTTTAAACGTCTCCTTGTTAGTATAAGGCTTTTCTTAGTGGTGACATATACGTTAGTGAGAAATGGCAATGGGATCAGGAAAATCTAGCTATTTTCTCAACTCTGGCAGGATGCTACCTGAGGAGAGTCACTGGCAGTTACATGCCCTGTTAGGGGACTCAGTGGCCAGGGAGACCCATCTATTTTATGCTGCATCTGCTCCTGATTTGTGGGGCCAACTTATTAGATTCTCTAGATCCTCGTCTAAACAGATTGAAAAGTTACAGAAGTTGTGGGGTGTATGTATGTATGTGTGTGTGTGTGTGTGTGTGTGTGTGTACACATGTGCATGTGTGTCTGCTTCTAGCCAATCTGTAACACATTAAACCCATTTCAGGTTTCTCTTCCCCCCACACACAGCCTGGGAAGGTAAGCCATGACAGTGCTTATCTCTCTAGCATTCTACTAAACTTGGCCATAGCTTTGACTTTATGTAAATTGTTCAGTAGATCTACAAATATTTCTAGGGGTGAAAGTAATAGAATTATGCAGAATGGGCTTGCTGCAAATTCACGCCCTCTTACTTCATCTGGGCCCTCTTCACTCTATGGCCATCCTTCTATTCTTCTCTCATTGGCGGCCTCCCCACAGTGATACCTCCTCACATACCACTCTCACCGGACCTCACTAATGCAGACGTCCTCTTCCTCCGCTCCCTCTCTGAGACAGCCAGGCCATCCACAAGCTCTCCCATCTTGTCTTTTTGCACCTGAAAATTCTGTGTTTCATTCATCTCAAGGGAAGTGATGCCATTATCCCTTTCTCAAAATTACTCCTCTACCTGTTGTTTTCATCCCATCCCCTCCTCTTTCCCCAGGGTCATTAGTTTCTCAAATTTACCCTTTCATATTTTCCATCTCTTCTCCACTGTGCCTTCCCCTCAGACTATAACTAAACACATCAAGTCTCCCCATCTTAAATAAGCAAATAAAACAAAACTCTTCTCTTAGAGCAACCAACAAATAATAACAGATTATATTTAGCTTCAAAAATGTATGGGACCATTGTAAAAAAAAAATATCCACTAGCTTTGACTAGAAACTTCTTTTCATTGCCAAATTTCATGCCTATCCTATGTAGTACCTACCTCACTGGCTTCTCTGCCTCCCATTTCTCCCTCTTTCAATCCAACTAACACCCTGCTGCCACATTAATCTTCCTAAAAAATACTGCTTTGTACATATCGTTTGCCTTTATCCTGTAATTGTGCTTTACAGGATAAAGCACAATTTCCTGAGTCTGGAATTTATGGGCATCCACAAGCTGCTCCCTCCTCCCCCCCTAAAAAAACTTTTCTTTACTCAATTTCCACATGAATCTCCCGCTCAGCCAAACCAGACTTTTTTTTTTTAAAGAACAGCTTTATTTATTTATTTTTTTTAACCAGACTTGACACTCCATGCACAAGTCTCTCCTCTGCATTGTGGTTCAAGCTTCCCTCCTAGAATGCACTGCCTTCTTCCTTCTCCACCATCACCTTCCTTCAAGCCCAGATCAATTTCTTCCACTGTCAAGAGGTCTTTCTCAATAGAACCAACCCTGTGGGGACCCCTTTCAGTCTCAACCCTCACAATATTTAACAACTGTCCACCTCATTTGGTGTTTAGAACTAGAGTGTACCACTTTGCATTGGTGTATATGGATTCAGTATATGTCCCGGCAGCAACAACATCTTATGTGACACCTCTTCACATCCCTCTTTTAAATTAGCACTTAATCTTTTTATAATGAAAACCAACCTGGTTAGGTAATAGGGCTTTTGGAGGAAGGGTCTCTGAAAAACTGCCAAAGTAAATTTCTAAGGTCTACACACAGGTAATGAGTTGAACAGAAAGGCATATTGGTTTTTTCTTCCTGTGGTACCTGGTAGAGATTGATGTTGCTATAAATATTCTCCCAGATTTGGTCATAGTTGCACTGAAGCAAACCCGGGGAAGCCACAGAAGTTGGAAGAGACAGAGCCAACGCGATTGTCTTTGCAGCATGATCTTGGAGCACTTGCATTACTCGCTCAGGGTTGGAAATCTTGAGCAGAACAGAGAGGAAAAAAAAACGGTTTGGAGAAGGGTTATTACCTTCTTCTTAGTGAGAATTTTGTCATGTACACATGAATAAAAAGGAAGCCCCAGGTGGGACTTTATTCAATTAAAAAATAAAATTTAAATCATGATTCCCTTAGGTATGCTCATCCATTCAACACTGTAAGTATTCAAATACACATAGCAGCCCATTTAAAATTCTGTGACAACCCTCTAAACACAATAGCAGGTGAGACCTCAATAAGCATTGTGACAGCAATGAAAAGATAAACACCTATCAGTTTTGGGTACAAACTCTGTCTGCTGTTAGGAAGCTGAAAGGAGATTGAGGAGAAGGCTTAGGAAGGGCACAGACCTGGGCTTGTATCCCTGCTGGAATCCTGTTTTTTTCACACAGAGCAGGACAAGTCAACCTAACAATAATAACTAACGGCATCTCTCCCAGGATTGCTGTAAGAATGCCTGGCATATAGCAGGTGCTGAATAAATGTTCTTTCTCCTCTGCTAGAGGTAAAGAATGGAAGGATAGTTCCAGAACTACACTTCTACTTCAGTGATACATGTCTTACTATATTTTAATCATTTTAATATAAAAAAGGAACCTGAAAGATCATTTTGCTCAATCCCTATCAAAATCCTAATGGCTTTTCTTTTCTTCTTCTTCTTCTTTTTTTTTTTTGCAGTAGAATTCATACAGAATTCTACTATAGAATTCACAATAGAATTCATACAGAATCTCAAGGAATCCCAAATAGCCAAAATACTTAAGAAAATAAGAAAAAGTTGGATGGCTCATACTTTCTGATTTCAAAACATATTATAAAGCTACAATAATCAAAATGGTGCGGTATTGGCATAAATTGGACATATAGACCAATGGAATAGAATAGAGAGCCTAGAAATAAATCCTAGAGTATATGGTCAAATGAAAATGATCTTAAACAAGGGTGCCAAGACCACTCACTGAGAAGGGACAGTCTCTTCAACAAATGGTAGTAGGGAAACTGGATATTGAGATGCAAAATAATAAAGCTGGACCCTTATCTTACACCATACACAAAAATTAACTCAAAATGGATTAAAGAGCTAAACATAAGACCTAAAACTGTAAAATTCTCAGAAGAAAACAGTAGAAAATCTTCATGACATTAAATTTGGTGATGATTTCTTGGCTATGACACCAAAAGCACAGGCAAAAAAAATATAAAAAAGCAAAAATAGACGAATGTCACTACATCAAACTTAAAAACTTCAGTGCATCAAAGTATACAATTAACAGAGTAAAAAGGCAACCTATGGAACAGGAGGACATATTTTCAAATTATATATCTGATAATAAGTTAACAACCAGAATATACAAAGAACTACAACTCAACAACAACAAAAAATAACCCAATTTAAAAATGGGCAAAGGACTTCAATAGAAATTTCTCCAAATATGATATGCAAATTGCCAACAAGCTCATGAAAATATGCTCAATATTACTAGTCACTAGAGAAATGCAAAGCAAAATCACAGTGAAATATCACTTTATATCCCTTAGGATGGCAAATAGAAAAAATAAGTTTTGGTGAGGATATGAAGAAATTGAAACCCTGTGCACCGTTGGTGCGATTGTAAATGCTGCAACTACTTATGGAAAATAGTATAAAGTGTCCTCAAAAAATTAAAAACAGAATTACCTATAATCCAGCAACTCCACTTCTGGGTAAATATCCAAAAGAATTGAAAGCAGGATCTTAAAGAGATATTATATATATATATATATATATATATATATATATATATATATATATATATATATATATATACATATATATATGTATATATATATATCAAAGAGATATTTATAATATATCAAAGAGATATGTTAATAGCAGCATTATTTACAATAGTCATGAGGTAGAAGCAACCCAAATGCCCATCAACAAATGAATAAATAAACACAATGTGGTGGATATATACAGGGAAATGTTATTCATCCTTAAGAAAGAAGGAAATTCTTACCTATTCTACAACAAGGTTCCTGGGTGAACCTTGAAGACATTAGGGTGGGTAAAATCAGCCAATCACAAAAAGACAAAGAATACTGTCTGATTCCACTAATATGAGGTACCTAGAATAGTCAAACTCATAGAGACAGAAAGTAGAATGGTGGTTGCCAGGGGTGAGCGGGAGGGAGAAGTGGAGAGTTGGCATCAAATGAATAGTTTCAGTTTGCCAGATGAAAAGAGTTCTGGCGATGGATGGTGGTGATGGTTGCACAACAAAATAGATGTACTTAATACCACTGAACTGTACACTTAAAAATGGTTAAACTGGTAAAATTCATGTTATATCTATTTTATCACAATGTAAGAAAAGAGGGGGAAAATTATATAAAGAAAGCCCATGTACCCTTCACTTCGCTTCCCTCAGTGTTAACATCTTACAAAACTATAGTACCATATCATAACCTGGATATTGACATTGATATAGTCAAAATATAGAACAGCTCTACCACCACAAGGATCCCTCAGGCTACACTCCTTTCCCTTCCTCACCATTCTCTCCTTAATCCCTAGAATCCATGAATCTGTTCTCCATTTCTATAATTTTGTCATTTCAAGAGTGTTATATAAATGGACTCATAAAGTCTTGATGGGATTGACTCTTTACTCACATCATTCTTTGGAGATTCATCCAGGTTTTTAGGTATATAACTAGTTTATTCCTTTTTAAAGCTGACTTCTATTTCATGGTATCAATGTATCAGAGTTCACCCACTGAAGGACATCTAGGTTGTTTCTGGCTTCTGGCTATTGTGAATAAAGCTGATATAAATGTTCCTGAAATAGAACTAAAAAAAAGGCGGGTGGGGCGAATCCAGTCACGTGGCACAACATGGATGAACCTTGAGGAGATTATGCTAAGTGAGAAAAGCCAGTCACAAAAAGGCAAGTACTATATGATTCCACTTATATGAGGTGTCTAAGAGTTGTTAGATTTAGATACAGAAAGTAGAATGGTGGTTTCTAGGGGCTGTGGGGAAGAGGAAATAACGAGTTGTTGTTTAATAGGTATAGAGTTTCAGTTTTATAAGATGAAAAAGTTCTGGAGATTTGTTTCACAACAATGTGAATCTACTGAACACTACTGAGCTGCACAGTAAAAAATGGTTAAGATGACAACTTTCATGCTACATGTATTTTGCCACAATAAAAATAAGATAATTTAGCCTAATATCTTTGTTTCATAGAGGAGGAAACTAAAATCAAGGAAGTTATGTGACTAGACCAATATCACACAGAAACTTAGTGCGAAAACTGGACTAAAACCTAACTCTTGACAATGGTTACTCTCTACTGAAAGCTAACAGGATTATAAAAGTTTGGCAATTAGACTAGGAAGTTCCAAATAAAGGCTTCATAGTGAATTCATGGCTAATATTTTTTTAAAAGGGAAAGAAAATTCAACTTTCTGAGAACAATTTTAGCAAGACCTTTTATCTTCAAGAGAATATGGTTATTTTCTTACCTTCAAAAACTTTGCTTGGAGTTGCATTAATACATCTATTCTTCTTCGTTCTTTTAGTTTGGACAAAAGCTTCTTTTGCCAAGGATCACATTTCGGCTTAATCTAGAGGGCAAACATACAAAGTTACAACATAGCAGAATGGTTCTCAATAAAAAGTTGCAAGCAAAGAGATCCAAAGACCTTCTGGGATCTTCCCATTCTGGGAAATGGGATCTGGCCTCCATGCTAGAAAGTTTGCTAGAGCATGTGAAGTCTCAGAAAGGGTCTGTGTGGGTTCACAGACCTGTGGAGATGACAGCAGCAGTTCTTGTTGGTGCAGTAGCTCCATTGGGGATGACACAGCACCGTCTATGAGCAGGAGGGACCCTGAATCCATTAGTGTTAGGCGCTGCACTTGATTTATGGGGCAAGAGAAGTTTGCCCATAAAGACTCTGTGACTCCACATGTAAAACTTGACCTTTCACATTAATGATCTATATTTCAAAAATTAGTTCTATGGCTAAATGAATACATCAATGCTGATAACTGTGAATTTATACCAAGCTCCAGCCTGTTATATCCAACTATCTCCTTGATATCTATCTATACTTGGATGGCAAGTGTAGCAATCTAAAACAGAAATTCTGGTTCCCCTACACCAACCACCACACTTATTTGCTCAAAGCCCCAGATTTAGGAGTAATGCTTTCTCTCCTTTCCTTCTGTCCACCTTTATCACATAAGTCTTTTCTTTCTTTCATAATACAGGTGACCCTCATTATTCAAGAATCCCATATTTGCAAACTTGCTTACTTACTAAGATTTACTTGTAACCCCAAAGTCAATACCAGCAGAGCGTTCCTGGTCATTCATGGACATGAACAGAATGGTGAAAAATTTGAGTCGCCCAATTCCACATTCCCAGCTGAGGTCAAACTAGGTGACACTGCCTTATTTCAGCTCTCGTGCTATAAACAAGTGTCCTTTTCGTGGTCTATGTAGCACCCAATTTTTATACTTTTCTGCTTTTTATTGGTGATTTCACTGATTAAAATGGACTCCACGCATCGTGCTGAAGTGCTGCCTCGTGTTCTGAAGTACAGGAAGGCTGCGATGTGTCTTATAGAAGAAATACATGTTTTGATAAGCTTCGTTTACACATGGGGTATAGTGCTGTTGGCCACAAGATCAATGCTAATGAACCAATAACATATATTAGTGTCTTTACACAGAAACCCACATAAAACGAGGTTACGTATTGATCAGATCATGAACCTAACCCTGTATTTCCGCTACGTGCAACAGTTCAGTATTTGTTAATTCAGTATTCGTGGTAACGTTATAGGACATAACCACCCCAAATAACGAGACTTGACTATACTTACCACTACCTACAATGATCTCGCTTAATCTGTGTACTTCATACTTGTGAAGTGTATCTCCAGCACCAAGGGCCATGCCTGACACACAGTATGTACCCAATAAATAGTTTTTGAGCTGGATTTACACAACGCAATTATACCTTCGAGTGTTATCCTTTGTTCAGGGCAAGCAGCCATGCTCCCTAACCACAAGAAGGGAGTTCTGACCCAATAGAGAGGGGAGCTTCCATAAAAGGTACACAAGGTCATGTCCTGTGAGCTGCCTCTCCTGAGGATGGGCAGGCACCTACCCTTTGTCCTCGGGGACAGTTTGCTGAGGGAATAAGGAGAGGGGACAGCAGGAACCTGATGGCCATGGTGCGGCCAGGTTGTCTGGCCTGCTTGGAGGATACTTTGTGACATTACTGACATCATGACACCATAGGTCTTCTCACCTTTATGAAGGAAATCCAGTCGGCTCTCTTTTTCAAGGCCATCCCAGGTCTTGGCAAATCAAAATTCTCCACTTTAGCTTTCCCAGTATCATAGTCTGGAAATGTTTGCATTCTCTGTTGCTCCATAAAGATGCTATGAAATTTCTGGGAAACCTAAACAGGATTAAGAAGAGAGACGTAGAGACCAGGAAAAAAGTCTGATTGTAGGCAATTTCAAAAACAGCTACCGATCACCTCTGAAACAGTCTTAGAGTCAAACTAATTCATAAAACTAATTCATGGTTGACAGTAACATGACCTGAAATGTATATACCTGTGAGGTACATGTATTCAGTCAGCTCATTACCATAATTGTGTGTGTATGTTACTTGTTCTGAGTATCTGCTCCAAAGATTGGAAATTATGTTATATATATAACATAATATATATGTTATGTTATATATATTTATATGTATTTTGAGCAGACCCTAAATGGGAAATAAATTGGTCACTTTTGGAAATATGTTCACTTTTTCTGGCCACCTTGTAAACTAGAAATCTAAGGGTTAGATAAATCCTGTTGTCAGAAGCCTGACCATGATGTTGCTGGAAAAAAGGACCCAGATATTAGGATCGATTAAAATTCTTTGGGGTACCTCAGCCAATCTCTTCACATCGCACTTTCAGACTGAGGCTACCACGCTTTCTATGACATAACTCGTTACTGCCGAAATGCAGAGTGTTTCTCCCTCCCTTCTCCAGAGTGGGCCCAGGCCTACTGAGCCTATGGTAGTGCCCCCATTACTGCATCATGGCCACACTGTATCATGATTCCTCACTACACTGGAAGTTTCATGAGGGCACAGGCTCTGAATTTCAACCACCTGGTGATGGTCACACAACAATGTGAATGTACTTAATGCCACTTATAAATGGTTAAAATCTTATGTTACACACACACACACACACACACACACACTCACACATACAACTTATCACAGTGTTGGCCCATGCTAGGGCCTCCACAAAGGTTTCTGGAATAAGAGAGCGAGTGCAATGAGTCACAGAACTAAACGTTCTTTCAGTTAATGCTGGTATTTCCCAAGCTGTACTGTCCGATCCTGTTGCCCTTAGCCGTGTACGGCTGTTTTCACATTTAAATGTCAACTCATTCAAATTTAGTTCCTCAGTTGAACAAACTGCATTTCAAGTACTCAACGGCCACATGACTAGTGGTTAACACATTGGACAGCACAGATGCCGACCATACCTGTCAGTGCAGGGAGTTCAATAAGAGAGCTAGACTAGAGCTGCAGTGGCAAACTTTTCCTTGAAGGGCCAGATGGTAAAGACATATTTTAGCCATTGCAGATCATACAAGTCTCTTTTGCAACTACTCACTTCTGCTTTTGTAGTGGGAAAGTAACTATAGATAATATGTAAATGAATAGGCATGGCTGTATTCCAGTAAAACTGCATTTTAAAAGCATAGGAGGTGGGCTGCAAAGCTTGGTGACCCTGCTCTAGAGCATTAGAGTATGCCCTGGTATATTAGAATATATCCAAATGTAGCAACTCTTCATGCACCAAGAGATTGTAATGTGACTGATTATCTGGGGAGCACATAATACTGTCATAAGGAAATCAAACGTGGAAAGCGTCACTATGGAAAGGGGACAAGCTCTTCTTTGTGAGCAAGTCGGCTTTGTGGAGGGCTCGGCAGCCTCACGTTCTTTTGCTATCATTGGTGGTAGTCTACGGGGCTACAATTTATTTTGCTTCGTTCCGACTCTGTGGAAACACGATCTTATTCCAGTTCTGGTTTCTGTCTACCATAATACTTGGTGAGAATGAGGGTAACGATATCCCACAGAAATGCCCGGTTGAAGATAGTGCTGCTGCTGACGTGACGAGAAGACAACAGCCAAACACCGTCACCTTCCAAGGAACCAGAGAACATGTCATACCACTGGTTCCAGAGAGCTTAACGAGCCTGTGTGACATGCTAATAGAAAGAATCCCAATAAAATCACGCTGGAACAAATACCAAAAGGGAAGGGAAACTGCAAGGTCAAGGAGAAGGGTGATAGAGGAGACAGTGGATCCTTCTTATGTGAAGAATATTCAAAAACATTCAGATTGACTTCCTGCCTGTTTGGAGCAATCAATTTATTATTTTTATCTCGCAAATATATATGCCTTCAGATATTACACACCCAGAACTAGAAAAACATTTTTACTGTTGAAACTCGAACTGAAAACGTATAATGAATTTGAAGCTCTCTATACATAATCCTATTTTTCCCTTTACAAAAAATTCAACATGGCTTCTGATAATATAAGCTTTTCTTTTTTTTTTTTAAGGTTGTACCACATTGTGTTTTAGGAGAGCAGAGTGCATGACTTTAAAAATCACTACACAGCATACACTCTATGGAGTATAAAGCATTTTGGCCACAGGAGAGTTATCGCAACACACTGAGAATTGAAGGGCTTTAGACAACTCCATGCACTAGACAACTCCACCATGCAAATTTGCCAAATCCTGGCTATGTTCACATCGTCTACCATGGACTATAGCCTACATTTTTCTTTAAGTTCTTTAGAAAATTAAATCCTACAATCCCTCTGGGTTAAATATTCCAGGGTGCCATGACTCACTCTTACAGAGTGGAAGTTCAACTGCTAATCTAAATCTCACCTATTACTACTACATTTTACTGCTCTAAAAACAATTGTGGCGGTATAAAGATCCCACTTTGTGGCAAAAATTAGGGTTTTCCTTCAGGAACACCTATATTTGTATTAAGAAACAATCCATGAAGTACCATGGAAAAAAGCTCTATTTCCTTAGCAGCGTCCCTTAGCTCCTCCACGTCATACTGGATATTGAAATGGGAGAGCAGAAGCCTTAGCTGGGGTTTCAGTTCTTCTGTTGCTGTTGTGTGTTGGGGCAGGACGAAAGCAGCTTCTGTTCTCATCGGCCCTGAGAAAAATCCAAAATCAAGGGCATTAAGACCAATGAACACCAATCAGGAAGGTAAGTAGGAGAGTTCTTTGAGATAACTGGAGGCAGGGCCTTCTCTGCTGACAGGGAGGGACATTCTGCTCCTTGCCCAACCTTCTCTGCCACACTGTACAGACTGCACCCCACTTGGTCAGGCCTGTCTGAAAAACTCTTGGTGTTGGCTTTCTGGGGGACGTGGCTAGAGACCCCTGGCTCCCTTCTCACAGCCTGCAAGAGAAACACAACAGGCCCTTTGGGGAGTGACTTAGCGGGAACAGAACTACCTCTGGTCCTTTGTGGTAAACAGAGTATGGCTTATAAATTAACCAGCAAATTAGAAGAAGGTGAGAGCCTTCACCTCCTTTCGCCTGGCTCACTCCTACTCATCTCTAAGTACCCAGTTTGGACTCCCTTCCTTCAAGACACCTTCTCTGATTGCCTACAGCTGGGTTGGTTGCCTCTCCATGTGCACTAGGTACACACCCCAAGCAAATATGTCACTCAGAGTGGACACCTGATCAGATTTCTTAGTCACCTATAACACAGCATAAGGGCAAGAAGACTATTAAAGTGATTCAGATAAGGAACGTCTTTTAGAATCATGTAATATTAAAAATGAAAGGGATTTTAGAGATCACTTCATCTGAAAGGTTTATTTTCGAGATGAGTACATTGAGAACCAAGGAGGTGAAATGACCTAAGCTTGCGGGACTGTAGTGAGGCCACACACAGAAACAGGTGTAGCGCTCAGTTCTCCCGACTTCAAGTTCATTGCTTTTTTCCCTCTCTCTTAATTTGCCATTTATAAAGATGGAAATAGTAATGTCTAAGAGAACTGGTGTGTTTCTTTTTCCATCAGAAAATATCAAGTTAACACTTGTTTATTAAGAAGATAATAACTTTTTGGTATACACGTAGACAAATATTGAGCAAGATCATGTGACAAAAGAGCACATGTGCAAAATCATAATCCCCTTTCCTCCATATTACCCCAGGGGAAAGAAGACTAATTTCTTACCTGAAATGCTGGTACTCACAGGGCCTGGAGATGCAAAGGCCTGGGGGTCAGGACTGATGTCACTGACATGGGCCTTTTCATTTTCCTGACCAACCTTGGGGACTTCATTGACAGCTGCACTCAGCACATTGGAGATGGGCAAATACTGGAGGGCCTACAGAAGAGCACAACCAAGAGACTGCATGTCAATTTAGTTCTCACAGAAGCTTCCAGATTTTAGCTCAGGAGCAGCTCTTGGCTTTGATAGAGGAGGAGGGAGGAAGAGGTGGGCCTCAGAAACCTGCCCAATCATGAGAGATAAAGTTTGCAGCTGGGAGACGTAGTGCTATATCACCAACTCTAGGCGACCTAAACCTCTAGGCAGGTCTACATTAACAAGCACCCATAATGGACAAGGTGCCATGGTGGGCATACAAAGATGAATAAAGCATGGACGAACCTCAATAGCTCACAGTTTACTGGGGACCCAGATATATGAGCACATCGCTATTATAGCATGTGACTAGGGAGCGATGATTCCGAGGTAGACCCCACAGTGACTGATTGGGGAGCGGTGATGCCAGGGTGACGGCCAGGTTTCTGGTTTGGGGAACTCTATGGTTGGTGGTATCACTGAGATAAGGTCTAGAGGAGTAGGAAAAGAAATAGGTGGCAAAACAATCTTTCCAAAGTGGAAATGTCATCATGCCACTCCTTGCTGAGGCCCCCAGTCTGGCTTAGGGCTTCTCCTCTGTGACTCTCTTTACCCTGTGCTTATACTTACTCTATTCTTTCTCATCACATCGTATTTAAGTTGGCTATTTACTGGCCCCTTTTCCTACCATCTTGAGACCCAGTTACTTTTCATTAAGAACTATATGTTCCCTACATGTCCCCAGACATGTACCGGGCATATATTAGACCCTCATTAGACACTGTGGAATACTAACGTGGCTCTGCGTTGGAGAGCCTAAATCCTGAACAAGATGATGAAAACAACAACTTGTAGAGTGAATGTGAAATAGTACAACAGAGACATCTTTGAGAAAGCTAAATTAATGAAGTGATTTCATTACAGCAAGGTTCCAAAAGAAATATTTCAAAGATTTCAAAGAAAAAAGCTAGTGACCCCTTATTTTACTATCATTTGCAGGGCAGGTGAAATACCAGAAACTGATGATCCCAAACTAGGGGACAAGTGTGTGACCATCCCAGGAGGGAGCAGTGTCATCATATAACTGTGTTTCACGTACCTGTAGGTAGTGGTAAATAGTCCTGAGTGAGTGTAGGTGACACACTAACCACTTTGTATAAATAGTCAGGTCTTCCTGTGTCACGAGGTTAGGAGGATTGTTTTTTCCCATAAGGAAGTTTTCTTGTGCAACAGACAACCTTTCAGCTCTCTGAAGGGCGTCACTGGACTCCTGCATAATGTATGCAACTTGTTTCTGTTTAAGAGAGATGCAAACACAGAACTTGGTTATTCGCAAGCCTTATTTTCTTGTGTCATTTGCTTCCAAGCATAGGGTGATACTGTTTGGGGGGCAAATAAGGGGCTCTTGGAATATAAAAATTATTTTATATTCTGAATTTGACTGACAAGGCAGTGGTCATATTCTTAGGACTTTGAAGGAGAGAGACTCCAGCAAAAAGTCAGTGCATAAGGATGTTTGGTAACTGGATTTGGCGCTTAGCTTTTTACCTATTGCAGAGGAGGATAAGTCTACGAACAGAAATTCATTTCCTATTATATAAAGCTTCCCGCAAATGTTATTCATAAAAGTAGGTACCATTACCTCCTGCCACAGGCAGAATAGGCAAGTAGGTGCACCGATTAGTCCCTTTCCCATCTTTAGTCATGATTTCTAAAACATTGACAAGTTGTACGGTTAGTGAGAATGTAAATTGGCACAGCTATTATGGAAAACAGTACGGAGATTCCTCAAAAAATTAAATATATCTGTGTATATATCTGAGGAAGCAAAATCAGTATTACAAAGAGATATCTGTATTTCCATATTCATTGCAGCACTTTTCACTATAGCCAAGATATGGACACATCCTAAGAGTCCACTGATGGATGAATGTATAAAGAAAATGTAAATATATAACATATATACGAATATTTATATATATATGAATATTATTCAGCCATGAGAAACAAGGAACTCCTAATATTTGTAACAACATGGATGAAACTGGAGGACATTATGCTAAATGAAATAAGTCAGCCAAAGACAAATACTGTACTAGTATAATCTCACTTATATGTGGAATGTGAAGAAAAAAAAAGTTGAACTCATAGAGGCAGTGAGTAGAAGAGTGATTACCAGGGACTTGGGGATGGGAGGAGAATGGGGAGATGTTGGCCAAAGGGTACAAATTTGCAGTTATGTAGGACGAGTAAGTCTAGAGGTCTAATACACAAGCATAATGGCTATACTTAATAATAATGCATTGAAAAAAAAAATAATAATGCATTGACAAGCTTATTGATCATTTTCTTTCCATTATGAAAAATAGCCCACAGGTTCTATTCATGGGCTTCCTACCTTGTAAAGAGGATAAAGCTGCTCCATGATCTTACTGTGCTGACAAAACCTCTTCCACCTAAGCATGTGTAAATATTTACTCAGGGCCAGCTGGGTAATTCTCTCTGTGTAATACTTTAACAACAATGACAAAAATTAACACTTAGAATACAATTATAATAGGAAAATTGAATTAACTCTTAAGAACACTAACAGTAGGAAAATCAGTCTGGTTATTTTGGAAAGATGGATTTTTCTATATGAAGATCATAAAAATAAGAAACCTGGCTCAAGATGTCATTCAAATTTAGATAAAGCAAGTAGGCATTTCTAAATCTATATGCTCTGTTGCCAACTGAACAGACTGTAGTTTCATTTATCAGCAAACAATTTTAGCAGTCACATAAAAGCCTGTAAAATTGTCTAAAGCTGCGCTTAAAATTTCTTAAAAACTGAAGTTATAAGTCTAAAATACAAAGTACATTACAAGAAAGATTATAGCTTTTAACCTTAGACCAGAACTTTTATTTATACTTTAAAGTAGTTAAATAAGCCAACTCTTTTAAAAAATGTTTGATTTCTGATAATAAAAACAATACAGACTATGAAGGAATAAGTAGCACCAGACTTATCCTTCCATCATAAACAACTAGAAAATAGGACAAAATACACAAGGCAACTGCTTTTTGATGTGGGACAACAAGCAATGCAGGACTGTAGTCCTTGAGAGAAAAGAAACAAATGAGATGGCCCTTGGTTTTCTGCCTGAAGAAGGCAATGTCTGAACCATTGAATAGGAAAGGGAATCCTAAGCAGAGCACGATGGAAATAAGAAAAGAGAAATGAAAGTTTGGGGAGCTAAATCAGCTGGAGTTTGTAGGGCAGACTGCTGAAGAAGAGGAAGTTATGCAGAGATCTGCATAGTGATCCCTTTGAGTTGTTTGCTATTAAGCTATACATACAGTGGGTAAAACTCCATGAGGCTGTGCAGACAATAACTGACTAGGGAATTGTAAACTGAAGAGTTCTAAGAGTTCATATAAGGATAGGAAATAAAAGTGCCAAAAAGACAGAGTTGAAGAGTCCTCACCGAACACCTGGAGCATTCAGTGAAAACATCAGAGGGGTCACAATTTAGTAATAGGGTAAACTATTCCTACTATAAAGGTTACTCTAAACCTGCTCTAACAAAGCTTAAAAATTAAGCCTTGAAAGTATAAAGCTGATCTATAACTTAACTGTCTGCCAGAATAAAGTTGAACACTCTTTAAAGGAATACAGAAAAAAAAAATCAGCATTTAGGAATGTAAAATTGGGGCCAGCCGGGTGGCTCAGGAGGTTAGAGCTCCATGCTCCTAACTCCAAAGGCTGCCGGTTCGATTCCCACATGGGCCAGTGGGCTCTCAACCACAAGGTTGCCAGTTCAATTCCTCGAGTCCTGCAAGGGATGGTGGGCAGTGCCCCCTGCAACTAAGATTGAACACGGCACCTTGAGCTGAGCTGCCTAGCAACTGCAACTGGACCTGGAGCTGAGCGCCCTCCACAACTAAGACTGAAAGGACAACTTGACTTGGAAAAAAGTCATGGAAGTACACACTGTTCCCCAATAATAAAGTCCTGTTTCCCTTCCCCAATAATAATAATAATAATAAATCTTAAAAAGTAAATAAATAAAATAAAATTTCCATTAAAAAAAAGAATGTAAAATTGCAATATCAGCATCCAAAAAACAATTACTAGACTTGGAAAAAGGAAATATGACCCACAAACAGGAGAAAAATTAATGAATAAAAACAGACCCAGAAATGGCACCAACGATAAAATTAGCAAACAAGGACTTTAAAAGAGCTATTATTAATATGCTCAGTATGTTCAAAGATTGAAAGGAAAATGTGAACATAATACAGAAAGAAATGAAAAATATAAAAAACAATTAAATAGAACTTCTAGAAATGAAAAATACAATATATAAAATGAAAACTTTATTGAACAGAACTGACAGCACATTACAGTGAAGAAGAAAATGTTAGCAAACTTGAAATGTAGCAGTATAAACTGCAAAATGAACCACTGGAGAAAAAAAGACTGAAAAAATATTAACAGAGCTTCAGTGACTTCAGGAACAATATGAAGTGATTTAACATATGCATAATTGGAGTCCCAGAAGGAGGGATAGGAGAGAAAATATATTTGAAAAAATAATGCCTGAAATTTTTTAAAAAATTGATGAAAATGATAAAATCACAATCCAAGAACTTCAACCAACTCCAAGCAAGAACAACACAAAGAAAACATTATCAAGGAACTTCATAATCAAATTGCTTAAAACTTTTAAGAGAAAATCTTAAAAGCAGCCAGAGAATAAAGGACACACTATGTTAGGAAATGAAAACAATGCATGCCAGAAGACAATGGAACGTCATCTTTAAAGTAAAAAAAGAATAAAGATATCAACTTATTAATTCTATTTTGAAAAAAACAAACAAACAAAAAAGTTCTTTAGGCAGAAGATAAATGATGTCATATAGAAACTTAGTCTCTACCAAAGTTTCTCAACCTCAGCACTATTAACATTTGGGACCAAATAATCCTTTGTGGTGAGGGTTTCCTATGCATTGTCGGATGTTTAGTGGATGCCTGGCCTCTACTCCCTAGATACCCTGTTTCCCCGAAAATAAGACCTAGTCGGAAAATCAGCTCTAATGAGTCTTTTGGAGCAAAAATTAATATAAGATCTTATATAATATAATATAGTATAGTATAATATAATATAATATAAATATAATATATATAATATATATAACATAACATAACATAACAATATAATACTGGCTATAATATAGTATAATATAATACCGGGTCTTATATTAATTTTTGCTCCAAAACATGCATTAGAGCTGATTGTCCGGGTAGGTCTTATTTTCGGGGAAACACGGTATCAATAGCAACCCACTCCCCTTCCAAACTGTGACAACCAAAACAGTCTCCAAACATTGCCAATGTCCTCCATCTCCACACTTTCTCTCTCCAATGGAACCATTGATCTACAAAAAGGAACGAAAAATGCCAGAAATGACAGGGACAAAGAATCCTGAATGAAGAT
Organism: Rhinolophus hipposideros; assembly: GCF_964194185.1. NCBI lineage: Eukaryota > Metazoa > Chordata > Mammalia > Chiroptera > Rhinolophidae > Rhinolophus > Rhinolophus hipposideros. The sequence goes on from NC_138049.1 coordinate 46,781,931, forward strand.
AATGACAATAATTGGAGTTTCAAATAGAATCTCAACATCTTTGGTTTCTTTGTGATGCATTTATTAAGAGTAACAAAGAACTTTAAAAATCAAAACAATATATGCTTATTATAGAAAATTTAGAAAACATATAAAAGAAAAAAGAAGAAATTCATTTTCCTGTCATCCAAAGACAGTGATTACTAAAATTTGGTCTATGTACTTTAAGTAATTTTTCTGTACATCACTATTATCACACACACACACACACACACACACACACATTTTTAACTAATTATGTAATAACATAAATATTCCTTATGCAAAAAATGTTTAGTGGCAGAACAATATTCTATCAAGTGCCACACTATTTTTCTTAACTCTTTCTCCTATTAGTAGACGTTTTGGCAATTCCAATTTTTTCTCTTTTATTAGTACAATGCTACAACAATAAGTTTATGGAAAATGTTTACCCCCATGTTTTGAGTTATTTTCTTAAGATAAAATTCCAGAAATATCTTTCCTAGGTCAGCTATCAGCTTGTTGAGGCCTGAGATTGTCTTAGTCAATGTTGCACTGCCTTATAGTACCAGCACCAGGAGCAATTCGTAGAAACTTAGTGACTTGTTCAGTGACTGTAACTAACCTGACCTGAACTATGGCATGGGTCACTAACAAAAAGGAGCATCTACACTATCCCCGTTCTGCAAACCACACATGCAGAGAAAATCCTACCCTGGCCAGAGGATATACCAGACAGCCAGCTTTGTTCAAACATTTCTACTAAATTCCAGACGTGTTTTTCAAATTACAAAATGACTCTTACCTGCAACAGAAGCAAAGGTAAATTTTCAGGAGTGTACTCTCTTCTTAGGCAGCTCTCTAGCTCCCTCTGCATGACATCTGCTTGAATAACAAGTGGCTTTGACTCAGCCACCTGGACCCCGACCCCTCGGCCGGCAACAGAGCAGGCAAAGGGGAAAAAAGGAAATAAAATCATCAGTGTTTATGACAGAAAATGACATACACTTTCTAACAGTTTTTATACACTATAGTATGCAGTTATACCTAAATTTCCAAATAACAAATTTTAACAGCATAAATCAAGGAACCCTCAAGTTTAAAACACCACAAAAATCAGATAGCTCCAAAGAAGTAGTAGCCTGCCCTGTTCCAGCAGTGAGGGAAGTATTGGGCTGTTTTCACAAACGGTGTCAATAGCATCAGCTCTTTGTTTGCAAAAACAAACTTTGCCTGCAAAGAATTTCCAACCGTGAACACAATTTAATTTGTTATCGTATTGAAACAGCCCACTCTCTTACTCACCTGTAAAGTTTTCTTTAGAGCCAGTTCTCTTTCTCTTCTATAGTAGGAAATATCCTTTGGTATTCGAACAGAGCTGCAGAAAGGTTTATGCAATAGAGGCTGTAATTATAGAGGCTACAATAGATCAGATTATAGGTAGGCACTGATTAACCTGTAACTCTTCACAACTGCTCATTTTTAAATAGGTATATCATATTCCATGGGATTGTTAGGGGGTAAGGGCCACACATGCTTCTGTCTTAGTCAAGCTCTCTCCTGTGAATACCTCATGTTTGCTACACCTTTCCCTGGGCCAGTTCCTCTCCTTGTCCCCACACAAACGTAGTCTTTGCTTCTGTCCCTTCTCTGCCTCCCTGTTTCCAAATCCAGAGTACAAGGAGGGGCATAATGCTGAGCATTCTTCTTTCTCTCGCCTCTATTTCCTCCAGTAACTTAATCTCTAACCACCATTGTGCTCATCAGACTTTTATCTCATGCTAGTTGACACATAAAATCAGTATCTTATCATTTAAACAGAATGTTCTTATTTTTAATGTTCTTGCTCAGTGATCTGGGGGTGAAAATGACCCTTAAATATCAAACATGAAATACTTTGGAAGCTATTGTAAACAAACTTTCTGCTTCAGAAAAATTCGTTATCCCGAGGAAACAACATAGCAGAAGTGCCTGCTTCCGCAGCCTCATGGACAGCTGTCCAAACCCAGTCACAAGGGAGTTGTCTGGGCCACGGGCTCCGACAAGTGGAGGCACGCGTAGCACAGTTGGGGGTGCCCAATAAGAGGATGGGACCCTGTGTCCGAAAGAGGGGAGCTCTCCTCATTTGGGGTAAGGTACACCCCAAGCCTTAGCAGCTTTGGGAACATTAAGGGACAGCAACCCAGGTGCATTGCCATTTTCTGAGGATGGGACTGAAACTCATGTGAGAAGCCACCTCAAGATCTGAGGGATATTGTAGGCAGTTCAGTTTAGGTTAATATTGTTCTCATGGCCCTATCAATCCCCATGGATAAGTTTTAAGGGGGATGAAAATAGACTGCTAATTTGTACACTTGCCAGCAGTTCTCCCCACTGGAGGAAGTGGTCCTGTGAATAGAGAACAAGGCTGACAGTCAAGAGATCCCTAAGCCAGGTGAGCCTAAGCAATCCATGGAGCCATTTGTGTTGAATTCCCAACTGAAGTCAGAGATAATGTCTCCCCTATCTCCGCACATCTTGGCTTTGATGGAAAAAACAAACAAACAAACAAACAAACAAACAAACAAACAAAAAAATGAGGCAAACTATAAAAGGGCCTTGAAAGTAAAAGCATTGATAAATCAAAGGTATAATTTCTGTGATTCCTGGGTACCTGAATCCTGGCTGCAGTCTCATGGAGGTGGACAAGCAGTAACCAACTAGAAAAGGACCAGCTACTTACTAAATAGAAGAAACGCATTTCTTCCCTGTTCTTCTTGTTCTTTTTCTTCTAGTTCTTTGGCACACTGGGAGATTGGGTGGAGTCCTGTGTTTAGTCTCCCCAACCAGCCCTTTCTTACTCAAATCATAGCTTTCCTCTCAGTTAATCTCAAAGTATCTATGAATGACTGAGAAGAGATTGGTGACCATAAGTGGTACGTACATCAGCCCACAAAGAGATTCAGTCATTTGTTCATCAAGCATTGTTCATGCAACATACATTCATTCATTTATTCATGCAGCAAACATCTATGAAGCACTAAACAACTACAATGGTCTGGATTTCAGTGGGAAAAATGAGAAAAAGAATGAAAAAAAAGAAAAAAACAAAGAGGGAGGAAGGAAAGAAGGAAGGAGACTAAGGTACAGTTATCCTTCAGTTTTCAATAGATTTTTCAGTCTAGTGGGGAATGCGAATGGTAAAGTGATTATTAGGAGTGGACATTCTCCATTTTCTTTGAACCTAGCACGACACCGGGCAAACAGACGGTGCTCAATAAGTATTTGTTGGATTATTGGAGGAGGAGAGAAATACAGGTATCCAGAGATTTCCCATCACTCTGTCCTAAAAGGGACTTCAGGAGCCTTTCTTACCAGAATGTAGAGTAGGAAGCCACTTGCCTGACATTTAAGTTGGAATAATATCAACACGATCTTTACATAGTGTTTTCTAGTTTTCAAAGTGCTTTAACATGCATTATCTCAATTGATCTTTATAAGGTAGGCAAGGTGCATATTTTCAACTGCGTTTTTTGAATAAAGAAACCAAAGTTGAGAGAAATTATAACTTGCAAGATTCCATTACCTTTCTACTTCATCACACAATCTTTGTTCTGTTTCACACACCCAAGGGCTTTAAATACTAAATTAGAAAACACACTAAATACTAGTGCTTCAGAATCATCTTTGGAATGAGATATTAATGCACCTACTTACTGCTTCTTCTCCTGATCTTCCTTCTCCACCCCTCACCATCCATGTTGTTTACTCAACTACTCAACCTAACAGAGTTCTTACAATTGTTCCTCTTGATAAACTGTGGAGGTAACAGAAACAGAGGGATATAAAGATCCAGGACCCATGAGACTTGCCATTCAGGCTACCTTGTTTCTCTAAAAGAATTTAATTGCTGTCATTGGCAGGATTTACCTATAGAATAGCTCCTAATAGAACATCATTTTGCTACCAAATACCTAACAGTATTTGTTTTGAAATTTCTCATCAAAATCAAGGTCAAGTTTAATTAAAATATTGTTGGAGAAATTTAGATCTCTTTTCATTGGGTGTGATTTGCATGATAGCTTCTGGAAATTTGAGACAATGATATTTGTGCAATGTAAGAGCACTTTTCCACTTTCTTTGGTAGGACATTGCCTCTAAATGCCTTAATAATTCTAAAATATTGGAAAACCTTACGGGGAGCAGTAAGTCTGAGCTTGAGATAATGACAATTGTCCAAGTAAAAAGAAGAGGGGGGACTGATGGAGATTATGGGGTGACAATGGGGTTAATGACTCTAAAGACTATGCCTTCATGCTGCCACTATTTACCTGTAAGTTCGATGAGCTGTTCCCAGAAGGGTCCCCCGTTCTTCTATCTCAAACTTCAGTTCAGTCAATTGTGCAGCCAGCTCTTTCTCCAATATCTGAATCCTTTCTGTGGAAGCAACTTTATAAATTTCGTCCATGGTTTGCGTTTACTGTTTTTCTGTATCCCTGAAAAAGAAGAGCACATAGCTTGTGGCTGACTCCCTCCATAACCATTACCCAGTGTATGAAACTTCGGCTATCATTGTCCAAGAAATCATGTCAACTTTGTGGAAATATATGCTGGACTAGACTTTTGTCATTTCTGATTTAATTACCTGAGTAAACAGTTGAGAAACTGTAGATTAGAATCTCCATTGACCATAGGTTGAACAAGTTCACATTCAGAATCATGTCTGCTCCAGTTTTGACTGTGAGGGTTTATTATAAGAGAATGCATCCCCTTGCCCGGCCCCTGTAGTCTTTATAAAGGCTGTAGCACTAAGTGCTATGAATGGCGGTTACTGCTGACATCTAATGTCACTTCAACTGGAACAGACAATAGGTGTGCACAGGATCCCCCTACATGCCTGGAACTTTTCTCCAGAAGCTTTACTGAATCCATGAGCTTCTGACTAGGGAGAATATATTGATAGTGGAGAGCTATCTAACATAATCATGATCCATGCACTTTTGGGTTTTGAAGAAAATCATACGTACGCATTTGAATGCATTTTCTTAATTCTGAATGTTTACATTTTTCATAATGCTTTTGCCATTAAATAAAATAGAACAGTTCACAGCCTATCAAATTCAACACAATGTTTAGTAAGTGCTGAGTGTCAATATTCATGACAACATAGATTCACAGAAGGACCCAGAATGGGACTCAGAATTGCAGGGATTCAGTAGATGATGTATTTTCTGTGCTCCTGTTGCCCTGACCCGTCCTGGACAAGTAGTGGTAAATAAAGTCATTTTTAGGCTACATTAAAGAGGTTTAAAATATTTAAACCTTCCTTTTTTCCTTTGATATTTCTAAGATTTGAAAAAGTTTTTCCTTTCAGAGATATTTTATTTTCTCAAGTTAATCTGCTGCCATTTCAACAAGTAATTAAGCTGTAGAGACGTTTTGTGTAGAGGCTTCCTTTGGGAGCCTATTTATTTTAAAATAAATATTAATGGAAACGAGCATCTATGTTCAGCCTAGGTTGTGAACCTGCTGAGCAATAAATCTGTCATGTTTGGCACACAGCCGGAGCTCAAGAAAACGCCCTGTTGTTTTTCCTAGCAAAAGTAAAATGTTATGAAAAATATTTACCCCTTGGCAGTGTCCTTTCAAGTTGGGCAAACAGTTAAACAGCTGCCTTAACAGCTGCATTCCAGCTGGCAGCCAAGAGTGGCCGCAACACAGACTGGTTGATTCTTCTCCCAAAGTATAGACATTCTGCCTTCATTTGCTGATCAGTTTCAACACTTCACAGCTCAGAAATGAGAACATTTAATCCTGCACCATTTAGCTTGCTACACAGTCAAGTACCGTATTCACAAAATTAACATAAGAAAAGGTCAGTCTTTGACAACGTCCATGAAGTGGATCCAACCCAGAGGAATCCATGCCTGCTGAGCACTCATTCTAGCGTTAGAGGCAAATAACTGTTTATTTTGGGAGGGAGGTGATAGGGTAGTTTCCATTTACTGAGCACCTACTCTGTATCAGGCATGCACTGGGCCCTCATTTAAAGTCTCAGAAGAGAGATTCTCAAGAATTGCTTAATAGTGCTTTTAAAAAATAAGTACATGAAATTAACTACTGATTCTAAACAAACAAAAGACCCCCCTTTATACGTTTAAAATGTAGTAAAATCTAAGCTCTAAGAGAAAGATAGATTAGCTTAAAAAGGTTTTGAGAGTGTTCAATGGGAGGTTAAAGCAGGCTTTGATAAAGTTAAAGTAGGTATATTTAGAAGAGAAATATGTACTGATTAGATTCTGCTAGAAAAATGTATAATGTATGTCAAAAATTTGAAAGTGACGACTGAAAGAATAGAAATGCAACCAGCTTCCTAAACAATTGGGGCTGAGGAGTAGGGATGGGTCTTTTAAATCCAATAGAAGGCAGGAAAAGAGAGAAGAAAGGATGCAAAAAGAATGGTAGAAATAAGTTCAAATATATCAGTAATTATAATAAATGTAAATGCATACACCCATCTATCAAACATATAAATCAGCACAGCTTCAAGCATTTTTAAAGCTGCTAAATTTGGTCATGTGATATGTACCAAAAGAAAACAGTGATTTTTTATTCTAGCAAATGCCAGAATTTAAACTGATAAGCAAGCTGGCCCCATATCACTGTGGGGCAATTCAATCTTCCTCATGAAGATCTGCATGGACAGATACTCTATAACCTCCCTGGGTAAACATGTTTGATGCTTGGTCATCATTGATCATCAAGTATTCTTCCTGTGTACAAATGAAATTTCTCCTCTTTTACATCTCATGCCATGTTCTGTAGGGGTAGGGCTAAGAGGTGTTAACAAGAAGACAGTCATCAGTGGTTTAAAGAACAAAATTGTTTAAGTGTGTCTAATGTGATGGTGCTGACATGAGTCATCCAGGGGAGCAGAGCAGTTCTGCTCCACTTGGGCATTCAAGGACCCAGGCTCCTTCCAAGTCAGCTCCACCATGCCCTGGGCATTCTTTAAACAAACACATTAGTGTTTTCTTTTCAGTGTGGCTCTAGAACATGCCCTTTGGTTGGGTGAAGGGACACATGAGACAGATGTATTCGATGATCTAAATTGAATAACCCAATTCTACTTCTACGTTACTAAGAGTTTTGGTGTATTTTCTTGAATGGACATTAAATTACATCAAATGCTCCTTCTGCATCTATTAAGATAATCGTGCGATTTTCCTTATTTATTTGTTAATGTGGTGAATTTCAGATTTTCGATTGTTAATCCAAAACTGCTGTCTTGGAATAAACCCCACTTGGTCATGATTTGTTATCTTTTTTAAAGAAAAGTGGACTCAATTTGCTATGTTGTTCAGAATTTTTGCATTTACGTTCATGAGAGAAATTGGCCTGCCATTTTCTATAATGCTCTTGTCGGGTTTTTGTATCAAGATTATACTACCCTCTTTAAAAAAGTTGTGAAGTACTCCCTTCTCTATTTTCTGAAAAAGTCTAAGATTAGTATTATTTGAATTAATTCACTGTGGAACATTTCAGCCTGACATTTTTTTTTATGGGAAGGTTTTTAAATTACAGATTCATATCTTTAATAGATTATGATTATTCATATTTTCTATTTCTTTTTGTGTTCATTTAATTAAAATTTTGAAAAGAAAATTTCATCTAAGTAGACCTTTTTTTGGTGTAAGGTTGTTCATAATATCCTTTTATATTTTAACAGCTTTGTTGAGATGCAATTTACCCACTTAAAGTATACAATTCAGCGATTTTTAGAATAATCATTAAGTTGTACAACCATCACCACAATCCATTTTAGAACATTTTCATCACCCCCCAAAAAACCCCATGTCTATTACCAGTCACTCCCTATCTTTCTCTAAGCCACCCCACTCCCAGCAATAGGCAAACACTAATCTACTTTCTACCTGTATAGATTTACCCATTCTAGAAATTTTATATAAATGGAATTATACAATATGTGGTTTTGTGATGGGCTTCTTTTATTTCATGTTTTCAAGGTTCATCCATGTTTTAGCGTGTATCTGTGATCATTCCTTTTTATAGCTGAATAATATTCCATTTTATGACTATACCACATTTTGTTTATTGGTTTATCACTTGATGGAAATTTGGGTTGTTTCCACTTTTTGGCTATTATGAACAAAGCTGCTGTGAACATTCGTGTAAAAATTTTTATGAGACTATTTTCCAAAGCAGCTATACCATTTCACATTCCCACCTGCAATGTATGAAGGTTTCAATTTCTCCACATCCTTGTCAAAATTTATCCGTCTTTTTTTATTTAGCCAACTTGGTGATGTGAAGTAGTATCTCATTCTGATTTTGATTTCCATTTCCCTAATGACTAATGATGTTAAGCATCTTTTCATGAGCTTATTGGTAATTTATATATCTTGTTTGGAGAAATGTCTATTCAGATTCTTTGCCTATTTTTAAGTTGAATTTTTGGTTTTTGAATTGATGAGTTGTAAGAGTTTTTTTTTATATATATTTTTGATACATGTCCTTTATCAGATATATGATTTGCAAATATTTTTGCAATCCCATTCTGTGGGTCATCTTTTCACTTTCTTGAGGTCTTTGGAAGGCTTTTATCTTTTTAAGATCTACAGGATGTATAGTACTGTCTCCTTTTACATTCCTGATTTGATAATTTCAGTACTTGCTATTTTATCTTGATCAGTCTTATTAGGGATTTAACAATTTTACCAGACTAATGTGGTCTCAAATTTGGCTTTTTTGGGGAGGGTCCAACACAGGAAAGCTGGCACCCTACTGTAGGCTACAGGTGAGGTGGGCTCTCTACAGAGACAATGGTGGCTGTCCCTCCAGCCCTCGCCTTGAACCACACAACTCAGTCTTTCCCGGTATGTCTCAGGTGCCCCTTGAGTTGCTGCCCCTCTGCTGGAACCCAGGGTGAGTGCTTTCAAGCGAGTATGTGTGGACCCTTTGAGAGGATATCTGGGTTTTCCAGCTGCCTTCTGTCTCACCAGGATGGACAGATGGAATCCTTGCTGATTTTCGCTGCTAGATGCTGTGGGGACTCCTCTTCCTGGCACAGAACTCCTGGCCTGGATAAGCTGGGACCCCTCAATCTTCAGGTGGACCTACACCACTAAGGTGTCTCTACTAAAGTATCTTGGTGTGGCCTCTTCTTTATATCCTTAGTTATAGGGCTTCCGTTCAGCTAGTCTTCAGGTGATTCTCAAGGCTGATTATTCTATAATTTAGTTGTAATTTTAATGTGATCCTGGGAGGCAGCAGGCATAGTGTTTACCTATTCCATCATCTTCTTTCCATGGACCTGCTTTCCATGGTGCATCTCTTCAATCCTTTTAAATTGTGTCTTTTTGTCTCAAGTCCAGTTTGAAAATCTTTGTCTTTTAATTGGAGCATTTTAGTTCAATTACATTTAATGGGACTGTAGTTATAGTTGGGTTTAAGTGCACAATCTTACTACATATTTTATTCATTTTATTTTTATATTTGTTCCTTTATTCCTCCCTTTATTACTTTGAATTAATCAATATCTTTATTATTCTATTTTACCTATTCTATTAGGTTTTTAATTATACCTGCTTGTTTTCTTTTAGTAGTTCCCTAAAGCAGTGGTTCTCAAACTTTAGTGTGCATCAGAATCATGGAGAGGACTTGTTCAAACACAGATTTCTAGACTTCACCTCCAAATTTTCTGATTTAGTAGGTCTGAGGGAAGCCTGAGAATTTTCACTTCTAAGAAAACCCCAGATTTTCAAAGGAACTGCTAGTCAAAGGAACACAGCTTGATAATCACTCCTCTAGATTATAATATTCATCCTTGACTTATTACAGCCTACCTTAAGGTAGACTTTTTTTTTGCCACTGTACAAATAAAAACCTTACAATGATTTAAGTCCACTTACTTCATTCATACAATTTATACAACTGTTTTTTACTTTAGTTCTACATATAAATGCAATACATTTTATTTTTATTGTTTTGAAAGTCAATTAAAAAAAGCTTTACCAACATATTTATCTTTTCAGCTGTACTTCTTTCTTGAAGATCCATACTTTCAATTGAGTCCATTTTCCTTTAGTCTAAAGAACTTCCTTTAATGTTTTTTCACAATGTGGGTCTCATGCTGATGAATTCTCTCAGCTTTTAGTTGTCTGTATAAATCTTTTATTTACCATGATTTCTAAAAAATATTTTAATTTGGTAGAAAATTGAGTTTGGTCTTTTTTTTCTTTCAGCACTCTAAATTCCTTTTCATTGTCTTTTGGCTTCCACAATTTCAGTCAGATACTCAGTCATCTGTCTTACTGTTCCTTTTTTAGAAAGTAATATGTTTTATTTTCTCTTGCTTCTTTTAAGATTTAGGGGTATACTATAAGTTGTAAAGATATGGGAGGAAATAGATTTTGTCTTGAGTTATAATACCTGCAATTAATGAACTTGAAAGAAGTATAAAATATATTAACTTATTTTATGAAGTTAGCTAGATGTAAATGAATTGATTCATTAAATTGAGAAAACAGTTGTGAATCCTATTCTATAAAATATAGATGGCATCCAAAAAAAGTAAAACTAGAGTTTGGCTTTTCTTTCTATTAAATTGATAAACTGATTTTTGAGTATATGTTTTCTTGGAACAAAACAGCACTAAAAAGTATTTAGTGTCCAAATAGCAGAGATTTCTTATATTACTAAAATACTCTTGAGAGCTTAACATTTTGTATTTTGTCATACCCTTGAACTACTTTTTTAAACTAAAGTTCCTCATCTTTTAAAAAGTTCCTAATAAATATCATTATTTGAAACTTAGTTTATTTTAAATATTGCCCATAACCTTTTTTCTTTAGTCGCTAAGTCATATATTTTCAGCCCCCAAATTCAGAAAAACAAACTCTTACTATATCTTTTACACCAAAATTGTCTTTGGGGTCTGCTCATGTATCCCATAAGAGGGATGCTAAAAATAATTAGATATATTTGGTATATTCCAGATTTTATATTAGCTCAAAAATACTGTAAAAAAATACTGTAAAAGTCACACTGCTTATCAAATCCTCAATATGAAAAGACCTTGCAAATCAGTAAGAGAAGTTTAAGCTAAGTTAATTACATTTAAGTAAAATGTATTAATATAAATGTAGAATAAAGATAATTTTACAGTTGAGTAACTTTCCAGTTGTACAGAAGCATACTCATGTCCATATATAAAGACTGGCAAAACAACTATTTTTTTCTTAATGGTATTTTTAAAAGAATACATGTATTTTTTCCAGGCGACAATCCTAAAATGTTTTATGGGATAAATTAAAAGAACCTGAAGACTTATTTTTTCCTCTCCGGGTAACTATTGACTAAATCCTTATAAAATGATCATATATTATTTCAGAAAAAATGATTCCACTGTCCACTATTGTAGTACTGTTGACTATTACAAATTAACCTGAGACATGGAGAGTTGTCATCCACAGACAGTTCCTGCTTTTTCCTTACATTTGCCTAAAATCTCTCCTATAAGCTACAGACCAGAAACGGAGTCTTCTGGAAGAAACATGAAAAGAACGGAATCCTTAGTAAAGACTTTTACTGTACTCATTACTGTTGACAGGAAACAGACTTTTCACTATAAATTGAGACTAGCATGACAAACAGACACTTGTCAGATTACCAAAAGATAGAGTCTGGATTTCTACAATTCTTTAAATCTAGAAGCAGATGACTTTGTGAAATTGATTGCTTTGCCCCCAAATCAGAAAAACAATAATTAATTATCTAGGCCTAAATGAGTTACTTATGGCTAATGTTCTATTTCTGATGAACATATAAGAAAAATTCCTTTCTTCTTTATTTCAAACTCTCTGTTAGCTACACTTGTATAAACTGGGATGAAACATTCTTTAAATGATACCATGTTCTAACCAATCCTTTGTAATTCAGAAAAAAAACTATGAAAATTCTTAATATAGCTTATAAGGAACATTGTTAGGAAAGCATAAAAATAATAATTCTGGAAAAAATGCCAAAAAATACAAAAGTACTCATAAATGGTAAAAATGGTCAAATGTTATGGTCAAAATGCCTTTACTTAGTTCCTTTACTTTTTATGTTCTATTTTGCATATGTTCAATAAAATCTGTTCTTTTTATCTACCAGGCAGCAATTTAAAAATTGCTTTTGTAACTTTGGCCATGCCTCCCATCTTATTAAATTAGGTATGGCAAGCCCATTATTAAACAAGGTCCAAGCAACTTGATCAAGGTAAATTGGATGGTTCTTGGTTCCTGACCTCAGTTTATGGACTGATAAGAGATTTATATCTTACATATAAAAGTAATGACAACCTTATAGACTTTACAAAGCCTCCAGACAAAGTTAACTCTTCCATTTTAGTACCACGTGGCTCTAGCTTTATTAACCAGATTACAAGGTCTTTGTGCACTAAGCATCACACTCACACTTTTATAATAAAAACTGACCAAATAAAACAAAACATCAAAATGGTGATACTGCATCAGAAAATTACTAAGTACATTTATGTGGTCAAAGCCATGTTTTAGGAGTAAATTTGGAGGCCAAATTGACATCTTAACCAGATGTGTGAGCAATGCACATCCCATTCCAGAGTCAGAAAACAAAGTAAAACAACACTATGCAAATAAAGAATGAACACAGCATAAACCTTTCGTATTCCAAAGAATGGTCTGGCCCTTGCTCAACTCCCAGGAGGTAATGGCTAAGCCCTCGGAATATCCTGCCTGACAGGAATGTTTTTGTTTACCTGGGGGCTGTAGGCCCTGCCAGATAGTCTATGATTTATGTCGAGGGCATTGGGCCAAGCAGTATCAGTTTGACCCTACAGGGGCTGGAGATGAAAGGTCAGCCACTGGGCTGTCAGCAATGCCTGTGTGATCAACCTACAACAAAAAACCACGCTTGGAAGACCACCCCTGGTTGGCAACACTCCAAGGATGTCACCACACAGTACTGCTAGGAGAATTACGCGCTGTTTGCAGGACTTCATGGGAAGAGGACAATTGGAAACTCATGCTTGGTGTTTCTGTGTCCTGGACTTTGACCTATGTCCCCATATCAGTTGCTGATATAAATCTGTACACTTTTGCTGTAACAAACCATAACCACGAGTATAACAGATTTTCTGAGTTTTGTTTCCTTTAAGTGAATCTTTGAACATAAAGGTGGTCTTGGAGACCCCTGAAAACACACTTTGCAACCTTGAGATAAAGTAACATTAGCAAAAACAATTACTCTGTCTAGTTCTTGTTCCCCAAGTAAATGAAACCTTGAGTTTTTCCTGTAAGTTATTCTCTAATAAAAACAATTTTATCCCTGATTTTGGAAATGCTGATGTCTGAAGATATGACATCTTTGAAGTCATGACATCTTTGGATATGACAATTATGTGAGAAAACTGATGTTTTCCCCCTTAAAGAGAGTAACTGTAAGCTTGGTGACTTTGATAATTTTATAGGGTTTTGTTTCTCCTTTAAATACTTCTCATATTTTTAATTTGATAAGGTTGTCCTTCTAAAGCTTGGAGTCTCTTATAAGTCTTTGCGTATAAATGCCTTTTTTTTTTCTAAATGCTTTAGTCTCTGAGTGGTTTATGTTTTATTTGAGCAGGTGATAGTTTGAGTCAGTATTTTAGTAAACTGGTTAAGAGAACCAAACTCTACTTTTTGTAGCTATTCATAGAAATACGCAGAAGTAGCCCTGAGAATTATAAATCATAGGTAAATATCCTACTCAAATACCAAAAACATATCCCTCCTTCTTTTTCAGAGCAATATTGTAAAAGAACAAAGGAAAAAAATTGTTGCTGAAAATTAGGCTTAGGTGCCCAATATTTAAATCATACCACAAGAGAGAATCAAAGTATGTAATACTAAAATAAATTCTTCCAAATTTATCAGAGAAGTTATATACATAAAATCATAGAATAAATGTTTAAAAGGTCAGTTACTTTTTAGATTACAGTGAAAACAGAAATTCATAATATAGAAATAAATTATTTTAACTCTGGTACTGAATTTCCCAGCTTTAAATTTGTAGCTTAGTTTATTTTGGGGAAAATGAAGGTAATAATGCTTTTTATGTTATATTCAAGCATTCAAAATTTAAGATATTAATAGTGTTATTCTCTCACATGTATTACATATTCTGGATTTAGTTGTCTTTGGAAAAATGCTTCTAAGGTACTAAAGACACTTTTTCTTTTGCTAGAAGTTATAAACTATAAAATCGTGAATATTCCATGGAATTCTCAGGAGTTTTTAAATGTAATTAAAAATGAGTTTCCTGTGTACCATTATGACTTATGTGTTAAATAACACATTTGTAAAGTTAAAAGGTCCTATAGTGATGAAAAGTGAAATACTTTCCAGTTCAGCAAGAAGATTCTGGACAACTGCCCTGTAAACATTAATCTTATATTTCAGGCAAGAAATGTTTCATTTTCTGTACTAGTACAGTAATAGATTTTTCTAAGAAATACTCTACAAGTCAACATACATTTAATTTTAAGGAAAACTAAGGAAAAAATACCTTACAAGGTTTTTCAGACTTACCCTAAAATTTACTTAATCAGATTAAGCAAAATTAGGTCAAAAGTATATTATTTTAGCTATGACTAGAAGGTCTGGCTCACTTTACAATTCATTTTTCATAAACACTAAAATCTCTTTAACTATGTAAGCAACTTTAATAATTTGTCATGGTGAATAAATTTTAACAAGTGGGTAGAATCCCATTATTAACATCATTCTAATGTTCACCCTGTGGTACTTCTTCCTATGTTCCGACCATAGTTCAGAGTCGATATGGCCACGAAAAAATATGTTGAACAAGATGCCAAAAGTCACAGAAACACAGCCTCTCAGTTAGGAGTTCTTTCATTTAATGAAGCTGTTTTTCAGGTAAGATATTTATATATTCCACTCACTCATTTAAAAATATTCTATCTGGTCTATTGCTCAGTAAAATGACATGTTTTTAAAGCGTGCCATGTTGGTGGTATATCAGGTTTTCAGCTTTTTAGTGCTGTTGACTATTGATGGTCAGACAAATAGGGTTTGTCAAGGGATAAATCTTTGCTCATTTCAGATTCAAGACATGCACCTAGTTTTTCACCCACAGATTTCATACCTTTATGAATTTTAAAACTGTCTCAAGCACATGCATAACAAGTTTCTTTCCTAATCCTAGGACCCATACTTGGTTAGATTCAATACAGAGGTAGTAGCTAGATAGCAACAATGGCTGAGGAATAAGGAGGTCATTTGTTAAGCTATTCATGTTGAATATATTTATTTGTGTTCCCATTAGAAAAGCAACATTTCTCTAATGCAGGTTGACTAGTGTTTGAAAAGAGTATTCTGTAGGCCAGGAAATGTAATGCTATTGATTAGAATAGAATTTTTATCTGCAAAACATACAAAACAGATTTGTGATAGTATTTCTGGATTAAATAGATTGCCACAAACCATAGTAGGGGATTTGGGAGTATTTCTATTTTAAACCGGCTATCTCACTTTCCTCTACAACATTTTTCAAATTCATTCCTTCTGAACGTTTGTTAAGAGCTGACTTTTTCTTCTCCAAATAACATTTAGAACTACATTTTAAATTATAATCCAGTACTCACAAAGATTCACAAAACACTGGCTACCTTCTCTATGTGTGATGCACTCTGATCTTTGCAATGCTATTCTGTCATTTAAAAAATGTTGATAATGACCTACTAAATTGATTTAACAATCCATTAATAGAATATGACCTGCAGTTTAAAAACCACTGACTTGGTCCAACAGATGAAAAAGATGACATATGAGGAAATTGAGTGGCTTAAATTTATAAGGAAAGTGAGTGGCAATCATTTGCATATTCGGTGCAAGTCAATAGTTGGCCTCTAGAATATAACTTTTCTGTATATTATTTTTCTGTTTTAGTCTAATTTATTATTGCTTGATTTCTATCTCCCTCACTCTTCACTCCCTTCCTATTTACTTTAGTTTCATACTCAGTTTTTCTACTCATGCCTTTGAATTTGATACTGTTTATGTGGACAGTATTAGTTTAAAATTACTAGGTGAAGTGGTATCTTCAATCAACAAACCTTTTTGGCTCTCAAACCTTTTCCTTGTAGCATCATAATATAAAAAAAGCATAATTCTGAGTGCCCACTGTCAGTCCCCTAAATAAACAAGCAATGAAATACTGAAATAACCTTAACCAGTGTTTATGCAAAATATGGTCACATATCCTCTAAAGGTGAAACAGCAGAATAGCTCAACTGGTGCTTGAAACAGCAGTAGCGGACCCAATATGTTCACTCAGATGAGACTATCAAATAAGGTTAATACATTTGCATGAAATAAACTATCAAATTATTATTGAGCAGGCAGTTATGGGCCAGGTATTGTGCTAGGTGCTGGGCTACAGTGATGAGCAAGAAAGAATTTTGCTCTCAGGGAGCTTTCCGCCTATAGGAAAGACAAATAAATAAACAGTAATAAGCAAGGTTACTAAGTGCAAAGACAGGAGAAATACCTACGAGAGGCATCTAGGCTAGATTTGGGAGAAGGCAGGGATGTGAAGCAGAGGCTTAAAGAGGGCTTCTTAGAGGAAGCAATAAATGGAGAGCTGGAGAATGAGAGACAGCTAGATGAGCAAAATCTAGGCAGAGAGCATGATGGATAACTTTACCCTTATTTTGAAAGATTCCAGAAAGCTGATTCTATCATTCACAGAATTTTTACCTTCCTTTAATAATTGATAATGCCCAACATTCCTCTTCTAACTGCCAACCCCTGGATCCAGTCTCCCTACATTACAGACTGTTGAACTGGTCATTAACCAGTCTTACATTGTCACAAAACTGCCTCCAAAGCATAAAGTAACAAGAGATGAATTTGCTTCTCCACTATTTTCCACTAAAGCTGTTGAACACATGGGTGAGTACAATGTCTATCTAGAATAAAAACAAACTCTGGCCTAGACAATATTTTAAAACTTTAATTTAATAATTTTATGGCTAATTCTTCTTACATAGCAATATACAAAAAAAGAACTAAAGGAGGAAAATGACATGAAAATAAGTATATAGGTTATGAAGATAATGGCTAAGGCATTTGCAAGGCCTATTTAATTACCAAGAAGTAAATTTATTTTCAGATCAGTGACAGTGAATATTATTTTAATTTATCCTCATTTTGCTTTAATTAAAAGGTGCCATGGCACCCATAAAGAGTTGTTTGTTGTTGTTGTTTTTAATCTTACAGATGCTATTATGCTTTAGAGAGGCTTGTCTTGTTGTACATCTGGAAGTCAGCTTGTACTTATCTAAACCTCACATAGAATTAAATGTTCTTAATAGCTACAGCTTTAGTTAGAGCTGAACAGAGTTCCAGGAAACCCCATTAGGAGTTTCACTATGTACTCTACACTAACAACGGCAGCTGCTGTATTTTTGGCCATGGTGAGCACAACTTCCATTGCGCATGACCAACCGGTCTTTGCCCCATAGTTTGATTTCTCACATTACAAGTCAAAATTCAATTTAAATTTTTGATATCATCATAGACTAAGATTACTACTTTATAGTTAAAATTATATTTTTAAAGAAGGCTATAGAAAAAGCTCAAAAATATTTTTTAAGTACACCATCCCAGCTAGCTAGCTCAGTATATTAAGCATCTCCATTAATCTTATACTGCTGCAAACTGAGCATTTCCCTGCCATCCTCCTAGCTTTAGCTATAAGCTAATAAAAATGGCTGGGTTGCCAATGACCAAAACAAGTAGTTAATTCAAGATTCCAACTCCTATTTCCAGGATTAGAATAGTCACCATACCTGTTGTTTTAAACACTCGAACGTTCTAGTTTCACAGTTTCATCAAAGTTGAGACTTGTTTCGGCTAGAAAGTTCTAATTTTACTTTTTTTCAATTTCTGATTAAATAAAAACCAAACAAACCTGCTTTTCACTTAAGTGAATAAAATGAATGATATCCTACTGAGTTTCTGCTAGGCAGAGCACAGCTGCAGGGTTGCTACAGCAACTCTTGTACACTGACCAGATTGCCCCATCCAGGAAGGAAATCGTTTGCTCCACCCACTGAGGGTGGAGTCAAAGGCTCTGGCAAGCAGCCATCTGTGAGAATAGACAAATTTTTAGTTTAGTAGCTGTGATGGAGCAACATTCTTTATTGTCTCACAGTAAGAAATGTCACCCGAACGACCAAAACAGACTGTGAACCAAGTTGCTGTGTATGATTATGTATTTCTGCACCATGGTAGGGCTATTTTCTTTAACTCCTTTTACTAGAAACCTGAGCCAGGGAACAGGCCAAAACGAATTTCCTCTGTTACAGGAAAAAAAAGAAAAAAAAGGAACACCCCACCAAAAACAAAACAAAACAAAACAAAAAAACCAGACAAATAAATTAGAATATTCTCACTTTTATGAAGAATACATTTTGACTCTTGCTTTCCGGTTTTAAACCTTGTAAACTTAGATTCTTGACATTTTTGGGGGGCCGCTCAGATTTAACATTTAGTTTTTACTCAGTGCCAACCCTTCTGTCAGGTGCTTTAACGTGCTATTTCTATACTCCTCACAGCAACCCTGTGAGGTAGGTAGTAATATAATCCCCATGATACAAATGAAAAACGGAAACTTCAAAAAGTTATTTGATTGTTCAAGCTACTAAATCATGGAGTCACAATTTGAACACAAGTCTCCTAATTCTAAAGTCCTGTTTTTCCTACCACATTACATTGATTTTGCAAGAAAATTCTAAATTCTTAATTGAAATATTCAAGTGTTACTAAAATGACATTAAAATTTTTAAATTGTTTTAAAAATACATTTTCACAAGTAATGACTTCACTACTGATAAACTAAATACATTCAGCCATCTTCTTAAGCGCACAGAAAACAAAAGCACAGAAAGGTAGGGTTGCATTAGGGTCTTGGTGATTTCTTTTGCTAAGTATAAACTATAGAACTCACATTCTTAGACAGGTCTGAGATGGCAGATTAGGTACATGCTAAGACTATTGCATCCCGAGATCACACCTGGGATTACAAATATAGAACAATCAACCTCAAAAATCATCTTTAGGCTAACTGAATAGAACCCCTGTAAATAAGGATAAAGAGACCACATTGGGGCTGGTAAGAGTGGGGGAGACACAAAGCAGGATGACCCCAAGCCCTTGGATGGTGGCTGAACACAAGGAAGGATACTTCAGTGGCGCCCCAGAAGAGGGAGGAGTCCCAGCCCCAAACCAGGCTCCCCAGCCCAGGGGTCCTGAGCTGGACAGAGGACTACCAACAGCATCTGGCAGTGAAAATCAACAAGGACTCTGCATGCCTGTCCTCGTGGGCCGGAGGGCGACCAGGACACCCTTATAGACACCCTTATAGAGCCCACACACAGACTCACTCACTTGCAAACCCTTACCTGATCTCTGGTGGAGGGGCGGCAGCTTGGGAGGCTGAGGAATGTGCAGGGAAGGGCTAAGTGGTGTGGCTTCTGAGCAGGAGCTGGAGGGACAGAAGCCATCGTTGTCCCTGTGTGGAGCTTGACTCACGTGTGACCTACAGGAGGGTGCTGTCTTCTCAGTGTTAGGCCTGCCCCCAAAGGGCCAAGTCTGGGACCAAATTGCTCTGGTGCAATCTGCGCATGTGTACCACCGTGGTGACGCCCTTGGTGCCCACCCCCCACAAAGCTGGTGCTATATCCCCTGGGATACTTTTTTTTTTCAATTTTATTGGGGAATATTGGGGAACAGTGTGTTTCTCCAGGGCCCATCAGCTCCAAGTCGTTTTCCTTCAATCTAGTTGTGGAGGGCGCACCTCAGCTCCAAGTCCAGTTGCTGTTTTCAATCTTTAGTTTCAGAAGGCGTAGCCCACCATCCCATGCAGGAATTGAACCGGCAACCTTGTTGAGAGCTCACTCTCTAACCAACTGAGCCATCCAGCCGCCCCTCGCCCAGGACACTGTTGACTGCTAGGCTGCTGGCATCGCCCCACAGACTGCAGAAGCCTTCTTGTAAAAACCACTGGCCACATCTTGTGACTCCCTTGGACTCCACCCCGCCAGCTACTGCTGCATGACTGAGGGCACTCTCAACAACAGGACAACCAGCCCGGTCCGTGCACCTAAGGAGGCTCTTTCAATGGATGGGCCTTACAGGCCGCAGGGGGGTAGCGATAGTCCTTTTGCTAAGCTTCCTCAGGTCCACTATTGGTGACAGCTGGCCTCAGTTCACAGTGAGGCCACCTCCATATATCCAGGTCGAGCACAGGCAGCAGCCAACCACATATAGCTTTGTGGCTTCTATCAGGTAGCCTCGGCTGGTAACGGGCAAGGCTGAAATTAGCCTGCATGGGAACCCCTCCCAAGAGACACCAAAAACATACCCAGAAGCCGGCCTCAGAAAACTACCTGGTTAGCCCCACAAGCAGCACACCCAAAGGGGGTTCTCAATCGGCACACGAGCCTGTGTGGGTGGATCCTCTTCTGAGGGGTCAGCCCTCACACAGCAGCTCATATACAGTGGACATAGCCAATCCTTGCAGCTAGCCTGAGAGTCAGTCCCATCTACTGATGCATCAAAAGCAATCAAGGCTCAGCTATAACAAAACACACACCACACACTCAAGGGACACTCCTGGAACACGCAAAGGAAATCAGGGAGACTGCGCCATTGGACTACACAGGATACGTAAGTTCACTCAGCAAACACTGAGAGACATAGGAGATCTACTTAATACATAGAATCAGACACAGAGCACAGCCAGAATGAAGAAACAAAGAAACATGTCCCGAATAAAAGAACAGGGGAAACCTCCAGAAACAGAACTAAATGAAAATGAGGTAACCACCTTACAAGAGACAAGTTTAAAACACTGATTATAAAAATACACAAGTGAGAATTTCAACAGATAGTAAACACAAAGCATAGTAAGCATAAAGAAGGACATAGAATAACAGCTATATACGATGTCAGAGGGGTAGCAGATGGGGGTGGGGGGTTATCACTTTGTGAGGGGTGTAAATATCTAACTATTAAATTGTTCTATACACCTGAAACTAACAACAACAAAAAAGACATAGAAACCATAAAAAAGAACTAATCAGAAATAAAGAATACAATAACTGAAATGAAGAATACATTAGAAGGAATCAACAGATTAGATGAAACAGAGGATCTAATCAGCGATTTAGAAGACAAAGTAGCAGAAAACACCCAACTGGAACAACAAAAAGAAAAAAGAATAAAAAACGATGAAGATAGTTTAAGGGATCTGTGGGACATCAAGTATAACAACATTCACATCATAAGGATACCAGATGGAGAAGAGAGAGCACAAGGGATCAAGAACCTATTTGAAGAAATAATGACTGAAAACTTCTCTAACCTGGTGAAGGAAATAGACATACAAGCCCAAGAAGTACAGAGAGTCCCAGACAAGATGAACCCAAACAGGCCCACACCAAGACACATAGTAATTAAAATGGCAAAGGTTAAAGACAAAGAGAGAATCCTAAAAGCAGCAAAAAAAAAAAAAAAAAAAAAAAAGACAACTAATTACTTATAAGGGAGCTCGCGTAAGACTATCAGCTGATTTCTCAACAGAAATTTTGCAGGCCAGAAGGAAGTGGCAGGAAATATTTATTCAAAGGAATGGAAAGCAAGGACCTAAAACCAAAATTACTGTATCAAATAAGGCGATCATTTAAAATTGAAGGAGAGAAACAGAGCATCCAAAACAAGAAAAAGCTAAAGGCATTCATTACCACCACGCCAGTATTACAAGAAATGTTAAAAGAACTTCTTTAAGCATAGGAATGGAGAAAAAAAACCTAATGAAGATAAAAAATATGAGTAATAAAATGGCAATAAATCTGTACCTATCGATAATCATTTTAAATGTAAATGGATTAAATGCTCCAATCAAAAGACAACAGGTAGCTGCGTGGATAAGAAAACAAGACCCATGCATATGCTGTCTACAAGAGACCCACCTCATATCAAAAGACACACAGAGACTGAAAGTAAAGGGATGGAAAAACATATTTCATGCAAATGGAAATGAAGAAATCTGAAGTAGGAATACTTACATCGAACAAAACAGAATTTAAAACAAAGACTATATTAAGACACAAAGGACATTACATAATAAAGGGATCAATCCAACAAGAGGATATCACCATAGTAAACATCTATGCACCTAATACAGGAACATCTAAATATATAAAGCAAATATTGAATGACATAAAAACAGAGATCAACAGTAACACAGAGTAGGAGACTTTTTCCCCCCTTTCTTCCGCCTCCTCCCTGCCTCTGGTTCAAGCCGTTGTTTCAGTCTAGTTGTGTAGGCCACAGCTCCCTGGCCCATGCTGGTATTATGAGCCTTGCGTTCCACCCCCCCATCTGAGGTAGTCGGTGGCGTCGGTCAGCAGCTCTCGCCGGCTGCCCACTGCTCACAATGCCTGCCGGCTATCATGCTGGCTACCGGCCGGTAGCCCAACGCAGCACACAGCAGTTGCTGGCTTCTAGCCACTCAATGCTGGCCACCAGCCACTCATGGCAGCACACGGTAGGCCACGGCAGCTCATGCTAACCTCTGGCTGCTCACTGCAGCCCCGCTCCAGGGAGAGCCATTCACAATTTTAGCTGTAGAGGGCACAGCTCACTGGCCCATGTGGGAATCAAACCGGTGGCCTTTGGTGTGGCGGCATTCCAACCACCTGAGCGACCAGGCCAGCCCAGAGTAGGAGACTTTAACACCCCACTGACACCAGTGGACAGATCTTCCAGACAGAAAATCAACAAAGAAACAGTGGCCTTAAACGACACACTAGATTTCTAGTTATGAAACTAGAAATCAATTACAAGAAAAAAACTGGAAAACACACAAACGCATGGAGAGCAAATAACATGCAACTAAAGAATGAATGGGTCAACAATGAGATGAAGGAAGAAATCAAAAGATACCTTGAGACAAACGAAAATGAAAACACAACCCAAAATCTATGGGGCATAGTGAAAGCAGTCCTAAGAGGGAAATTCCTAGTAATGCAGGCCTACCTTTAGAAACAAGAAAAATCTGAAATCAGTCTACCTTTACATCTAAGGGAACTGGAAAAAGAACACCAAACAATGCCCCCAGTGAGTATAAGGAAGGCAATAATAAAGATCAGAGCAGAAAAAAACGAAATAGGGACAAAAAAAAAAAAAAATCAATGAAACCAAGGGCTGGTTCTTTGAAAAAATAAACAAAACTGACAAACCTTTAATGAGACTCATCAAGAAAAAAAAGAGAGGACCCAAATAAATAAAATCAGTGTCTCTCAACAGACACTACAATACAAAAATTTTAAGAAAATATTATAAGCAACTATATGCCAACAAATTGAACAATCTGGAAGAAATGGATAAATTCCTAAAAGCATACAATCTTCCAAGGCTGAATCAAGAAGAAACAGAAAATCTGAACAGATCGATTATACCAAAACGATTGAATCAGTAATTAACAAGACTCCAACAGACAAAAGTCCTGGACCAGATGGCTTCACAGCTGAATTTTACCAAACATTCACAAAAGAATTAACACCTATTCTCCTCAAACTATTCCAAAAAATCCACGAGGAGAGAAGGCTCTCTAGCTCATTTTACAGGGCCACCATTACCGAGATTCCAAAACCAGACAAAAATATTACAAAAAAAGAACACTACAGGTTGATATCCCTAATGAACACAGATGCAAAAATCCTCAAAATATTAGCAAACTAAATTCAAGAATACATTAAAAAGATCATACACCATGAGCAAATGAGACTCATTCCCAGTATGCAAGGTTGGTTCAATATCCACAAATCAATTAATGTGATATACCACATAAGCAAAATTAAAATTAAAATCATATGGTCATATTAACAAATGTAGAAAAAGCATTTGACAAAATCCAGCATCTGTTTGGATAAAAACTCTCAGCAAAGTGGAAATAGAGGGAACAAATCTCAACACAATAAAGGCCACACACAGCTAATACTGGGGATGCCGAAAAAAATGTATATACATTCTAAAAGATATTATCTATGCTCAAGCAGTAGTTTGCCATAATCAGAAGTGTCCGGATGCTGATGGTAACCACTTTGAGCACCTCTTGCATATGCAGCAGTCAAAGGTGACTTGTATTCATCTTTTGTTATCGATATATATTGAATATTATAATTAACAGTTTTTTCCTTTCTTAAAACGTGTGTACATTTTTTTGGCACCCTCTGTTGTATATTCAATGGCAAAAAGCTAAAAGCATTCCCCTTAAGATCAGGAACAAGACAGGTTGCCCACTCTCACCACTTTTATTCAACATAGTACTGGAAGTCCTAGCCACAGCAATCAGACAAGAAAAAGAAATAAAAGGCATATAAATGGGAAAGGAAGAAGTAAAAATGTCATAATTTGCAGAGACATGATACTATATATAGAGAACCCCAAAGATTCTACAAAAAACAAATACACAAACTATTAGAACTGATAAATTTAGTAAAGTAGCAAATACAAAATTAATATTCAGAAATTGGTTGCATTTTTATACACCAATAACAAACCATCAAAAAGAGAAATTAAGGAAACAATTCCATTTACAATTGCTTCAAAAACATATAAAGTACTTAGGAATAAACAAATTAAAGGAAGTAAGAGACCTGTATTGAGAAAATTATATGACATTGAAGAGACAAATTAAAGAAGATACAAATAAATGGGAAAATATACCATGCTAAAGGATAGGAAGAATATAGTTAAAATGTCCACATTACTCAAAGGAATATATAGATTCAACTCAATCCTTATCAAAATACTTATGGCATTTTTCACATAACTAGAACAAATAATCCTAAAATGTATATAGAACCCTAAAAGATCCTGAATAACTACAGCAATCCTGAGAAATAAGAACAAAGCTGGAGGTATAACACTACTATCAAATTATACTACAAGGCCATAGTAATCAAAACAGCATGGTATTGGCATTAAAAACAGACACAAAGATCAAATGAACAGAATAGAGAGCTCAGAAATAAATCCATGCATCATTTAATCTATGACAAAGGAAGCAAGAATTTACACTGGGGTAAAGACAGTCTATTTAATAAATGGTGCTGGGAAAACTGGACAGATACATGCAAAAAAACCTAAAACTGGATCACCTTCTTACGCCATATACAAGAATAAACTGAAAATGCATTAAAGACTTAAATGTAAAACCAAAAATAATAAAACTTCTAGTAGAAAATACAGGAAATAAACTCTCAAACATTATCCTTAGTGATATTTTTACTGATATATCTCCTTGGGCAAGGGAAACAAAAGGAAAAAACAAACAGGATTACATCAAATTAAAAAGTGTTTGCACAGCAAAGGAAACCACCAACAAAACAAAAAGACATCCTACTGAATGGGAGACGATATCTGCGAATGATACATCTGAAAAGGGGCTAATATCCAAAATTTATAAAAAAAACTCATACAACACCAAAAAACAAACAATCCAATTAAAACACGGGCAGAGGACCTGAATAGACATTTCTCCAAAGAGGACATATAGATGGCCAACAGACATATGAAAAGATGCTCAACATCACTAATCATCAGAGAAATGCAAATAACAACCACAGTGAGATATCACCTCACTCCCATCAAAATGGCTGTCATCCATAAATCAACAAACAAGTACTGGTAGGGTGTGGAGAAAAGGGAACGCTCGTGCACTGTTGGTGGGATTGAAAATTGGTGCAGCCACTATGAAAAACAGTATGGAGATTCATCAAAAAATTAAAAATAGAACTACCTTATGATCTAGGAATTCCACCCCTGGGTATCTATCCAAAGAAATCCAAAACATTAATGCGAAAAAATATATACACTTCTTTGCTGCAGCACTATTCACAAGTCAAGATATGGAACCAACCGACATGCTCATCAATAGATGATTGGATAAAGAAAGTGTTGTACGTTTATACAATGCAGTATTACTCTGCCATAAAAAAGAATAAAATCTTACCATTTGCAACAACATGGATGAACCTAGAGGATATTATGCTAAGTGAAATAAGTCAGATGGAGAAAAACAAATGCCATACGATCTCACATGTGGAATATAAAGAACAGAATAAACAAACAAACCAAACAGAAATAGACTCAGAGATATAGGGGGGAAGAAAAACTGATGGTTGCTAGATGGGAGGAGTGGGGATGGGAAGGTAAAAGGATTAGAAAGCACAAATTACCGGTAGTAGTCACAATATTGCCATGGGGATATGAAACAGTTTGAGGAATATAATCAATAATGTTGTAAAGATTATGTAAGGTGCCAGATGGGCATTGGACTTATTAGGGAGACCACTTCATAGACTGTGTAGATGCCTGACTACTGTGCTGTACACCTGAGGCTGAAGTTGAATAATATTGAATGTCAACTATAATTAAACATATATATGTATATATATATTATATCATATATTTTTGTATCTTTCTACACACACACACACACACACACACACACATTCAAGGGATGTGGAGTACAGCATACAGCACAGGGAATATAGTCAATGGAATTGTAGGAATTGTAACAGCTATATGCAATATCAGTGGGGTACTAGAGTAGTAGATTGGGGGGGGGTTATCACTTTGTGAGGGGTGTAAATGTCTACTACATTGTTTTGTACACCTGAAACTAATTTGAAATAAAAAGGAACTCACATTCTTGAGAATGAAAGACAAAGTAGAAACTGAGGTGACGAAACTGAGTTTAGATGAAGCACTCTGTAACATCTCTGGGGCTGAAGGAGTTGATAGAGGGTCAGGGAGTGAAAGTGGAAGGACAATGTACTGTTTAACCCACATGGAGAGAAACTTGTATCTCTGCCAAGCTATTTTCAAGGACAATTCCAAGTATCAACCTGCCCATTTTCAGTCATCTCCCCACTTCAGGTATGGAAAGGTCTTCTAACACAGAACATCTCCTCTCACTGAGAATGAATCATAGTTCTCTTCCCTACGCCCCTCCTCAAAAGGACCATAATTAACCCTTTTCCTACACATCCTTTTAGGGAATTTCCTAGGAGGACATAGGACTGTCTTTTAAAATTGCTCTTCTTAGCTCCTCAAGGTCCTGACCAAAAATTCTTTCACAACTATAGCTTGAACATTTCCCCAGCTGTGGATTCAGTAAAGATGTACCTTCAATTCTGTCCCTTTGGAATCACCATCTCCTAAACTGCTACCCTATCTTCTGAGTTCCTTACTTCTATTACATTTCTTCTGTCAGCTTTCTATTTTTACTTTAGTTGATGATTCCAATTCTCTAGTTGCCCTACAGGATTTCAGTAAGGAACCAAAAAAGTTCAGAAGAGTTGTACTAGTTTCCATTGGCTCTGGAAAGATAGGTCAGAAAGTGTAAATTTATTATAAAGCCTACACACACAAAGAAATCTCTTATTACATCAGTGATTTAAAAATATAAAAAATAAGACTGTACCATATTTCCCTGAATTTTTTGCTGGATGGGGAAATGAAATGTCCAACTTCTTCCTGTACTTTCTTATATATATAAAATGCAAAAACTAAAAGTTATCAAAATCGTAGTTGTAAAACTAGATTTGTAAAAGAGAATGGGAATAGCAAAGGAAAACTTCTGTAGTTGACCTGTCATCTAAATATTAAGTGCGTTATTATTTGTAATTGTCATACAATATTGGGCTAAAGGCCTGTTTACAAAGCGTTTCCTTTTCCAAAAACAAAAAACATTTCACAGCTCTAAAACAAGATAGGGAGGAAGTACTAGCAAAGTTAAAAGACCTTTCCATACTCTGTTCATTTTATGTTGGTTCTTAAGGGTACAAGCCTACTAAATGAAAAAGTGGAATAGTACTTCAAATGGTATTTCAAATTTAACTCTAAAGTACCATCAATCCAGTGTAATTTCTTAGATTTGGCTTAAGATATCTAAAAAGTGAACCATGTTTCTAAAATATGGTGAGATTAGGTATGTCAGTCAATAAGAAAAACAAAAAAGCAATCATTTATTATTTGAGACTCTGAGGAGGTGATTAGGCATTAATTAAAAAATACTACAATTTGACACTTTATAGAGGCTGGAAACATAATTCAAAATTTCATAAAGTTATATTAAATTAAAACCACTTTAGACAATTTAAGATCTCACTGACAAAGTTCATTTAAGGTGACAGTTTTGCTACTGTGTTACTGTTCCCACATGATATCATCTCTTCTCAGTTTCGTTTGAAGATTATGGACTCGTATTGGATGAAAGTTGCTGTTCTTCTGAAGAGAGTTAGTTAGCAAACATTTTCTGGGGCTATTTTTTATGTTCTTTGATCCTTTAGGGTTGCTATCTTCTCGTTGAATACCTGAAGCGTCACTCATCTTTGAGTTTTGAACTTTTTGCTGCAGTTTACGAACCTGGAGAGAAAAAAAAAAATCTAACATTTTAGTCAAAAACACTAAAAATATACCCTCCAATTGATGGACTGGATTGATGGTTTAAAGATTACATGAAATGAAAAAGCTCTTAAGATTTTATTTATTGAATATCTATTATAGGCCTCACACTGTGCTAGTCAGACAGAAATATAATGAATAAAACAATCTCTGCTCTCAAGGAGCTTATTGCTATTATTAGTGAAAGAAAACCATATATGTGACAATTGGAGAATAATTCAAGCCAGGATAACTTTGAGTAGGACAAAAACTGTATATTTGAGAAGGCCAAAGTAGGACAAGATCAATGTGCACTGAGAAAGCTGAGGGGACGGTTTATGGAGGATATGAAATGGGTGAAAACTATAGAACAGAGAGAAGGACCTTCCAGGTGATATTAACAGCAAAGATTTAGTGCGAGGAATGAACATCTAGTTTATAGAGTTGAATATGTATAGTTTTTTTTTCTTTACTGAAATATAGTATTTGCGAATTTAAAGACTACTACTGGATGCCAGTAACAACAAAAGTCAAGGGAATAACCTTGTATCATTGACAAGTGATGATTGGATAGACAGAATTAAACAAAACCGATCAACAAGCCAAAAGCCATTTCTCCCAAGTCTAGTCCATTACTTAGACTATTTCACTTATGCATAGGCCTAATTGGTAGAGCTGATCCAGATATTGGCTAAGTACCTAGTATTCTATTTGTGTAAGGCCATTTTAATTGCAGACATTAAATTTATCGTAATTTATACTCGAAAATTTATACTGCTACAGCTACTATGGAATAGAAATATTTTTCAAAATCTAATATACAGACTGCCTAAATTTTAAAAATATGACTACTCTTCAATCCCTTCAAGTTTCTCCCATGAGATTCTAAGAATGTGCACAAGTTATATAATCTTCACCCTAACACAATCATACAAACATTTTTACTTACTATAACCTCAAAAGCCTATAAAATAAAAATATTTGCTTCAAAACTTTCATTTTCTTCTTTCTTTCTTTACTGGCCATAGCATAATGAAGGCTACATCCTTCATTACTGTCTTATCAAAGTGGGGGAAGCTTAATTATGAGGCTAATCTATCACCAGTTTATACAACTGTTGATTACTACATGGGCAGATAGCTAGCTACATAATGTCACTTGAAGGTTCCTGGAAAGACTCCCTCTGCCTTCTGCTCCAACAACGTAGTAATCCCAATAATCCAAGCTATTGGGTCATTGTCTTGGGATAAAATATTATAATATTCCATGATTCCTTTGTTAAAATATTAAAATTGTTATGCCATTTTTAGTTATTAAGAATTCACACGCGAGGATAGAAGCCCCCTCACCACCTTACTACAGCTAGCTGAACACAGGTCTTCAGAGATCGCAACACAGCACAGCTTGTTCTGGGAAAGTGAAAATAGTGGTTTTAGAATTGGGAGACTACTTAAGGATCCAGATTTATGTATGGTACTGAATTAGGGACTTGTCAACATAAGGGGCTTCATTTAGGCATTTAGGGGAGGGAGGGATAAGGGGAAAGAATGCTGAAAGGGTACCTGGGAGGCCTGCAAAGCAAATTTAGACTACTCACAATTTTCCCCAAGACATTTCTGAACACATCGTATAAACCTCTTTCTCCCTTTTGATTATATTACCTTCACGAGCTATGTAGGAGGTCATGTTATCCCAATGGAACAGATGACCCTATAATAGGCCTAAGTGATTCCTGTCTCTCACCTTTTCACTAAGTCACACGCACAATCCTCAAATTTGAAAGGTCATATAGAGATAGAACAAGGAATCAAAGTTTATTATCTTTTCATTAAAATCTTTTACTAAAGCCTTCTTACACTGTCTTGGTGCTTCATCAGTTTGGAAATTTGTTCTCCTTTAATTTCCATTTTCTTGACTAAATGTTCTAGTTCACATTCTATGTCTTCACAGACTGAACGACTTTCAGTTTCCTCCATTTGATTCAGTAGTTTTCGGTGCTCCCTATGAAAGAAAAGCATACATCAAGCACTGTTCTAGAGTATGGTACATGTTTTTGTCATAATTAAACAATATTCTGTCCAATCATAAATTTTAGTCAGTTATATATTAATCTTCAAAGACAGTCTCTTTCTACAGTTAGGGTTATCTAATCAAACCTTTGGTAAATATAAACAGGCTCTTGTGATTTGAGATTAGTTACATTTAGAAATATCTTAGACTTAGAGTCTTAAAGAACCTTAAAAAAAGTCTGAATTCTTGATGTTCATAGCTAAATATAGTAAAATATTCTGATGTCCTTAGCTAGAGGCATTAAAGGACTCTCTTTAGTTCCAACCTTGGAATTATTAATGTAGGATCTTTGGAAGAATTCCAGGTGTGGAAGTATTTGCTTGAAAATCCCTAAATTAGATGATAGGCTATTCAAAGAAATACTGTCAATAGAATTAGTTACAGCTCCTACAGACTTCTTAGTTCAACTAGCTGGACAGCCAAATCACGTATTCTGTAGAATTTTTGTTGAATATATCTTTAAACTTGAGGCTTAAAATACGTATTCCATACAGAATTTTATTTACTATGGATGCTTCAAAACTTGTAATGCAGATCAGCCAGACTCTAAAACAAGAAATTGAATTCCTAGTTGTCTAATGAAATCATTCATTTAACTAAACGATTATAAAAAACAAAAGGAGAATCTTTCTTATAAAAACTTTTGAGTTATAATTTAAGATCACCAGACCCCATTTGTTAGGATGACAGTAATATTTGTCTATAAGTTCAGATCTTGGGAATATAGAAACTCCTTAGATTGGAAAAGTAGTAATTACACACAGCTGAAAATTTAAATACAGTAGCTATAAATAAATACAATGAAAATCAGTGACAACAAATCTGTGCAGATCAAAATAAGTCCAAACGGCTACCTAAGTAAGGGCCATTAAGAATTTATAAATGGCATTGTTCTAAGACTAAGAAGAAAAAAAGATACCTAAATATCTTGCTACTTCTTCTGGTAAAGAATAAAAATACTTACATACTCATTTGGTCGAGCTCATCTTGCATTGCCATCAAAAGTTCAGACAAATTGTCACAAATGGAAATAGATTTTTCTGGGTCAGGAGGTACAGCTTTACAGTGCGAAGTTGTTCTAGTAGGCTTGTAGAGACATCTAGGCTCAGTGACTTTAGGAGGTTTCTGAAGGATATGTGGCCCATAATGTTGCATCATCTGTAGGAGGTTTTGCATACTTGCATTTACAGAATGACTTGCACTGGCAGACTTTAGGGGAAAAGAAATAGCTGAGAACAATTTCCAGTCACCGATGGCATTTAAATAGAACTTACAACAAAGCAAGAGTTTTTTTTAAATAAGTACCTTCGTTTTTGCCTCTCTCACCTTCTCAGACACAAAAGGCAGTGATCCAAACTTTGAGTAAACTTGCTGCGATGCTCCTCTTTTTAAACATTTAGGTTTCTAACAAGGGAAAAAGTAAACAAAAATACTTTAAAAGATATTTATGACATGAAGAAGTCTCAAAACTCAATAGTGAATAAACACTCTGATTAGAAAATAGTCAAAAAACAGAGATTTCATTGAAGTAACAAGCAGGTGGTAAATAAATGCACGAGAAGATACACAACAACATTAGCCATTAGGAAAATGCAATTTACAATGAAATATCACTACACATCTATCAGAATGGCCCACGTGAAAATAGTGACAACACCAAATGCTGACAAGGACACAGAGAAACTGGATTATTCATATACTGTGGGTGTAAATACAAAATAATACAGCAACTTTGGAAGCTTCTTGTAAAAGTAAGCATATATGTGTCACTTGACTGAGCAATTGCACTCTTTGACATTTCTCCCAGAAGAATGCTTACATTCACATAAAAAACTGTACACAAATTTTCATAACAGCTTTATTTGTGATAGCCCCAAACTGAAAACAACCCAACTCTCCTTCAACAGGTGAATGGTTAAACTATGGTACATTCATAACATGGAATACTACACAGAAATAAAAAGAACGTGTTAATACTTGGATGGATCTCAAGGGAACTGGTTGAGTGAAAAAGCCAATCTCAAAAGGTTACATGCTGTATGATTCCATTTACATAACATTCTTGAAATAAAATTACAGAGATGGTGAACAGATTAGAAGCTGCCAAAGGTTGTGAGGGGATGTGTAGCTATAAATGGATTGCGTGAAACAGCCTTATGGTGGTGGAATAGTTCTGCACCTTGACTGTGGTGATGGTTACATGAATCTACGTGTGATAAAACTATACACACTCACATACATACACCTACACACACAAATAGTTGAATATAAAACTGGTGAAATCTGAATACGTTCTGTGTATTGTACCAATGTCAATTTCTTGGTTTTGTATGATATTATATTTATGCCACATGTTACCATGGGGGAAACTCGTTCAAGATATACAGGATCTCCCTTGCATGTACTTCTATAATCTGTGAACCTATAATTATTTCAAAGTAAAAAACAAAACAAAAAACAAACAAAAAGCCACTTATGCTAAGGGTATGGAATAACGGTAAATGCTGGCTGGAATATCAACTGGTCCAATCACTTTTGACATTATCTTGCAAAGTGAAGGATGCAGGACTCTTAGGGCTCAGCATCTAAGAGAAACCAGGAGGCAGGTACAGAATGTTTGTGACAGTGTTGTTATAATAACAAAAAGTGAGAAACAATCCAAGTGATCACTGAAAGAAAGAATAAATAAAGCATTTATAGTAATAAAAAGCAGTGAACAACTAGTATATGTATCAAATAGATGATCTCGTGAACTTAATGTTGAGTGGAAAAAGCAAGTAGCTAAAGAACAAAAAAACAGAGTAAGTTCATTTATATAAAGTTCAAAGTTGTATCAACCTGTTAACAACTTATTTTTCAGAAATACCTATTTGGGAAAGTGATTTTTTTTTTAAAAGCCAGAGATTGATAAACACAATATCAGAATTGTGGGGACTCCTGGGAAGCGGGGAGAGAGGATACAACTTAGGAGAGGGGTATGTTGGGCTTTGAGGACCAGGAGAAGAAAAAATTCATTTGATGTGAACTCCAGAAGGAATTCATTTGCTGAGATGGTCAACTGAGGGCCAAATTTTATAATTAATAAGAGTCTAGCAGCCATTTGCTAACGGGCTTCTCAAGCACTCTGCCAGAAACAACCTGTGACTGAACTCTCAGCATCCTGCACTATGTATGTCCCACTTGTTTATGCCAGCCAACCACTGCAGGGAAACCCTGGTTCTATCTTTCTACCAACAGACTGAGACCTGCCCCATCCAATCAGAACTACATGATTTGGATACCTCATTTACACAAAATGAACCTAACTGAGAACATGGGCAGGAAGTTTCGCTATAAAAAGCATCCTTCCCTTTGTCTGGGTGGCACACAACTTAGGTTGCTACCTGAATCTGTCTTCCAGGCTACAGCTCCTTTTTTGCTCAAATAATGCTTTTTATTCTTTATTAGTCTAAAATTAATTTTGGTTTACAGTTCTAACAGTGCTGGTGATGTTCTATGTCTTGCTAATGGGGAATACACCAGTGTTAATTTTGTTATCCTTGGAGCAGACAGACATTTTTTGTTGTACTTGGATATATACTCTGTCATAAAACATTTTTAAAAAGACATTGCTAAACTATATTCTTAAGTTCTTAACAATAATTCAAATTATTTCACTATTTTTGTTAGAGCGATTGAAGTAAGGCAACCATTTGTCTCAATCTGCCCATGACTGAGGGGCTCACAGAACAGAGGGTTTTAGTGATAAAACAAGGACAGTTTCAGGAAAACTAGGGTGGATTGGTTACTCTAGTTAGTACTTTAGCAAGAGAATAATCAACAAAAATGACCAATCCATAATGAAAACAAAATATTCCCAATTCTAAATGGAAATTTAGATATCTTTATTATAAACATTCATTTTTTAAAAAGAGAGAATTAAAGAAATAAAATGGCTTAGAGGTAGAAAAATCGTAACAGTTCTGAGTCAGTTCTTATTCACTCAGAGCTGCTTGGTGACCTTGGAAAATCAATCATTCAAGCGCTGTACCTTAGTAACAGGAATTTCAAGAAATGGAATTTACTTGGTCTGGTCTAAGGCTATTTTAAGCAATTATAATTAAGAATAAAAGAATTTTAAGTTAATTTTAAGAATATTAAGAATGAGATCTCTGACTGATTACAAGATAACCTTTTAAGAGAACCATAAAAACCTCATAGGAAAGGTGTCCATTATCTTGCTAATGATAGTCTGATTCTTTACTTGCAAGTTCACCTTTTCATACTGCTGTCAGTTATCAACCAGAAGTACAGCTCTAGTCATGTTCCTACTCATCTCAAAAGCCGTCAATGTTTTCTAATTGTTTACAGAATAAAAGTTCACATTCTTAACATGGCGGTAGAGGTCAGTCATAATCTCATCTCAGCTATATTTCCAATTTTAACTCTCACCATGACACCATCTCACCCCCAGGACTGGACAATTATCTCTGGGTTTGTGGAAAAGCCAACTATATCCTCGGATCATAACCTACTTCTCCTTGTCTCTATTTATCATACCTATTAATCCTCCTAGGCTGCCATGCCTTTCATGCTGCTGCTTGTATGATCCCCCCTTCACAGTCTCTGTCTGTATAAAACCACATTTTGTTTACATCTCTGCTAAGTTTTTATTACACTCGAATATCCGTATATTTATTTGCTTCTATAAATTGCTGTCTTATCTCTTTACAGCCTAAAGGTACCAGTTTATGTAAATCAAGATGTATAACATGAATGAACTAGAATCAGAATATGAGCAAGAGTCAGTGAGATAAGCAGGACTCTTGCAGAGGTCTGCTAAGATCTGATTCAACCGTCAGCAACATTAGTACCCCTGCCATTCTTAAAGGGGCATTATTCCTTGCAGACCCTACGGACTTGGGATTTGAACTAACTACTTTCATAAAGTGATTTGCTGTGGATTACGCCTTTTCTTCTCTTCTAGGAACTACCTTTTCTTTCCTTCATTTCTTTTATCTTACTCTCCCTGTACCTTATTTTTACAATGAATAGAAAAAAAAATTTTTAATTTTCTACTAACTCATCAAAAAATGCTATAAAACATAAATATAAAAATAAGTCAATATTTTTTCCACTTGCAAATTACTTGTAGTGATTTTCTATTTGGCTTTGCAGCTTCTAATTTCATTGTGCAAATAAGATACGAAACAAACATTTAAGGAAAGAAATAAGCAAAAAAATAACATAAAGTTGCACTGGAAAAATGGTTTTCATTATAGTAGTTTGCAAACTCTCTGAAAGACAAAAATTATGAAAAAGACAGCCAGAGTATTTAACAGAAAGTCTTATTTATGCAATAAAAGAGTAGCCAAGTTAAGTATAATGTTCTGTCCATTATTGTATCCACAGCGTGAGCCCATGCCTTGGCCAGAATTCTGCAAGAGCATCCCTGCTCCCATAGCAAATGGCACACAGAAACACTCATTACATGCATATTGAATAAATAGTAATAATGGTCATCAAAACTATAATTTCAGAATAAGATTAAAAGAGATTCAATTTTTCTTTCTTACTATTATAGATAATTAAGGTTTAATACAATATATCCGAAACATCAACTCATCTAAACAAAATATTGGTCAATCTATAAAGTACTAACTCCCCAATTCTTATTTTTAGGCAATTCCAAAGGATATGAGCATAGAAAGAACAAATAATAAATTCTCTTGAGAAACAACTCATAGATCTTTAACACTAGTCTTCTCTTTGTAGTGAGCATGTGTTATATAAAACTGCCTACAGGCTCTACTGAGTTGTTGGCATCTATTGTGTTCTTTAGTGCCTCTTTTATAAAGTATCACAAAATACATTTCTCTAAGAATTATGTCTTTCTAGAAAAATTGAAATGTTTATTGTTATTTCACACATGGGCAGATATACTGCCCATTACATGCCCCTTTCATTGTCAAGCAAACTCAGCTAGGTTTTGTGCTCAACTGCTGTTGAGGTTTTATGGGATTTTCTGTCCTCACACTCAAAACCATCATCATTTTTTTAAATTTCCATTTCTCCATTACATATTTTTATCTCCATTTCATAGCAATATTGCATGTATTTTATTATAAATCTCTTCAAATTCTTTTTGGAAATTGATAGGTACAAATATTAAAAGAGTGAATAAATATTACCAAAAAAAAAGATAAAGGTTTGCATACCTTTGAAGATTTTTTCTTTTCCCTAGATTGTTTTGGATTTGATACTGAAGACATTAAAATCCTATTGATTTCAAGTCCAGTTTGAAGCTATAATATTAAAGACAAAATATAAAATTCGTTTTAACAAGCTTTTGCAAAAATATTACAATGAAAGATCAGGTCTCAGTTTATAGGGATAAAAATACTTTTTAAGAAAAGAAAAGCCCAAACGACTATTTTTGTGTGTGTGAAAGTCACTAAATCTATTGGTAATTACAATCATTTTCTGTTTATAAGAGAATGAACTGTTTGATGTATATATCAAACAAACTGAAAACAATCTATAACCAAGAGTTCCTTTAACTGAAAAAAAAAATGTATTTATCAAAATTTCAAAAGACCTCTTGGTAATGCATTCAAGTATATGAATGTACTGACTGACTAATTGAGAATTATTACAGCAAAAAGAAACAAAACTAACAAGCTAGGAAACAGAAATTAGAGTCTAGACTATCGGCTTCAGTTAATGAAAATGAAGTATAATGAAACATGTAGTTTATTGTGACAGATCATAAAGTGCTCTGCTCTATTTACCTCAGAAGCTTTGTCTTGAAATAGCTTACGTTGATGTTCTTTTTCCTTAAGTTTTTCCTCTAAGTGTTTAATCTTGTCCTGAAAAAAATAAAAAGACTGGGATTAAATAAAAACTAGAGCCAAATATCTTTTGTTCCTTTGCCAAACAGTCCTTGGAGTTTTGATTCTTAATAGTTTGGCAAACTAAGGCAGAAACTAAACAAATGGAATAACAAAAGATGCTAAGAGTTTTATTGGCTTTCTTCTTACGCTCCTTTACCTGCTGTTACCTGTAAGAACAAAGGGAAAGCAAAGGGTGCACATGCAGAGGTGTTACTAACTTCAGCAACAAAACCATAATCATGAAACTTTGGACGGTTATTAAAGGTCTAGAAGGTCAAACATTTTTAGTCTTGGGTCTCAGTGTTTCATTCAAAACATAGACAAATCACAATAAATGTCTTTCATGTGCACATGATAAGGGCAAAGTTGTTAGAGGGGGGAGGGAATAAGAAGACATATTTGAAATGTAAGATATGGTCCTTATTACTTAAGAGCTAATACTGTACAGGTAGGGAAACAAGAGTAACATACATGAAACAATAAAACAAAAAAGCAATGAATGTGACTTTACCCAGACCATGTACACACTTATACACACAATTACTTCATCTTACATCCTTGGTGTGGTTCAGAATAGGAGGACGGTACTATTTTAAAGGAGGAGTTTCCTGAGTGTTGGAGAACTCAAGGAAAGCTTCATAGAGGAAGCAGGACCTGGAGAAAGTCCTATGGAATGACAGGACGTGGGGGTAAAAAAGAGGGCATTTCAGGACAGGATCTAAGGTAGGCTTAACTGTAAGTGATGAAAGACAATCTTTTTAATATCCTTTAGGTAAGCTATCTGACAAATAAAAATGTTCAAGAAGCCAAAATTACAATTTCACATCAAAAGGCAAGCTCATTCATGCTGTGACAGAATACATGGACTTTTCATCTCTATAGGTAGGAATTCATATCTGGATTACTAAAAGTTGTTAACGAAGTTTTATAAATCTAAGATTTACTGTATATTCACACACAGAGCCAATTATGCCTAACACTAAAGATTTATTCCTGGAATCACCACTTCAAAGAAATAAGTGGAAGCTTACCTCAGCAGTTTTCTGAGTTGTTGTAAGTTTAAAACATTCTTTTTCTAAGACATCAAGCTTTTCAAGTTTTGCTTGCAGCTTCATATGATCTTGTTCTTTTTCCCTTTGAAGTTGGGCCTGGAAAGGATGAAAACAAAACCTGAATTTGGCAAGTGATACCAATGGCTCAAGAATAATACAATTTCTGAGAACTCAAATCACAATATAAATCTGTCTTAAGAAACACGTACTTACATGCACATATTTTAGGTGCTTACAAGCAAACACCAAGAAAATCAAATGGTTTTAAAGAACAAATATAATGTACAAAAAAAGATGTGTTATATTAGCATCAATGAAACAAACTCTTCTGTGCATCTTTATATACCATTTCAAGGAAAATATCATCAGTGAAAACTGTAGTAAATATTGTTGTATGCAGGGTGACCAAATGTACTCATTGTCTTTCTCTCTCTCTAATTATAACATAGAAAAGCATCTATCAGAGGAATAAAGCATACAAAGAATGTGCAGAAAAGGAAAGCTATGCATATCTATTTACTGTTTTGTCCTGGTATTTACTAACACACTGATGCAAGACATTAATGATAGAGGCCGCTGTGAGGGGAAAGGGTATATGAGAACTCTCTGTACTATCAGCTCAATTTTCTACAAACTTAAAAGTGTTATAAAAAATAAAGTCTATTAAAAAACAGAAAAATGAAACAACCAATAAACAGTCTTGGTAACCTACAGTCTAACAATCAATTGGAGTCACAGAAGGAGAAGAAAGAGAGGTCAAACAAGAGTAATTATTTGAAGAGTAACAGCCAAAAATGTTCCAAATTGATGAATAATACCGACAGATTCAAGAATCTCCAAACAACAAACCCAAGCAGAATAGAAAACCATGCTTGGGGGCACACCATTATCAAACTGTTGAAAACTAATAAAGGGAAAATCTTTAAAGCAGCCTGAAAAATTACACATTATGCATAGAGGAATGAAGATAACAATTCTCATTACAAACTATGAAAGCTAGAAGACAATTGAGACAACATCTTTAATGTGCTGAAAGAATAAAAGCTATAAACTAGAATTCTATGTCCAGTGAAAATATCCTTCACCAATGTGGTGAAATAAGACTTTTCCAGATAATATACGCTAAGAGAACTTGCATTATACTTGTAAAGGAAGTACTTTAGATTGAAAAAAAAAAAAATACCAGATGGAAAACTGAATCTATACAAATAAAAAACGCTGAAAATGGTAAAATTGTTCGTAAATATATATTTTTTTTGTTTCTTATGTTCCTTTAAAAAATATTGACCATTGTGATATTGTGATTTATAAGATATTTGGTCTTCATCTAGTTCCTGATGCATGGCTCTCCCAAACTGTTGGAATTTCCAAAGCTTTGAGAGCAGTAAAGGTGTCTTGTTATGTTAATGAGATAACTTTTGGAAAGCACCTAAGGATGGGGGCTGAGGTCACAACACCATGTTTATAGAACTAAATTGAGGTTCCTGGGAATATTAGCAATTCAAGATCACTTTAATCCAATTTTAGGGACTAAGATTTTCTGGGTTAGTCTAGCCTAGAGCCCAGTTATAATCTGAGTATTTTTCCTTCTTGTTCACCCTTACAAAGAATTCAAGAGCACAGGAAATTTACAAGATTCCTACTCTTGATAGAACCTGGACTCTAATTTCCTTAGCCCCATAAGGATGGCAATCAGAAGCATTATTTAGCTTCTCAATTGACTGTTCTTGAATCAGAAATGCCCTCAGATGGATGGGGCTTGAAATACCAGGCCAACCTTCTGGATTTAACTCTACACAGATTTTTGAATTGGTGATTTTTCATTAACTTGTTAATTCTCCAACGCCTCTGTGTATTTTTTGTTTCTCTTCTCTATCTTGCTCTAGTTCTTTTTTAATATTCTGTTCAGTTTTTCTTGTTTTCCTCTTTAGAAAAGTTGGTCCAAATGCCTTAGCCTGCATCACTGTAAGTGGAAATCTCCTATATACAGCTTTATAGCCTCATTTACTTAAGATTATGACAATTTTCAAAAGACGGTAAATAATCTTTTTTGCCTCCCTGAGGGGAACTTCACCAGCTTTTACTGTGTATCTAATTTGTGTCATATAGTTTACATCTTACTTTTTTTATTGAGGTATTAACTGACATACAATATTATATTAGTTTTAGGTATATAACATAGTGATTTGACCTTTGAATACATTGTGAAATGGTCACCACAATAAGTCTAGTTACCATCTGTTACCATACAGTTATTATTATTCAAAAAGACATTAAATGATATTATATTCCTTAAAGAAAATATGTTCACCTGTTGTTCTAGGATCATATTCTTCTCTCGCTCTACATTGAGAACCATTCTCTTTGTATATTCTAATTGCTTTTCTAGGAGAGTACAGCGAGACTGAGCTGAGCTTAACTGTATACTTATATCTATGGGAAAAAAAGTAATAATGAGTCAATTAGTTGATTATCACATAGATAAGAGATTTGGTTATCATAAAAAATGCATTACATGAATTCCATCAAGAGCTAAAAGTACAGGTCTTCTTTAGTTCTACATACTGACTCTCCCAGACTTATGAACATTTCTTTGTGAATATCTGATTAATTATATGTAAGTGGCTTAACATTACCTCCCCCTAAAAATCCCGAGGGCATATATCTGAAAGGAGAAGATGTCAGTGACTTATAGGATAATAAAAATCCTGACTGTTCCTGGGAAATGACACTACCTGGAAAAATAGAGGACCTAAAGTTTCTT
Source organism: Rhinolophus hipposideros (assembly GCF_964194185.1). Classification (NCBI taxonomy): domain Eukaryota; kingdom Metazoa; phylum Chordata; class Mammalia; order Chiroptera; family Rhinolophidae; genus Rhinolophus; species Rhinolophus hipposideros. The sequence goes on from NC_138049.1 coordinate 46,823,233, forward strand.
CCCAATCAATAGGTTTCTGCTCTTCCAAGAAATTCAGGTATAGGGCGGCTAGCTGGCTCAGTGGGTTAGAGCGCAGTGCTCACAACACCAATGGCGCCGGTTCGATCCCTACATGGGCCAGTGAGCTACGCCCTCCACAACTAGATTGAAAACAATGACTTGACTTGGAGATGATGGGTCCTGGAAAAACACACTGTTCCCAATATTCCCCAATTAAAAAAAAAATTAAAAAAAGAAAGAAAGAAAGAAATTCAGGTATGTGCATTCTACCATTTCCATTTTCCTCTGCTCATGACTACTGATAGCACATAAGGTGTTAAAAACCTCTTTTTCATTCTTTATTTTTTCACTTTCCTCAGATCTTTCTTCCACTTTTGTCCAATCACCTCTGAAAATTTCCCCCCCATGTTTTCATTCTATTTATACATGGAACAAAACTTTATTTATACATGGAACAAAAACTTGAACCTTGTTCATGAATATTGAGTGTAATGTTACAAAGAAAAAGAAAGCCTTACGTTTTGAAGTGAAATTATATAAAGAACTTATGTTCTAAATCTCTAAAACTTGTGTCCAGATGTCCTTTTCATAATTTCTACAGAACCTCCACCTACCTGTCCATTTCCTCTAACCTCTCAAGATAAATAGAATTTTTTAAATTCATTTTCATTATTTTTATATTGTTTAATTACTAATGTTGCTTTATGTTTTCAAATTTTAAAAACTGGTGCTAACTGAAACTATAAAATATTTCTATTATACATAGGTTTAACTGGATTTTGTTGGTATTCTGAAAATATTCTAATTTCTAAATACAACTCGTCTAAAAACTTAATTTTTCTTTTAATCTCAAACAAGACCTCAAAATTTATGAACTGGGACAACAGTTAGATATAATAGAACTAAGTTCAAAGTTAGTTAGATCCATTTCCTGTAAATGTGAAAATGTTTGAGAACAAGACCTCAAGGTGTAAATGTATCTATTACATAAGAACAAATATTTGAATAAATCTGCTTAGACTAGGATTATTATTTTCAAATTGTAAACTTTCATAACTCCTTGTTTCTGAGAACTACTGAATTTTCTCACCTTTTTTCTGCTTTATCAGTTCCTGGTGTACCAGATTTCTCTCATTTGTTTCAATCTCCAAGGCCTGTTTATACTGGGCTGCTTCTCTGGAAAGGATGTTCAGGTTATCTTCAGCTTGTGTTCTCTCTAACTCTAAACGATGAATCTTTTCTTGAAGAGTTTTTAAAGCTAAAATAAGAGCTGTTGGGAAAAAAAAGTGCTTGGTATTATAAATGACAAATTTTGAACACTTATAAAAGTGAGCAGTATATTTTTGTTAGTGAGCCAGAAATATGTATGAGTGATGTATATTTCTCATAAAAATGAAAAATAATGACTCAAACGCAGAGACATTTTTCTCTAACATATCATGTAAAAACAATGTATTTATGATTGTATTTAGTGATTTTCTAGGTTTGAAAAAGCTAATGATCACAATTTAATTAAATAAATATTTTTCAAATTACAAGACTTAAAAACGATAATGTATGCATGGTCTGGGAGGCATACAAGTCGTGGTGTGCTTAACGTTAAAATATAGTGTCCACTAATTAACACAGAAATTTAGGTTGAAAGTTAAAGATTTTTCTCAGTTATTGATGGGTTCAGCTTTAATCAAATCACAAACATTTACTGTTCCTTTGTCTAAGATACAGTGTTAATAATCAGGAAACATGAGGTAGAATACAGCTTCTTCCATTCAAAAAAAAAGTTATAACCTAGTGGTTTACCTGGTGTCAGTCTTGAAAGATTGTAAGTAGTACGCATGCGCTACTATGATTTTTATTCAGCTATGTTAATATCGTCATGATTCAAGTAAGTTCAGAGTTATAAATTTTCAAACATTATCTTAGACTTTCTATTCAGTAATAACTTCAAACTATAAAACTAGAGACGAATGGAATATAGGTAAATGTTATAGGTTAACTTTCATATAGCGTATATCCAATTAGAAAGATGTTTGCTAGAGATTACCGTTTGTTTTTTACAAATTAGATAAGAAAATTATTTTTATTGCTCTTTATATAGTACCTGTAGCTGGTTCACTGATTTGGATTATTATTTCTTGTGGTTGTTTTACTCCACAAGGCCAGTCTTTATTAATAGCAACCACTATTATAGAATATTAACAAACAAACTGATAATCGGCATCTTAGAAAGTATGTATTTATCAACTTGTATAGTTAATATTTATTATTTGTATGGCATAAGGTATGCCTGGAGTCATAAATATTTTCCTAATTCTGTTTTATATCCACCTAAGTTTATATTTTAAAAGTTATAAAACTTGTGTTTTGTAGTTATTCCAACGTACTGTACTGGCTTCCTAAGGGATTTTCCAGGGTAATTTTGGATATATTCAATTTCTGAACTGAATCCTTGACTAAGACATAATTCTACTTAATTCACTAGCATTCTAATCATGTAGTTCAGAAGGATTTCAAATCTGACCTTTTTATTCTTCAAAGACTTTTTCTGTTTTCTAATGATGTTTTAATAATAAACCTGTGATACATGTCATCTCATAGCTGAAGAAGCCAAAATGAAAAATGTTAAATAACTTGTCTAATTTTATGGAAATTTTTAGCAACAGAATCAAAATTAGTAATTTTTTAAAGATTAAATACTCAATTACATATTTTCTACAAAAAAATGAAGTTTTATATAACATACTTTGTACCACTCCCCAAATTTTAAGTAAGGTTTTCTATTCACTTTACCTTGGCTGTTTGGACTAGGATGCATTTTAGCAGTGGTTACTCCAAAGTTCACAGAGTGGTGATTCTGAGATGACTCATCAGAATGGATGAATGATGGAACAAACACTGTTTCTGGAGGTTTAAGATAGCTTCCTACTATGCTATGCATTAATTCAGAATCCATTATCTGTAGAGAATAACAGACTGACATAGTATAACATCATTCTCTCTTATTTGAATGACAAAAACATTAGACAAATATTCAGGTGAAACTTTAACACAAATACAAAAATCATACACTGTGGAACTGTGTCTTTATGAACAAAATTATCACAAATTCAACTATAATAAGCTCAGCAATAAAAGAAAGAAAAATTACTATTTACTGTATAAATAAATAGTACAGACAATTCTGCCTGACTTGCAATGAGCATATGCCCTGGAGTGAGCACCACATGGGTTGTGTGAATTTGTTGGTTTCTCAGTTGATGCTAAGTTCATGTAAGTTCATCTGAGCACCTCTCTATAAACAGAGTGACTCTAGGGTACAAAGAGAAAACATATTCTAAAAGACAACAGAGCTTTTAAAACAAGCCACCCATATAATCCAATTCTCTAATGTTGACTGCTGAATTATAATGTACTGGCTTCCTAGGGAATTTTCAAGGGTAATTCTGGATATATCAATTTCTGAACCTAACCCTTAAGATACAACTCTACTGAATGCACTAGCATTCTATTCATCTAGTTTAGAAGGGTTCCAAATCTGAAGACTAAATTAGCCGTATTTTCTCATTCTGGGCTTTTATCTTTTTGGTTTGTTTGTTTGTAAGAGAGCCCCTTTAATCATTTAGGAGGTATTTTTTTTTTTTACCTAACTTTCCCAAATCATTCTATTTTTCCTTTCTGTAATTTAAATATCTTAGAAATGTATAGTATCTTAGAAATGTATTCTACTTAATAAAGTCTAGTCAATGTTAATTAAATTCATAACCACATTAGAAAACAGTTATAATTATTCACAAAAAAATTTACCAGCACAATTTTAAGGAAAAAAGCTTATTTTAAAATGTAAATTTAAATAATATATTTAAATTTGTATAATTATTAGCCTAGTTTGATTTTTGAGAATTGCAAGTTTTCAGTGATTTCACTACCTTCACAATTCAAGGCATAGGAAAGCACTTCCCATGACTATATTTCCTGGGAGAGTAGAAAACACACTTCTGAACTCAAAAGGAATTTTTATTTTAGCCATTGCCATGATTGGCTGTCTTCCAGAACACTCTGATTGGTCTAAATTAGAGATTACATAGCCTCAGAAGTTTTGCTAGAATACTTGTTGCTCTTTGCTCTTGAAAGGCAACAGTTTTTTGCTATTGTTATCAGCACCAGCTACCACTTACTAACCATGTCTCCATCCCTCTGAGTTGTTGCTGCTCAGACACTGTCTGTTCCTCATGAGAGACTGCATCTAGCTAAGTTGCTGTTCCCTCAAAAAACAAGAGAGCAAAGTTAGTCACAGCCGGCTCACAATGAAGTAGAAATAGGACCCCAAGGTACAGAAATTCCGAAGATGGCTGTACATCTTCAGAGAAAGGTATGTGCTTGTAGTTATCCCAAGATATCTTTGAGTTATTCAAGATATGGAAGTCAGTTTTCAGCTACTGGTGAGTTTCTCCAATAATGGAAAGAATGAAATTTTGCCATTCGTCATTACATGCTGAAATCCTTGGGAGGACGCTGCTCCCTCTGTCCCAAATATACTTATCTACAAATTGGATTTTGCACCAATTAAAAAACAGGTTCAAATTTGAGGTTTTTAATGTATATGAAATGACTACTCAGAAGATGCCAGTGCATTAAAAGTTAGACTAAAGTTTACTTAAATGTGTAAACATATTTTAAAGTGGGCATAAGCAGAGTACCAACCCACTGGTAGAATGAAAATAAGGTCAAGAAAAAGAAAGAGAAAAATTAAAGAAACGAGAAGAGACAAGTTACTATGTGACGTGGAGCTCAGGGGTTTTCACTGTAATAGGGGTCTATGTTGTAGAAATGAGAAACATACAGGGTATAACTTCTGCTGGCAAGTAGTCTGCAATCTCGCTATTGAAAAAAGACCAACATGAGACAATGAGAGGAGAAAAAAAGAACAAGGGGTGAGTCAGCAATATATCCAGTAAAAGTAGTTTTCTTATTTCATAATTATTAAACTTTTATTGAGCCTTCTTCAAACACATGATCTTAAATGAGTTTGAATAGAAGAATATGATTATGAGTACAACAATATCTAGTTTTTTAAAGAGTACAAAGTCAATTTTTTACAAATATTTTATAAATTATAATATAGCATCTAACTGTTATGTGTACACAATTCAACTCAATGTATGCTGTAAGAGCTACCTAATTTCCAAGCAAACTTATCAATTGATGAATTTAAAATAACTAATAAACATTTTGTCTAATAATTAGAAAGTTAATTTTTCCTTACTGAACCTGAATCCAATAAGGTTAGAACTTAAAAACGTCTGAGATTACTTAAATGATTAGACTCTCCATCATCTTTACCTGTAGTTTATCTTGAACATTCAGTACATGAGAAAATGCTCCTGATTTTAATATAAAGAGAATACAGAAGCGTATAAAATAATATAATTATAGGCCAATTTTTGAAAAGAACAAAGAGAAGCCTAAATAGACTAAAAAGACTAAGTGTATTAAAATGTTAACAGGTGGACAATAGATTTTCATTTTCTTCATTCTACCATCTCAAACATTCTCTACAATAAACATAACAGTTTTATAATAAGAAACAAAATTTACTAAAATAGTTTCCTCTTAACTAGATTTCTGCAGATAGAAAACAGCTGAAGATATACAGTATTACTTATATGGATATTTTTTGGAGCATTTAAACATCTTTTCATTTTTAAGGGTCTGATGCTTCCTATTGTCCATATAAACTCAGGAAGGACAATTATATTTATGTCTTCAGTAAGTGCCTACAGTCCAAACTGCTGTGCTCTGCAAAGTGGCATTGTATCCTCAGGGCCTAATCCCCCCAAAAAAATATTTGTAAAAAGAATCCTCTGAAACTAATTTGTTAGGTCAACAACTTTTCCGTACTTCCCCTATCCTAATGTTTGTCATGGTTAAACCCAACAATTCTACCAATACTGTTCTCAGTTTTCAAAATATCACATATTGTACCCTGGTATGTACTTTTTCATGCAGTGTTGTAATTTAATATTTAAGTAAATCTTACTTATTAGGATTGTAAAATATTACTGGTAATATTTCTCCAGAAAGTTCTGCCTTTCTGTGATTTTGAAAGGGTTTCAATGTTCTTGTAATGTTTATTGTATTTAACTGTTGAACTTAACTCTGCTTCTAACCATTCTTCTTTAGAATGGTGGATGGCAAACTTATTAAATGTAGAAAGAATTTAGAAATTGAGTCAACAAATAATGAACTTTAAAGTTAATGGCACTCAGATAAGTTGCAAAATATGCACTTCTTAGCCTTCACATCCCCATCCCCCACAGAGTGGGCCCATTAATAGTGAGAATTAATTATGGGAGTGTACTGATAATCAGGCAGCCCAAGCGGGAATGAGCTGCAGGACAAAGGTAAGTAACTAAAGCTTACCTATTTAATCGCCAAAATTTATTTCAACTGATTTTAAAAGAATTATTTCTAAAATGTTTAACCTATTTTCCTTCTTCTTAGGCAGAGTGTACTCAACACAGTTTAACATTAGGGATGATTTAAGGATATCATCAGAGCATTTTAATTATGCACAATGAGACTTAAAGACCACCCTGATACTTGCTGTCCCTTCACTGGAACGTTCTAGACTGCTACAGACAGATTTTGTTTGGTCTTTTCACCTCTTGCTATCTCTTCCCTTCCAGGCTGCTTACTTGTCTCCCATTTTTAATTGGTTTCCCAGTTCATAGCAAATAAGAAACAACAAAACAAGTTTCACTCATTAACCATTCAGAGATGAAAACTCCAGTCTCTGGTAGTCCTTAAAGCATTCATAGCTTAATTATACTACAAAGGATACTATGGGAACCCAGGGGAGGGGCATCTAACTGAGTCTGGGGATTCAAGGGACGGCATCCTGGAGGGGCTAGTTCTTAAGCTGAAATATGGAGAGTAGAATTTGACAGGTCAAAGAAAGTGGGAGTAGAGAACAAGATAAAGTGTGAAAATGAGATAGCATACCTCACATTTATTGATAAAAATGACCTCACATTTATTGAACACTTATGTGAATTGACATATTAGAATCCACATAAACCTATGAAATACAGTTATTTCCATTTTAAAGACGAGGAAACTGTGGTATAAAAAAAAACCTGTTTTTTTGCCCAAGGTTACACAACTACTTAAGTGGCAAAATAAGGATTTGAGCTCAGGAAGTCTGGCTCTAAAGCTCACACTTTTAACTACCATGCTATATCGTTTATTTATGTAAAGTTATCAAAGCAAGAGAAGGCCTGGTGTGTCGGGCAAGTTACTACAAGAAGTGTATAAAGCCGGAAGATTGCAAAATGTGCCTGAGTGTTGCAGAAGAGGAGGCAGAAAGCAGATCTGAGGAACCCTGTCTACTAGGCACAGGTATTTGGATTGTGTCCCACAGGCAATTAGAGCCATCCAGCCGAAAAGCAGGCAGGACCACATTGCCTTTGATGAAGACATCTGTGAGATCGGAATGGAGAAAAACCACCAGAGGCTAGAAGCCCAGGTGGGGGGCTACTCCAGAACTCTGTGTGAGAAGTAACAAAGACCTGAACCAAAGTAACAGAGGTGGGAATGGAAAGGAGGGGGCAAATGGAAGGTAAGGAGGGTGTTGAATTTAGAGAGCTTACCACCTGAATGAGGAGAATTAGTGACAGGGAGAAATTAAACAAAGCTGCAGTTAAGGCAGAAAACGGATTTGGAAGGGGGTGGAGGTGGTACAAAAAGTTCATTTTAGACATGTTTCAGGTGCTTGTGGGACAATAACAAGAAACAGCTAATACTTCTATGGAGCTGATTATGCGCCGGCACTGGTCAAAGAATTTTACATGTATCGCTTTAATGAATCATCACGGCAACCTTATGAGGCATTTATATTAATTTCATTTTACATGAGGGAACTGAGATGTGAGGTAACGTGCGAGGTCACACAGCTGTGAAGTGGCCGAGTGGGGACTTGAGCCTCGGTAGCCTAGATCGTAGCGTATTCTGCCTGTAAGAGAGACATGTCAGTCGTACAGATGAGTTTGGCATCCAAGAAGAATGGTTTAAAGATAAGAATTTGGAAGTCATCAGTATATACTGATGGCAGCTGCACAGATGAGTACAAAGTATGCAGTTTTTCTCTAAGTGGGGTCCTTCAGTCACTTAGTATTTATTAAAAATGCAGATTCCTGGGTATCACCCAGGTCCACGGAAACAGAATCTCTGGGGTAAGGCCCAGAAACATAGTTTTTAACTCCCCAATTGATTCTTATGCAAATTAAAGTCTGAAGATCACTGATGAGGAATAAGCAAAAAAAAAATGTGTAACAATGACATTGAATTTATTAGAAGTGTGTCTATAATAAGAGTAAATGAGTTCTGAAAAAGGATAGTAAGAGCCTAAACGAGTGTCTGATGGATCTTTTACCAAATCTAAGGCACTATTATAAAATATATTCTTCTTTTATGTGTAACACACACACACACACACACACACACACACACACACACACACAAATAGGAGACCTCTCACGTAAAGCTGGAACAACAGAAAGGCTACAAATACAGTTGGAGGATCAATGGGAAAATAAACCCACCGAGCAGAAAGAGGCAGCAAGGAAACTTGAAAGTCGTTACCTTTACAGTACTGGGCACCAGTAGAGGGAATTTTATGCAAAAGATAGTTCTTATACTTCGTAAGAACTTACACTTCAGCTTTGGACTCTGAATTCATATTACCAGTGGTGTAAAAACAATAACAAAACCCAACTCTCCAGAGAATTTAATTGAAAATGGTGTCAGGTTGGTAGTAGTACAAATGACTGGTAGAGGCAAATGCAAATCCTCTCTGAAGAAATCTGACTCCAATCCAGGCCAATAACGATTACAAGATTTATCTCTATTTTAGGCATTTTTAAATGTGGAAAAAAGTCTTAGAATCACTGAAATACAGTAAATGGAAAGTATACCAAGCTATTCTGAATGCCCAGAAACTCTGGGGTGGAAGGGCTATTTTCTCGTTCTCAAATTAACACCACACATAATTTCATATAGGTTGATCTGTTTTCAAAAGACAGATTATTAAAAATTATAAAAATCTTTTTCCTTCCCATCACACTTAATCATTTTTTATAATTCCTCTAAATATAAAAAGTCTCATCCATAAAAAAACACAAAACAAACAAAACCACCAACAAGAGAGATCAGACCACTCAGCCATACCCCAGGATGTAAAAGCTCAATTCAGCTTTCTCTGGAACTTTGCAAACTGGACTGCAAAACTCCCCACAGGCCCTGGTAACCGTCCAGACACAACAGAAGAACAAACTTGGCTCCTGCTGAGGATGACGATGTACAGTCCCAGTCCAACACGGTAGGTAGTCCTTCTTCCATTCACAGGCCCCAAAACACAGTACCTTAATATTTTCAGGATATCTAGAGAATCCTGGCCCTTTTTAAGAAAAATTAATCCCCTCTGAACAAAGCCACAATGAAAAGAATTTTTTAGCACTTTTATAATTTTCCAGTAAAGCAGTGTATTTCTAGTTCAGATATGCGTTTTCCATCTTTTCCAAGAGGAGTACAAGCACTGCATAAAATACACACCATTCGTGTTCTGGGATCTTATAAAACTGCAATATTATTGTATCCAAAGCACATCATCCAAACCGATCATTAGAGAGCTAAAATGGCATTAGAGTGAAAATAAGCAACAGCTGATCACTGCAAAGAGTTCTAGAGTTCAAATTTACAAATAAAATAGTTATACAACCACCTACTGGTGGCTTCTCCCTGCTTTTAGTGGGTGAAGCTCCTCACAGTCCCTTGGCAGCACGCAGTCCTGCCGTGAACAATTGATACCAGAACCCACTCTTGCTACTCCCTGCCAGGGTGCCGCTTTCACTCAGGAAAGCTGCTTCCTGCCCCAGGAGCAAATGTATACATGTACCGTATGTAAGTGAACACAGGGATTTTCTAAGAACTCAGAAAGTGAAATTTCCCACCCCTCTATCTCTAATTTAATACTCACCTTTCCATAGAAACAAGGAAATAATGGTTTTATAGTACCACTGGTATTCTAACCATGTTATAAAACATTGCTTTTATGTGGATCTGTGGAAAATCCATTCTGAATGTCAACGTCAACCTACTTAGTTAATTCTTGGGATGAAATTTGTTAGTATAGTTTGTGTACTACGTAATATTTAATTTAAAAAATTTTAAACTAGCCCATAATCCCATTATACAGAAACCTCTATTAATATGCTTTTTTTTAAAAAAAGTAATATATCTACAGATAACAAAACTTAAACAGCATTGAAAAGCACCCCAAAGTAAAACTTTTCTGCCCCCAGACTACTGATTTCCAACCACATCTGTTGCTCTCCTCTCTCTGAAGATAACTACCATCAACAGTTTCTTGAGACCAGAAAGAAAAACATTTATATACCTAAGAATTTTTATTTTTGGTGATTTTTCTGGTGGGTACATCAGTCAGCCAGGCAATGGAGGTAAAGGTTGGCCGGATTCTAGAAGCATGGAATCTTTTTGGTTACAGCACCTCTGGTTCATTCCATACCCTTACATCCCTTGGAACTGTAGTGATGAGACTATGTCTTCTCCTAGGCATTTCCCCCTCCATTTCTGGAGGCTTGAGCACAGGACTCCATCTGCCTGGTTCTACTAAGGAACATGACGCCACGGAAAGGGTTCTGGATTGAGGCAGAAGTCCTGGGTTTTATCCTGTTTCTGACCCTTAGATAGCATATAATCTTAATTAAGTCACCTCCTTTCTCTTAGTTTTGAAAAATATAAAGTATTATGTAAATATGCAGTGGTAGCAGTAGCAGTGATAATAAACTATCATTCTTTTCTGGGAGTGTCAGTTTCCTTACAATTTATCCTTTACAAATATTAATCTTGGATATAAACTCTTCCCTTCCCTCCCTGATAATTCATCTTCTGTACTTCTGTTTCCCTAATTCTTCTGACTTGTCAGGTTGCCATTCTCCCTAATAAGCAATGTACGTAATTCCTCTTCAATTAAATATATACATATATGTGTGTATGTATGTGTGTGTGTGTATACATTAAACTATTCCTAAAGTTCTTATAACTTTACATTTCTAGGAATGTTGCCTGTATAGGAACTTTTGTTCATATAATGCATTTTCATGTTTCCATTCCCTCTTAGGAGCAAATGTACCTGTAACCTATTTGTACATTATGTGATACTGCAGTATAAACTAGTGGTTCGGAGTAGGCTGGCTCCACAGCAAGACTCGTTGGGGATGAATCCTGTATGATCTGAGGCAAGTTTCTTAAACTTTCTGTCGTTTTTACCCCATCTATAAAATGAGAATAATAAAGACTATATACCTATTTCAGAGAATTATATGTAATGAATCAACATAAAGTTCTTAGAATGGAGCTTGGCCCATAGTAAGCACTCCATAAATCTTAGTTATTGATACCTAAAAATGTTTATGTTTTGGATATCACATCTAAAATTTTGTCAGTATAATCACTGATGTGCATAATACTGAGAAATCACAAAATCCCCAAATCCCTTTTGAATCATCAAAACCTAAATTATATACAATATTATTTTAATATTATGCCATACTATGTCTTAGTCTCCAAATAGATAATCCATAAATGCTATATGGATTTTCACAAAGCAGAATACTCCATTCCTCACAATGTTGAACCCACTGATAGTAACTTTATATTGTTGTTGTACAAACGCAATTTTTACACCTAATACATTCTCTACATGCCCAGAGCTTCTCAAGTGACAATATCACTTTGGAGGTTTCCCTGATTTATTTATTCTTTATTTCTGCCCTAGATGATAATTAATTTTTCTCATCAAGTACTGATTACCATTTCCCTAAATTTGAAGAGTTCATATTTCCTTGAAATGTCCTGAAGGCAACTCAAACTCATATCCAAAATTTAATATGTCACCTTCCACATAAAAACTGTTTCTCCTGCATTTTAAATCTCACTTAATGGCATCATCCTACTGCTCCCAGCCTTCAAGTCCTAAGGATTTGAACACCTAAAACTCTTACTGAGTCACCTACTTGTCCCATCCTTACCACCAATGAGGTGTGCTCTAGCCTAGGCCCCTGTCCTTTTTTGTCTGGACTATTCCAATGGCCTTCTAAAGTGATTTCCCTGCTACTAATCCTGTCCCACTGAAACTATACTCTGGCTCGAGTGATCTGCCTAAAATACAATCCAGCCATGCCACCTTCCATGCTTAAAACTCTTTCAGTGACTCCTCACTGCCTTCAGAATAAAGATCAAGTACATTCTCAGAAAACGGGGCCTCCATGACCTGTTCTCTATCCAGTTCTTTTCTCTTGTATTTACTGAGTGAACACACGATTCTAGTGCTCATATTATCCTCTCTTCCTAGAATATTCTTACTCATTGTGCAAGACATAGTTTATCAGTGAATCTGTGCATGAAGCTTCCCTTTCCTGGCTCCCTGAGGCTGGGCTAATTAATTCTCCTCTGTGCATACCTATATGCTTAATATATTGAAATAATCTGTTCATGTCTTCCCCATTAAACTGAAAGCCAGGAGTACATGGATCAAGTTTCACTCATCTTTGTCACGGCAGCACTTAATTCAATATGTAATAGATGCTTGTTAAACTGAAACGATTGAAAGCCATGCCGATTCCAAGACAAATCCTGCCGGCAAGTCATTTCAGTAGAAGGTAGAAGGAAGAGGTCTATGCCGTTTAGAGACAAAAGAGGGTTGTAGTCACTAACAGCGGTATATGAGTTACTCTCAAAAAAGCAACACAAACACCTAAGTTTGTCATGACATTGCTTTCCTTGGCATTCAGAGCTCCATATTCATCATTCCAATTCGTATTCCTATTAGCAAGTGGCAGTATCTTCACCACACCAACTTTTGACCCATAAGTTGGGTCTAAAGCGAACGAGTGATCAAAGGGCTGAAGTCATCTGTCACTGATGGACAGCTGCTGACAGGCGGATTTGCAGAAAGACATCTTGAAGCCCTTACTTTTTCCAAACTACACTTGTTGGCACAGCTGTTAAGGTCTTAACATGAGAAAAAGCACATGTTGTTGAACAGCACTGGGGGCAAATGGACAAAACCCGAGTTTCCTGCCTGGCTGAGGTGGAAGCTTAATTAAGATTATCAAAATATATTTTATACTTAAATACATCTATGAAAATTTGTCTTACCCTCCTCTCACATGCTCTAGTTCTTCATCAGTTTCCAAATTTACTTCTAGCTGACTCTGCCAAATACTGAAAGTGCCGAGGGAACTTCCAATGTACCCTTAGCAGACAAAATACAAGAGGCGTAGAAAAGACCTCTTTTCTGATGGCTAAACAGGAGATCTTGATTGCTCCTGAGAACTTCCCTTACATCCAAACAGAGGCTGCCTGCGATGGGTCTGCATAATTCAGTTCCTTTAATATTGAGATGAATTTTCAGTAAATCCAGTATTAGGAATCTGCATCACTTTCAGTTTTCATTCCATTTCAATTCTAGTAATATTTGCTGAGTGCCTAACATGTGGCAGACTTTATGCTGAGAGATGGAGGTGGAAAAAGGAAGAGGTCACAATCTCAGGGAAAATGAATGCAATGCCTAAACAACTTGGAGCTTTGAGCTTGCTCTAAACTAACAGAAACGTGGTGCCCATAACAAGTGGAGTTGAGCCTCTGATGCTGCTTTTATGGTTCATGGCAGTTGGCCAAGTTGGCCAGTCTCGCCCAGACTAAGACAGCCCCAGCCTCCTTTAATCTGACCAACTTTCATCCTTCATTAAAAACTTCAATTAGAAGCTGCAAATTACAATCCATCAAAAGGTTAGAGAAGGACTGTACTGCAACAAATCCAAAAAGTACAGCTGAAGGCATTTGCACTTGTAAGTTCAATCATTAATATTATTCTTTAAAAAAAATTTTTTTTTATTACAGCTTATTGGGGTTTAAATGTTAATAAGTAACATAGGTTTCAAGTGTACAATTGTATAATACATCATCCATATATCATGCTGTCTGTTCACCACCCAGAGTCAGTTCTCCTTCCATCACCATATATTTGATCCTTTTTTCCCTCATCTACCATCCCCCACCCCCCTTACCCTCTGGTAACCACTAAACTATTGTCTGTGTCTATGAGTTTTTGTTTCTTCATTTGTTTGTCTTCTTTAGTTGTTTTCAGTTGTATATACCACATGTCAGTGAAATAATATTCTCATGTACATGAATATTGCCTACAACTTCTTATACTTACATTATATATAAATCCGTGATATTTTACTGTGCTAGCTGACAGACTAGAGTATTTGAAAAGAGGTTTGATTACAAAAGTAATATACGCTCACCCTACAAAATTCGGAAATTACAGAATAAAAATCACTATAAATTCTACCCATCTGAGACTGTTAAAATGCTATTAATATGTTGGCATTTATTAAATAAATCAGTCTTTTATTAACCAAAGTTAGGATTGTACCATACAATGTTTGTGTAAATTGCCTCTCTACTTAATACATGATAAACATTTTCTTGTATCTTTACATATTCTTTTAAAATACGTTTTTTAATGGCAGTAGATAAATATATAAATTACGTTTTTTTATTAGAATACAGTCTAGAAATGGTAATGTTAGGTAAAAGACAGTTTTAATGCTTCTGATACATATTGTGAAATTACCAGGAGCTTTGCTTAGATTGAGGCAAAAGTCCTAAAGTTTATAATTCTCACCATGTTTTGAGACTATTTCTCTAGTCTACAATACTCTTTCAGACATACAAAATTTCTCTTGGTTAACTTATTAAAACTTTATGACAATCAGACCTAGAAAAAAATTGAAACTGTATATATAAAACAGAATAACACACATGTCAATTTGCCTATACATTGTTAATAAAATAGTACCTCTAAAATGCTTAATAGGGAGAAAATGAAATTCTAGGAAATGGCTAAAACAAATGTACTTTTCCTTTTTTTGAATAAAGCTCATATAAACACAGAGAAAACTGCTAAACTCAATTTTGCAAATTGTCTTCATATTTGTACTAAAAGGCAAAATCTAAATATCAAATACTTGAAAAGTATTGTAATTGAAAAAGCCTTTGTACATCAAATTTTGTCTTAACAGCCTTAAAAAGTGGCATTACAGTCATTTTTGAACATATGAGCAAACAAGAGGCAAAAACATTAACTGACTTGCCTAAGGTCACAGCTAATAAATGGCAAAAACAGAATTCAAACTCAGACTCTAAATGTGGTGTCTTTTCTGTTTCTGCACTGCTTTCCATAAATCATAGGTAATCCAATTTTCCCTATATTTTATTTAGCCTTAGATATCTCTCTCTTCATATCTATCTATACACATGCACATAGATTTGTTTTCTTAATGCTATTTATTTAAACCAAAATCAAAATAAGTTTGCATCCCCAAAGTGTACAGTGTGTATATTAGGCCAACTAATATAGCTTCTAACAGCAGACAAATGGCAGCTTAAGGTTCACACTTTTCCCTTGTATAAACCCATACATGGAGAAACACGTTTGGCTGAGTATAACTCAATTTGTAAATTTTCTGAGGAAAACAAACACTATAAGTACCAGAATTGTTTTCTCTTGAAATACACCCACTGTGAAGACAGAGAGAAACATAAAATATCTTTAAAATAAACTCTATTCTTTTAGAAAAACATACACATATGTACCCCCAAAATAAATATTTCCTTCCATTTCTTCCTCCGACCCACTAAACCCCCAACCACCTTTAACAATAAAAGAATAAAAAATTAAAAAAAAAAAAAAAAAAAGAATAAAAAATTAACAATAGATGGATTTTGAAGCTGGTAATTTACATCTTTTACAAAACCATCAACTGTCATTAATTTTGTATTATCTTTAATGTACTTATTAATTATAGTTTGTGGGATTTAATTTAGCTGCTTTAACAGTTTTATTTTAGCAATGTTTGTACACATCTGCCTTCCTTTATAGTTGCTTAAGAGCAAGGGGTCACATTGTATTCATTACCTTATTAACACTAGACTTAACCATGTTTCCCCGAAAATAAGACCTAGCCAGCCCATCAGCTCTAATGTGTCTTTTGGAGCAAAAATTAATACAAGACCCGGTCTTATTTTATTATAAGATCGGGTCTTTAATATGATAATATAATATAATAAATATAATATAATGCTGGTTCTTACATTAATTTTTGCTCCAAAAGACGTGTTAGAGCTGATTGTCCGGCTAGGCCTTATATTCGGGGAAACACGATATTATGTGATAGTCATTAAGTATTTGTTGCACTTATTTCAATTAATATAGTAGAAATGCATAAAACAAAATCCATGTAATAGTTAAAACTTATTAGCATATGTAATGCATACATTTTACATCTCTGAAATAAGAATTCACCTTTAAATTATA
This sequence comes from Rhinolophus hipposideros, assembly GCF_964194185.1. Lineage (NCBI taxonomy): Eukaryota > Metazoa > Chordata > Mammalia > Chiroptera > Rhinolophidae > Rhinolophus > Rhinolophus hipposideros. The sequence continues at coordinate 46,839,698 of NC_138049.1, forward strand.
TTTGGCAACTTATTTCTTTCAGTGTGGTACATATACCTTAGATTCAATGAATAGGCTTTATAAAAACATATATTAAGAACATTTTTCTCATGCTATTTAATAAGTAAATGCAAAGTGCTGTCATCTCTACAATGACATAAAGATGTGAGGGGGTAACTCACAGATGGCTGCCCTGCTCTATCAAATCAGTGTGGTAGGTCTTCAAGAGCCAGAACTTCGTATTATTCATCTTTGTGTTTCTAGCTTCCTAGAGGCTCAATAAAGATGAGCTAAATGAATAGAAACATTTACTCTGGGGAAGGGTACGATCGGGGGAGAGGGGGTGATCCAGGTTGTAAAGGAAGAGAACAAATTATAAAGGTAACTTGACTTGAAATAAAAAAAATACTCATTCTAATTAGGTTACAGATCTACAACTCACTACAGAGTCATACTGTTAAACAGCATTTACCAAAATGTGTCCTATGGGATACTAGCTTCATACAATATTAATTGGAGTTATTCCTTAAATTAGATAGATTCCTAGGCAAATAAATTTGGAAAAATGGGTAAAACAAAATTAACCAACTTCTTCACCTGGACTTGTCAATATATTTAATATTCTACTATTACCATGAATTTCCAAAACAGGGATACAGCTGCATTTCCCAAACTTAGTCGCAACAGAAACCTTTTTCGGTGGGGGCGGAGGAGATCCTCTTGAGAGATTAGCATTCCACAGAAAAGATTTCAGGTAATATGTATGTATATAGAATCTTCAAAGCAGCTCTACACAGGAAACAGCCATCAAAATATTATATGTAATTGATAAAAAGAAATAACAGCGCATAAGAGAAATAACAAAGAGCAAATTATCTAAAGCATTATCTAATTATCTAAATTATTTCTTGTTGCATACACAGAAATTCATATTTCCAGTATTGGAGAGTAAAGGAAGAGAAAGACATCCTTAAAAAAAAAGGTTAAAGATTGTAGTTTTCATGTATTTAACCTCAGTTGATTTGGTAGATAACCACTCTGCTATATCTGCCTGAATGGCACAGAATTGTAGAGTACCTTCAAGTGTCTGACAGGATCAGGGATAGCCTAATTATTCAGTGTGTACTGTAATACTGTCTCATTAACTCATGAAACAATGAAGGTTCATAAAATGAGTAACAATTCAAACACTTGGCATAAAATTATTTTGGAGGAAGAAATAGAATTTGTTTCATATGTCCTAAATGAAGAAAGTCTAAAAACAGAACATATCACAACAGATCTCACAGCCATCATGTGTCCCTTTCTGAACAGAGGAATTTAAGAAAATGCAATCAGGTTGAGACAAAATGAGGCAAGTGAGGAACGTTAATAAGTGCTGGTGGCAAACCCATGCCAAGCACTACCACCGACCTACTGGTGGGCATTACGTTAGGGCTCACTAGTGTGGTGGTGGTAACACTGAGTTCTGACGAGTTCTGCGACCTTATCCTAATTAGGAGCTTAACCTCTCCATAACTCTATATATACAATAACAGAGTTGACTGACTTAAGTAACCTTAAGGTTTTTGTCCATTTCTAAAATTCTACTAAAACAGAGGCAAACATGTAGAAATTTTACCAGAGCTTTTATCACAATTTGAGTTATAAACCTCAGGTACCAACAGAAGTTTTGTTTTTACAGTGAATACCTTTTGAATACGTTGATGATCTTACCTAGATAACTAGTAAGTGAAGATTTTTAAAATTTAAAGAATACATATTTTAAATTATTTCAACAGGTGTTTATTTACAATACCCTTGTTCTAGAAAAACTTTTAAGTGATTTATTAAACTACATACAATAAAAGAAGGTAAAATAAGAAAAGTTCTAATCAAAATATTGAATTAACATAAAGTAGAAAAGTTCCCCTCCAACCTAAATGCAGGATAATATATAACATTTAAAAATACAGAGCCAAGCTCAAAAGAAAGGGAAATGTCCAGGTACCAAAAACAAGGAAAACACTCAAGCCAGAGTGACAAATGGAAGCTGGGTTTTTTAAAATGTTTAAAATGATTTTAAAAATAAGATTTATTAAATGTATATGTCTAATTTATTAGATTTACATCAGTAGCTTAATCACTTAGGAAGACATTGCTTATTAGAATTGAAGGTCTGATAGATGTTTCAAGTATTTGAGAAAACATGATAAGCTAAATTGAAAAATGTAATTTGTAACACATAAGGAATTTAAATTTATAAGTGCTATTACATGTTTAAAGAAGATTTAACCTCCTAGACTTACTAGTTACCTAACACTAATCAAAGAAAAGGTCAAAGTCCTTATTTCGGTGAAAAAGACAAGATCTAAAAACTGATCTAGTAAAAATTGTAAGTTAAACTAAAAGTCTTAAGAAAAACTACATTTAAAAATGTATAATTTTAATAGAAAACTAATTAAAACAAACTAAAAGTATTATTTTTCAAGAACAAAAGTCCACCTCAAATACTAAAAATACCGTTTGACAACGAGACACTCACGACATAATGTAGTTTTACTCTTCAATACGGAACTGGAAATCCTGCCAAACCCATAAAACAGAGAGAAGGAGATGAACAGAATTTAAAATGAAGAAACAAAACTGTTATTTGTAGGTAATATGATTATTTACACAGAAAATCCAAGATAATCTACGTAGAAAATGTAATTTTAAAACATATTCACACAACAGAGTCAGAAACCGTTAGGAACCATATAGGGATAACCCCAAACAAAAATTGGTAAAATCTTTGTAAAAAAAAGAACAAGGAGAAGGGACCACTCTTCTAGTTATTAAAGATTTGTTGTAGAGCTTTAGTAATTAAAATAGCAATACTGACACAAGGTGAGACAAAGACTGAACAGAAAAAAAGTTACAAATTGACTCTGGCACGTATGGGAATTTGGTATATGAAAGAGAGGACATTTTCATGGGGAAAGGATAAACTACTCACAATTTGTGCCAGGATAACATGCTATTTATATAGTAAAAAATAAACATATATCTCTATTCCATGCCAAACACAAAAATAAATTCCAGCTGGACTGAATACCTACATATGAACAACAAACATTCAACTGTTTTAGAAGAAAACATAAGATATGCCTCAGGCTTTGAGTAAGAAAGATTTCATAATAAACAGGACAATGTACAAACAGGAAAGGAAAAGGTGGCAAAAAACTATGTAAAATTTAAACTTATATTCAACAAAAGACATCATTGACAAAGATTTTTTTAAAGGGGCAACATGTATAACAAAAGATTAGTATCCAAATTACAGAAACAACTCCTATGCTATAAATCATTAAGAAAAAGACAAACAACTCAAATAATAAACAGATAAAAGATATAAACAGTGGTTAACAGATGAGAAAATAAAGCCCCAAACCAAAAAGATACTCAATTTTAGGAAATGCAATGTAATCAGGAAAATGCAAATTAAAACAACAATGAAAAGTTACAGCAAACCCATTAGATTGACAAAAACTTTTTAAAAATCTGTCAATATTTGGCAAGGATATGGTGAGATGAAAATTTTCATGAACTGCTAGTGGGAGTGTACAATCATGAAAAATTCTGGAAACAATGTTAAAATTGTGATGCTATATATACCCCATAAACACAGAAATTCCACTTCTCATTATTTATAAATGAACCCTAGAGAATATGACACATGTTAATTTGGAGAGATGTATAGTAATATTCATTGTAGCATTGCTTGCAATAGAAAAAAAGGAAAAAATAACAACTATACACTAACAAGCGAATGGATTGTGTCGTATTCATATAATGAAACACCATATGGCAGCTAAAATAAAAAACCCTAGATCTATATTTAGCAACATGAATAAGCTCTGAAATAATGTTGAGTGAAAAAAGCAAGTTATAGAGTGATAGGTATCATGTCTTTTAAACAAAAAATTTTTAAAACACAAAGACAATATGTTATGGTGCCAAGGACACTTCCACACGCATGTAATTTTTTATTCCATTTAAAAAAAATAAAGCAAATGAGGCAAAATGTTAACATTTGTTCATTCCATGAGGTAGGTAAAAGGGAGTTTATTATATTATTCTTATTTTTCTTTGTTTGAAATATCAATTTTTTTTTTAAGGAGGGCGCAGCTCACAGTGGCCCGTGCAGGGATCGAACTGGCAACCTTGGTGTTATCAGCACCACGTTCCAACCAACTGAGCTAACCGGCTGCCCCTCTAATATTGTTTAAAATGACACAAATTTTAGTATATTCTATATATGTATATATTCACATAAAATATGTGGTAAGGAAAACGAGCAAAAAAATAAGAATGAAGCCAGTAGTGAGATTGACTTAATAACATTTATGCCACAAATTGTACACATATTATAGAGTTGGCTCACAAATCTTTCAATAAGGGCAAAATGAATACAGATTAAACAACTTTATTGTTTCAAAAAAATATTTTAAGATATGCCAGAAATACCGGAGATTTAGACATTCAAAGCACACTACGGTAAATATGGATACACCAAAGACTGAAGAACTGGAGAAAAATTAAGGAGTAAACTTTATTTAAGTGATTTATTCATGAAAGTTAGAAGCAAAATAAAATGAAAAATGAGAAAGACTGTATTCTGAAAATAGTATGTATGACAGTCTTTCCGAAAGTAGGCTTTTTAAAGACTGAAAAGAACATGATTCAAATAGCTCTCGTTAAGGAAAGAATTCAAATCCATTTTGTTAAGGACACCTTAAAAATAAAATCTAAAGATTCAAAATTTAAAAGCGTTTATAATTCATCTGGGCAACACACACACACCATGGTACACACATAATACTTGGTCGACAAGCTATTTTCCAACAATCGAAAATACAAAAAAACAAGTAGCAAGCATTTAGAGGCAAACCACTTATGTTAGTAAATGGTAGATAATTAGAAAAATTTCTTTAAAAACTTAAATTGAAGTCAGACTTTCTATAGCATTGGCTTCAATATTTCACAGTATAAAAGGGTGAAACTACTGGAGAGAAATCACAGGTGGATTTTTGCAATCCTGTATGACTGGGCAGAAAAGTAGCAAAGAAACAGCAAAGTGGACAGATAACAGTGTTTCAATGGTAGAAAAATATTCCTAATTGTAGGAAGTCTCCCTAACAATTTGCACATATAGCACTCAGTCTCCCGCATGTGTGAACAACAGGTAACAGAAGAACAACACTGAAATGAAAACCTTAGTCTAGTCTCATCATGTGTTCCTGATAAAGCTCTCCCTGGCCCCATCTTTGAGCTGACTTCAAGCCTCTTTCCCAAGGAAAAGTTTTCAAGAACAAATTATACAGTTGTAAAGATTAAGTACACTGCTTTGTTTTGTTTTTTTTAAGTTTTTTTTTTTACCTTTTAATACTACTGATCAAAATAATTAATAGTTTAATAGTTTAGATTAATACTGATCAAAATAATTAATAGTTTCAAGATAAACTTTATTAATAAAAATATAAATGAATCCAGGTACAGACCTTATATCTTTCACAAAAAATTAACTCAAAGTGGTTCATAAACCAATAATGTAAAACATAAAACTGTAAAACTTCTAGAAGATAAGACAAAATCTAGGTGACCTTGGGCTTGGCAATGACGTTTTATGTACAAGACCAAGACAAAAGCACAACCCATGAAAGAAAAACTGGTAAGTTTGCCTTTGTTAAAATTAATTTCTGCTTTGTGAAAGACATGATCAAGAGAATGACAAAACAAGCCACAGGCTGGAAGAAAAAAATTGCAAAACACGTATCTGATAAAGAACTTGTGTCCAAAATGTACACAGAACTCTTAAAACTCAACAATAAGAAAATGAACCATCCAATTTTAAAATGGGCAAAAGATGTGAACAGACACCTCACCAAATAGACATACGAAAAAAATGCTCAACATTATGTCATTTGGGAATTGCAAATTAAAATGAGACACCATTATTACCTATTAGTAAAATCCAAAACACTGACAATACCAAACGTTGATGAAGTTGTGGAGCAATAGGAACTCTCTTATTCAATGAAGGTGGGAATGCAAAATGGTACAACCACTTTCACAGTTGGGAATTTATTAGAAAGCTAAATATAGTATTATCATATCATCTAGCAATCATGAACCTACCTATTTATCCAAATGAGTTGGGGCAAGTTATTTAAACTCTCTGGCCCTCAGTTCTCTTATCTGTAAAAATGAAGATAACAATATCTACTTCACAGGGTTATTGTGAGGATTAAAAGAAAATCCATGTTAATCACCTGACATAATACAGGTACAGAGCAAACACACTGTGAACATTAACTATTAATAATGACAATTATAATTATTAGATTGTGTGTGTGTGTGTGTTAAGCAGATGCCCCAAGACTGTTTAGAAATCAGAGAGGGCATAGGAAAACAAAGAAACAAACATACAGAGGAATTGGTGCCAAGCGCATTAATTCCTCTGTATGTTTAAGCGCATTACATACATCATGTTATGGAGTCTAGTTAATGCACTTATGAGGTAGATAGCCAGCTGGTGGGTCAACTATTTTGGGAGCATCTACCATGTACCCTGTTTCCCCAAAATTAAGACCTAGCTGGACCATCAGCTCTAATGCGTTTTTTGGAGCAAAAATTAATATAAGACCCAGTCTTATATTAAGACAAAATAATATAATATATATAATATAATATAATACCAGGTATAATATAATATAATACCAGGTCTTACATTAATTTTTGCTCCAAAAGGCGCATTAGAGCTGATGGTGCAGCTAGGTCTTATTTTTGGGGAAACACGGTATGAATCAGTTTGAGGCACTGGGGTACAGTGGTAAAACAGAGAACTTGCTCTCAAGGAACTCATATTCTCAATAAGCATGAAACAAATACATTCAGGTGGATAACTGAATTGCTTTGAAGAAGATTAGAAAGGGTAACAGGTTGTCTGCTTTATCCAGAATGATAAGGTACCACCATCCCTCTCTGAGAATGAAGCAAATGAGGTTTTAGGACGGTTAGCAAATCTGTGTAAGGTAAATGGCAGAGGCACAGAATTTGAAGGTCTAATTCCAAAGTCAATGGTCTATCTCCTGGAACTGCTATGCTGCTTCCCCAAAGTTGGTAAAACATCTCAATTTGTTCTCAGCCATAGAACAATTCCGTTTCCTCAATAGTCTTCTAAAATGTACTTACATGTCTAATCACTATGCTGTACACCTGAAACTAATATAATATTGTATGTCAACTGTAATTGAAAAATAAATTTTAAAAATTAAAAAAACATAGCGCCAACTGTTTCACTTCCACATGTATTTCCCCTCAATGTTGCAAAAATAAAGTAAAATGTACTTATAAAAATTAACCGACCTAAATTAATTCTTCTAAATTCTGTAATATTTGTTTACTTTATTCTTTGCAGCAAAAATAAGGCAGACATTAAAATGAAAACTCTGAATTAAACAGTGTAAAATTATTACATTAAATAAAATTTTACATGACTGGTAATTATATTTTCCTGAACTATACATTCCATTTTATATCATATAGGTGAAGGGAATATGGTGTTTTTAAAAATTACTATAACAAAGTTGGACACAGAGTCCTTGCTCAGAAATATAATCTCTCATGCTGCTGTTTTAGGAGAAAAATCATAATTGCCATATTTTTATTTATGGTAACTTTCCCCAATTAAAGCTTAAAATGCAAAACATTATTAAAGCTAAGTTGCAAACTTGACAAAAATGAAATATAATTCAAGGATCTCATTATAAAATCTTAGAGAATGCCAATATTAGAAAGATATAAATAGCATTTTTCAGTTCAACAATAAACCACTTTATAAATATTTCATTAGTCTCAATCAAATTGAAGGACGTAAAGATTATCATTTGAAAAGATCTTGAGTGCCAACGTACACCAGACGCTAATCTAAAACTTTATATGCATTACCTCATTAAATCTTCACAATATCCTGGGAAGTTAGGTACTATCCTTTTACAGGCAGAAAAACTACAACTATCTCATCTCCCACATCCAAAGATAGTGAGGTTAAACAATTGGCCGATTTCACACTGCTAATAAGAAGTACTATAGGGATTGAAGTCCAAGATTCTGTGACTCTGAGATCCATGGTCTTCTCACTATTTGAATCTATAGCTACATCTTACAACAGTTAGGGTTTCTCATGTACAGAAGCTGTTTAAAAGTGGTATTGAGTATTGTTCACCTGAATGACTCACGAATCCCTCAAACAAGATGATTAACATGTCCAAACTTAGACTGAGTATCTTTCCATTCCAAGACTGGTCTTCCTAGTATATTCCCTACTCTGATTAATGGAAGATGTTACTCTTCGCCATCTGGATAGTAGTCACCCCAGGCATTTTCTTTTTTCATCTCCCATATCCAAATGCCACTAAATCCTGCTGATTCTGCCTCCTTCCCCCATTCTCTCACACAGACCTTCATCTACTATCCTACTTCTACTCCTCGGCGTTTAGCCAAGCTTCTTCAAAGAATGGTCTATTATCCACGAAGATGTATGCTTCTAAAGAGCAGTTCGTAAGGTCAGCTTCTTATGTAAGCTACTGTATACTTAGTGCCAATCACAGAACTTGTCCATCACAAGTTTTCAATAAATACTGAACAAATGAATGCAAATATCTTGGCTTCCATCCCTCCATTCCCCTGCAAGTGCAATGAAAAAGGTCACTGTTGAATTTCTGATAGAAAAACTGCATTGCTTTCTTTATTAAAACCCAGACGCTCTGAAGTTGACAGTGGAAGAAGAATCTCCACATGAGGAACTTATGAGTTCAATCCCTGAGTTCCAATTTTCGTCCTCAAAATTCACTTTCCCCTGAAGATCTCATTATCACTGCCCTCCTCGCTGGCCTCACTGGGAGAAGGGTGCCGCTCCCTGGATAATGCTCTTGCCTAGTTAGATCTTTCCTAGTTTATGACTGTATGACTCTTTCCCTTACATGTCTTGATACAGCAAAGTTATAGTATTTATATAAGACGTTACCAAGCCTAGAGGGTAATAAAAGAGAAAAAAGCAGACACCAAAAGGAAACCAGGTAGTGAATCTGAAATTAGGATTTTCTCACGGAGGCTTTTAGGCCCCGTTCTATCCTAGTTCCTGATCTACCTTCAACCGAAGAGCACTATTTTCGCACTCAGCACCCAAGGAAAGAGCAGCTTGGAGAGATCCTGAGTCACCCTTTCCCACTTAGAGCCCTTTATCCAAGTGACAGTTTCCTGACCTGGAATCTACGTCTTCTTGGTAGAGGCTGAACAAGAGAAATGCAGCCCTTTGGGAGAGACGCTCCTATCCTCAGGGAGCAGCACGGTTTTACCCGACAGGCCACCCCAAATCAATCTCTATCTCAATACAGCATAGCAATTCAATGTTTATATGGAATATATGCCAGATGCATATATTGTACTGTAACGGGGATACTACGGGAAGTGTCAAACCACCTAGAAACTTTAGCTTTCTAGACATGCTGGCAGTAGCACTCTGTGTATCGACTAGTCAATTCCTTTTTGAAACTTTCGAATCCCTTTTGGTTGACCATCTACTGGTTATTCTCTTCCTTCTCTGATTAGTTTCAGGCTACCCTGGATCTTTCCTTTTTCTACACTGTCTCCAAGCCAATAGGGGTTAAGAGTAAGCTTTGGGTTTTTTTTTTTTTTAGCTCTGTAAAGATAAAAGAATATATACGCAAAGCATTTAACAGAGTGCCTGAAACAAAGCAAGCACTTAGACATGGTAGCTTAAAAGTAAACTAAAACAAAATATTCCAATAGGCTGATAGTTTCCAAATATATACCTGTAGTTCAGACCTTGTTGCTGAGCTCAAGATCAATGTACCCCATATGATATGTTGGGCCTAGGAAAACTTGGAAATAAAATTACCCTCTGAGAGCTAAACTGTAAATCAGTATATAATGGACTAGAGCAGATACATGTAAAATTAGCATCTAGAGACAGAACAGCACTAAGGCCACAGACTAGGCTGCAGTATATATGCCTTTAAAGAAAGAATATTTATTTTTTTTAAATTTATTGGGGTGACAATTGTTAATGAAATTACATAATTTCAGGTGTACAATTCTGTATTACATCATCTATAAATCCCATTGTGTGTTCACCACCCAGAGTCAGTTCTCCTTCCATCACCATATATTTGATCCCCCTTACCCTCATCTCCCACCCCCCACCCCCCTTACCCTCTGGTAACCACTAAACTATTGTCTGTGTCTATGAGTTTTTGTTTCTCATTTGTTTGTCTTGTTCTTTTGTTGTTTTTGGTTTATATCCCACATATCAGTGAAATCATAGGGAAGAAAGAATATTTAAAGAAAATATTTTTATCAAAAAGAAGGGTTGTCAGGAATGGAAACAGAAAAAGCAATTCAGAGAAGACAACAATTGGAGGCAAGTAAAGCTCTACTGTGGAGGTTCTCATAGCTTAATGCTATTGACCACATTTGTTCTGAATCCTACCTCTTAAGCAACCTGCTGATTTCTCATGTAATTTTCCTACAGAGAAAACCCCTTGGTCAGAGAATCAGTATGCTATCTATTTGGCAAATCTCTCAAAGTATATCAATAAATCGGCATCATGATAAATTCATCAGTAGCCTGTATCACTCAAATATCTATCTATAGATAGATAGATATAGAGATATCTATATGTGTATCTCAAAGTCTCACAAACTCTGGTACACTTAGCAAGATTATGTTTCTAAGCCCATAAACCTCAGGTGCCCTGTTTTGTTTTTCATAGTAAATTCATTAACAAATTTTATAATGAAGGCCTCTTGGAGACCAACCAGTCAGCCTTTTTCTTGACTAGAGCACTATTCATTTAAAGAGGCAACTCCTCTACATATATTCTACTTCTCTACATGTATTCTACTATATACATATATATGTATATATATGAGCTGTGAATAAAATGGAGTCCCTATAGTCAAGCTGCTAAATTACTAAAATCAAGTAGGCTGAGGTATGAGAAATGATTCTATTTTGATTTAACTAGCCTGGAAACTTAAACTTTTGAACTTTCCAGTCCTGCGACAATGCCTGAACATGTATCAGACCTCCAGATAACATTCAGATCACCCCATGGAGGACTCACGTGTCCAGACCACTTGACATCCATTATCCAGAACACTAGATGTGACCAGACCTCCTGGCACCCGTCCTCCAGAACACCTGGCATCCATCATCCAGGCCGAGAACCATCCTGGACCAACCCTAGGGCTACGAGTGCAGGACTGAGTAAAGAATGCACTTTGTACTATAAGAACTCTTAATTTTACCTTCTCCTCCGGAACACTTTCTGGGTTTTTACCTAGTTATGTTTCTTGCTTGCAAAACCTAAGACCCTTGAATAAATTTTTATCATTTATTTCCAGCCAAAGCCTTCAGACTCTTTTTGAGTATTGCTACATACTCTGTTATCTTGTAGCAGGATGAGGTGACAGGAACATGGTAAAAATATTAGCAAATCCTATTTCATGAAGATTAGCACTACAATTCACTAGCACTAAAAGGTTTGCTCTTTTAAGACTAATTTTCTAAAATGTTTTCATGATAAAGTACCTTCTTCCATCCATTATCTTGTGTTTTGTAAACAATAGGTAAATACGTAATACCTTTGAAAATTCTGTCATTACATTTTTCTTCCACTCGTTCATCAAATATTTATTAAGTTCATGCTTGATGCCAACCACTGTACTCAGAGCTGGACATGATGATGAGCCAGAGCAAAAATCAGCAGTCACTGCTCTTGTGTACTTATGCTTCAGTAGCAGGCACGCTTAAATCAAATTATTACGCAGACAATTGCAAAAACAAATTTATAACTTATTAGCAAGTAAAGGTATATGATATAATGATAGTAAATTTATAATAGGGGCATTTAGTCAGATCAGGTAAACTTCTTTGAGAAAGTGATATTTGAGCTAAGATCTACAGGAAGAGGAGTAAGACAGGCTAGAAAAGTCTGAACAAAGAGAACAGTACCAGAGGGGCTGCAGCCACACTCTCTCCAGTTCTACTTTTCTCTTTTAAATAAAATGCCCATCTGGCTTTTACCCTTTATTCCACCAAAACCGCGCTCAAGATCTTCAGTGACATCTACATTGCTAAATGTAGTGGTCAATTATCAATCCTCCTTTCACTTGGCCTAGAGCAGCATTTAACGTAATTTAGCACTCTTTTCTCCTTAATCACTTTCACTTGGCTTTAGGACAAGTGGGTCTTCCTGTCCATCCACTGGCCACTCCTGTATATTCATCTTTGTATTTAACTCCAAATCAACCCAAACTCAGTGGAGTGCCTGTTTTGTGATACCAACTGTTCTCAGGCATTAACGCAAGCCGTCAAAATGCTACACGCAGATGGATCGATGAAAGCTGAAAGTGAAGCTGGATGGAGCTATACATTTAAGAATCATAGGTGGTGGTGAAAGCATGGGTGTGGACGAGAACAGTTTTAACTATGCAGTAAAAAGGGGACCTAGACGTAAGAAACCCTACCCTTTGGGGGTTGGACAAAGGAGGATGAGCCCAAAAAGAAGACACAAAAAAAGAATGAGTTTTTTTGCTTGGTTTGTGAAATCATACTCATAAGAAGTTCTTATTTTTTAAAATTCTGAATTAAACTAGTTTAGCATCAGAATGTAGCAAGGCTTTCCAAATGAGACCAATTCTTTGAAACCATAAATCTGTTCAAGGATAGGTCACTTCCAGAAACTGCGTATCTGGAATCTACAGTACCTGTCTCTACAGCTTCAAAGTACATCAATACAAAAAAAGTTATCCCCCTCAAAATACATGATTTGGCTTATTGTAGTTTCCTGGATGTCCCATCTCGCTCTCACTTCTGGGCCTTACCATGTGCTGTTCTTTTGGCCCTCTCTTTCACTGGGACGGTTTTCATGACTTTCCAAGGCTGGGCCAAGTGAGCCTCTCTCTAGCCATTCCAAGGATATCATGCAGTACCGTAACCGTGTGTCTAACCATTCGTTTCTCTAACTTCATAGGTAGGAGCCATATCTTTTTCACTGTTGTATACTCAGGACCTAACAAGGCTAAATATTTTGAAACACGTTTATTCGGCAATGTGAACAATTAAAATTTAATTTGGTTATCAGCTCACCACGACTTTTCCGAAGAGGAATGCTATTTTTTAAAAACCAGCAATGTGTAAACACATGGTTGAATTTTTAAAATATTTTTATAGGTCTTTTTTCATACAGTATCCTTAAAGCCTGCAAAAATTCATACCAAGGAATCCCAGATATTCTGGAGAGTCATTTCCCTTTAGTCTCATACAAAATGGATTTCACAACTCACTTCCAAAGCAAAGCCCTGCTTGGATGTCATGTTGGCTGAGCAAATAAAGCCCAGAAAACCCTTATGCAACGGCAAACGAAGGTGCAATTGCACAGGGACTCATTCATCCATCGCGCACGAGGCCACTGGAAAGGGCGGAAGCAGAGGCAGCAGCGCGGAGCACCCCTTCCCGGAGCACCCCTTCCTACAGCACCCCTTCCTACAGCATCCCTCTTCGTCTGGCCTCCTGCGGCTCCCTCCGACTCTTAGGTCGCCACCTTTCCCACTTCCTCGCCTCCACGCGCCCCTCGGGCTTGGGCACCCGGACTAGTCCTTCTCACACAGATTACTAGAAAAAGTCCCTGGACTAAGGAGGACAACCCTCGACGGCTTTGTCTCCAAAATCTCAGAGGAATGTAGGAAGGAAAAACCCTGCCAAGGGAAAAGTGGCTTCCAAGCCTACAGTTCTCACCAAGCTGACGCTCTCAGTCTCCCAGCGCACTAACGGTCGACTCGCCCGCCGCCAAAGGCAACGTCGCAGTGGTTTGTGGGGGCTGTAGTTTCTATCGCAAACAGAACGCGCCGGCAGCATCAAAACTACATTTCCCAGCAGTCAATAGGAGGATGCCCTACCTCCTTGAATAAAGGATTTGGAGTAATAGTCACTAATGTTAGGCCTATCTTAAAATTAGATTCAGTTTCTTCCAGGAGCGCGTCCGTCTATGCCGTGCTTGCCTTGTCTGTGAACGTTTCAATGTACTTCAACTCCTTACTTTTCTTTCCCTTCGCCAGTCCAGAGAATCCAAAAGTCAAGGCACGGAAAACGCCCTTAAGGCGCATGCGCCTCGCTCGCCATCGCGCATGCGTGGCACCCGGCAGCCGTCGGCGGCCGCGCACGGACTTGGGGTCTGGCGGTAGCTGGTGGAGGGCGGAGCTTTTTCCAATGGCTTTGCCTCTGCGGGTCGCGTCGGCCTGGGCGGGGAACAGGGTGCTAGGGCAGGGGCGGCTCTCGGTTAGTGCCGGGCGGAGAAAGGGGAGGGGCTGTGGGGGTGAGGACCCCCCATCTCCCCTCCCCGCTCCCGCCCTCTGGGCCGAGCCCCACAGATGGGGCTGGGCGAAGAGGCGGGCTCTGCGCAGGGGGCCCTGCGGCTCCGCCAGCTCTGCGGCCCAACCCGCGCTAGGGGATTGAGGGGCAGCCCGGTGCCAGTCTGGTTCAGTGGGCGGCGGGCGAGGACGCAGCGATCGGGAGAGAAACAGCGCCTGCCGGGGGCTCCGGAACCAACCAGACGGCGGCACCGTCCTCTGACTGCGGCGCCCAGACAGCGGCTGCTGGAGGCCGCTGCCTCCCCGGCGCGCTTGGGTCTCCGGCCGCGGCGGCCAGGGAGCCGCGGCTCCGCGAGCCCTCCCAGCCTGCGTCCAGCCCGCCGCCGAGGCGCAGGGAGCCGCTGCGGAGGGCGGGGACTGGTGCCGGGGAGGGGCGGGGTGGGGACGCTCCGGAGAAGGCGGTGGCTGCGCGGACAAATAAACCCGAATGGCTGGAGGGCGTTCAACGGTACCAGCCTTTTGGGGCAGCGCACGGATTTGACAGCTCCACGACGTGAGGATATCCGCTGACCCCGCGAGACGGAGAACACTTCCCTGTCCAGCCAAACCAGCACTGTAAGGTTTCAACTTTCCAACTTTTTTTTTTTTTTTAGTCTCGGACCAGAAGACTGTCCCTGCGTGTAGGAGAGGGTGAGGTCTGTCTTGCAGATCGTTTGAAAGCCATCAATATTAAAAGACACTTCTGGTTCCACATGTCACCCAGACGTGTGTTTTCATGACGATTCGATGTCCCTGATTTCATTCTTACATTTCTTGTGTAAAAACACCTTAAATGTCTTTGGGGACATGCTGAAAGGTAACTGAAGACTGCAAAGAAAAAAAAAATCTCCGTTTGTCATGGCTGAAGGAGAGAATGAAATGAGATGGGATGGACTGTGCAGTAGAGATTCAACTGCTAGAGAGACAGCACTGGAAAACATTAGGCAAATCATTTTGAGAAAAACTGAGTATCTTCGTTCGGTGAAAGAGACACCTTATTGTCCATCAGACGGGCTTTCAAATGCTGTTTCTTTGGATGGGTTGAATAAGCTTCTTGCTCATCTGCTTATGCTTTCTAAGAGGTGTCCCTTTAAAGATGTAAGAGAGAAAAGTGAGTTTATTTTGAAGAGCGTCCAGGTAAGGAAGAGCATTATAATTACAACTGTCTGTCTAATACAGTAAAATTTTACTTGCACTTAAATTCACTTTATTTCTAATAGGTTGTTACGTGAACTCATATGAGTTCACACTACATCTTAAATTTAGAGTATTCTGTAAAACATTGAATTTGGGGCCGAAGTCTTACAACATGAACTAAAATAAAAGCAATTTTCAAATGTAAGTAAACAAGTATTGTCTTTCTAGAAAGTTGTAGCAGAAACTGTATTGCTCCTGGAAAAAAATGTGTGAGTTATAGTTAGTTGCAAGTAAAGACTGACGTTTCCTTATATTCATTTTTACATGTTGTTGGGAAGTGTAGCCAGTATGCTTTTTACATTGTTACAACCAGTGTTCTGTGCGGAAAGTTTCACATTTAAAAGCCTCCAAAATGATAAAGGATATTAAGTGTTCCCTTGTCAGCTTGTTCAAGATAATTGGTGAAACAATTTTCCCTTGTTCTTAAAAACAAAACAAAAAATCCAGGGTCTGTTGTGTAAATGCAACCATTCTTTTAAAAAAAAAAGGAAGAAGAATTACATAAAGTAATAAAAGCTTATGTTATAAAGGAGCTGAAATCTTCAGATTTAAAAGTTGGACCCGAGTATATAATAGAAACACTTTTATGGTAAATTACTCAACCACCTTACTCTGTTTGCTTAATTTTTTTTCTCTACATACCTATTTAAATTGTGAGTGCAACAGGTTAAACATTATAGTTTTCCTCTTGTTTTGTACATGATTTATCCCATTTTATTAGATTTATTAAAATGGTTCTCTTTTAAGAGGTTGTTTTTAGATATTAATAATGCTCAGTAACACTATGCTTCTCAGTCTAAATTACTCAAGCTACATGTATTCAAAGTCATAGTTTGCATTTTTTAAATTTATGATTTTCTTGTGTATACATATGGAAGTTAAGATGGATAGTTTTTCTATTCTGGCTAGAGTTTAGTTTAAAGCAATAGAAAAATAACCATGTCCATAAAATGAGGACTTTTTAAGATCTTGGGACATTTTTCCTCCAGACACTTTGGAAATAATTATTACAATTCATTTATCCAGGGTTACCAGAGAGGGATTAATTTTCTAGATACCTTAAGTTTACCCTTTTAAGCATCAACATTATTTATCATATAGACTGTAGTGACTACAATTACCTTTTTTTGTAATGGGGTCATCATTATGCACATCAAGTACTGTTGCATAGCTAAGGGTGGAATGTAGAAGACTATATGATCCATGTTTTTTGAATTTTGTGTTCAGTTTTTATGGTTTTCCTGTTCCTTTCTTTTCTGTTAGTATATTTCACTTTGGTCTTTTTTTGGACCTTTCCATTTGCTGCTTATTTCTGTTAGAATAGGAAACCAGATAACCAATTGTTAAGAGTTATAAGGAGAACAAGTAATTAGGCTCTGGGGAGTACAGGGTCAAAGGACTGTGATACAATGGTAAGTAAATGGGTACTGGGTCAACCTATACTCCTTTATTAATGTACTGCATAACCTTGGACAAGTTCCTTGACTTGTTTTAGTTTGGATTTCCACATCTGTAAAATGGGAATTAATAATAGAGCTGTTGTGAGAATTAAATGCGATATAAAGTGCCCCAGTATATAGTGGATGCTTCTCTCCCCTTTCATAAGTGAAACACGTGGACTATGTGATATATATTTCAAGACTCATTCATTCTGCAAAACGATCCAAGAATCTCCTCTACTGAAAAGGTTTGCCATAGGTTTATACCTTTTTTCATTTCTGCATCTATTGCATTTTATTCCTGCCACAATTTTAACAGGCACTTTACTTATATTGTGCTATAATCATGCCTATGTGTCTCTTCCCCCAGGAGGGCTGTAAGTTCTCAAAAGTATTGGCTGGGACTTGGGAGCTACTAAATAAATATCAAGTGGATGAACAGATTTATATTTGGCTTCTTTTTGTTTCTTATCAGTCTGAATAGCTGACGTTACTAAATTAGGGAGTGTCCGTCCCCACATCATTCAGTCATGCCTTCAACAAATGTTTATGGATCCCCAGGTGAATGCCATTCTAAGAACTGGGAACCAGTGGCGAACGATTTTGACATTCTACTGAAGGGAGACATATCATAAAGAAGTAAACAAATAATGTAATTTTAGATAGTAAGGGAAGACTTCTCTGAAGAGATGACATTTAAGCAGAGATTTGATGAGTGAATAAATACTATCCTGGCAAAAATGAGATTTTTGAGGGAGACATTCCAGGCATAGGGAACAACATGTGTGGAAGCCTCCTGGCCAAAAAGAGTGGATGAGTTCTCAGAACTGAAAAGTAATGCAGTGTGGTTGGAGCATACAAGATGAGGGGAGTGTGAAAGCTTAAGCATGTGCTCTGGAGTCAGACCTGGCTCCAACACTTTATTAGCTCTACAACCTTAGAAAAATTACATACTCTCTCTTTGACTCGGTTTTCTCATCTGCAAAATGAGGATAATGCTAATAATTCCTGCCTCACAATGAGAATAAAATGAAACAATGCTTGCAAAACATAACACAGTCCCTAGCACATAAGAAACGCTCAGTTTAGAATTCTGTTTTTAGGCAGCCACATAACAGAGGATCTTGTAAGCCATGTTAAGAGTTGTGGACTTTATCCTAGGAACAATGGGAAGCCTGTGAGGGGTTTTGAGCAAGATGGTGACACATCCATGGTATACCAGAAAGCTCCCTTTGGAAACAAAGAGAATGGATTTCAGGGGTCAAGAGTGGATGTGCAACGTCAGCTGGGCAGTTGTCCACTTATCCAAAGCAAAAATGATGGCAGAGTAGGACATAGTGGAAAAGAGTGAATGGGTTTGGGAGAGAGCTAGGAGTTAGAAACCATAGGATGTAGTCTTTAATTGGATCTAGGAGATGAAGAAAATTATAGGCATTTCCTGAAACAGAAGAGTGGTAGAGGATCAGTTTAGGGGGAATGATGAGTTCTATTTAAGACATGTTGAGATTCCTGTTGCCTATGTTACCTCCTATTAGAAATAGCTCCTGAGGGATTTCTGCCCCTACTACCACTGTTCTAGTTCTCCATTGTTCTCTTTCCTCCAGCCTTAACCTATGCTCCACCTTTATTTATATCCATCTTCCGTGTAACTGCAGAGCCATTTATCTACAGTGAAAATCTGCCAAAATCTGCCCAAAATCCTTTAAAACAGAGTGGAATCTAAAGAATTCCAGCATCAATCTGGTGTCTACCTACTGCTCTATCCTCACTGCCCACCATTCCCATCCTCTCTGCTCTCACTCTAGCATCAGACTCACAAGGGAAACCAAATAATTCAGATTGTAGCGCTCCATAATGCTTTTTGCTGTTCATTAGTAAAGCAGCAAAAGCTGAGTGAAGTGCATTTGCAATTCTTTCAACTGTTCTGAAGATCCTTAATTCCATAGGTCAGCTCAGAGAACTGTAGTCTGTTAGGGAGAGATGGTGGGACAGTGGTCGGATGAATGCAACTTAAAATGGCTAAAGCTGTAAAAAATCAGCACATTGGGAGATAGCATTATGTTTGTATTCCTGCTCTCAATTTATTGATTTCATGTCAACATACGTAATTCTGTTCAACACATTTTTGAGAACTATGTCAGAACTGTACTTGGGACTGGAAGATCAGTAAGATTTGTTCCCTGCTTTTGAGGAAGTTCTATTCTCATGGGAGGTTTTATTTACAGTTGTTTTTTTTTTTTAATTAATCCTGTAATACCTTTTTTATATGATTGATTCCCTAAACAAAGGCACAGAAGTAATAACACTGGCCCAGTATACTAATATAGTTCACTGGTGAACTATATAGTCTTGATGCATGGTAATTAAGAGGGGAAATGTGAGTGTATATATATATACACACACACACACACACAAATATGTTTATGTATATATATATTTATATCAAAAGATTTTGAGGAGTATCCAAAATAGCAAGTACTTTTCCAAGAATTGTTATTTGATCATTTTCATTTTCATCTGCAAATGTCTGATAGTAATTTGGCTTAAGATAGAAAATTTAGACCAAGTAACAAAGTATTTATCTCGGTTCTGAGGGGTGGAGGAGGCTTTCCTTTAGTGACGTGATTGTTACCCCTCAGTGAGAAATGAATGAAACTTTAGCTGTTGGGAATGGTGCACATTTACGGTTGTTAGAGTTACAGTTGGATTATCCAGCTGGTCTCCAATTGGGGAACAGTTTGTAAGTTTAACAATAAGAGGTTCATTATTTGGCATAATATGTCTGTAGGTTGGGCAATTTCAAGCTTGATTGATTCATTAACTAAACTACATTCCCTTTTTGCCTTCCATCTTTTTGTTCTCCTTTCCTCAGTGTAGCAACTACTGTCTCCACTCATGGTTGCAATGCTGCTACAGTAGCTACAGAATCATGACCATCTGTCTGCAGCTAAGAAAAGTTCCTTCCCATGTGTTTATCAAGGAAGAAAAGCTTTTCCCAGAAATCCTCCAGCAGATTTCCTCTTAGTTTCTACTGAGCAGGGCTGAGTTACATGCCCTTTTGTAAGCCAGTCATTGGCAAGGAAATTGGGCATTCCACCTTTGTTTTGGACTAATCCACATTTAGCCCCTAAATGCCAGGAGAGCCCCATCACTTCAACGAAGAATTTCAGTTGGTGAGGAAGGAGAAGGACAGAAGGCAATCAGGTTTAGTCAGAGGCTGCCATTAAAACTGCTCTTATATCTAACTAGATAATATATTGTACTTATAATTTAGATTCTATTCCATTAGAAACAATTATTTTTTATAATGATGCTGTAAAACACAACATAACAGGTTAGGGACATTCTAGAAGCAGGTTTGGCCTTTTTAAATAATTGTTTTGATTTCTTTTCTACTGCCATGTCTAGTCAAAGCCAAAAGTTTTAGGTACTTCATCTCAAATATTCACTGCTGACTCTTAGCACATAAACATTTATATCTTAAATATGAGAGTCCTCTTTCAGTATTTACACAAGCTTCTGTCTTCTATGTCCACTCTTTTCTGGCCTTTCATAGTTTACTGACACACTGAGAACTCAGTCCCTTTCCCTCAGGAAGCCTCTTGGCTTACTTCTCTACTCAGTGCTTCCTCTCATTCCTATCTTTGACCACTTCCTTTTCTTGCTTTTGAGCTCAGAGAACACTATTTACCCTCAGGTTATCTGACTTGTTTGAATGGAAGATGTGAAAAAATTAAAGGCAAATCTTTCACTTTATTTTTTCTAACTGGTTTGAAGTTGAAGTAAAGAGCCTATCTTTTTTTTTACCCACTGGCTTACAGGATGAATCATATCTCCACTATCTACCCTCAGTGTCCTCTTTACACCATGTAAAGACATCCTGTCCTCTTCCTTTGTTCTGACTTTTCAGCAAGATTGAAACTAACAAGGATACTTTTTTAAAGTTTTCAGATTTTAAATATTTTATTCCTTTTAGAGTGCCCCCAAATGGTCTCTATCATGAAAACCAAACAAAAACAATGATTAATTTAAAAAATATTTTTCTAACATAGTTATTGTTTGGTTTATAAATGGGATGTACTGTTTTGTAGAAAAATGGGATTTTAAACACTTGCTTATTAGATTTCAACTTAAGGTCATGGGTTCACAATATCACAGAGGACCCACTATTAAATGACAGTTTAATTAGAATTTTTTCATCTTTAACACTCCGTGCCTTAAACTGTTATACAGATCATTTATGAAATAAAAGAATTAAAGTAAATATGCTGTTCTTTTCGTTTGATAGTTATATTTTCCTTTGGGTAAGCCATTAGAAATTTGCAGGACATCTTTTAACCATTTGAATAGGTAATTAATAACTCAAACAGCCAACTTAAGGATTTGTTGTAACTTTGACCTAACAGAAAGTAGCTGTGGAATCTTGGGTATAATAAAGGATTATTCACCACTTAAAACTTTGATACAACAGGGCCCTATATGTGTTATGTCTTACTCATAAAGAATTTTCATATTTAAAAACAGACAATGTGTATGTGGTAGCACATTAGCATGGGCTGGAGGAACTATAGACATGGGAAAACTTTTAGATCTTGTGGAAGGACTAGAGACGCTGGGGGAGGGGGTACCGTGCTTAAAATGCATAGAAGGATGAACGTATTCCTGGAAGTACATTAGCACCCAGCAAGCCTTGCCACCAATTGTAATTTCTTGTGTATCACAATTTCTCAAATCAGTCTTTTTTTCACACTGTGCTAAAATATCTATTTTCTTAATGGAAGTCGATAGAAAGTAGGATTTACTCTGACCCAACTTTTCTAGATCACATTTATTACATTAAGTTAGAAAGACCTTAGTTGACCTTGATGAAATTACCTACGTAGTACTTTAATTATGCTGGCAGAGTAGACTCAGGGCCATCTGAGTGTTCTTCAGACTATTTGATGATGGTATTCCTTGGGGCACTGGGCTGACTGGAAATTTAAAGATGAAAACCTCAGCTAGATATCCCACTATGGGAATTTCATGCTTTGCTTTTTTTGCCTATTGGTTACTATATCAAGTTAAACTAGTATCGATAAAGATACATTTACCATAACGTAGAAAACAACTCTTTTAAGGATGCCTGTTTAAAAAGATGCTTTTTCACTGGAAATACTTAGGGAGTTTTTGTAGGATAACAATTAGGACCATTTATTGGATTTTCCCAGTTGGCATTTTTGTTAAAAGTCTCTGTGTTACTAGTAGACTGTCACAGTTTGTGATATGTTTCAATTTATAAGGAAAAAAACTCGTGAAATTTGGCAACACAAGAATTACCTGTGTTCTCATGCTCTCATCTCTTTTATACAGAGAAAACTTCGATGAGATTGCAATGAAATATGGAATTACCTTAGAAACAAGAGTTACTTTTATTTTAATATTTTATTTAAATCTTACCCTATTTTTAATTTAAAAAGGGAAAGGTCTTCATAGATTTATAAATTATTACTTATAAAATTACCTGAAGGCAAGTTCCTAAGCTTTTAAACCATACTAAAGGGAAATAAAAGTTATGGTGTTTTATATTTATGGTGAGTTATGTTACCCAAATCAACTTTAATATATATATATTCATTAAGTGAATAGTATTCATTTAGTCTTTTCTTTACCTTGACAAGCTACTAAATATATATATATATATATATATATATATACATATATATATATGTATATATATATATGTATTTTTAAAAATTAGCTAGGATAATTTGTCAATTCTATTTGTAATTTTCAGTAAAGTCTAATTAGAATCTTTGTTTATTTACACCACTAAAAGTGAGCATTTACTGTTTTGATACTTCAGTGTTTGACAAGCATTGCGCACTCATATTTAAATTTTACATGATTTCATTTTCTAGCAAGTT
Organism: Rhinolophus hipposideros; assembly: GCF_964194185.1. Taxonomy (NCBI): domain Eukaryota; kingdom Metazoa; phylum Chordata; class Mammalia; order Chiroptera; family Rhinolophidae; genus Rhinolophus; species Rhinolophus hipposideros. Next base: position 46,862,676 of record NC_138049.1, read on the forward strand.
GGCAGGTGCTAGCTGTCTATAATTATAACTGAGTAATTTTTCAAATGCTATTCATAGCCTAAGCACAGCAAGAAATTCTTCCGATCATGTGATAAAGACAAACATTGCAAAATAGTGGTAGAGGGATGTGTTACTGAAGGACGCATTTAAGAGAAGCCTTTCTAAAGTAAAACGTGATTTAAATGACAGGGAGACAGGTTTCCTTACAAAATAATGTCTTCAAAGTCATTGATAGTGATTACACCTCACTAAATTAAGGTGTGGCTACTTTCTCAACTAACAAGTAATGTATACCTTAGCAGACTTAAATTATAAAATATAACCTAAATTTATTCAGTTTTGTTGATGACAGAGGTTCTGAGTATAAGAAATCATTGAAATTTTATTGAAAAAGTATAGATTTTACCATTGAAGCTAGAGAATTATTTCTTCTCATTTGATTCATTAGGTATTTGTTATGTGCCTACTGTATGCCAAACACTACGCTTATCTATCTTTTGACATGTGAAAAGGCTGTAAGTTTAATAATGATTCTACTTAAAATCAAGAGAAGTTTGTATTTTATTTTTCTTGATTTATTTTCTAACCATCTGTTCTAAATATACAGTCTCACATTGACTAGAGATAGAACTTCAGAATGATTTAAAGATCTTGTTAGATATTTTTTACCAACCATATGTTCATGAATAAATTAACTTCTGGTCTCAGTTTCCTCATTTGTGAAGTGACACAGTTTTTTTATCTACCTTGTGATGTGATTATAAAAATTAAAGGAGATCATATTGGTAAAGCATTTCATAAACTTCAATGTACTGTACAAATTTAATTGTGAATAAACTCCGAAACTTATCTATAAAGCGAGGATAATAATACCAACTTCACAGGGTAGTTTTGAGAATAGCATGAAAAGTGTGTAGAAGTCGGCTTGGTACATAGTAAGTGCTCAACAAATACTGGCAATGATGATGAAGATGATGAACTTGATCTAGGTCGTTTAGCTAAGGAGTCAAACTCCAAACTATCATTTAGGATTTTTGTGTTTAGAGTATAGGATTTTTATGTAATTGACTTGACTATATCCTGCACTTTGTATCCCCATGTACTAACACCCCTAATTGCCATTTATACACTAAATTTTGATATATTAACTGATTAGATTTTTATATATTAGCTGTCCAACTTTATCGTAGGATTCTTCTAACCAGCCACTGCCCCAGGGTAAGTGTTGGACCTGCTCAGAGGTTTTTCCCCAGGAGTGGTGGCAGATGTGTAGCACCCATCCCCTCCTTGGAGTCCAGCACAATTCTAGTATGTCAGCATGGCACCAGCAGGGAGGGGTTGTAAGCAGGCAGCTGCATGTGTCATCCAGGTGGTCAAGTACACACGGATGAGAGGTCTGGCCAAAGCCTAGACTTCGGTATCTGGACAGTGTTAGAGGATAATGTTCAAGACCATGGGCTTTGGGGTCAGTCAGACCTGGCTGTAAGTCCTCTCTGCCCAGCTCTGACCTTGGGCACGTTACATAACCTCCTTGAATCTCAGTTCCCTCACAGAAGTTCCGAGGATTAAATGAGGTAACATGTGCAATACTTACTGGAATCCAGTAAACACTCAGTGAACGTTAACAATTAGTATTCTGTTCTGCCCACACAGTGCAATGGGGGAGAGGAGATGGAAAGTTGAGCCCTTTGGCATGATATGTCCTTTAGGGTACCCCAAGCCTCTGAGCAATTGGGAAGTTTTTCACCTACTTTCCAGATTCCACAGCCTGAGGGAATAGCACCTCTAGGAACCAAATTAAGGATTTTATAAATATTATTTTAGCTCTCTGGGAACTGGATTTCTCCCCTGATGTGTTAGTCTGTTATTCCACTTAGGAACATTTGACTTTCAAATATGCCTTCAGGGACACATAATATAGGAAGGAAAATGATGGGTTGGATGCCAGTTTTGTCAGTAAGCAACTGAACTCTGTGCTGGGTGGATTCATGGCTGATACTTCAGGCAATTTATCTGCAGCAGAGACTGCTTGCCTTAAGGTCTCTGAGGAGATTAGAGCTCTACTATCCGTGTTCCTTCTCTGCTTCCGCCAATGGGAGCCTCATGTGTTCAGCAGAAAGCCCCCAAACAGTCCTTTCATTCTTCTGAGATAACTGGCCCAGCCTAGACAGCCGATATGTTAAGAACAAAGTAACTAAGCAAAGATTACATTGTCAAAAAGATACCCCATGAGCGTTAGCAGGGCTTGAAGAGATTTTGTACTATTTGACTTGTTGAATTTGCTTGATTGTGTGTGGCAGGTTTTTTGGGGGGCTCCTCTGGAACTCCCATGGCTGTCCCCCTTATAATCCGCCATGACATTAGAATCAAGTTATCTGAACTCATCTTCAGCAGTTTCTTAATCTTTCTAGTTTTGTAGAATGTATACTTTTGAATGTGATAAGAATAGGCATTCTGTAAGTGACGTCTAATTCTTAGCCCTTTTCATACATTAATCTATTCAAATGTCCCCATTTTATGTATCAAAAAAAAAATCAGGGCCCAGGTAGGTTAAATAGCTTTCCCAAGATATCATTGCTAGTAAGAGGAGCCTGGTTTCAAACCCAGGCTCTGAGACTCCATTCCACACTTTTCACCATTATACTGCATGATCTGAATAAAAATTAAATGAGGCTCCTAACAGTGAAAATATATATTACTTTGTTCTCCGAATTATTTTTCCTTCAGGATGAAATGTAAAACTTTGGTATTTCTAGGGGAAACCACATTCTTAGATGTTATTAAATTGCATATCAAATTCTTATTTAAACCCTCACCCATCTCAAAATTGCATTTGAACCCTGCTGAAGCTTCACCTTTTCACTGTGGTATTTTAATTTTTATTATGCTGTCATTATACATTTCAGCTGATTTTAAGGTGGCTCTGTACTGTGTGGCCTTGGAAATAAGGTACACAAAAGGCTCTTCTTTACATTAAGAAATTAACCAAGTAAGATGATTGCTTTAGTGAACTGCCGAAAAGAAAACTTGGTATATTTCCATGAGTAATAGAGTCAAGATTAGCTTTGAGTGTTAGAAGAGCCTTCTCCCAGCTAGTTCATTGTTGCCATGACAGTGTTGGCAGTGCGAGTGTTGTAGTAACTCTTTGCAATGAGCTTATTTTAGACCCTAACGTTTGCAGGGCCGAACATCCCTTTCCCTGCCCCACAAGTAACTCTAGTGGAAAAGTACTGGTTTTATAACTGGCTTCTGGCTTTGTAGCTGAAAGACTGTACTATTGTGGGCTTTAAAAAAAAAAATAGTGTAGGAGTGTTGAGTATTTTTCCTGTGGATTATGAATGTTTGAAATTTCCCAAAATATGGTATTTCATTACATGTCCTACAGTAAGTTGTTTACTGCTAAAAAGAAAAGGGGCCTCAATTGTCTTTTTAGAAATCAAACCCCGATTGTATCATACATTAAGCTCCTATAGAAATCATTTTTCCATCTGTGTGTCTCCTGTGCATACTTTAAAGTCTTTGGATTCTTTATTCAGTTATTATGGAAAATTATCATTAGAAACCATAAATGATTGTGTTTAAACAGTGTAGAAAAGTACTTTTTCTTGTCCTTTCCATTATTCAGTATTTATTTGCTCAAATTGGAACATTTTAATGTTCTTAAGTTGCAAACTAACAAGTTATATAATGATTTTAAGAAATTACCCAATTTGAACTGTGTACTTAAACTAACATAATTATTGAGGTGTTTTTAAACTTTGTTGTTTATATGTTACAAATTAGATTTTAAAATACTTCATTGATATTTTCTAATTGTAAATACCATTATAACTATACTGGTAAGTACAAAATATTTTCAAACTCATAATAGTGCCATTTTGTATACTTTTGCATACCATTTGTTAGATCAGATTATTGGTAGCTATGGCATGTGCATTAAAAATCAAGTAGAGCATGAAGAAACAAAATGATTTTGACAACAAACCTTGTCAAAGAAGTTGGAAAATTTAATCCTATACTTCCTTCATTGATGACAACTACTACAAATAGTTACAGTTGCATTTTTCCCAAATGCTGCATTAAAAGCTTAGCTCATCTTCCTTTGATGCTGAAGCTATAAACAAATTTTGCACAGTTCGGCCTATGCTGAGTAATGGAATATGAATACCAGGCAAACTCTTTTCTTCCTTCCTTCCTTCCTTCCTTCCTTCCTTCCTTCCTTCCTTCCTTCCTTCCTTCCTTCCTTCCTCTTTCTTTCTCTCTTTCTCTCTTTCTCTCTTTCTCTCTTTCTCTCTCTCTCTCTCTCTCTCTCTCTCTTTCTCTCTCTCTTTCTCTCTCTCTTTCTCTCTCTCTTTCTCTCTCTCTCTCTCTTTCTCTCTCTCTTTTCTCTCTTTTCTCTCTTTTCTCTCTTTTCTCTCTCTCTCTCTTTTTCTTTCCTCTCTCTCTCTCTCTCTCTCTCTCTCTCTCTCTCTCTTTCAGTTTAATATGAAAATAATTTTCTAAACAAAAATTTGACCCCAAGCTAGAGTTGTATTTGGCTTTTTCATTAAGCAATGGGTATTTTAATCTTCATTTTTTTTTATTCCTTTTAGTGCATTTTATTATTTCCTTAGTGGTAATTATTCAGATTAAGAAGTATGTGATTTCAATCTACACTAGTCTTTGATAGCTGCTTCTTTGAATTTGGAAGCAGATGTGAGGTAAAATGTGAAGATTCAACTATAGTTCTTTTTCCTTTGTTAAAATACTTAATAACAGGGTTATTTTGTTTTGTTTTGTTTTGTTTTTCCTGAACTCCACTGCACCTCTAGCTGACCTCCTTCTATATCTAAGGCTGAAATGAGTATAGCTTTTTAAAGTAAGCATTCTTTTTCAATTTTTCTTTATGCCTGACACTGTTCTGGCACTGTGGGGGATGTGAAAAGAAGTAGAAAACAACCAGTCCCCTTAAGAATTTTGCAGTGACTTTGAGGACAAAATTTAAGATCAAATCAAGACAGTGACTAAAAATGTTAAACTTTATGGTAATATATTGACAACAATGTAACTTGGTGGGAGAGTGTGTACATAGTAATTCTACATCTAGGAAATCATCTGAAAAAAGATTTATGTATGATGAGAATTACTACAGTGCTACTTATGATATAAATGTATTATATATGTATTTTTATATATAAGTAGGTAATCTGAATATGCAAAAATTAATTATGATTGGTGAAATTATGGGATGTCTGTATAAAGAACTATTATACAGTTATTGAAAATTGTTTTACAGTATATTTATAAGAAAAGAAAAAATTATACATATACGTGGAAAAGCAACTTTTAAAATAGGATGTATATATACATATATGTAAATATATGTATATATATATATTTACAGAGAGGAGAAAAAGTCAGGAAACCTACATGCACCAAAATATTAACATTCTCCTTTAGAGGTGGGATTATTAGAGATTTTAATTTTCTTTTTATAATAATCATTAATAAATACTTAATTTTATTGAGTGCTTCCTATATGCCAGGTTATCGTTGTAAGCATTTTACATAGAACATTTGCAAAATTTCAGGTGGGTTATAGGTTTTTGAGGGAGACATCTTCCCAAAACAAAATAAATATATAAGTATGAATACACCCACTCGCTGTAAGATTAAATTAAATCCCTGGTTTATTTAGCCAAGGAAACAGGAACTTCTCAGAAGCTAGACTTTCTCATTGAGAAGAAGCACTTGCAGCCTACCTAGTGCTACTTTCCTTGGCCCCCAGGTCTCCTGAATGGTATAAAACTGCTGGTGACCCTGGATCATGCCAGGTCTGCAAAACTCAATTCTTGGTCTGCTGTTGCCTTTTTATGTTTGGAGTTTCAGTCCACATTCTGAAAGAATTTATACAAAGTATGCATTTTCTTTAAAGGCTCATTTTCTTGCAATATCTAATTTCATACTTAATACCAAGTCTGTTGTGAGTTTAGAGATGAGGAAAGAGTAACTTAACTCAAGTGCTGAATACTGGGAGTCAGGAGGCATATCTAACTCCTAAGTCTATGTTCTTAACCACTAATCTATTTTCTTATAGTTACCTCTCTCCTCTCTTCTCTCCTCTCCCCTCTCTCTCCCCCTCCCTCCCTCTCATGTATTACTTTTATATTGGAAAATGACTTAAAATCAATGTGGAAAAATTATGACATGTAGAGTGTTAGTAATTCAGAGCAAGGAAAGATCAAGATGAGTTGGGATAGTAAAAGAAAACTTAATGGAGCAAATAAATTTTAATGTAATAATTAACTTTCATTTTCAGCTCATCTGTGTGTTTACTTCTATCCCCAACATGCCCAAACCAAACCTCTGATGAAGGCTGGAAGTAATGAATGCACTGTTGTACTTTCCTGCAGATGAAGTTTAGGCCTCATTTTTGTTTCCTTTTTGTGGCCCCTTTTTACTTTCCTTTCACCATCTGTCAAAGCATGTGTGAACATGTAACTATGACTTTTATCAAAGCTACTTCTCACTATAGTGTTGAGCATTACAAATAAAACAGTTCCAGTTTGACAGTTTCCATGTGGTAATACCATCATAATTTAAAGATTGGGATGACTAAAAGAAGTTATAAAAATGACATTAATGAATTATATTTGAAAACTCACTAAAAAGAAATAGAACTAGGTAGGATCCTGAGTCTTCTCTGATGAATTAACCTTATGTCATAAATTAGGGCTGATGTTCATTTGGCCGGTATTCATTGGCCCATCAGTACTTGTTAAAATACTGAAATATTTTCATACTAGCTGGTACATAGTAAACAGAAACTGCAAAAAGCAATAAAATTAATAACACGTCGTCAGGATGGGTGGTTTACCTTAGAAACCTCACATGTGCTTAGGTTCCAAGTCGGTCTGGTCACTGAAGCATGGAGCTAGGAAGTTTGCTCAGAAGCCCTATTATTTACTTCAGGTGTTGAAGGTACACAAGCCCATGGGTGGGAGACACAGACCAGACAGGTGACCTGAGGAGAACCTAATCCTAAACCCGCAAAAAAAGAAAAAGTGCCCAGTTGTGCCAAGGGGAGAAGCAGGGTCCAAGCCTCGGTGGTGACTGGGGAGGCTGTCACAGCCAGAGACACACTCCGCGGACAATCTCTCCGTTGGGCTTGAGCAGCTTTTCTGGGTTTAAGACTTAGTGGTTGGCTGCTTCATAACAAATTTGGTGGTTTAAAACAATACACATTTATTATCTCACAATTTCTGTGCATAGGAAGTATGGCCACAGCTTAGCTAGGACCTGTGCTTCAGGGTCTTTCATGAGGCTGCAATTAGGTGGCAGCCAGGACTGTGGTCAAATGGGGAAGGATGTGCTTCCAAGCTCACGTGGCTGTTGGCAGGGTTTAGTTTCTTGAGGGCTGTGGATTGAGAGCCTCAACTCCCTGCTGGCAGTTGACTGCAGGCTGCTCTCAGTCTCCTGCCACGCGGGCCTCTACACTTGCTTATGATTCAGAGAAAGCACCTGAGCAGAACCAGAGACTAAGTACCAGCAAGTGTCAGTCACAGTCTTTTATAACCTAACCTTGGACGAGACATGCCATCACTTTTGCCGTAATCTATTCATTAGAAACAAGTCACTAGGTCCAGCCCAGACTTAAGGGGAGCAGATAACACATGGAATGAATACCATAAGGTAGTGATCCTTGGGAACCATTTGAAAAGCATTCTACCACAACAACATATCTCCTAGCTGGTTGGGCAGAGTGGGTCTCTGCTTATTGTGAAGAGAGCTGTGAGTCCTAACCACTCACAGCTGTGACTTATGGGCCCAGGAACCTAATGAATGTCTAGAAGAGAGTGTGGTCCAGCAAATGATAGTATGAGCCCAGGCTGTCTCCTCTCCACCCTTGGAACCAGTGTCCAGCTAAAGAAGCCTCACAGCAGCCTGGACAATGGGTGCCCTTCCCCAGGCCCTGTTCCCTCACTGAGCCCACCAAGGCTCAGTTGGAGAGGTCAGCCTGTTATGCAGGGTGTCATGTGGGGTCTCAGCTCCCGCTCCCCTCATAAGAACTCAGGACGTGGTGAGGCCAAAAAGGAATACCCACGGAGCCATAGACAGGGGAGTCATACCACTGTAGTCTCGCTGGCGGCTGGGTTGAAGACACAGGAAGCAGGAACCACACAATCTGCAACCCGCCGTCTGCTCCTCTGCCAGTCAACCTCACTTGCTAGCTGCAATCCTCCTCTCTGCAATCTGCAATCTATGCTTGCTAGCTTAGCCATGGCAGTTATATCAGTGGCTAATGGCTAACCGGTAACAGCTGATGACCATCTACTACCCGAGCCAGCACCTTTCCACGAGAGGCCGAGAGCCTGGAAACTGCACTCTGGGGCTCTGTCCCCACACAGCTCATCTGCCTCTAGCAGCTTCTTGATCCTTCCTCTTTTGTCTCCATGTTTCTTCATGACTCTTCTGTCCCCCATTATTCCTGAGTGATCCTAGGAAATTCCCTACTTCCCATTCTTTGTACTAAAAGTAAAAACATCATTTGTCCAAAAAGGTAGGAAGTGGCCAGTAGCTTTCTTTTCATCCTTCAATGATTGTCTAGTGAGCTGTGAGTCAAATCTCAGCTGTGTTTCTGATTTGAGGGGAAAGTGTGTTAAAAATAAAGCCCAAAACTTTTATGAGCATTCTCAAATGAATTATGAATGAAATTAAACATTATTGCAAATCCAAATTTTTATTCAGATCTCCCAAACTCAAGTTGGTATACTTTACTATCAATTTAGTGGTATCAGAAAGGGAACAGATGAAATAATTTATCTTTTTTCATTTTATAAGCCCAAGACTTATGGATTTTGGCTATTGCAGAATGAGACCAAAATGATTCCATATCTGATAGCAACTGAAACACAATTTTACCCCACTGAATACGATGTTAAGTTGAGGCTAGGAAAGCTCCTGATTTTAGTTTTTAAAAATTATTATTTATAATTTTCTCATATTTCTTTTTAATATCTTGGCCAAATATTTGATTGAAATTAAAGTATTTTTCCCATATATATTTTAAATCTGGGAAATATAATCTCCAAATGCTAACAGTGTTTATCTCTGGGCTGTGGTTTATGCTTTTCTACATTTTTCCAAATTTGTTTTATAATGGGTACTTCTATCTTTTCTAATAAGACAAAAACATGCTATTAAAAAGAAAATAAGCTCAGTACACCATTTTCTAGTCAGAGCAGAATGACCTTAATAGTAAGTATAACTTCAGTATATTCTCTGAAATTTCTTCTAATATGGCATACATTAATTTAAAAACCTGCAATTCTTTAATTTAATGACAATTTAGAAATACTTTTCTTGCAAAGACTTTGGCTGTTGTTAGAGCAGATTTTTTTTTTCTGATGGATTTTGCATTTCTGTTTTTTGTTTTTTTTCCTTTGTCTTCACATTGGATGAAAATTTACGCCTAATTCTTAGATTGTTGTAGCTTCAATGAGCACTAGATGGCACTCTTGCTCAACTGAAATCTAGTTTACCACTTATACTTTGCTGCTGTGGGCCTTAGAAGAGTTGCAGGGATCCAACATATGGTGATGAGAAGAGAACTGACTCTGGGTGGTGAACACACAATGTGATATGTAGATGATGTATTACAGATTATACACCTGCAATCTATGTAACTTTACTAACAATTGTCACGCCAATAAACTTTAAAGATATTTTTTAAATAAATTTTAAAAAATAGAAGAGTTGGGTGTGCAACTTAAAAATGCTTGTGTGTCCATTTCGTTTTAGAGGGATAGAGTGGGGGAGAAAGGGACAGTTTCCTCCAAGTTTAAATAGCAGAGTTTAACTGGTTCAGTTTTTCCATCTATCCAGAAATCACCATATTAATAATGATAGTCACTCATTCCACAGTTAAGCCCCTACTATCTTTTTGTTTTGTTTTGTTTTGTTTTTGTTTTAATGCTGCTACTTGTTTTTGTTGTTGTTGTTGTGTTTGGTTTTTTTGTTTTGTTTTTTGTTTTTTTAGCCCCAACTGTCTTTAGGCCCTGTTCTAGACAGTATATATTAATACATCAGTGGGCAAGAGAGATAAAAATCACTACCCTCTTAGAGCTTACATTCTAGTGCTTGGATTTTTATTCGACGTCCCATTCTAAGCTGGTATTTGCATTCACCCATTAACTCACCCATTTAATAAGAGGAAACTGAGGCACAGACTGGTAATCTAACTTGCCCCTTATTCACCTAGCTAATACATGTGACCAGAGCTGGGACTCAAATGTAGGTATTTGGTTTCTGGAGTTTGTTCTCGTAATCTCAACACTATACAGCCTCTCAAAATTAAAGAGTATTTTATTAGATTCTGTTGGATACAAATAATATATATTTACCTAGTTATTTATAATTGTTCCTAGATCTGTTCAATTCAAATATGATTGCCATTTTTATTGAAAAGGTATTGAATAAATACCTATTGTGTAACGATTCTACAGTCAACTATCATATTGTCTTAGTTCTTTTAAGATAATGTAGATCAAGTCACAAACACAGGTGGCCTTGTTAATATTTAAGCATCTTTATAGCCCTTGTATTAGCCATGTAATAATTTGGATATTTTTCAAGGACCAGAGTATTCAACAACATACTTGTTCTAAGCCACTGAGTATAGAGGGAAAATCAGTCGCTTGAGAATAAAAATATGATGACTAATTCACTCATAAGTAATCAATAAGTAAAACTTGCCTTCAGGGAAACTGAAATAAGTAGTTCTTAACAGCTAGATAGGTTCTTATTCTTTTTTGCTACAGAACTGTTTTAGATAATGAAACTATGGTTTTGCTATGCTAATAATTATAGTTAACTGTCTTTTAATTAAGTGAAATAATTAGTAAATTATAAATGTTCACCAGGGAGTCAAAGGAAGTTTTCAGAGCAAAACTTTATTTTGGCAGATGCCACAATTTAAGGATTATGGCTTTTCTAGGAGCCTGTGTGCCTCTTAAATTGAATGCAAAATTTGTAGACTCATGAACATTTTACTTGGGGGGAAAATATGAAAATTTTATCAGAATTTCAAAGAGACTGTAACCCCAAAAGATTAAGAACCACTGCTAAACCAGCGACCTTACTGAATATTAAACTTATTTTCCTTAAACTTTAAAGTTTGATTGAAATTTTGGAGTTTTAAACCAACAAAGGGAAAATGTCGATTCCATGTTAGCTTATCCCTCTTGGTCTGCTGATCCTTTTGTGGTGTTTCCGGTGATACTGGTACTTTAGTTACTTATGTTTGTCGTAAACTGACAGGCCCATCACTGGCGGTTTAGAGGTTCAAGTTCAAGTTTTGCTTTAAGAACATTGAGACCCAGGTTGCCTACCTGAGCCCAGCAGAGCTCCAGCCCTCAAGTTAATGTGAGCAAGAAACACATACCTGCAAGTCACTGAGATATTGGGGTTGTGTTTTTCCTCAGCAAAAACTAATTCATACAAAATTGGTAACAGCCAAACTGCCAGGGTCCCTATTCTTGTTCTAACCTTGGGCAAGTTACTTAACACCTCTAAACTTTAGTTTTATCATCTGTAAGATAAGACAATAGCACCTCATATTAATGAGATAATAGCACCCTGCTCTCTTTAAGGTTCTGAGCACAGTGCCTGCCTTAGTACTTAGCATGGCAAAAAGACCTTAAATCTATCCTTGTACATGCCTCCGTTATCTAACATAACACCTCTTTTTACCTTCTAGTTCCTTATCTCGATTTATTTTTCTTCATAGCTCCAAACATTACCTGACACTGTTATTTATTGTTGATTCTGTCTGTTGCACAAAGATGGAGACTTTTTCTTGTTCATTGCTGGGCTCTCTAAGCCAGTGCTAGCACATACAAACAGATGTCCAATAAATATTTGTGGAATGAAGGAATAAATGTTAGCTATTATTATTACTTGGCAGTTTCTGTCCACCCTCCCTCCCATCTGCCTGGACCAGCTGCTGCAGCTTTTTAAATGAGGTGGGTAGGCCAGGAGGAAAGTCTCTTTCTCTAACTGGGGTAGCTGACATCATAGCTTCAAAAGAAGTATTAATCTCTCACAGGCCCTCTCTTCTCAAGCTGTAGCCTACAAGCCAGCAGCGCCTATACCACCTAGGAGCTCGTTAGAAATGGGAAATCTCAGGCCTCACCCCGTACTGCCGAATCAGCCTTGAATCCCCAGGAAACTCATGCACATTATGGCTTGAGAAGCACCACGTTGACCATTTTAAAGATTTTGGATTTTATCCTAACAGTAATGGAGAACCACAGAAATATTTTAGGTGAGAGATTACATTTATGAGATTTGTGTTTTTAAATGATGACTTTGGTCAGAAACCAAAGAATGTCTCTGGGAAGGGAAGGTTTTTTGGCCGGGGACAGAGATGAGACTGAGGCTTTTCACCACATACGTTTTCCCAGGCCTACTCTGATACGGTGGGGCCTGGTCAGCATGTGGCCTGCCCACTCTGCCCTCCCACCCCAACCCTGCGCTCAGACCCATCATGAAAATGGACACCATGCCCTCACATTAGGACTCTGTGCACACTGCACACACAGCTACCACTTGCCCACTCCCTGGGCCTATGGCTGTGCCAATGGACCTTGTGTCCAGCCGAAGGGAGGACAATCCACGTGAAGGCCCTAGGAGTGGGCTTAGACCATCTGGGCAGAGACTGCCAGGGTTCAAGTACCTGGAGCATGATCTGGGGGGGGTCCAAGCCCTAGGCCCTGCGGACTCTTCACCTACTGGAGTGACAGCTGCAGGAGGGCTGCAGTGGGCGCTCTAAAGTTTGGGGACCGCACTGTCTGGGTCTCAGGTATGTAATGCCCTTTTGTACTTTCTGTTCTCAGATCATCTGAATATATTTTTTCAATGTGAGTATATTACCTACATACAATAAATAAAATGAGGCATTAAATTATAATAAAATTACATTGGCTCCTGTGAGGGAATGGATAGGAAGGGTACAACAATGGAAGCCTGAAAACCAGTTAAAAGGCTATTGCAGTGTTTCAGCAACAATTGATATTAGTATAGTGCTTGGACCAGCATGATAGTAAGTTAGATGCAATTTCAACCAGTTTTTCATTTAAGTGTTTCACTGCTATGTTGTTTAGATTACATAAACTCAGTATTAATTTTTTTTTCGTAAAGAGTGTGTGGGAACTAAGCCTTCTGGCCCTCAAATATTTGAAGTGTTTTTCTTTGCCCTCAAGTTTCGTTATAGTCCACTAGATTTCTGGGTTAAAATAATTTTCTCTCAGAACTGTGAAGACATTTCAATATTTTCTAGCATTCTAGTGTTTATAGTGAGAAGTTTCACGATAGTCTGAATCTCATTTTCTTTTTTTATAAAATTTGGTTTTGTTTGTTTTATTTTACCTCTCTTTAGAAGCCTTGTTTTTTTTTCTTTTTTCTCCAATTATTTTTAAACCTCTTGAACAATTCAAAGAATAATAACAGTAAATACTGCATGTCCTTCACCTAGATTCACATACGTATTAACACTTTGCCAAACTGGCATTCTCTAATGTTTTTATTTCTTTTTGCTGAATCTCTTGAAAGTTACAAACACTTCACCCCTAACACTTTATCAATTATCTCCTAAGAACAAGGACATTCTGGGAGCTAAAATTGTTTTTATTTATCCTTAGAGTTTTGAAATTTCATTAGCATATGGGGTCTGACAATTAAGTTTGCAAAGATGTTGCTAACCTTTTTTTGATATCAGAGGAATTGTTCATTCTGAATTTGTACCAACTGGACAAACAGTTAACCAAGTTTACTATTTGGAAGTGCTGTAAAGGCTGCGTGAAAAAGTTAGACAACCTGAACTTTTCACCAACAATTCATGGCTCTTGCATCACAACAATGCACCAGCTCATCCGGCACTGTCTGTGAGGGAGTTTTTAGCCAGTAAACAAATAACTGTATTGGAACACCCTCCCTACTCAGCTGATATGGCCCCCAGTGACTTCTTTCTTTACCTGAAGATGAAAATATTGACAAGAAGACATTTTGATGACATTCAGGACATCAAGAGTAATATGACAACAGCTCTGATGGTCATTCCAGAAAAAAGAGTTCCAAAATTGCTTTGAAGGATGGACTAGGTGCTGGCGTCAGTTCATAGCTTCCCAAGGGAGTACTTCAAAAGTGACCGTAGTGATATTCAACAATGAGATATGTAGCACTTTTTCTAGCATGGGTTTACGAACTTAATTGTCCGACCTCATATGTCAGAGTGTGTGTCTCTCCCCATCTACCTTTTCTTATTAATCCTTTGCACTTGGGCCCTTTCAATATAAAGATTTGAACCTCAGGTTATTCTGTGATTTCTTTTCCTCTATTATCTTTGTTACATCTGTCCATTTTGACCTATTGTTAGGTGTTAGACTTCCATCTTAACTTTTTCCCATATTTCCTTTTTTTCCTTTTGTCTTTTTACTCTACAGCTTGCAGAGTTCCTTCAACTTATCTTTCAAATTACAAATTTGCTCTTCAGCCTGGTTCCATTATTCAGTGCTTCTATTTACATGTTTATTCAGCAGTCAATTTTTTAATTTGCAAGAACTCTTATTTTCTGATTGTTCCTTTCTCGGAACAACCAATTCTTGTATTATGAGTATTTTATTCTCTGTAATCTGAGGACGTCAATATAATTTTTAATTAGTTTCTCTTCCTCCCTCCTTAATCAGCCAGGATCCTGGCAGGAAATGGATGGCACACTCAAATGGGGTGTCTGAAGAGAATTAATGAAAGTGTGGGTGGAGTTAAGGGAAACCAGCCAGGGATGATAAGCATTCTGTACTAGTAACAGTTGCAAACCTCAAGTGGCAAGGGTTGGGAGTAGTTACTAGAACCAGTGAGACCTATAGCTACAGGAGAGTGCCTGCCTAATTGGAACTGTGGAGGAATAAATGTACTCAGTAGAGGAATATGCTCACTGCTAGCCCTCAGCCTGGCAGGGACAGAAGTGGAGGAATAAATACCCTCACTGTCTTTCTCCTGTCCTTCAATCTGTTAGTGTCCCCCATTAGAAGAACCTATTTATAAACCAGATGCCCAGTGATACAGTCCATCAAGGTGAGCACTTTGAAGCACAAAACAAAGTAGAGTAAGTCAGAGAGACGATTTGGAGAGGCAAGAAGGGAATAGGTGGTATACCTATACTATGTCCATTTTGTGCTGCTTAGGGCGACATCTGGATGGGTGATTGGGGCTGTGAAAAGAGCAGTGCTTTGGGCTGATCTGGCAGAAGGCAGCAGCAAAAAGAAATTGCTCTGGTGAAGAGTCAGGATGAGAGCAGTTGAGGGGGAAAATTTTTTCAAGATTTGAGGACTCAGAAGTAAGGGAAGAGAGATGGAAAAGTCTAGAGGGAGGATAATAAGATACAGACGGATATTGCCATTGGAATGAGGGTCCGCCTCTGAAATAGATCCCTTTAAAGTATTTATATTCATTCTCATTTTTGTTGAATTTGGAGGACAATCATATTTAGCATCAGTTTCATGGGGTTTTTATCTCCCCATAGTGTAACTCTGTTACCTCCAAAATGTCCGTAAAAGACTTCTGCACTCGGCTACATGTTAGGGATGTTATGGGAAGTGACGGTAGAGGGGGCACCGAGCAGGGAGAGTGCCAGGAGAGCTCAGGGATGTGCTACAGTGTGGGGGAGACTACAGTGAAGCTGACACTGCTCCCCTGTGCCCAGATAGACCTGAGCTCTGTGGATGGGGAGGGAGTTGTGATGAGTGGGGCCACACTAGAGTTCAGGTTATTTGAATAATAAGGGTTTCAAGGACAGTGTAAGATATCCAGACTGTAGTCTCTTGGGGTTAGATGATCTTTTATTCATTAGAAAGCAACTAAATTAAACAGTATTAGAATGATGGGTTAAAAAGAATATATTTAAAGTAGACCTGCCTAAGAAAACAATTTATTTTTGCTAATATTACACCAGAATAACCATAGCAAGGAAGTAAGGAGAGAGCTTTTTTACGTCTTTTTTCCAGATCTGCATGTCTTTGTGTTCTGGCTTTTCTTTGCTACTTCAGACATGCTATGTTTTTGCTGCACTGTAAGTCTTCATGGACATTGGACTCAGGCAAATCAATTTTCCTTTGCATGGACTCTGTAGAACTTTTAATACTGTATTTCACTATTGCAATGCATTTGTTTTGGGGGCAGTGATTATTTCTTGTTTTATATTTTAAAATAGTCTTCCTTTATATCTGCTTAGGAGTTTCTACCATTTTACATGTCTTCATGGACCGCTTGCGACCTCTCTTCCCCTTTGGTGGTTTTAATACTTGTTTCTCAGACTTAAGTTAATCAGTTTTGAGTTGTATGATTTTAATTTTATCTTGTTAGGTTTTGGTCTTCTTCTCCTTGATTCTGATGGTTTGGTGGTTCTATGTTAAATTACCTAAAAATAAGCATTTAGCTTATTCCATCATTTTCCTAAAAATCCCCTTAGCTTTTTTTTTCTAACTTTAAATAACTATTCGATAAATTTCTTGGGTTTTCACTCTGTCACTAGGTTATTTAAGTACTTCCCAATTATTTTTCATTAGTGGTTTCTTCATAGTCTCCTCCAGGATAAATTCGTTTTCTTCACTTTGTATCACATATTCCAGAAAATAGAAGACTATCTAGTTGGCTTCTTTGGTTCCATCTTTTATTAAATTTAAATGCTATCTGATAATATCAGTGTTATGATACATGTCCAGATCTTAGTTACTCAAATTTTCCTAAGGGAAATAGACTAGACTCCCATAAGTCCTACCTGTTTTCTTTTTAATCCTATCTCAGAGGGATTCACGTGTCTCCCTTAACCTTACTATAGGAGAAAAAGAGAAATGGTAACAGCCCATTACCCTCCCTATTCTCCCCCCAAAAAACACCTTAGTGACTTAAATCAGTGCTTCCTAAACAGGTTTGTGCTTGCTTCTCCCTCCATTTGGAAGCTACAGCAAAGGCTGTAGTGAGAAAGAGACAGTGATAGAAATTGTAGTTTTGTGTCTTTTTATTACTAGTTTACAGATATATTATTAAGCCAAAAATAGATACGGGATATGTCAATATGCGTATTAGTTTGAGAGAATTAATTTAAATGCAAAACCAGAATTTCTAGAGTTTTAGATTATTTTTATATATTAACTAATATATATTAGTTTTACCTTCCTCTGTGTATGGTACTAATTCTTTTACCCATCCTTAAAGTGTCTCTTTCAAAATTGAATGGATAGTTCTCATTCTTAGCTACTGAAGGCTCCTACCTTACATTAGACTGAAAGCAGTTCTAATTTTTGTTAAAAAACACACACCTTCAATGTGTTGGTTTTAGACTATGATTATACATAGTGTTTAGTATTGTAATAGATAAAAGATATTACTATATTTTAAAGAAGATAAATTATATTTTTAAGTTTTATATTTTTCTGTCTTTCATAAATGGGCAGTATTTTGTGACACTGAGAATATTTTTATCATTCTATCCACAAATGTCTAAAAGACAAATGTGGGATCCAGAGCCTTTTCTACACCTGAGTACACATGTATTACTATTTGATTTTTTGGCTTGCTGCCTTGTCCTTATTAGGCACAATAGTCTTTTTTTTTTTTTCTTTTTGTAATCCTCTACTCATCTCATGCTACCTTTGAAGCTATTCCAGAACAAAGAATGACTCTGCTTCAGTTTCTTCTCCATGCCTCTCTCCATGATCAAATAGAAGGGAATGTGTGAGAGGGACAATTAAATGATTTTAAAACTAAATGAGTTTATATTTCAGTTATTTAGAGCACAGTGAATTATTAGTTCTTTTAAAATTGAATAATAAAAAGAAACAGAGCTCTAAAAATTGAATGAGTAAATGGAAATAGAAAAAAGGAGAAACAACATTCATTCTTATAAAGCTGAGAAGCATCATAATAAATAACAGTATTAGGGGAAAATAATAATTTTTATAAACCTGTAAGAACACCAATAATAATGATTCTCAAATATGCCTATCGATAAGGAAAATTTAAGCTTACGAAAGTTAATACAGGTGAAAACAAGAGTAGGAAAAGAGAATTATAAAGAGTTAATGAGCTATTAAATTTGGGGGTTAAAGGAGAGAGACGTTGAAAACAAATGTAAAATTTTAAGTTTGGCAGATCAGGAAGTTGGTCTAATAGCAAATGGTTGGGGTAACTACGTATTATGGCAAATAACTACCCCAGTTATTTCATGTGTCTTATTCAAATAACACAATTCGTTCTGTGAAAGGGAACCTATATGTCACACTTCAGAAAACTAAGAGCATACAGTACTATTATTGGTAACTATTTTTCAGTTGTCAGAGTATGTTTGGTCATCTGAAGGTTTACAGGGTTGATAGATGGACGTAGAAAGTGGAAAAGAGAGGGCTGTTTGTTGTTATTTTGCCTCATTACACATGTAGAGATCGCTGCATTGTTCTTAGTTTATCACCACCCCGATTTTGCCGACATTAGAGTATATTATCAGTCATGTAGACTCTTCACACTTGATATACTCCCTGTGATTTCCTCTTTGTTGTCTTTCCTTCTAATGCTTGATATTCTCTAAGTTGGTTAAAAAAGTGTAGCAACTAATTACGACCATGTTTTGATTTGGTGATTGATGGTGACTGTGACTTTTGTCCTTAAGTACATACTGTCCTTATATCGTTTTCTATTTTGGCCTCAATTGGGACATCATGGGACAGGGTCCTGTCTATATAGCTGAATCCATGATGCTTTGGATCAGGTATACTACCTCCACTTAGGTGGCCTGAGTCCCACTTAGGTTTATTGACTCTGAGAGAACTCTGGGGTCATCCATAAGTTTTTATATACTGTCTTGGTATATAATTCAAGAACATAAGGGTATATATAAGAATACAAGGGTATAGCTGTTATAGGATTTGGAATAATCATGGCCTGTAGGAAAAAAGGTGAGGGGGTGGAGCAACCCCCAGAGGTTGGCAGATAGCAAGCCAGTTTAGTGACAAGGCTAAATATTAATTCACTAAGATTTTAAGACTATTTCATGATGACTTTACCATGTATTACAAATTTTCATGTCATGAATTTCAATTAATTCTTTGGATCCAGAAGTATACACGTGGCTCAATTTTATTCTATTTAATTTAGCATTGATATGAGTAAAGTAAAAGGCTGAAAGTTGGGGTAAAATAGAACAGGACCTTTTTTTTTTAGGTTTTAAAGGTTTTCTTTTTTAAAGAATAACTATTTTCAGATATGTTTAGATACCAGATGACTAGTAATGTTTCCCCCCTCCTTAAAATGCTTTATTAACTTCACAGTTATACAGTGAACACATTTCTGTGCAAATAGTAAAGCTCCCCTGCTGAGGAATGTGTAGACTGGGTGGGAAAATAATCAGATTAGAAGATATAACACAAAACGTACCTGATACAAAGTATCATCAAAAGGTACATGAGAAAAATGCAAAGGGAAAACAGCAGTGGTCACAATACTAATCTCAGAAGAGACCTCAGGGTTGAAGGATTAGGCAAATGTCCTGAGAGTGAGTTCCAGGTAACGATACATCACAGTTCCACAGCACCGATACCCTAAACATTCTCTTGGTTGCTCTCATCTCCATGAATATTTCCACATCATCATCACCCCCTCTCATCTGTCATTGTCATGGAACTGCCCACTGGATAAAGGCCCACAGGGAAAGTCAGGGCAAATCATTGGTCTATTACTGCCTCCAGCCCACTGGCCTCCCCACACCCAAGCCTTCTCTCTTTTCTACATTCTCTCCCTTTCTCCAGTGTTCCCCAACACTTGTTTAATCTCTTTAAACAGTTACTCCTGGGCCTATCTGGCAGCTTCCTTCTCCTATCTCATATATTCATATATAAATATATAGATACATCTGTGTATCTATAGACCTATCTATATATCTCTATCATCTATCTATCTATCTATCTATCTATCTATCTATCTATCTATCTATCTATCTATCTATCTCTATCTATCTCTATCTATCTATCTCTATCTATCTATCTATCTATCTATCTATCTATCATCTATCTATCTATCTATGTATCTATCTATCTACCTACCTACCTACCTACCTACCTACCTATCTACAGAGAGAGAGAGAGACCCCCATCTGGCCTGCACACATATTCCTGCCCACCTCTTCAGGCCAGAAGCCCATTCAATCCCTTAGGGTAGCCAGGAACTGGGACTCAAATAGGGCAGTGACCAAGAGCCCAAGGGCTGCGTCTCTCTGTGGAAAGGTTCTATTGCTCATGTATATGGTATAATTTCTGACGTCTTGGTCTTCCCTGAGACCAATTGTAAAGTGCGTTTGAGACTTTACAGGTTACGGGATCTCCAGCAGTTGTATAGTTACCTTTAAATTCATATTATAATGCTATTTCTTTTGTCTCTCTGTCTCTCATGTACACACACACAACTTTAATATTCTTATATATGATATCCATTAGTGTTTTGGTCCAGGACAAACTTCTGTACATGGCCTCCTGTAATTTGTCATTCAAACTGGACCGCATGACAGGATGGATTATACCAGGTCAACAGGAGTAAACCAGGAGTAACAGTCACCTTCCGTATCAGGTCCTACATGGGCTGGCTCCTGCTGGCCTCTGTAGCCTCTACTTGCAATGTATTCTTCCTTGATGTCTATGGCCCAGACTCACAGGCTGTCTGCAGTTGCTTTTTCCAGTGTGCTGTACTTCTGAGTGCTTACTCTTACTAGAAAGCCTTATACATACTGTTCCCTCTCTTTGGAAAGAGCTCCTCTCTCTTTTCACCTATAAAGCTGCTCTTACTCATCTTTCAGATCTCAGTTGTAAGTTCCTCATGTAAGCCTTCTCAGACTATCCTGACTAGATCCATTCTCTCTCTTATTACTTCTCAAGGCACCATACTTGATCACATTTAGATCATTCTTGGATTAATGTCTGTCCTCCACTATAGTGAGGCTTCATGTAGGTAGAGGCCATGCCAGGTTTTCTCATCATGTAGTTCTCCATCACTCACTCAGTAGGTACATAGTAAAAGCTAAATAAATATTTGTTAGATTAAAAGAGGAAGGAGAAGATCAAGTTTACTGTATAACCCAAAATATTTAGGTGAAGTCAATTCTGATATGTCCCATTTAATTTTTGTTTAAAATAAATAATAGATTTATATTTATAATCGAAAGTGTTCAAAATTTTAGAATTTTTTATCTTTACTTTATATATAAATAAAAAGTTCCAACACATTAAATTTATTGAAACATTTTTGGGGTTAAGTCTGTTTTTTCTTTATGTAACATTCCTTTCAATTACTTAGTTTTGATCTATGGGATCAAATGTGGTTCACAAGTCTCTATATTAGTTAGCTTATTGTTCTTTCTTCCTAAGAGAATTTTAAATTAGAAAAATTTATAATTGCTTTAGTTTTAGATTATGCACATTTTAAAATCACATAGACATCTGAGTTGTGGGTAATATGTGTAAAATATTTCCAAGAGTTGAATACATTTTTAAAAGAAAATGTTAACTCTCTATTATAGCAATTTTAATCACAAATTAAATCAAGACTTATATGCATTTATTGAATTAACCATTTAATTTATTTGATTTGGAGTCACCCTATTCTGATAGAAAGATTGGGAGGGGAAGTTAGAGTAGTATATGCTTTACCTCTTAAGATAGGCATAAATTTAACAAAAAGAAAAAGAAAAACGTGTGATTATCTATGATTTTTCTTGGGGGGAATATTGCCACTTTCCAGTAACAAATTTTCTGAGGCTTACTAGTGGCTTCATGACACAGACAGACACTGGCCTCATTTAATCATAATTTAAATAAGATTAAATTGTTCTATGTAGTTAAAGTAGAGTGGAGCGTCTTACAGATGCTGTACTAATCATAGTCATTAATGGCCTACTTTTTCTGACCTAAAAAGGTAAACGAAGAAGGGAATTGGCTTTGCCTTTGAGGGATTTTCTCTCTAAATGAGATTAGTTCACTGTCACTGCTATTTATTTTCACAGGACACTTTTCTAGACTCTTTGTATTAATAAAACCCCACCGTACTGAACTAATCCATAGAAAGGGCAAACTGCATCTTCTCCCATAGGAAAGAAGACTTGGCAAGCCAGATCCCTCCCACTCCAATTAGAAATTGTAAAATGTTATAAACACGCTCTTTAAACAAAAGAGCTTAGACATAGATGGGACCTATGGATCAGGAATGCAGATATTAAGCCTTAGTTTAAAAATGCTGTTACAACATTTCTGATAATACGTCTCTTAAAAGTCTCCTTTGAAATGTTTTAGAATCTATTTCAGGAGAAAAAATTATTAACAAATTACCCTTTGTTACTGTTTTATTTAGTGGTGTGGCTTTTTCTACAGATGAGGTGATCTTTACTCCTTCATATAAAGGTATATGCATGGTGGCTATTGTTTGTTAATGCACAGTGCTTAACAGAGGCCTAATGTGGGTGCTTTCAGACTGAGAACTAAAGGGGTGATTTGCAGAAAACCAAAGTAGGTCAAAGAGTACCACGGTGTAACAAAGGGGAAGTCCCTGAGCTTACTCACATTGTCTTGCCTTTGGTGGAGTTCACTTTCATTGTTATGGTCTAGGCCTGTTTTCCTGTGAATGGAAGAAATACTCAAACTGCAGAAAAGTCTCAGGAATAGCATAAGTAACTTTTTAGAACAATAAGTTATTATCAATTATTGGGAGGGTCAGTGGGGGCAACAAGAGGAGAATAAAAATTAGAACTGAATTAATTTAATCTTAAATTCCACAGATCAAAAGCAAAATTATACATAAATATGATAGCTTCTCTAAGTATAATGCAAAGAGTGCTGTGTAGATCTCTGTGGGATAGGAACTAGTATTTCAGATTTTGCATGCCTGTTCTGCTTTTTCATATGCAGAGCTGTTGTAGAACTGACCATGTTTTAGAATCAAGGAGATGTTCCCAGGTTTATCAATCCATTTCATTAGTTCTAAACATATGCAACTGAATAAATATTATAAGCAAATCTACTGATCATTGGAATAGCAATTATCACATTTCTATGGAACACCAGTATGCTTCAGCTGGCTTCAAAGATCCTAGAATGTTTTTCACATCTCAAACTTAAAATAAATTTTCTTAAAATTAAGTTTTAAGAAATGTCTTCTGTGGGTTGGTTAAATATTAAGAATCATTATCTACAAATATATATACACTCACACACACACACACATACACACACACACACACACATATAAAGATTTTGGAAAACTATATATTCAATTTAGTGTTCTTAGAATATAGTATTTCTAGTATCTTGGATCATGTTATCTCTTAGAGCAGAAGGTTTATTTTTCTAGCTAAATGTCCTTTTACTTAGGTTCCCCACCCCCTTTTTTAAGGGCAAGAGACCCGTGAGAACACTAAGCCTTTTAGAGCTCAGAGTTGAAGTTATTTTCTATTCTTATATTTGCCAGGAATTGCTGACAACTTAAAAGCTATCATATGAGTGAAAACCAGTTGCCTAGATTGTTTGATGATTTTGGACAAGCATGGATCAGGATTTCCTGTAATTTTTCTTCCTCTTCTGGGGCCGTGTTGCTTCTATCTCTGAGCAATTGTACACTTGGAATGAAAAAACAAAGCAAGGTCACTGGGTCTAAATTACTTTTACTTCTGTGCCAACTGAAACTTTCCTTCTGTTACGTGTTATAGTTTTGGCATCTTTTGGCATCTAGAGAAAGATTTGCAGTTAGGAGAGGGAATATGGGGTTTTTAGCAGAGGAGATTTTTTTGAGCTGAAGCCTCACTTTTTCTGTACACTTTTTCTTTACTCTGTACTCTTTCAGCTCTTTGGCTAAAACGTGTTCTTAGAATCCATATGATAAAGCAGAGTATCATAAAAGAAATCCATTTTTTTTCTGTGGAATATATAATCCAGCAATTTAGAATCCATTCCTGAACTCTGTGTTTTGGGATGCAGCTGAATGGATTTTTTTAAAGGATATGTCAAAGGGAGACATTTTAAGAAGTAGGCATTCTACTTAAGAAGCTGTAATTGCTAGCTGAATGAAGGGGACAATCCTAGCTTGTGGGACAACCTAGGTAGTTTTTTTTTTGGATCAGGAAATGAACAGCTGGGTTCCAGAAGATAAGAGAAGTATAAACTTAGGAGCAGAGGCAGATCTTTGAATTGAAAAAAAAACAACACCTCTCTTTGGATGCTGTAATTGGGTTTTGGAAATTGTTGAGTGTGTGTTAGGAATGTGTTTGGCTGCAAATAACAGAAAACTGTACTGTGTCACTTAGATAGATAGAGGTCTCCCTCCATAAGAAATCTTAATTTAGGTAGTCCAGACATGATGCTGATGTTCAACTGTATTAGTAATGACCCTCTTCCATCCTTAGAAGGTGATTCTGATTCTCAAGGTCACCAAATAGCTGTTAAACCTTCAAGCATCTCTGTATTTGTTATCTATTGCTGCATAACAAATTACCCCAAAACATATCAGTTAAAAACAACAAACCAATTATTTCACACAGTTTCTGAGAGTTGAGAATTGAGAGTGCTTTAGCTGGGAGGTTGTGGCTCAGAGTCTCTCATGAGGTTGCAGTCAAGATAACAGCTGGGGCTAGAGTCCAGAAAAGATTCGGCTGAGCTGGAGATCTGCTTCCAAGTTAACTCATATGACTATTGGCAAGATGCTTTAGTTCCTTACCACATGACCTCTCCATAGGGCTGCTCATGACATGGCAGTGGGCTTCCCCGAGGGCAAATGGTGCAAAGGAGTCATCTTTTACAACACAATCTTGCAAGTGAGATATCATCATTTCTGCCATATTCTACTGGTCACAACCCTGATACAATACGGGAGGGGACTACACAAAAGTGTGAATAACAGGAAGCAGGGATCACTGGGGCCATCTTGGAGGCTGCCTGCTGTACATCACACACGTTTCTGTCAGTAACCAGGAAAGGAAAGAGGCAGTGCTGACAGACTTCTGTTTGTGTCTCACTGGCCAGAACTGTGCAACGTAGCTTCTCAAAGGAGGCTTGGAATCAAGTGTTTAGCTTTTACAGCTTCTGTCATAGAGACATACAGGGGAGAAGTTGGTGGGAAATAGAGTTTGGGCTGGCCCGATGTCCATTATCTGCCACTACCAGGGTGTTTGATGATTGTACTTTTAATTTGTCTGTATTGCCTATTATTAGAGTTAACGATTGGCTCTCTGGGAGGAGATTTAATCAATAAAAGTGTGAATAAGAGGAGCCCTAAAAATTGAAAAGAAATTCTAATTGAGGTATAATTGACAAAAACATTATATTAGTTTCAGGTGTACAACATAATGATTTGAAATTTGTATATATTGCAAAATGATCACTATGGTAATTAGTTAACATCCATCACCATTCATAGTTACAGAATTAAAAATATTTTTAATGTAGCGATTCCACTAGTTGTTACAGAAATAAAGCTCTTACTAGTGGCTAGCTACCAGAAAATATCTGAACTTTACTTTATTATGAGTCATAATACAGTTTATTATGAGGAAATTTTAGGTTATTTCCTCCTCTGTATCCTTTTATGTTGTGTGCACAAAGTATGCTGACGGGAAAAACTCTGAAATTTGAAACTATACCCAATGTCTATGTTTTCAGACCTTAAAAAGGTAAAATTTTCCCGACAACAAACATTTATTGAGACCTACCATATATTATATGCAATTAGATTAGTAACTTGCAAAATTTTTGGAAAATTTGAAATAATCTCTGCTTGGCATTGTTTCATTTGGTAATCTTTTCCTTTCTAATGATTACTAAACTTTGGAGAACCACATTTTTTATTGGAATAACCACATTTGTTTCCCATGTGTTCTTTCAGTAGTTAATACCAAATTACATTTCTGAAAAACACCATACAACATGAAAACATGAGAGTAGAATCTGAACTTAAACTGAGGACCCAAGAGGGATCAGAGAGGAAAGTGGGGGGGAGTTGAATGCAAAAAATAAACTAAAGGGACGTTAGGACCAGAGTATCCTACCCTCACCTGACTCTCCTCTCTCCACCCAGAGACCAGGTAGGAAGAGGGTTCTCTCTACAGAAAATAAAGCTGAAGAGGAAGAGGCACCACATGGCCACTGGCAGATAAAGATGAGGATTGGTACCTAGAGCATCAAAAATATATCCCACTGGGAGAGGGGATCTGTTCCCTAAATGTGATGAAACAACTGTTCAACTTCGTGCAAAAAATAATGGAGTTTGAACCTACCTCACACTAACAAATATAACTGATATTTCATTTGAACTTGACTTAGGGAAGGTCGTTTAGAGAATAAAGACAAGGGAAGGAACTTAACAAAAAAGATAAGATTTAATTACATAAAAATTAAGTACATAAAAAACTATAAAATTAACATATAAACCACAAGTTGGAAACAAAAGTTGCATCATGTATGAAAAAAAATTAATATCCTTAATGTATTAAAAAAGCTCTTACGGCTGGAGATCCAAGATGGCAGAGTAGATAAACACTACCTGCATCCTTCCATAAACACATTAAAATTACAGCTAAGTTACAGAACCTAGAGAACCATCTGAAGTCTAATTGTTCAGAAGCTTTATAACTAAGGATATAAAGAAGCCACATTGAAACTGGTAGGAGGTGCGGAGACATGGAACAGACCCCACACCTGCGTGTAGCAGATGAGAATCAGGAGGGATATCTCAGCCACATTTGTTCCCCACTGGAGGAGCAATGGACCCCAGCCTCTTCCCCCCAGTCTCCCCAGCCTGGAGCACTGGTGTCGGGAAAAGCGGCCCCACAACATCTGGCTGTGAAAAACAGTGGGGATTCCAACCATCCAGATGGGATGGAAGGTGGCAGGAAACCCAGCCACCCTCTTAAATGGCCCACGCACAGACACTTGCTCGCCGGCACTCACCTTGGACTCCGGTTGAGGGATGGTGACTCGGGCAGGCAAAGGCATATGGGGAGCAGGCTGAGGTGTGTGGCTTCAGTCAGTATTATGTGGACGTCCTCTTGTGCAGCTGGCAGGCAGGCGCCATCTTTCCTGTGTTGAGCCCTCCCCTACGCTTACAGCCAAATCTGAATCTGATTGGCCTGATGTGCTCCACTGCTCTGCCTATTCTGCTGACTCACTGGAACCGCACGCCACCCAATTCCCCTAACACCTGAGGCACCTTCTCTCAAGCAGCCCTCTGCACTCTTTCTTGGAAAACTCTCCAGGTCCACGGGCGCCCAGACAGGCAGCAGCTGGTCTCAGTATGCTCTGAAACTTGCTGAGTAGCTCCAGGCTCAGCACTGGCAACAAACCAAAATCTACCTTAACCTGGTGACCACAACTCATCCCACACTAGTGACTGACCCCCGGAAACTCTGCCTCACCTAACTCGCATACCACATGAGGCTTTATCAATGGCTGAACCATAAGGGAGCTGACAGATGGCATCAGGCCTCAGGGTGTCCTGGCTTTTTGCAGAGCTATCCCAGCCAGTACTGGTAGCAGATGTCCTCAGTTTGCAGCATGGCTTTTCCCATGTGCCTCCAACTTTAGCATGGGCAGCAAACAACTATGGATCACTTTGTAGCTCCTATTAGGTAGTCCCTAGCCAGTCACAGGCAGTGAGTGACCTGAGCCTGCACTGGAACCATTCCCAAGAGGCCCCAGAACAAACATACTTGGAGGTTGGCTTCAGTCCACAGCAGAGCACCACCCAATTAGCCCCACAAGTGGCACACACAAAGGGCAGTCTCAACAGGCACCAGAGCCCACTGGGGTGAATCCCACTCAGTGGGGAAAGCCCCCTACAGAGCAGCCCATAAGCTGTGGATGTGGCCAAACCCCACCGCTAATCAGCCTGATGGCCAGTCCACCCACTGATGTGCCAATAGTAATCAAGGCTCAACTACAACAGAAGGGCACACACAACCCACACAAGGGACACTCCTGGATAATCCAGAGGTGACCAGGGAGACTGTGCCAGGGTCCCACAGGGAACCTATTATATAAGGTCACCCAGCCAAGACTAGGAGACATAGCAGAGCTACCTAATACATAGAAACAGAAACAGAGAGGTAGCAAAACTGGAAACAAGGAACTATGTCCCAAATGAAAGAACAGGAGAAAATTCCAGAAAAAGAACTAAACAAAATAGAGGAAAGCAACCTAGTAGAGATATTTCAAAACAATGGTTATAAGAATGCTTACAGAACTCAGTGAGAATTTCAACAAAGAGATAGCACACATAAAAAAGGACATAGGAACCTTAAAAAAGAACCAGTCAGATATGAAGAATACAATAACTGAAATGAAGAATGCACTAGAAGGAGTCACTAGCAGACTAGATGAAACAGAGGATCGAATCAGCAATTTGGAAGGCAAAGTAGCAGAAAACACCCAATTGGAACAGTACAAAGAAAAACAATTCAAAAAAATGAGGATAGTTTTAGAGACCCCTGGAACACCATCAAGTGTAACAACATTCTCATCATAGAGGTACCATAAGGAAAAGAGAGAAAGCAAGAGATTGAGAACTATTTGAAGAAATAATGACTGAAAGCTTTCCTAATCTGGCAAAGGAAATAGACATACAAGTCCAGGAAGTACAGAGAGTCCCAAATAGGCCCAAATCAACCCAAACAGGCCCACACCAAGACACATTATAATTAAAATGGCAAAGGGTAAAGACAAAGAGAGAATCCTAAAAGCAGCAAGAGAAAGGCAACTAGTAACTTGTAAGGGGGACGGGGTAAAAAAGGTAAAGGGATTAAGAAATACAAATTCGCAGTTACAAAATAGTCATGCGGATGTAAAGCACAGAGAATATAGTCAGTAATACGGTAATAACTCTGTATAGTGCCAGGTGGGTACTAGACTAGTCAGGGGGATCACTTCTTAAATTATATAAATGTCTAACCACTGTGCTGTACACCTGAAATTAATATAAGCTAATATTGAATGTCAACTGTAATTGAAAAATTAAAAATGGGGGGAGATGAACGGGAATAAGAGGTCCAATTTCCAGGTATAAAACAAATAAGTCATGGGGATGTAATGTACAGCACGGGGAATATAGTCAATAATATTGTGATAACGTGGTACATTGTCAGATGGTTGCTAGATTTATCATGGTGATCACTGCTTTAGGTGTATAAATGTTGTATGTGAGCTATATTTTTAAATAAAAATCTTATAAAATTGTTACCCATTTAATGGGTATTCAATGCTAAAAAAGTAAACTAAAAGCTCTTAAAATCAATAAGAAAAATCAAAAGACAAAAATGGATGTTATAAACAAAAATTGCCAACAAATGTGCAAAAAGGTTAACTTTACAATAATATAAAACATTTTTTAAGGGATTATTTTTTGCCTACTATACTGGAAGTTTTTTAAAAGTGATAATCCTCGTGTAGCTTTGGAGACACTAAATGTAAATTGATGTAACATAATTTTTATACCTTCTGTTCAGTAATTGCACTTAGAACAAAAATATTATTTCTTCACAATAGATCTCTAATGAAATGCTTTAACTGTATTTTTAAAGGATTATAAAAATCAGATATAAAAATCTTTTGTAACTATGTTTGAACTTTAGACTGTACTCTCTTTTATCGAACTAAGAAAATTAATGAATTTAATGTTTTTTTCTCTCACCTCCCATTTTTGTTAGTCAAATTAGTATTTTATATTCTTAAGATTTTAACATTTAAACTCTATTCCAAATGTAACTCCAAGAGTTAGTCTTAGTTCTATATTTAGGTGAGTTGCAGGTTCATTATTGATATGAATATGAACAGAAAATTAACAATAACTTAGAACTGTGTTCATGGAATTTTAGCCAGACACCCTCCCCCACATCCCCCCAGATTCCCCCCCCCCAAAAAAAAAACGAAGAGAAAAGAATAGAAACATCTTGCTGGTAACATTAAAAATGGAAAAAATGACAAAGGAAATGTTTGGGCAAGAAATAATCCCACAATAAAGATGAAAACTACTAAAACTGTACAAAGTAAGTTTACCAATTTAAAAAAAAAGCAAATCAGATTTTCTTGTTACATTTGAGAAAATTAGACTTGATAAAAATAATAGCCACAAAAGACAACTCACAATACTAGAAATTATCAGTCATCAAATTTAATGTGGATGATAAAATTTGAAATGCAGAAAAACCTGATGGATGAATCAAGTCTTCATTCTAAAATTTATGGGAAAAGGATTTATTTCAATGAAAATAATTTCAGGAAATTGAAAAAAATTTAATATAATGTACCTGCACTATACAAATAATTGATCATAGAATTCAGTTGCCTCAGAAAATAGATTCTAGATGAAATTCACTATTGGCATAATTAATAAAAATTCAGAAATATGGAGTCAAACATTCTGAACCTGTCGGACTCAAAGGACTGTAAATAAATAAAGCAACCGATATTATCCAAGGGTCAAATCTACCTAAGGTAACGGTTTCTTCCCGACATACAATCTTACTATATTAAGATTATTGTCATATAGGAAGAATATTTTAAGACTGTATCTTGGAAATACCTTTTATTATAAACTTTCCTTCTACCTTCATCTTCCACTTCTGATGGAAGAGCCCAATTTTTTTCCAGCTTATTCTCAATGATATGTTTACTGTTGGATTTTATACTGTGATACCCTCATTCCTAGACTACTACTATGTCTGAATCTATGTCAACTTTCCCTGCTTCTTGGGCAGCCCTGGGGCCTCCCCACATGCCTCTGTATTAAATATCAGCTAATTGACCCATACCCGTTACAGTCTAGCCCAAAGTTATTTTCTAGTACTCTACAGAATCCTCTTCTGTAGTTGCACATCAGACCCAGAAAGAAAAAACAAACCTCTTTTGAATTTATCTGCATTTGAGTTTATTTTTAAAGGTATTTAAAAGCCACAAATTTTGTTCCTAAAGTGTTCAGACTTATGGACAAAGATAGGATAGGTCCCAGAAAATATTTTCAAAACTGAGCAAATATGGTATTTCTTGCTTCTAACCTTTGTGAATTTTCTTCTCCTTAAGTTTTTGAATTTCAAATAAACGCAATAAAAGTGTCGTGTGCCTTTTCATTGCATTTAGGATTGAAGCCGATAGCTTTACTGTGGCCCACGAGGGCTTCCCACTGCCTGGGTCCTGCCACTTCTTCCAGCCTCGTCTCCATGTTTCCCCTCACTCTCGGTGTTCCTGCTTAGTTCACTGGCTTTGTTACTGTTGTTCCCTCTGATTCATCAGTTCCTCCTATCTCAGAGTCCTTCTCATGCCTCTCAATCTGCATGAAATGTTCTCCCCCTTCTCATGCTTTAGCAACACCTATTCATCCTTTATGTCAGTATAAATCTTAATTATGCTTGCAAGTGGAGTATGTTGCAGATGACTTCAGGCTCCGCTGCCTTATTGTCTGGGTTCCCCTGCCAGATTGGTCAATGAATGGCCATCTCCCATGATTGAATGATAAGGCTCTATGGGGTTAGCAGTTTTGTAGGTTTGCTCACCATATCCTCTACTTAGCCCATAGTAAGCCAATAATAAATATTTGTTGAGTAGATGAACAAATGAGAGAACTAGAGGTATATATCTTGTCCCTTCTCAAAACAGTTTAATTGATGGTAATAATGTTTCCTATAAGATAGTCTTGCCTTTAAGCCTATAAACCACTAATTCAATACCAATGACTAGAGAATAATTTAGTACCTTATGAGAAATGTATTTGTCACTAAACATTGTTTTCAGGTCTTTTTAAATGTTTGAATATAACATTTTTAAAGTATTAAAGAAGACCCTTGTTTTCAATAAGATTGGAAAAGGCTTACACTAAAAATTTAAGTGTACAATGAAGGCTAGATAATTTTAAGTAATGTTCAATCTCAACTATGTAAAATATGCATAAGAAAAAGAACAAAGTAAATATATTAGTATGTTAGCAGTGGTTTTCTCTGAGTGGTAGAATTATAATCAATTTTAATCATTTATATTTATAGATGTAGATATAATAATTTTTTCCTTTCTTACAGTAAAACTATTTTATATTAGCAAAAATTATCTTTAAAACTTTCTTAAATATTTCTGAAATGTATAGGGGGATACTTTTCATTCATTCATTCAACAACTATTTATTGAGCAGCTGCTAAGTGTCAACCACTGTTCTAGGCCAAGGGAATGAGACTATAATAAAATAGGCAGAAATCCCTCTGTGGAATTTCCATTCTGCTGTATTGCAGCTCCTGTGTGACATTGGTTTGAAACCCCTCTTCCTTATATTTCCTAAAAACTATTAATGTCACATTAGTGATTTATAATTTTCTTCTTGTGTTCAGTTACAGAAAAAGAAAAACAGTAACTGCAGTATCCAGACTCTGCAGTTCTTCAACCCTTCTCATGTTTTCCACACCTTAAATTCCTATTTTTGACATGATAATCCAAGGTAAAGATGATAAGAGGGACACAACTTAAACATTTAAAGGGTTACATTTTCTCTTTCAAAGAATCAATTTGCATAGTTACTCAATATAAATGTTTCAGCTTGTCTAACTTTCTTAATGTTAAAAATAGTCATCTGATTCACATCACCACTAAAGTAGCAACATTGTATTCCTACTCAGTTCAAATGTTTGGTAAATAAAAAACTTTTCAATCTTCCTAATAAAAGATTCTGATTTTCTGAAACTTCATGGAACCCTGCTAGTTTATAAAATCGACTTTAAAGCTACTGAGCCAAAGAATTTTTAAACCATCGTGAAATATCTCTAAAATGTTTCCTATATAACCTCTGTTTCTTAATAGAAGTTCGTGTGCAAATCAGTTGTTTAGGACCCAGGTTATATTCCTATGTAAAACCAGTATTAATCCTTGGTGATTAGCTTCAAGGGGAAAAAAAGTATTCAGCCCACTCTTACTTGAAAAGTAATTAAACAATTTTTAGCATAGAAATCTGCCACTTACAATATTGTTCCTATGGAAATGTACATTTAGAGGACCACATCTCCCTTATCTAAGCAGTACAAGCTGTGTTTCTTCCTTCTTGCCTTCCCATTCTAGACTGGCATCCAAAGACTGGAAAGTGGGTATGGAACTGGAGGGAGTCTAGTGGTGATTATTTGTTGGCACCAGTATTTTATTAATTCCACATGCTTACTAAAAAAAAAAATAGCTTTCTTGGAACGTTGCTTATTCTATGGTCAAAACTAGAAAGCAGAGCATTTGCCTTGAGGCTTAGAAACCTTAGTTAAGGATTGTGTTAAGTGTAGTGCTGTGATTTGGGAGATGGGAGGGAACGTCTGCCCGCCCATTTGTATAGACAAGTTATTTGAACACTGCAGACTGCTTTGGTGTTTGTCTCCCTCTCTTAGGAAGCAAATTTCATCAATTTTTTAGACTATTCCAACTAACTTTATTCCTCTTGCACTGATTTTTATCAATTTGAAGTCTATTTTTCATATTAAAGATTTGCCAAACTGTCTCAATCCTTAGCAAGCTGGTAAATCTACGACTCACTATCAACTGAAATGACTTTTTCATGATAGAAAAAATCGTCATGCGTCTTTTCTAAGTTGAGGATGTGTTCACTGCTACCTACTAGGTGCTGTTTCAGACACATGCCACCTCAGCTGGTAGCACAGTTGGTCAGTCCTTGAGGAACTCCCGATTGGTCCAGGCATTGCTCTACTTAAACATTTAGAGTTGAAATTCCTCCCTTCACTGGCTGCCTCTAAGTGATTAGATCAGGGTTATGATATGCCTCACAACCTGTTGAAAATGGAAAAAGTAGTTAAGTCAGATGCCTTATAACCATTTTGGCTTTTTCACTGAATTGGTCAATATTTTTACTTCAGATAAAACTCTGTGGAGTTTTAAAAAGCAGTTGTTTTTGTACTTACCACCTTTGCTTTATTCTTGTTTTCGTTTGTTGTGTTTTATAGCACTAGTTTATTTATGAATCTTTATTTTACAATTTCTTTTAAAGCTGTTACCTGGGTTTCAAACCCAGGTCAGACATGTAGTTTTATTTACTTCCTCTTCAATGGATGTTTATGTTTCCTTTGACATTTAATTTCTATGATGCAACTTCCTTGTTGAAAAAATTGTTTAAGTTTTATGTAAGTTAACTCCCCCTCAGTTTTTGTTGTTTATATATAGCTGTGTGTGTATGTGTGTGTGTGTGTGTGTGTGTGTGTGTCTGGCTTCAATATACGTTTTATATATCAATAAATATTAACGTGTAATATATTAACAGAAATAATAAATATCCACTCTCATTTTTTGATACCAACTTTTCCTGCCCTGATGTATCTAGATATTTTTAATCTTTTATAGAGACTATGGCTATCACTCATTTATTCATACATTCTATAGATGTTTGTCGAAAGACAGCTCTGTGCAAAGAAGTGTACTAAGCACAAAGGATAAAAATACTATGTTCCAGCCCCTGTCCTCCAGAGACTATTTAGTGGAGAAAATAGAGAAGTAAACAGTTAAAATGTTTTAAGTACTCATCCCCTCACTTTTTATAACTCTCAACTTCACCTGCTGAAGGATGATTATAGCCGGGATACACAGCTGTGTGTCAGTGGAATAAGTATTGGATAGGCCATAACTGGAATCTGTTGCCTTGCCTTTAATACATGTACATTTTAAATTATGTGACCAGTGATTTGGGTTTTATTTTGCATTTGCAGGGTTTGCCATTAATAATAACGAATGCCCCTCCTGTGACCACTCCTATTTGTGCCTCAACAAATGCTAGTTTACCTCTTTTTTACCCTACAGTCCTTTTGGTACACTTATAAATTGATTTCTTTTTCACTGAGGTTACTATTTCTTAATGTTTTAAGTTGGAAATAGCTTGCCTCATGAAGCGTTGAACTATTATTATTAAATTATTACGTTTCTCCCAGATGAAGTGTTCTCATCTCACATTTATTTGGAATCAAATCTGCCAATCCTATGCCAGCTGTCCTGTCCTTTCCAATATGATTTTCTGTTGCACCTTGTAGTGAATCTGCATTATCATCTTTCCCACCTAGAATAAATGCGACATATCTCCCTGGAATTTAAAATGGAATGGAGGAAGAAAGGGAGGGCAGGTTTGAAGTAGAGATAAGTAATTTAAATGGTAAGTAATTGAAAACATTAGGTTAAAAATAAAGCATGGCTGTATTAAGGACTAAGATAAAATTTGATATAGAGAATTGTCCTACTTTTGGGACAACTGGCCAATTATTCTTGGGCTGGTCACCACTTTTATCTCCTATGGAAGGAATTCTCTCCCTTCAGAGATTAGAAATGCTTCTATGGAAAATTTTGAGAGGCCCTTCCTAGCTGATCTTATACATGTGCTTGTGTCAAAGGGAGAAGCTAGGGGAAGGTGGCTGGCTGCCTTTTCAGAGTATAGTCTCACTTCCTAGGCGGTAGCTATATTTGCACAGCAGTCTTTTAGAAGTAGTCTCACTGCTTTTGTTGACTAGACCCTGTGGAGCAATACTGATGGTGCAGATCTCAGGTCAAATAGGCAAGGTAAGTGGAGGGATGTTTCAGGAAGGTGGATCCTCAATTCACTCATGTGAGGAAAACTGCTTACACCACTTATAAGCAGGGCTAGTTGGGGGCAGCTGAATGTGTATTAGGCCTTTGCATCTTGGAAAACAAAAGATTAAGGGAGGTCTTTTTTTCTTTTTCTTTTTTTTTTCACAATTTAAACTTTTTATTGAAATAAAAAGCTCATTCACTCTTCTGGGAGCTTGCACTGTGAAATCTGCACAGGTGTTTTTTTTTTTTCCTTTTCAATGCAACTGAACATACACTGGAGAACATTAATTTTGTTTTGTTTTGGACTAGAACTTTGGGTTTTACTTTCCCCTATCTTGATTAAAGCTATCTTGGGTTTTATGTGGAGGAGCCAGACTAATGATAGGGAGCAAAGAAAGGGGCCAGCAAGCTGATGTCTGCAGGCCTCTCACCCTGGCTGCTTCCCCCTCCAGCTGACCCCTCCTTATTTCAGCCCAGAGTCTCAGAAGTGGGGCCTGTTGCCCAGGAGAAAAGGGCCTATTGTCCTTTCTCCAGCCTTAATATTTTTTTCATTCATTTAATTTATTTTTCAATTACAGTTGACATACAGTATTATATTAGTTTCAGGTGTACAACAGTGATTAGACATTTATATAACTTACAAATTGATCACCCCAATAAGTCTAGTACCCATCTGTCACCATATATATTTATTACAATGTTATTGACTATATTTACTATGTTGTACTTTACATCCCCGTAAGAGAGGTCCATTTATGAAGAACATTCTTCTTGTCACTGTTTCAGTGAATGTTAAGAGTAAAAATATTGCAACAGGTTTTACTTCCTATGTTCCACAATGTGTGAATTATTGAATGTTGAGGCATTGGTTTTTCTTTTAGAGCAAAGAATGGGATACACTTTTTTCAATCAATACAGATTCAAAATCAAATTCTTATTTTCTCTCAGAGTTCTACCATATCTTGCCTCACATTAATTAGTTTATTAAGAAATATTTATTGAGTATCTACTCTGTACACTGAAGAAACAGATAAGGAAAAGGCCTCACTCTTAAGGAGTTCACCCCCAGGTGGATGAAGAAAACAGGTAAACAGGCTGTTATACATAGTGAAGTGCTCTGAAAACAGTTGCGCAGAGGGCTTTGGATGGTTGGAAATGAGAGGACACAGAAGGAATGGTCTTGGAAGGCTTTATAGAAGAGCAAAGCCTCACCTGCCTCATGAAGCCTGACTGAAGAGTAGCCAGTTGAAGAAGTGAGAGGTGCTCTAGTCAAACAGATTAGCATATACAAAAGCACAGATTCATGAGTGGTACCATGTTTGAGAAATTGTAAGTTGAACTCAGTTTGATTGCAGAGGTAGGTAGAGACAAGATCCAGAAGGGAATTACATGCCCTGTGAAGAATCTGGATTTTATTTTGAAAGTTAGAGGGAATCTATGAAGGATTATAACCATCATCGGATCTGCAATTTAGAAAGATTGCTGCAGCATAGAGAATAGTCTGGAAGGTGGTACGGACAATGAGACAGAAAAGATATAATCCAGTAGAGACCAGAACAGGGATCAAATTGATGGGGTCGGGGTTGATGGTGAGGAGATAGATTTGACAGTTTTTAGGATGTGGAATATTTAAAACTTGGCAAGAGATTAATAAGGGAGTCAGAGAAGTCTAGGAAAGGACTCTCAGGTTTTCTTGCGTTGGAGAACTACATGTATGGCGAGGCTTTCATGGAGACAGAGAACATAAGAAGTGGTAATATAGAGGGATGGGTGGGGGGAAAGTGATGCATTTGGCTTTCACTGCGTTAGATTTGAGATGACTGTGGGATATCAGATAGCTGTGTAATATATTAGGTAGCTGGATACATGGGCCTCAAATTCAGGAGAAAGGACTGAGATGTAATTACAGCCTTGATCAGCCTTCACTGTTGAAGTTATGCAAGAGTGAGATCACCCAAGGAGAAGATAAGCTGATGATGGATGGAAAACTGCAGAACATCTATCCATAAGAAAACAGTAGAGAAAGAAGAATCCATAAAGGGGATTGACATTGAATGAGCAGAAATAGAGGATGCAACCTGAAAGACTATATCATCCCAGACACTAAGGGAGGAGAGATTTCAGCAAAGAGCTGGTGAACATTGTCAGTTGTGGGAGAAGTGGACTAAGTCAAGACCTGTGTGGTATCAATGTCTGGGCTGGAGGTAAAGTGTCTGATACATCTGAGAAGAGGAAAACCCTGACATAGCCAGCGGATATTCATTGGAAAATATGGCAGGCCAATTTGCAAAAAAGTCGTTGAAATTGGGAGGAATTCTGCTCATTCCAAAAGTAGGTGAGTGCAAGAGGCCCACTGGAAGAAGACGTGAGGAGGCTGGAGCAGTATAGCTTTTTTGAACTCTCAAAACTGACCTTTCAGTGGTTTCTAGGACAGGGTCCCATATTGAGAAATAATTGCTTGGAGTGAATAAAAGAGCAGACTAGGGACAACAGAGATGAAAGGAAGTCTATGGGAGAGGAGAATGGAGGCCAGAGAACTGCAGGAAGCCAAGCTGCCGTAGTTTTAAGCACTACACAAAAACAACAGAGAAAGGAATTCTGTGAGGTTAGAATGATCCTGTCTTATTCAAAAAATTCAAGAAAGCCAATTTCACATAAAAATGAGGACTATACAAGTTATAGTAAGAAAAAAGACACAATAAGGAGCTAAATAACATTGCTACAGACAATGAAAGCATGCTTGAAAGATTAGCCAAATACTGTAACGTACTATTTGAAAACAAGTTAAAAGACATTAAGGAAAAGATTCAATAAATGAAAGAACAACAAAAATCAGAATTACAAAAACTCAGAAGTGAGGTAACATACTCTGCAAAGAATTAGAAAAGAACAATCATTTTAAGAAATGAATTAAACTAGAAGGAGCACAAGACCAAATAAATAATGCCTTAAGAGAAATAAAAAGTGAAAAGAAGAAAACTTTAAAAATGGAAGAGAAAAAAAGAAAAAACTAAAAAGTATTTGTGAGAAAAGACATATTATGGATGGGCAGAGAAGATCCAACATACAGTTAATAAAAGCCACTGAGGAGGTTATCAGAGGAAGGGAACTGAATGAATACTGAACTACATTTCAAGAAAACTTTCCTGAAATTAAAAAATAACTACATACTGAAAGAATATAACATGTGCCAAAGAATATTGACCCAGAATGACCATTACCAAGGTATAGTCATATTAAATTATAAGGGGAAAATTACATTATTATTAGACTTTTCGATAACAATACCAGAAGAAAATAGAGCAACATATTTAAGATACTCCACGAAAGTATGAGCCAAGGATTTTCTAACTTTCAAATACAAACAATTGTTATCAATATGTAAGAGCTCAGAGAATCTATTTCCTATGATCACTTCCTGTAGAATCTATTTAAGAATGAACTTAAGACTACTAAAATGACTAGAGATATCAACTAGGTGTGCTTATTGCTGCTAGTGCTGTCATTCATTGCTTTTAGGCATTCTTAGCAGATAGAATAATGATATATATATATGTATACTAACCTGTGTATATGCATATACCTATAAATATTTCTATATATATCTCTGTCTATATTAAGCTAAATATGAGTTTGAATGAAGTCTCTAATTCTATTCCATTACTACATGGATTATTCTAGATTCTTCCCCTTACTTACCTATAAATTCCCACTCCAATAGGGACAAATCGGGCTCATATCATCCACCACCCATTTACTTAAATATTCAATTTCAGTACACTCGTACATGTATAGCAATCACCAAATTGTTTACCAGTACCTATGCGGGATACAGCTTTAGCAATGGGAGTACAGTGT
Organism: Rhinolophus hipposideros; assembly: GCF_964194185.1. NCBI lineage: Eukaryota > Metazoa > Chordata > Mammalia > Chiroptera > Rhinolophidae > Rhinolophus > Rhinolophus hipposideros. Next base: position 46,902,161 of record NC_138049.1, read on the forward strand.
TTACAGGTAGTCCCTTTTGCTTTACTCTTACAGACTACTCATTTTCAAAGTTACTTTAAAAAGTACATCTTCCTCCACCCCATTCAAGTGAAGTTGTTTCATACATTTGAAATTCAGTTAGATTCACTTGTCACAATCTGCATTCCTTCCCAGGATCCTTCAACCTTCTAAATGACTTTTAAAAATTTGTGTTCATTAAGTTTGACTTTTTGTGCTGTAAAGTTCTTTGGGTTTTCACAAATGCATAATGTAATATACCTAACATTGCAGTATCATACAGAATAATTTCACCACCTAAAAAATCCCCTGTGCTTCACCTAGTCAGTCTTACCCTCTTCTCCAAAACCCTGGCAACCACTGATCTTTGTACCGTCTCTTTTTTCCAGAATGTCGTATAATTGGAATCCTAGAGTATTAGCCATTGCAGACTGGTTCTTTTCATTGGCAATTCGCCTTTAAGGTTCATTTATGCACCCTTCTGTGCCTTCATAACTTATTTCTTTTTATCACTTAATAATATAGTTGTCAGAGGGTAAAGCGGGCGGGGAGTGGGAGATGGTGGTAAGGGGAATCAAATATATGGTGATGGAAGGAGAACAGACTCTGGGTGGTGAATACACAATGGGATTTATAGATGATGTATTACAGAATTGTACACCTGAAATCTATGTAACTTTACTAACAATTGTCACCCCAATAAATTTTAAAAAAAGGAAAAAAAAATAATATAGTTGTACTGCAGTTTATCACCTATTGACGAACATCTTGGTTGTTGGGCAATTAAGGATACAGCTGCTATAAATATTCATGTGCAGATTTTCAGATCAGTTGCATAAAAGCCTAGGAACATGATTACTGGGTTATATGATAAGATTATTTTTAGCTTTATAAGAAACTAGGAAACTGTCCTCCAAAGTAACTGTACCATTCTGCATTCCTCGCAGCAATGAATGAGAATTCTATTGTTCCACATCGTCACCAGTGTTGGTATTGTCAGTTTTTTTTTTAATTTTAGTCATTCTAATAGGTATATGATGATATCTCATTGTTATTTAAATTTGCAATTCCCTGATGACAAATGATGTTTGAGGATTTTTTTTCACATGCTTTTTGCCATCTCTACATCTTTCTTGGTAAGGTATACGTCTAGGTCTTTTTTCCCCTTTTTAAATGGCTTGTTTTCTTATTGTTGAGTTTTAAGCTGTTTTTTAAACATATATTTTAGACACAAGTCTTTTATCAAATATAGTCATGCATCGCTTAATGACAAGGATATGTTCTGAGAAATGCATCATTAGGCAATTTTGTCATTATGTGAATATCATAGAGTGCACTTACACAAATCTGGATGGCACAGCCTACTACACACCGAGGCTGTATGTTACAGCATGTTACTGTACTGAATACTGTAGGCAGTTGTAACACAATGGCAAGTCTTTCTGTATCTAACCATAGAAACATTGAAACATAGAAAAGGTACAGTAAGAATAAACTATAAAAGATTAAAAAATGCTACACTTGTACAGGACATTTACCATGAATGGAGCATGCAGGATTAGAAGTTGCTCCGCGTGAGTCAGTGAGTGAGTGGTGAGTGCATGTGAAGGCCTAGGACATCACTGTCACTACTGCGGATTTATAAACATCATCCCACAAGCCCTCCCACTGCCTCCTTCTGACAGGGTCAGAAATAGAACAGAAAAAGCTGTCAGTGCTGCTCCACGAACAGGGATGTGGGCTGGATGGATTGGAAATATCAAGGGGAAACTGGCTGGGTAAAGCATAGATCACCATAACAGTGACTATCCGGTGGGAGTGGAAAGGTGGCCTGAGGATCAGTAGGAATAAGAAATCAAGATGGAGAGAGAAAGGAACATAGGGGATTGTCATGGCAATGTGGTTTTGGCTATTGCATGTTAGAACAGTGGTCAGATTAAGGAACTTTGTGGTATTCATTTTCAAAAAAAGGAGGGTGTTTTATCATAGAGAGGATATGGAACTGAGGACTCAATATTTTGACTTCGGAAAATTTTTTTTGCTTCCATTGACCCGATCTGGCACAAAGGTCTCTTTCTGGCATTGAATTAATGGAAGACATAAAACTTACTTATGTTTTACAGCATTACAACATGAAAATATTTCCAAAGTACAGGGACAGGCTGACTCCACACTGTCACAGAAAGCTTTTACTAAAGTAGCAGTGACACTCAGTACTTATTAAGGTAGCTCCTGTGGGCCTGTGTCCTTGTACAGGATCTTAGGGCCTCAACAAAAAATTTACAGCAATGTACTTTGAAGACCATCAAGCTAGATCTGAGAGGGCTGTAGTGCCCTCTGAATATGTAATGTTTGGGGGACAAGCCCCTCTGTCCTGAAACAGATCAGTGGCTGACTGGCTGGGAAGTAATCTGTGCACTTTAAGTAGAGGTGCTGGGAGTGAGAGGGAATCTATTGCCAAACCCCAGATCTATTGCTCCCATTAGAGAAAAATTTTCCTCTGGAACCACATATCCTTCCATTTCTTATAGGAAATTCAACTCCATTATAATCTTATGGGACCACCATCTTATATGTGGTCCATCATTGACCAAAATGTTGTTATGCAGCACACAATATTTTCTCCCATTCTTTGGCATATCTTTTCATTTTCTTTAGAGTGTCTTTCTCAAACCAGAAAGTTTTAATTTTAATAAATTACAAATTATCAATTTTTTCTTTAATGGCTCATGATTTTGGTGTTGTATCTAAAAAGTCATTGCAAAATTCAAAGTTATCTAGATCCTCTGTTTTCTTTTAGAATTTTTATAGTTTTGTGTGTTACATTTAGGTCTATAATCCATTTTGAGTTAATTTTGTTAAAAGTGTTAGGTCTGTGTCTAAGTTCTCTCTCTCTCTCTCTCTCTCTCTCTCTCTCTCTCTCTCTCTCTCTCTCTCTCTCTCTCTCTCTCTCTCTCTCCCCTCTTGCATATGGATGTCCAGTTGTTCCATAATCATTTGTTGAAAAAGTTATCTTTTCCTCATTGAATTACCTGGTTCCTTTGTCAATGATCAATTGACTATATTTGTATGGGTCTGTTTCTGGGCTCTCTACTATATTCCATTGATATATGTGTATATTCTTTCACTAAAACCATGCTCTCTTGATTACTGTAGCTTTATAATAAGTCTTGAAATTACGTAATGTGACTGTTCTTCAGTATTGTGTTAACTATTCTAGGCCTTTAGCCTTTTGTTTTGGTTTTGTTTTATTTATTTATTTATTGGCCTTTAGCCTTTTCATATAAACTTTAGAACCAGTTTGTTGATATCTACAAAATAGCTTGCCAGGATTTTGATTAGAATTGCATTGAACCTATATAGATCAAGATGGGAAGAATTGACATGTTAACAGAATTGAATTTTCTAATCCATGAACATGGAGTATTTCTCCGTTTATTTAGATCTTTGATTTCTTTCATCAGAATTTTGTGGTTTTAGGCATATCGATCATATCTGGTAAGATTGATAACTAAGGATTTTATTTTTTTCTGTGCTATTGTAATTTTTTTCACCTGTTGTGAGTGTACAATTTTTGTTTTAGAAAATTTGTAGAGAGGTGCAACTGTCACCAAAATCTGGTTTGAACATTTCCATCATCCCCTAAAATTTCCTCAAGCCCGTTTGTAGTCAATTCCTACCCACTCCCAGCTCCAGGCAAAAACTGATTTGCTTTTGGTCTCCATCAGTTTGTCCTCTCTGGATGTTTCAGATAAATGAATAATATGTCGGCTTTTGTTCTGGTTTCTTTACACTTTGCATAATATTTTTGAGGCTTATCCATTTTGCAGCAGGTATCAGTATTTTGTTTCTTTTTATTGCTGAGTAGTGTTCTGTTCTATGGCCTTACTACATTTCTTTATCCATTCACTGTGTGGACAATTGGGTTGTGTCCAGTTTTGGATATTATGAATAATGATACTATATACATTCATATATAAGTCTTTGTGTGGATGTACATTTTCATTTCTCGAGTAGATTCCTGGGAGTAGAATCTGGGTTTCATGATAAATTTTGTGTTCAACATTTTTTTTAAATTAAAGTTTATTGGGGTGACAATGGTTAGTCATTGTCAATGGTTAGTAAAGTTACATAGGTTTTCTGTAATACATCATCTATATATCATTGTGTGTTCACCACCCAGAGTCAGTTCTCCTTCCATCACTATATGTTTGATCCCATTTACCCTCATCTACCATGCCCCTTTCCCCTTACCCTCTGGTAACCACTAAACTTTTGTCTATGTCTATGAGTTTTTGTTTCTTTATTTGTTTGTCTTGTTCCTTTGTTGCTTTCAGTTTTATGTCCCACATATCAGTGAAATCATATGGTTCTCGACCTTTTCTGTCTGACTTGTTTTGCTTAGCATAATAATCTCAAAATCTATCCATGTTGTCACAAATGGCACTATTCATCTTTTCTTATGGCAGAATAGTATTCCATTGTATATATATATACCGCATCTTCTTTATTTAATGCAATCCCCATCGAAATCCCAATGCCATTTTTTAAAGAAATACAACAAAAAAATCATCAGATTTGTATGGAACCACAAAAGACCCCGAATAGCCAAAGCAATCCTAAGAAAAAAGAATAATGCTGGAGGTTTTACACTCCCTGATTTCAGCTTGTACTACAGAGCAACAATAGTCAAAACAATATGGTATTGGCTATCATAACTTTTTAATTTCAAATTTAAACAGTTCATTGCTGGTATATAGGAAAGCAATTGACTTTTGTATATTAATTTTGTATCCTGGATTTTTTGGTAAATTCCTTGGGATTTGCTGTGTAGACAATTGTGTCATCTGCAGATAGGGACAATTTCTTTTTTTCCTTTCTGATCTGTATGCCTTTTATTTCCTTTTCTTATGTTATTACACTGACGAAAACTTCCAGTACTATCACTGAGTAAGAGTGGTGAGGGTAGACATCCTTGCCTTATTTTCAATCTTAGGGGAAAAGCATTCAGACTTTCATCACTAAGTATAAAATCAGCTGGAGGGTTTCTTGTGGACACACTTTATGAAGTTGAAGAAACCCTCCCTCTGTTCCTACTTTTCTGAAAGTTTTTTTTTTTTTTTAAATCATGACTTAGGGTTGAATTTACTCAAATACTTTTTTGCATCAATTGATATAATCATGTGGTTTTTCTTCTTTAGCCAGTTAATATGGTGGACATATTGATTGATTTTCAGATTTGAACCAGTATTAAATTCCTGGAATAATCCCACTAAGTCATGGTGTATAATGCTTTAGAAATGTTGCTGAATTCTATTTGTTTATATTTTGTCATGGCTTTTTGCATCCCATATTCACAAGGTTTGTTCTTTTCCTTTTGTCCCCTACTTTCTTTGTCTGGTTTTGGTATTTAATACTTGTTTTACAAAATGAATTGGAAAGTGTTCCCTCCTCTTTTATTTTCTGGAAGAGATTTTGTAAAATTGGTATTAATTCCCCTTTAAAAGTTTAGTAGAATTATCCAGTAAAAGCATCTGGACTTGGAAATGTCTTTTTTGGGAGTTAAAAAAAAATTACAAATTCAGTTTTCTTAATAGTTACAGAATTACTCAAGTGATCTGTTTCATGGTAGGAGTTGTGGTGGAAATTCACCCATTTCATCTAAATTGTCAAACTTATAAGTGTAAAATGTTTATAGTATTCCCTTATTATCTTTTGGTCTCTGCAGGTTCTTTGATGATAATCCTGTTTCATTCCTAATATTGGTAATTTGTATCTTCCCTATTTTTCTTTGTCATTCTTGCTATAAGTTTTTGAATATTTTTCTTTTCAAAGAACCTGTACTTTGTTTCAATGATTTTTCTCTATTGTTATTCTGTTTTCAATTTCATTGAAGTTTGCTTTTATCTTTATTTCCTTCCTTCTGCTTGCTTCTCACTTTATATTGCTTTTCTTTCTCTAGGTTCATGGGGGTAGGAACTTAAATTGTTTTTTGTTTTTTTTTTTTTTTGAGAATTTCCTTTTTCTTAATGTGTGGGCTACGTTGCAAGTCCTGACTCTTCTCCTAGGTCTCCTCCAAGTGGTGAAGGACGGATACTCACTGCTTCTTGTGTCAGTGGATGTCCAGGTTCCCATGTGGTTTCCTTCACTGACATTTCAAGCGGTGCAGGGCAATGAGCATTACTGCCCAGTGAGGATGAAAGTCCCAGCTCCTTACTCGGCCTTCTGTGGTACCTTGTTATAGCCTGGCAAGGGTGGAAGTCTAGTCTCCCCACTTAGCCTTTGCTGGCGTGAGTGGAAATAAAGCGACTGTTTGCTGGTGGTGGTGGTGGTGGTGGTGGTGGTGGAGATGTTGGTGATGTATGGGGACGGAGTCCCAGAGAGCAGTTTCCAGGCTCTCAGTCTCATGTGGAAAGGTGCTGGCTCGGTTATTAGATGGCCGTCAGCTGTAATCAGATGGTCATCTGCTGTGGCTGGGTGGCCATCAGCTGTAACCAGTGAGCCATTAGCCACTAATATAACTGCTGTGGCTACGCTAGCAAGTGCGGATTGCAGCCAGCAAGGGGTTGGTTGGTTGGCATAGAAGTGGACTGCGGATTGCGTCTAGCAAGTGGGGTCAGCAAGTGCAGATGGCAGATTGCGGATTGTGTGGATCCTGCTTCCTGTGTCTCCAACCCAGCTGCCAGCAAGACTGGGGTGCAGGAAGACCCCTCGTTGGGGTACTGGTGGATGTTTGCTGCCTGTGTCTCCAACCCAGCCGCCAGCGAGAATATAGTGGTGTGACTCCCCTATCTATGGCTCTGTTTTTCCTTTTTGGCCTCACCATGTCCTGCGTTCTTGTGCGGGGAGCAGGACAAGAGAAGCTGCATGACACGGTGTTTGATTGCAGTAGAGTGGCTATTGCTTAAAAATGTTGACTTGCTTGGCTGTCCCTTTCCTGATCCTTTGGCTAGAGAGAGCAGGTTTTTATGTTTCTCATCTATAATAATTTATCTAAAACATTGTTAGATGAAAAAATGCTTTCCAAATAAGTCTTAATTTATAGTGTCTGTATTATTTCAACTTTTTGTGGTAAGAAGACACTGGAATAGTAAGTTCAAATATTTGCAAATATATATTTTCTATCTGCTATATATATGTTTAATAAAATATTTAATAAAATATATCTTTTCACCAGAAATCTTCCCATTTTGCAGTGGTACTTAAGCTGAAACTAGAAATATTTGAGTATATATCTAAGCAGTCATATATTCGTCATCAGTATTCTAAATAGTTTGCATAAGCTCTTAAGCATAAGAATGTTAGATACTTGGAAAATGATACCCTAGATTGTCCTAATTTGATTGTACCCCAGATCTATTGCCGTTTTCTTCTGCTATTATTTAAAAGATCATGTTTCAATGTTATGTTGGAGTATTTTAGTTAAATTTTAAAGTATTTCAGGAATTATGACAGGGTTTAAGAGAGGAGAGATCCCAGAATTCTTAATTAAGCAATAAATTCTAAATTGATCATTACTACATTATTAAAATATTTTATATTATTCACACATTGATTATGGATCCTATTGTTGCCCCATGACAGGAAGACTTTTTGTGATTGAACTTTGATTCTTTACATTCTAGAAATGTCCATAACTTCTTCATTGCCCTCAAAATCCCTCCTTTGGCTCAATGGGTACTTAGTGGCACAAGTATTTGTACATGTGAATGCTGAGTTGTTCTTAGAGAGAAGAAATAGTAAAATGTTGTCTGTTTTTATATTTGAATTTAAAATGATGCAAGTCTGCAAACTGAGGATATATTATTTTAAAATTTATATAGATGGTGAACATTTCATTTGTTTGTCATATAGATGGTTAACATTTATTTTAAGAAGTTAAAATAAAATCAAGGAAGTGATACCAAGGACTTTTGTTTTAATTTAATCATTGTAGCAAAACACCTGATGTAATTTGTTGGAATTGCCCCAAGAGTCCTTGGACAAACGTTTACACAAAGAACAGAGAGGCACAACTAAAATGATAAGTTTATAATAACTTTCCCACATTTAACAACTAAGTTGACAGAGAAATCGAAAGCCTAAACATTAAATGTAACCCTTTCATTCTTTCTCAACCCCCATCACTGAAGAGACTTCACTCTGATACTTTTGTGCTTAATTAATTAAAGAAGTATATTTAAATATAATAAAAAGGGGAATCATATAAATGAGGGGAAACCTGCCAAGCTAAATTATTTCTTTGGTGAAAGAAGGGAGAGTTGTGTTGTTGTTACTGTTGTTGTTAAATAACTTTCATTAATGCTATAGCTGAAGACTAGCAATTCAAATAATAATTTCTAATCCCATGACTAGGGTTTTCATGCTAAAGATAATACTTGGTTGTATCAAGAGGCCATGTGTTCCCAGTTAGTTGTTTTCCCAGTCAGGATTCTTAAGTGAGCTCAGCCGTCCACATCCTCTCACAGTCCTCCATTGGACCCATGGCACATACACATTTGCAACACCCCAGCCGACAGCTGTGGTGCAGTGTGTGGCCCTGAAATAACCCCCCTCAACTGTGCTTTCTCCTCTCTCCCATCCCTGCTTCCTTTTCAGTAATTCACTTGACTAACTTATTTTCTGCATGAATAAGACTCTAGTCAGGAGAAAAGAAAGATCAACAAAATCTTGAAAAACTGAATTCATAGTCAAAAGAACTTTTTCATAGGAACTTATTTTGTAAATTCATGAAAATACTGTTCCTGTTTCTAGCAACTTCATTTTGCTATTTGGGCCAACCACTTTAGAATCTGTAAACGTATATAATCTGGTGATTTAGGAGTTTTATTTTTTATTATTAATTTATTTATTGGCTTATTTATTTACTTATTTTTACAGAGACATGCTTTTTTTTCAAAGATTTTTTTTAATTGGGGAAGGGGAACAGGACTTTATTGTGGTACAGTGTTTACTTCCAGGACTTTTTTCCAAGTCAAGTTGTTGTCCTTTCAGTCTTAGTTGTGGAGGGCGCAGCTCAGCTCCAGGTCCAGTTGCCATTTCTAGTTGCAGGGAGCACAACCCACCATCCCTTGGTGGGAGTTGAACCGGCAACCTTGTGGTTGAGAGGATATGCTCTAACCAATTGAGCCATGGGGAGCTCAGTGGCAGCTCAGCTCAAGGTGCTGTGTTCAATCTTAGTTGCAGGGGGCGCTGCCCACCATCCCGTGCGGGACTCGAGGAGTTGAACCAGCAACCTTGTGGTTGAGAGCCCACTGGTCCATGTGGGAATCGAACTGGCAGCCTTCGGAGTTAAGAGCATGGAGCTCTAACCACCTGAGCCACCGGGCCAGTCCCAGGATTTTTTAATACTAGTGGTAGGACTATAACCTCTTTACGTGAGATGATTTAGCAATGCTTATCAGGATAAAGATAAGCCAGTGCTTGCTGGCAGTACCCATTAAGAAAAGTCACAAGATAGCTCTCTGATTTGCAAATTTGATGTTCTTGTCTCCAAGTTACTTTAAATTGGATCTCATCTTGAACTGAAAATAGGAAAATATAAAGATGACACTTTGACACTAATAGTTGCTGTTTGCAAAAGTAAAGGGAAATTACAGTAAGTTGTCAGTTATCTGTCAAGTTTGAGAACGTAGGAGGTTATGGTTAATAAGCCATTATGACTAAAAGTTTTATGCAGCATATGCCTATCTATATTCTAAACAAATTTGTGAAGTAGGCAGAATTTATCTTTGGCCATGGTCTTTCCCCATCCCACTCCCATGGAATCCTTCTTTGCTCTCAGGCATGGTGCCCATTCTTTTTTTCTTCTACCTTAATACACCATCACAACTACTCTTAAGGAAGGAACTGACCCCTACAATGGAGTTACACCATTCATACATTAACTTATGCAAATGTAACTATTCTTGCTCAGTCAAACATTTTTAATGTGAGGTGGAAACTATTTTTAATGTAAATATCATAAGCAGTTCTGCCCAACACCTCACTCAATGAATCATGTGCCCCCCGCTCTCCGAGTGAGTATGAAATGAGAAACAGCAATCTGCTGTGTTCTCCATTGCTCTGAGCTTCTGCTTGGTTCTCATAGAGCATCTCACTGTTCTGAGGGTACTTCAGGCGTTTAAGACGTGCTTTTTTATCCAAGGCTCCTAAACCCAGCCAGTGTCTCCAACTAGTGCTGAACCAGATAAACAGTCATCTGCTCTAATGCTGGAGGATAAAATGTCTGCTTTGGGCTTCCTAAGAAGTGGCTTATCAGTCTCCAGTTTGGTCCCTTCCAAAGAGATTTTCAAGGATAATATTATCTACATGATTTTTACTTCACATGCCTATTGTAAGGTTTGAATCCATTATACAGTTTAATGAGTTTTCTCTTTTATAGAGCATTTGCATTTTAACAGAAAATAATGGAATTAACTTGCTTACAGAATTATAGGCATTATTGAATCTCAGCTAAATATATAAAAGACAACTAGGTATCATTTTTACCATTTTCATCTCTGAGGAAGAATTTGGGTGATGGTTTTTATGTGTGTTTTTTGTAATAGCACTTCTAAAATTATACCAAATAAGCAGCTATTTATTCTATCAAATCTTAGGGCAGGCCTGATTTTACACACAGACATCCAAGTTTCTTAAAACTATAATATGATAAATATATCAACATTAAAATGATGTGTTTCTTAGACATCTCCAAATTCCTATTCTTGCTTCACTTAGTGTATAATATTTGAGCTCTGAAATTCTATGATTATTACATCAGATACAGATTAGATGCTGAATATAATTGCATTGTTTAATTAGAGAGGATTTTAACATCTTGCAGTCCTTCAAAGTCATCCCTATGCATTAAGGTTTTCAAAACTTTGCTATGCAAAGATACCAATTAGTAGAGATTTATAGTTTCTAGGACCTAATGAAATTTACTATGTGAAATGAAAATACTTTTTTTCTGTGCCCTAAATCCAATTTGAAAGAATAAGAAGGGTGGGGGGAAGATTTTTAAGACCTTGCTGGTCAACATTTGAGCTATGATTTTGACAGAATATATTTTTATAGAAAATAGTAATGCAATATTGTTGCATCACAGTCTTAAATAACATGGTTCATAAATGAGGTAACTTGTTTTTCTGGACTCATAGCCCATTGAGGAGGGAAAGATTGTCTTCACTACTTAGAATGTATTTGTGCTCTCTTATGCTGTATCAGGAATATAACAAGAGTTACATTTTGGCTGCATGTTATGGGCAGGGACCCCATAGAAAAAGACAAGTGACCTTGATTGGTAAGAGTTTCCTGACTTCAGAGGCAGAACAAAAGCCAAAGCAAGTTTTTAAGCATCCTGTAAGCCTTTTTGCTAGTATTGATGGGGCAGTGTTCCTCTTTCTCTCTGCCTCAGATTTATAATTGTTTAATTATTTCACTATAATAATTTTAAGAGCATTTTTATTAGGCTAAAAAGAGAACTGTAACTGAACATATGATGCTTTCCTAATAGAGAAAAGCTGAGAGTACTATTGCTCAACTAGAAATAAGAAAGCTAAAATTGTGATAGCACTTCCTCCAGGTATTTAGCTCAAGCTTAAGCAGAGTTGTCTGAAAGTTAACAGGAAAAGAAACTATTTGTGAAGTGTTAAAACCACAACCTAAGAAAAAAACTTTTTTCATAATGTCATATTGTAGAGTATTAAGAACTAAATGTCACAGTCAAACTGGTTTAGTAGTATTTAATCAATACACTTCTCCTCACCTAAGATAAACACAACAGGCATCAGTATCTGATGTCTGGTTTCTGGGGTTCTTTGTTTTTTTGTTTTTTCATTCCTCTTGTGTCCAGCAATAGTAGTACCATCTTTATATTTTAGGTGAAGAATGATCTTCAGGTTTCCTATGTCTCACTCCAGTTAAAATTCATATTAATTGAGATTCTGAACTTATTTCCTCATTCTGGCAAATTCTGTAGATAACCCGTAAAAGCCGATCTTAACTGCATGAGATGGCTAAACTATAGAGTTAGTGGCATAAATGATGTTTACATTCTATTTCGGCAGTGTTTCTATGAGAACATGAAATCTAAATTTTCATTGGGGGTTTCAACAACACTCCCTCCCCATTCTGCTGAATCCCCTCTTCGCTCAGGAGTCCCTGGGAGAAGAAGGTTCCAGTGAGAGGTGGGAAGTGGTGGAAGTACTAAATGGGGGCTAAAGTGGGGGAAGGGTAGTGAGGAGCCTTTTGAGGGGTTCTGAAGTTCTGCTTGTAGCAATGCAAAAGGCAGATGGAATGATAAGGAAGGCAGTTGCTAGGTTCTAGGAGCTCCAGAAGTTTAACACTAAGCTTGTCCCTATTAATCATTAATACAGAAAAGAGACATGAGGTTCTATGAAGCCCAGTAAACGGCAGTGAACGTGTGTTCCTTTTCCTTCTCCCTCCTCCCTTTGTTATACAGCCACATCTTTGCCTGAGAGCCTTCCTCCTCACCTCCTTAGGTTCCTACTCCCTCTCCATAGGTCTGCTTTCTCCCAGTCTTTCAAATTCACGTATCTTTCACTTCGATCCAATAGGAAAATTTGGGACCACAGAGATATAGTGCACAAATACTAAAACACAATTCCCTTGATCTTAGCCAAAAGGCCGAGAAGCAATTAAAACCCAATTCAATCTACATGTTTAAATATTGCCTGATTAGCTCCCTGAAGTCAGGGTCTGTTTTATTCGACACCTAACAATGCCTAGTACAGGGTAATCACTCAGTAAACATTTGCTGAGTGAGTAATGAACAAATGAATGCTGTTTTTGAGGACAATTCTTTTATGGAGTTGAACTTCCCAGATGAAGAACAAAATGGACCCCGCAGTGGGTCGGGGGAGACTGAAGGACAGACTGGGGGTATGATGTGAACTATGTCAGTGGTGGGGCAGCTGATTGAACTCACCCTTTCCCTCTCCTTCACTTAACACCATAGAAACGAATCAAAAGTAATGTGTACAGAGACCCAGAAGTCTGCAGTGGGAATAAGAACAAAGGGAACATAGAAAGACCAAACTTATTAAGAAGTGAACTTAAAATTTGGCTTTCATTTTGTCTGTATTTTTTAGGATTAGATCAGATTAGGCAGCCAGAGACAGAAAACCCAATGTGAGTTCTTACACAGGAAAGTTTCTCTCTCTCATACACGAAGCCAGTCCAGGACTGAGTTAGAGGCTCCATATAATCATCAAGTCCCCAAATCCCTTCTGTTTTCCCCCGTAGCTTCAAGATGTGGCCTGCATCTCTAAGATAGATGTCCAGGATGGCTATTTCAGCTCTAGGATCACAGCCACACTCAAGACAGAAGAAGAAAAAAAAAAAGAGAAAAAAAAACAACAGAAGAAGAATGTACTAGAAGTATGAGCATACACTTCCTCACTCTAGTGACATTTACTGTGCACGCTCCATTTCCTTTTATACTCACAGTGGCCAAGGCTTACTGACTTGGTCACACCTACCTGCAAGGAAAGCTCGATAATGTATCTTTATTCTGAGTGGCAATATGCCCAGCTGAAGATCTGGGTGTTTATTAACCATAGAAGAAGCGGAGAACAGATGCTAGGGACAACTAGCCATCTCTACCACATTGACCAATGGGTTTTTTTGGAAAAGTATCAATGATAAAAGGTAGTCAAAGAATTATTAAATTAGAGAAAATGTTCGATTTTGTATTGTTTCTAAACTATAGATCCTATTATACGTAAAATCATTGAGGCCAGGTTGTGTCTAATCTAACATTAAATTATTTGCAGATCCTTAGTAAATATTGCAATTAGAAAAATTACAGCATTACAAATACTAAATTTTAAAAAGTACATCAATATCTAATAATTTTTATCCTACATACATATTGTTCCAGCCCAAAACACCAAAGTGAGGAATAAAATTTGAGTATGGCACAAATGCTGTACTAAACAGTTGTTTAATTTATATTCCAAGTAAATCGGGGCTACCAGTTGAATGTATTTTAGCTCTAATATACCTTCCATAGCTGAATTTACTGACAACTTACTATTTGCTGACTGCGTACTTTTGCATGATTTCATGTAATCCTAGGGCCCTCTCAGGTCAATGTATTATCATTCCCATTGTACATGTGAGGACATCAAGGCTCAGACAAATTTAATTGATCCTTGGAACCCAGAGTTGTTGGATGTAATGCCAATGTTTTTAGACATTGTACTTGACTACTTCTTATTTACAAATGTTTAACAGTATGACTATTTCTCCTGTCTAGATAGCAACCTGGTAGTACGAAAGTGCCAAAATATTGGCACTGTCAAGATAGTAACTTGTGTCTAACAGTTTTCATAGTATCACATTTTGTTCTTATAACAATCCCATGAAGTAAGTAACTCTCATTTTACAAATGAAAAATTGAAGGCATGAGGAGTCAAAATAGTGTGTTGGTATTAGAATCTAGATCTTCTCATTTTAAGGTTCAGATTCTTTTCACTTAATTATGCTGCTTTAAACTCTAAAGATAATTGCAGCGATGTTATAGAATAAAACCCGCTGGAGCTTCTATCCATGAGTGTACAGTTATAAATAAAAGGAACATCAGTATCCTATCCACAAGTATCTCCATCAAAATAATCTTGGGCAATACCACTTTTGCCTGACCTTTGTTTAGGTATAAAGTGGAAGGAAGCAAAAGGCTTTTGGGGAAATAAAATTTCTTTTTATAATTAATCATCAATTTTTAAGAGTCTCCCTTCTTAAATTACTGAATATGTCTGCTGCATTTCATTTCTACCATCATCACTCTGGTTTATACCCCAGTTACCTATTAACTAAACCATGGCACTACCTGAAACCTAAAGTCTAACTGCCTTTAGCTTCTCCTCATCTAGGCCATCCTAGAAGTTTCTTCTACTGTTTTAAAATCAAAGCTCAATCACCTCATTTCCCTTCTTGAAATGTTTTTAATGATCCCTTGACTTTGTCCATTCCTCTGAATCCATAACACTGCTTGTACCTTAAACATACTTCCACTGTATCTGGTTATTTATTGGATTATAAGGCTCCTTAGGGCTGGAATTTTCTTTCTTTCATCTTATGTACTCTGAAATACTCTGCAAACCTCTGTACTCTCTGTGTTAAATGAAAGTTGTTAGTTTTCTTGCTCCCTTTAAGGGCAAAATGTGGTTTTAAAAAAATTAGAGCCCATTGTCTTCAAGCAGTAGTTATACAAAGTATATCTTCTTCCTAGGTTTGCCATGGCCCTGATCCAACCCTCCTCTTCATTGATGGGCTTGGCTAGATAGAAGAAAAAAAGGATTGGAACAGCTCTTTCACTGAGATTGAGACCATCTTCCAAATTACATTGTTCCTTATTATTCCCTATTTTAGCATGTCTGTATATGTATCTGTCTCTTTTCCTGTTCATATAATCTTAGGGAAAATAACCGATACACACGTTTCCTGATCTTATACCCCTCTTTACTTCCTCTGATTCACCCATTATGTGCCAAGGGATTCAGTGCTGGAAAAGATGGGCCACTTCTTACCCTTGGAACTTTTGGTTTAATGAGAGAGACTGGCTGGCCCACCCGGAATTACAGCTCACAGAGATAAGTGCTGTAACAGGGGAAGTATACGAGTATAAGGGGGTATCCAACCCGGGCAGGGAGGGGTCGGGGAAGCTGCTCTGAGGCGGTGACTTCTAACTTCAGACTAAAGGTAAGAAGAGGGCCAGGATTACAGGGGACCGACTTGTAGTCAGAGGGAAGAGCGTATGCACACGTCCAGGACTGCTCCCCGGGGTGCACTGTGAAGTTCTGTAACGGGAGGCTGAAGAGGAAGGGCAGTGGTGAGTCTCACTACCTCTTTCTCAGATGTACACAGATTTCCTTTGCCTGCACTTATCTGCACACTTGTGAAAGTCACTGTTTTCACCACTTTAGGCCACTACTCAGAAATATTTTAGGGCTCCATGATGGCCTCCTCTGGCTTTGTCCAGTGTCCTCTTTCACTGGCTTTCTAGGCTCCCTAAAACTGACCCTACCCTATTTCCCACTGCTTACTAACGCACACCCCCGCCAGAGCCCACACTGTCTCCTTACAGTATCTTGAGTTCATCAAGCTTGTTCTCTCCTCTGTGCCATTTCTCTCCCCTCTATCCCATTTTTCAAGTCTTGACGCTCTACCCCTGGATATTTGCAGTCTGTGCCATGTAATTTAGCCCTGAATTATATTGTCTAGTGTCGTCCTTTGATTGTTTCTGAGTCTTTTCCTGGCCTGTAAGCTCCCTGAGGGCTGGCTTTGAAGCTGCACTAAACTGTTGAGGATTAGAAGGGAAAGGGCAGTGGACCTGAAGTCAGACAGACATTCATTTGACTCGTAGCTCTGCCACTTATCAGTTGCACGACAGGTTTTTTCCTTGGGTAATACAGAAATAATGAGATTCATCTCACAAGGTTGTTGTGAGAAGTTACACAAGTCACTCTATGTGAAATTTGTGGGCTGTAAAGCTCTATGGGCATTTTACATTTTGTTCCATCGTTCCTATGCAGAGTCATATTCATTATGTAATATGAGATTTTTTTTGGCTCTTTCCAAAACCTTAGAATCTTGAGAATTTTTTCCTTTGTGAAATATTTCTCTCTAATCCAGGTCCTAGTTATTTTTAGTCTTCCTCTGTTCACCTATTCCTACCTTCTCCTCAAACTTATGGATGAAATCATTTTAGGCAGCTTGAGAAGACTATTTAGAGACATGAAAAAATTCAATTGCCTAATCTATTGATACACTGAAGAAATGTCCCATTGTCTTCTTTCCCCAGTGTGCTCTGCTTACATAAGAACGTGTTACCAGCAGTCTACATCTGTACATAAAGCTCTGGACATAGAGCCCTGTTCACGACTTTGTGGGCATTCATAGTTCTAAGCAGTTTTTTGTTACCCTTTCTTCTCCATTCTTCTTGATTTTCATACCTGTCCTTAGGCCAGATTCTCAGATCAGGGTGTCCTAGTAACAGTGAGTCCTCATCAGGTTTTAAAGCTCAGATTCTGAGGAACCTAGAGCTAGGCATCATGCTTATGCTGACGCAGGACTAAAAAATGGAGAATCAGAGGAAGCAGACACATGCCTCAAAGTACCAAGTGTGAGGAAAAGCTATGGCCAAGTTAAAAGACCATTTGATTAGTTTTTACCTGCTCCTTATAGGAGGGAGAAGGAGGGAGCCAACATTCCAAGGCTTGGTTACCTTAATACCTAAGCGCTTATATTATCTGTTGGTCTTTGACTAAATCTAAGAACCTTACTGACGGGTTGAAGAACCTCAGCTAAATAGACTTTAATTCAATGCAAATTTATATAGAAAAATAATGAACATTTCCTTCCTCAGTAAGAAAAACAGAGAGTAGACAAATCTGCTTGTTATTGGAGGGAAGGGAAGGTAGTAGAAAGGTGGCAACATTTCATATTCAGTATTCACAGCACCTTAGGCACTAATTCACACTCAACAAAAAGATTTAATAAAGCAAAATCATCCCTGCTACTCATAAGAATTGTTCTGAATGCTAAAATGCTAAAACCAAGTGCACTTAATGTGGAGCCCACCTTTTTGAGACAATTACTTTGTTTGGAATCGTGGTTCCATTGTTCCTAATGGCATCTTTAGTCATCAGTGGCTAGCAAAAGTCTTTCTAGGACACAGCGCTCTATAATCCTTAACTAGTAGCTCTCTGAAATCCCTTGTAAAATTTAGGACCATTCCTGCTACTTTAGTTCCCCCATTCACTGCTGACATTATTGCAAATGTTCTATAGTAAATTTCTTAGGTATAGAGGGTAGAAAAGTATCCTGAAATCATCATCTTCGTATACTAAAGCGCTTTTTCAGAGTAGGCAAGAAACTAAGAATTTTACACTATTATCAAGTGAATAATTTAGATTCTAAATCTATATGAGACAATGAATGTATAATTTTCAAGGTAATCTTCAAACCCAGTTCAAAGACACTTTCTTTCCTGTTGCCAGTACGCACCAGTGTGCAATTTCAGTACCATTTTTTCATTTCTTCAGCTGCAGGTATTTTGGAACATTTTGGGGATTGTTATTTTGATACAAACAGCCTTAGTGTAGGAGGCTTTTTAAAAGGATCTCCTTGTCCAACAGACTTCTTCCATGGCCCAGTTTTTGTTTTGTGCCAGGTCTTGGGATTGGGGGAGTCATTTTAAGTAGTGGATTCTCTCTGTCTTTGTGTTATGGTCTGCCCAGGTGTGCATGTGGCATCAACCAATATTGCCTTTTAGAAATGCCTTTTTATGACCCAAGGATACTAGAAGTAAAACTATGTTGTTTAATCCTATCTGTCTTCAGTATTTGCCAGCAATACTCTCTGGAAGAAAGAACATTTTACTTTTTGCTGTATGGAGTTCATGTAGTAGACTATCAGAGAGTACTTAATTTAACTGCATACATGCAATATACCAGCAGACTTCAGGGTCAGATTTGGTCCCTAGAAAAGAAAAACAAAACTAGCCCTGTTGTTAGAGCTATATGTCTCCCTCCCATTCTGCCCCCACCCAAAGAGTTCTTTGTACTGGGGAATTTTTAATCATATAGCAAGAAGATAGTTAGTTGTAATAGATATATACTAAGAAAGTGAATAGCACCTACCCATAATGCCATTCCCTTGAGAGAAAGAGTTTAATAGTTTGGTTTTCAGGTGTAATAAAATTTATATGATTAAGTGTATCAAACCTAAAGCTATAAAATTTCTAGA
Source organism: Rhinolophus hipposideros (assembly GCF_964194185.1). Classification (NCBI taxonomy): domain Eukaryota; kingdom Metazoa; phylum Chordata; class Mammalia; order Chiroptera; family Rhinolophidae; genus Rhinolophus; species Rhinolophus hipposideros. Next base: position 46,920,917 of record NC_138049.1, read on the forward strand.
AGAAAACAGGAAAAAAATCTTTGTGACCTTGGGGTAGGCAAATGTTTCTTAGAATACACAAGCATAAAACATTAAAGAAAAAATAAATTGGACCTCATCAAAATAAAAACTTTAGAACTTATGATCTTCTTCAAAAGGCATCATACAAAAATGAAAAGACAAGCCACAGACTGGAAGAAAATATCTGTAACATATATGCCAGAGAAAGTACTTGTGTTCCGAATGTATAAAGAACACTTGCATCTCAGTAACAAGAAGACAACCAATCCAATAAAAATTAAAAAATGGACAAAAGATTTGAACTGACACTTCATAAAAGAAGATATACAAGAAATCAATAAGCACATTAAAAGATATTCAGTACCAACAGTTATGCAAAATATACAAATTAAAACCACAATGAGATATTATTTCACCAGGGCTTCTCAACCTCTGCACTTGACCTTTTGGGCCAGATAATTCTGTGTTGGCTCAAAAGGCTGCCCTGTGCATTATAGGATGTTTGGCAGTATCCCTGACCTCTATCAACTACATGCCAGTGGCACCATCCCACCCACCCCCCAGTTGTGAAAAACTAAAATGTATGCATTCAGACATTGTCAAATATCCTGCTAGGTGGCAAAATCACCCCCAATTAAGAAACATTGCGCTACACCCATTAAATTGAGTGAAATTAAAAATATTGACGATACTAAGTGTTAGTGAAGATGTGGAGCCCCTGGAACTCTCATACATTGCTGGTAGTAATATAAAAATGATATAACCACTGTGGAGAACAGTTTGACAGTTACTTAAAAAGTTAAATCTATACCTATTATATGACCCATCCATTCCACTCCAAGACAAGAGAAATGAAACATATGCTCATACAAAGCTATTGAGAATCCTTAGGGGATATACTGTTCTACACAGGTGAGAATTTTAACCATGAGATGAAAATCTTAAGTACAAAGGACCTTTTCTTTTTTTGGCTATGTAAATTTTCACACTTCCTTCTAGGATTATTTTGCTTCTTGCTGAACTAAAGCTCCTTCAATGAGGATTCATTGGTGATAAACTACTCTTTACCTTTTAAAACATGTTTCTCGCATTCACTTTCTTGAAAGATAGTTTCATATGTCATACAATTCAAGAATGGGCATTTTCTCTCAGTGCTTTGAGAGAAGCATACTATTCCATGATCCTGTGGCTTCCATTGTTAAAAATTAGGCTGTCAGTTTAGTTTTTCCTTGGTAGGTAATCTGGCTGTTCTCTCAGATAACCTTTAAGATCTTCCCTTTTCCTTGGAATTTTTTCAGTTTTACTTTTTGTCAAGATAAGAATTTCCTTTCAGTTATTCTGCATGGGGTTCATTGTGCTTCCTGGAAAAAAATAATGATTGTTGTCTCTAATCAGCTCTGGAAAATTCTCAACCATCATCTCTTAGAATATTATTGCCTTTCTCCTTGTGGAACTCCAATTAGTTATATATCAGGCCTTCTATGTCAGCCTCCATGTCTTTTATTATTTCTTCCATATTTTCCATCCCTTTGCTCTGTGTGCTACATTCTGGATTATTTTTTCAGATTTACTCTCGAATTTGATAATAATTTTCTGTTCAGTTATGCTGAATATGCTATTTATCCATTGAATTTTAAGTCAATAAATTATTATAAAGTCTGTATTTGATTCATTTTCAAATCGGTCTCTTTTTTATTTATTGTTTCTTATTCCTTGCCTATACTTTCCATTTCCTTTAAAAATTTAAAAAACACATTCAACTAGTATTCTGTATCTATAATTCAAACACCCGAAGTCTTACAGATCTGAGTCAGGTGATTATTGTTTCTTCTGACCCTCACGAATGGTGCCTTTTTTCATGGTACATTTTATTGTTGTAAAGTCCATATTCATTGAAACTTTATCTCCTTTAGAGATCATCTGTGTTTCTGACTGGAGCCTAGGTGACATGACCAACTCACTTTAACTGCATCTTTGCTTTATTTTTGTTTTGTTTTTGGACCCGCCAGCTCATAGGGAATTACGGCCCCAATTCCTCATGTGTGAGCCACTTTGTGTTTATGAATTTTCAGGGGAGATTTCACCCTGACCACGAAGAAGAAAAGTTGAAACAGGCAAATTTTCTTTCTGTCTCCTTTTGTAAATGGGGTTTGTTTTCCCAGTTCATGCTTTCACTGATAGTTGAGCTTACTGTGGTCTGTTTTTATGATGGGGTCTCTGGTCCACCTCCAATTTCCCAAGTCCTAAGCTTTGTCTTCTTTTCCCTATGCTGCTGCTCTAGGTTACTGGAGGTCCACAGCTACCAGCCTCAGTCATCACTGCCTCCTCGATTCCTCCTGTTGGTCATTTTGACTTCAGAGGATTTCTGTTTACTTTGCCAATTCACTCATACATTTTAAATTGCATTTCTTGTTAAAATATTCTAGGTGTTTTGTCCAACATGATAAGAATCACTATTATGGAGGTTAGTTATTACCCTAATCTGTCAGAAAATGCTACTAGCAGAGTTCCTTAAGGCTTATAGGATTATATACCCTTATAGTAAATGGCTCCTACTACTGTGCTCTTCAAGTTCTTCTACTGTTTAGAATTTTTCTGACTCTTCCCTTGTGAGTAAATGGTTAACTATCATTCTTTCTCTGTTGTCAATTTAAATAGTAGTCCCTAATCCCTTTTAAATTACTATGGACTTAGAAACTAGATAAACAAGCTTGCCATAATTTTATACAAAGTAAAAGTAAATTGTCTCTAAGAGAGGTAGGCCAAAGGTTTTCCTCTAAGGACAGTACATACACTTTGGTATATAAACTCTGTGGCATCAATTTTACGCCTTTTTTTTTGCTGACCTGTTCTAGATTCTGTTTATGAGATTGTCAAAAAAAGTCAACTGAGGTATAATGAGATATTATAATACCAATAGTCTATAATCAGCTATTTGGCTATTTGATTTTCAAATGAGGGAGAAAACATTTCAAGGTGTGTGTGTGTGTGTGTGTGTGTGTGTGTGTGTGTGTGGGTTCGTGCGCGCATGCATTTGTGTGTGTACCTAATCATTGAATTGAATCCAACTAAATAAATCACTCTGAATTCTGCCTTTCATTTTTGAGTAGGCAATACCATATTTAGCCTCAAAGTCACTTTAAGTCTATTAAAGTGACTAATGATTGTTTGCCAGTTTGTCATCATTTATGTTTTCATTTTATCCTTTTACATAAAATCTTACCTTTTGTTTATGCTAAAAGATCATTTTACTCTTTAACTTTTTTGTTGTTGTTGTTTTTAGACTCAAACCTGTTGTTTCTCTTTAGTGTTCTATGTGCAAAGCCTATAATATAATGAAAATGTATTTTTAAGTACTTGTGTGTGATGGGCCGGTAGTTATAATTTCAAAGCAAGATTCACATATTTTCACTCCCCAAATCCTTGCATCTAAAACAGAATGTACTCCCAACATAGTCCCAAATGCACATATAAATACTCTGAGGTTGTACTTTAAAACTGTTAATAAAACATAGGCACATATACAAATAATATTTATAACTTTATCCAAAATATAGTGGATGGAATTTTGGAGATGAAAAGAGAGTATTAGCATGGTAAACTGCCAAGTAGTAGAAGCTATTCCCCATTCAGCATGATAAAATTTACAATATTCTGTGCAGAAGATGAAATTTTAGAACACCTTCGAAAGAAGTTATGATAATGTATCCTTAGAGAAACTGTGAGGGAAGAATGTTTTCAAGAGTCAGGGAGTAATGTATAAAGGTTCAGAGGGGGACCACCAGTAGATACATGGAATAAAAGAAATTGGGATAGGATTGACATGTATTCGGTGGGCAGTAGCCAGGGAGAAGGATGCTATGGAACATTTTTAATTTGGCAGGAGGCTCAGTGGGGAGCCAGTCCAAACTGGCTAGAGAGAGACGGTGTTCTAATGATTTGGGTGGTCACAGAGGGTGGGGGGAGTAGTCAGTGGTACAGAAGAGAATGCAGGGAAAATAGTCCAGAGTTAGATAGGAAGGGATGAAGAAAGAGTTCCTAGCCCCTTGGCCTTCTTCCTGGTGGACACACAATCACTGGAATAGTAACAGTAGGAAGGAAACTAGAGCATTATTAGGTGGGATGATATCCCATAACGTAATGATACAGTAGGAAGAACATGGTTTTGGAGTCAGACAGACTTAAGCTCTAACTTTTACTCAGGCTCCTGCTTGCCGTGTGAAGTATTTAACCTCTCTGTCTCACAGTTTCCCATTTCTAAAGTAAAGATAGTATTTACCTAAAGGGTTATTTTGAGGGTTAAATGAATTAAATATATATGTCAAATGCTTTAGGAGAGTGGCTGCTACATACTAACCACTATATGTTTAACTATTCTATTAATAATATCAAATCTGAAACCATGAAGTGTAGTATCTATCTACTCCCAGAATTGAATGTTAGACCAAAATCTGAGTTACTGATTTTAAACCTCTCTGTCACTGGCACTCAGTTACCTAACCGCTGCAATAACAATCAGGTGTTCCGCATAACAGACCCCTGCTCTCCAAGTGCTTTGTACCTCTTTGCCTTTGCAGTTTCAAGGCATTTCTCAGTCCATGTAACCTTTAAGAGCAAAAAGACTACAATGGGTGGATCACTATAGGAAAGTAGAAGAAGAAAGGGGGGGGGGAGGAGGAAGAAGATGTGGATATTGTTCTCAAAGAAAACAGACTAGGAAGAAAAAAATGCCTTGCTCATAATAGATGCTTAATTAATACTGGTTGAATGAATGTTGAATAAATAGGTTCAATATATCCATACGGGGTGTATAGATACATAAGTGTTAAGTACTTGATGAAACTTTCAGTAAGAGTTGGGTTCAGTAAGGGAAACCTAAAATATTAAGGTTTAAGAGCCCAAGGAAAACATGAGCTTGATATACAATACCTCTTTCCTAAATGATGTATTGAAAGTACCATTTTTCTTGATTCACCATAGTTTAGTTATCTGTGAAAATTGAGGACAGAGGAAAAGGATGAAGTAAGGATAACACCAATAAATAAAACTTAAAGCTAGTCTCCAAACATTATTTGATCCTCCCCCCACCTTCCTAGGGGTATATAGAATACAATGAAATATTACAGGGACATATACATGTATACATTTTTGACAGCTCCCTACAATTTTAGTAGCAAAACTGTGTTTTATATGGTGAGTTCAGGAGATAATTGATGATATAACAAGTCAAGCTGATCTACTTAAAATAATTATTTTTTAGGGAACTAAAACTAGCAAATGGTTTAAGTAGTACTTAGAAAAAACAAAAGGTGGTTCTTGAAAATTTTTACAGAAAATATTGGAAACTGCCTTAGAATACTTTATAAATTTGGCAAGCCAAAAACAAAAGAAGGGAATTATTAACTTGTTTCACAATGTTTTTGTATCTCTGTTGCAAGTAATACTTTATCAATTTGATCAAATATAGAGATTTGCACTAAACATTACAGTGATGGAATCTCTAACTCTTTGAAAATCCTTTCTAAATTCTCAGCAAATTTTCTTCTCTCAAAGAAGATATGTATTGAGTGATAAAAATAAAGAGGAAAAATGACATAGAATGGCACAATGCAATTTGTTCAGTTTGCTTATTTTGAAGGTTGTATTTATAAATGGTTGTTTTTATTCATATTGTATATTTTTTTTATTTAGACTGTATCATTTCTTTTTGGATCCCCCTCCCTCCATGAATTTGAGAAATTGAGTATTAGGGAATTTAAAAAAAGAAGAATCTTTTCTTATAGATATTCCTACCCTTATGCTTTATCCACAAACAAAAAAGAAAATTTCCCACTAAATTCTCTATTTTGTTACAAATATAGTAATATCTTAAAGGTAACTTTAGTGTATACAATATCTGACACAGTAAAGATGAAAACAAAATTATCACTACATTATTAAAATCTGATATATTTTGTTAAGGGTTGGTGAAAAGATTTTATCTGTGTTAGTTTTAACCCAGGACAATATATCCTGTTTTATAAGTTTTGCTCTGCTGACACTATATAATTAAAAAAAAAAAAATGAAGTTTGGACCTCATTGGTATCTGAAGCTGTTGAGTCCTTACCTGTTTGTCTGTGTTATGATTGGCTGAAAGCTGTTGCTAAGCTTGTGTTTTTGTTCTTAGGGAAAGTTAAAAGTTGAGTGTGACCTATTTGAACTGCATCCTGCTGCTTTGACTTTGCTTTGATCTTTCTCCTGATCCACATACATTTTTCTTATATCTTTTTAAGCTTAGATATTTTTTAAAACACCAATTTGTAAAGTTAGCATGCAATATTTTAAGGTTTTAATTGTGTATTTGTAATGCACACATTGAAGCACTGCGGTTTAATTTTTAAAATCTCATTGAATACTTGAAAGTTGACTTTTCTGACATAAAGCAAATTCTAATTGTAGAGAACAAATACATTATTTAAAAACTTGCCTATTACAAACACAAAAAAATACACAAAGTACTTCACTGAAAAATTTATTAGGTCAACTTTTTGTGATCATATTGGCATGTATGACGCTTTGACTTTACACCTGTTTTCTGGAGAAGAGCTAGAAGGATTGATAACCCTTTCAGTTATAGACCAGATCCAGGAGAAGCTAAGTGAAAGTACTACTGGAAGGCAAGTTTGGTTTGTGATTCAGCAGACCATCATGAACCGTTGGGATTCAAAGAGCGTTTTCTCTTTAAGGTTCTATTTGTCATTGATGGGAATGAGACGTTGAACTAGATTCCCGTGCATTCTGCTGGAGCCCACAGAAATCCTTGGAGCATTCTCTGAACCTTAAAGCCTGATCCAAGCCTTGGGTGAACAATGTAGGGAGCTACAGACTAGCATGGTTCCTCCAAACCTACTGTGAGTTCTGAAGCACAGATCAAGAGATGTGGCTTATACCGCGTTTCCCCAAAAGTAACACCTACCCCGAAAATAAGCCCCAGTTAAGATCTCAGCCAGACGGACGTATTTAGCCAGATGTTATGACGATGTTCCAAAAGAAGGTGACATGACTGTAATTGAATAAATATAGATTGTTGTACATGTAAAAAAGAAGACAGCCTCTGAAAATAAGCCCTAATGGAGCAAAAATTAATATAAGACCTGGTCTTATTTTCAGGGAAACACAGTATACTCACATATAAAAGAGTGATATTCAAATGTATTACTACATTTTTTGTCAAACAATATCACCAGAATCCTGATATATACAATATCTGAAACTGGCATTTTATTAATAATTATGCCTTTAAGTCCAAATAAATAAAGTTAACTTTCTTATTAAAGTCAATTAGTGAGAACAATGAGGTTATTTTATGTTTTAAACCAATGCAAAATTAAGGGGTTATGGGTTACGGCTATAGTAGTATTTCGAGCTTTTCCTTGTATGCGTAATACCAAGGAAAGCTGGATGCACACAGCAAAGTGCCCACGTGCTATAACAGTCCACTCACTACTATCGTTTTACTCCAGCAGATGCAGATAGGCATGACTTTTTTAAAAGGCTAGAATACACTAACTATACCCTTCCTAATCAGTGACACATTTACAAGAATGTCCAAACATGTGCTCACAGAGATGGTGGAAGAAGCTACATTTTAGTCCAGTAACTGAATTATTAGTGGCAACAAATTATTTTGGTGGTTTCCATGTATTTAATATTGAGATACATTTGTAGGTTACCTTGAAAAAGAAAGCTCACATCTAATATTTCATAATATCTCTAAAATACTTGTAAGGAATGGCTCCTAAGAAATACAATTTGAAAACCACTGGTAATGTCCAAAGAAGCCTGGTGTAGGAAGAGGCCAGGTTCTAGTTTGCTTAAAGCATTTAACTCTTGATAACATCAGTGATTATGTTAACAGAGTAGAACTTTAGAGCTGAAATGAAGTTTGAGAGATCATGAAGTTTTGTTGCCCTTCATTTTAAATTTGAGGAGACTAAAACTAGAAGGGTTGTTAAGAGATTTGCAGACTGGGTTTTGGGGGTTTGCTGTTATTTTGCAGAATCAGGCAATAAACCAAATGACTTCCCATTTAATGCTCCCTAACAGAGTCCCAAGCTATCTGCCAATCTGTATAACTTGTGTGAGAGGTTTAAGTCGAAGTAAAATTGATGCCCAATCTCAAATTAAGGTAGTTGTGCTTGTTTGTAGGATTTAAGAAGCTAAATAACTAACATTCAGTAAACATTTATAAATAATGAGTGATTGAATGTTAAGTGGTTATATAATATTAAGATTTCTGTTAATTGGCAAAATAATAACACTGGCATCCATTCATAAACCTATGCCAAAATATATTTTTCAAATTAGAGTTGTAACACATAAAGGCAGAATAAATACTACCTTCTCCAATTGGTGATATATGAATAAAACCCATTTAAATATTTCTCAATTATTTGCCCCAAATTAGGAAAATCAAAGTTTCTATAAATGAAATGATTTGAACTCTGTTCAAACTTACGCTCATGTAAAAAACATTGTAGCACTGTCATTATCTCTTCTCGTGAGTATATTTAACTGAACCAAAAGACAGTGATAAGCAAAACCAGACATCTTGACTATTTGAACTACAGTGCTCTGAATGGGCCCACACCCCTTGGGCAAAGGAGAAAATGGCCCACAGAGGTGTAGTGAGGATTTGGAAGGTAGAAGAACAGATGGGAAAGTTCAGTGAATGACATTTTATTTCTAAGATACTTAGTGCCATGCAAGTAGTCTCTAATGTGGCCTTGTACTTTGTGACCAGGATAAGGATCTACAACTTACTACTCTCTTGGAAAATGAGATCTCAGAAGGAGGCAAAGAAAGAAGGCGATTTAAAGGCTTAAAGGGCTTACAGCTAAAGGTGATCACCGAGGAACCGAGTGCAGGTTTCTGAGCTGTGTGAGGAAAGCACATATTGTAGAACTCAATTCACTGCTTGGTAGTTATAATCATGGGGATGGGACATAAATAAGGTCAGGGGAGCTGTTCTAAACAAAAAGTAACTTGATTAGAAGATTTTAGAATAATATCATTAGAATTCTGTTTCTTTGAATCAAAACACTTAAAATTCAGAAATCATAAAGCTAATAGCTCATTAATATGCATTTAGCCTAAACATTTTAGGCTAAATTCATGGGTAAATTCAATTTTATAAAGGAGCTAGATACTGGAATGTTCAGTTCCATCAAGTCAGTGGACTCAGGATAAGTTGAAGATTCTAAGTTTGGTTTTAATCTATTTTAAAAAGATGATTTTCTAATATTATGCCAGATTAATATGTTCCTTGGATTTAAAATTATAGGTTATATATTAAAACCAGTTCTTTCCTGTGCCCACTAACAGAAGAACTTTGAGAAGCTAGAAAATATTTTCACATATGTTTTAAGGAACAGATAAAATCCAGTCCCTTGAAAACCGTTTTAAAAATTATACAATATAGTATATATGCACAGTCTGAGAAATAGTATTTACTTGAATCTGACATATATTTAGTATCTTCAGTCACCCTTTTTTTGTTTGTTTGTATCATTTCCTTTTTCTCTTTTAAAACCTTCAGTAGTTCCTAAGAACATATGGGATAAAGTCCTACCTCTCAGTTTCCTACTACTCTTACCTTTTTCCTTAACCTCATCCTAATAAACCTGTTCCTTCTTAATTAACTCAACAAGGATGCCATAAAGTAATTAGCCTTTAAAAGTTGTACTGTTTCTAAATGAATTCTCTCACTTAATTTTCATATCTCAATAGACACTTTTCTGTCATTTCACCTTAGCGAGGCCTGAGGATAGCCATACTGGGTTACAAAATGTTTGTGAATCTTGTCAAACAATGGTGTGCACACAGGCAGGGTCTGACTTGTAAGTACCAGCCTGACTTAATAAGTGAGCCGTGTGTATATTGCCCAAACCTATATAGATGTTACACGTCTTCGTAGTGCAAGAGAGCAGGCAGAGAAAAATCAAAGGAGCTTGGGAGTATCTGTGGGTTCTAGAGAAGATGGGGAAAGACAAAAGTAGAATTTGCTTAGCAGAACTGAACCCAAAGATTAGCTGATTCCCAAGTGACCACCAAATCCTTGAAAAATATTTGGCTAGATGGCTCAAATCTTTTATAAACTAAATATTGAACTTAAAATACATTATTAAGCTTTCAATTGAGTTAGGCTTCTTTTTTCTAATGGAAACATCTCTGTGGAGTTCATTCATTCAGTACATACTTCAAGCTGTTTGGTGTGCTGGCACAAAGGCATTGGAAATACAGTAGTGAACAAAAAAGACAAATGTTCTAATTTTATGGAGCTTAAATTCTATTGAGATAGAGTAAATAAATAAATTAGTATGAGATATCAGCCTTCATACAATAAATAGTGTGAGTTAAGTTCTAATCCCAGGCTGCATTTTACTATTATTATAACCTTGGAAAAGTTACCCATACTTTATGAATTTCTGTTTTATACATATGTAAATCAGAAATAATTATATCTGCCTTATAGGTGTAAAGTGCTTAGTGTCTGATATATAGGAGTTGATAAGTTACTAGTCTTATCATCATTAGCCTGGAACACCTGACCACGATTGAACACACATTCTTTGGGGGAAAGTGATTTCCTCATTTAAAACCACCCACACTGTTTGGAATATTGCTTACTTACAAGTATGACTGATGGATGGTCTATGTTTCTGAAAGCCTATATGGAGATTTTAAACTGCATTTCTGAAAGAAGAAACCTTATGCTAACATAGTAAATCTTAAAAGTTCTCAACTCAAGAAAAAAATTGTAACTATTAATGGTGACAGATGTTAACTAGACTTATTATAGTGATCATTTCACAATGTATATAAATATCAAATCATGTTATATATCTGAAAGTAACATAATGTTGTTTGGCAATTATACCTCAATTAAACATAAATAAATAAAAGAAGAAACCCTAAAGGAGAGAAAGAGTAAGGATTTGTCAACACTCTTGCTCCTTTATAAGTAATGTAATTCTAAAAATTAAATTGAAGAAGTGAAAAAAGTAGAGGACAAATAAGAACAATGTAAAATTAAAGTTCAGTGCTAAAAAGATCTCAATGTACCCAAAACATGATGTTGAAAGGAAAAAAATGCTTAGCAGACAAGCTATATATACAAAAACAGGAAGATACCGGCTAGAGGAGAAACATCTTGACAAAATTAGTAAGCAGAAGTAATCTTATAAACCAGCACTCATTCTAAATAAAATGTTTTAAATGACAATAAGGCATTTTCCAAGAATGATTAAATCATAAAAATGTAACAAATCCCACTGCCACTCTTGAAGGAATCCTTTGCTTTAATGGCTGAAATCATTGCCATGTATGTTTTCTAACCAATTATTAAATATAATCCCTATTGTGACTAATTGATCTACAAATCTATAGTACTTTAATATAATTTCTTTGGGTAATAAGAGCATTCAAGGTTTAATATGTGGTCCATGAAAGTGTAACTATGCCTTTTGGCCTGATTAGTATTCTTCCTACTAAAATATCTATTCTTTTGCATGAATTGACTATATTTTTAAAAATCTAATGAATTTAGGGAAGCTGCTTGGTCAGGAGAGCAGATACTGTAATTTGAGATTTATCTCCTACATTTCAAAAACAGGAAAATGAGGCATGATTTCTTTTCTCAAGAAACCTACTGTGTTGCAGAAACAAAAACCACTTTTATCCCTACACTGCCTCATTCCCATTGTTTTTCAGATAACCCTCTTGCCTTGAAAAAATTGCCGCAACACCCTTCCTAACTCATCTCCCTGCCTCTAGTTTTGCCTTTCCCAATATATTTTTCTAAACCCTAGCTGAAATGCAGATCTGATGTCATTGTACTTTTTAAAACTTTGGATGACTCCATAGTACTCTTAGAAATGAAATTTATATTATTTAATGAATCTTCAACAAGGTCCCTCCTTACTGTTTATCTTTTACCTGAACTCCATACCTTCTGCTCCAGACTCAATGAACTTCCTTTACTCTGCTTCCCTAATGGACCACTCTCTTTCTTTCCCCCTGCCTCTGAGCTTTTGCACATGCTGGGTTTGTTGCTTAGAACTGTCTCTACTCTCTCCCAAACCTGCTCCCCCAGTATTGTTGCAAAAGACTCTCTTCCAATCCCCTAAGCCCCAGCTCACATGTCTCTTCCTTCAGGAAGCCTATCTTGAAGTCTGGACTCTCTAATGCTTCATAGTTCTCTGCTCACATCAAGTCATTTGACACCACTCTGCTTTTTCATGAGTGTATCAGCTTTTTCTTGAGTTGAGACTATTACTGCTAATGACAGATGCAGAAACCTTATTTTGATACAGCTAAGTTTACCAAAACTTTTTTAGAGGAAAGGAAATATTTCAGAATTAACATTACTTCTTATATGAGGTGTCAGGATTACTTCTAGAAGAAATAAAATGTTGAAATGTTTAAATAGCAGGCTTTATAAAATAGCTGCTGGCTTATATAGATAACCTGTGGTATCAAAAGCATAGTTCTTTCCAATTACTATTCTGTATTCAGGATGTTCATCTTTTCAATAGATGCTTATTTTGCGCCTATCATGTGCCTAGTACTGGGGGTTCGTTAGAAGCACCTTCAGGACATCTAGCCTGCTCAAGAAGTGAAATCTTTGGAAAATACAATTTTTTTATTGAATTATTTGGAACAAAACATTACCAGAAGTGAAATCTACCCAGTAATATTTTGAGGTCAATACATTTGTTGGAATTCTTGGTTACTGTAGATTTATTTGGAGGCAACCTTTTTTACGTTGGAGAATAGAGTGCTAATTCACAGTACTGCCCTATGGGAAAGAGCCGTGATTAGCATTCTTTGAAGAACTTAAGTTTGTCTTTATACAGACCATAAAGGAATCTTGATGTTTAATGGCTTGAAGGTCCTCAATAAACCACTGAATTAGAATATAAATTTAAAATATTTTTTCTTTTTATGTAAGGTAGCATTGTAATAAATAAGCTGAAACTTTCTTTAAAAAAAAAAAAGGAATCCTAATTGGAGCTTCCTATGCAATTTTAGTATATGCTTCTTCAGTAAATATTTATCAAGCACTAAGTATCAAACAATATGTATACAGTTTGCACTTTTAATTTGCATTTAATTATTTCAAACCATTTTTTGGTTAGCTAAATGCATGCTTTTCCCCCTGCCTCCCATTAAAAAACTAGAAAGGTAAGGATTCTCCATTTTGCAAATGATATAATTTTAATGTTACAAACAGGGTTATGCCCTGCTAGGTTATGCCCTAACCTCACTATTTTCTTCCTTCTAGAAAATAAAATCACAGCTCAACTCTTCTAGAACGAGTCATTTTTCACATACTTCCTTCATTATCTAACTAGCTTTATAGCCCACAACCCTATACATGAAGTCCATATGTTTCCATTACTCATCCACGATCAGTTTATCTTGGAGGGTATGTTGCATTGCTGCAAATTGGATGATTTACTGTGTTTATTTTTGCTGGTTTGTTTGTGGCTGAGTGGGCATTTGATTATGTCGTTTTTGTGGCTGCACTCAGAGGACGAGAGCTTGGAAGCCTCTGTAGCCTTTTCTTCTATGTTATTAGCCCAAAATTGCTTTTCTTGAGCAGCAAAAATATTTTGGTGGCTTGAGCAATATATAAAAGCAGTGTATGAGAACATAAACATTTATCTTATTTATCTAGAGAGGATAAATAAAAAGTAACCATGTTAACCTGCTCCTTTTAAAATGACAGCTTGAGCAAAAAGAGTAACTTTGTCTTGTCTGAAACATTGTAACCTCACTCCTAAGACTGAAACGTATTTTCATTTATGAATCCTGTATCTGTCAGTATTTATTGATTTAAACTCCACTTTGTTTCCTTCTGTCAGAATGTTCCAACTTTTTTTTTTAACCTGAGCATATAAGCTTTTGAAAACACAAGAGCAAATATGCAAAAAGTGATCTAATGTAAGAGTTGATTTTTAAAAAGAAGATAATGGAGCCGTTCAAGGAAATAGTGTTGACACAGGATTTGAGAGATTTGCATTCCGGATCCAACAATGTCAGTTATTTGTGCTGCTTTATAACCTATGTTTCTCAAGTTCCTCATCAGATTTCAAAGAGAAATTCTTTCTTTAGAACCCAAGGCGCTTGTGAAGGAACATTAGAAAACTAGTAAAGCCTTCGAATATATTTGAAAAAAGAAAATTCAGAGATGTTACCAAAGCTTATTATCTGTGTAGGCGAGTGATATTTATAGCTGTTACATAGCTTAGCAAAAATAATTTTACATTGAATATAGGCAGGCCCTCGTCCCGTACTTGTCCCTGCATTCTGGGGCCCAGTCGACGTTGTTGGAAAGGAAGACGGGCAATTCCAATAGTTTATGTCAAAGAAACTCGATTCCTCCTGGTGGTGAGGGTCACCTTAGAGGTTGGCTTCCTTCTGGCTGTAGGTAAATGGACCCGAGCGGGTGAGGGAGGACAGGCTGCTGGTACCAGGGACAGGGGCACATTCGCCTTTAATTGAAGCCCGGAGGCTCGCGCTGCACCTCCCAGCTCCAGGGCACGCTCACCGCCCAACCCACCTAGCCCGTCTCGGACCTGAGTATTAGCTCCTCGCCAGAGCTGGGCCCCTGGGAGGTTGCTTTTCGCCGGCTCCGCGTCAGAACCGCACGCCAACGCCCACCCCTCCACGCCAAGGGGGCGGGACTCCGTGGCACCGCGGGCCCGCATTGGTGCGCGCGGCCTCCGGGCCGGCCGAGTGACAGCGCGGGGCGGGGCGAGCCCTGCGGGTGGTTTGTCCGCCCCGCCCCGCCCCGCGCTGCGCCGCCCCCGCCACCCGCACTGACTGAAGCGCTCGCTGCAGCGCAAAGACCGGCCGGCGGCCCCTCGCTCGCCACCTCCGTTTTGCTGCGGCTACTTCTGCGCGACCGCAGCCGTCTCCGCAGCGACATGCGCTTGGCCACCGCCGCGAACGAGGCGTACAACGCCTCACTGGCCGTCTCGGAGCTGCTGGGCTGCAAGCAGTGCGGCGGGGGCCGCGGCCAGGACGAGGTACCGCGGCGGGCGAGGGGCCGGGCGGGCGGGCGGGCGGTACCCGGACGGGCTGACAGGGCTGCGCGGTGGTGGCGTGGCCTCCCCGCCCTCGCACCCTAATAGCTTCGGAGCACACCACGCAGGGAGGGCGCCCCTGGAGCAACCGCCGACCGGCCACCCTGCTGGGCGGGGGCGTCTCAGACTGGCCTGCACCCCTCGGAGGAGGGGGCGGCCCGTGAGAGGTGGGGAGACGTTTTCCACCGGGAGTCCCTGGGCGGAAAAACGCTGAGGCTGAAAGAGACAGCTGTCTCGGTCATTTACATGGAAGTCTCCAAAACGTAAATAACGTTGTCTTCTGTGCAAGTCTCCACAAGTCGGAGACCGAACAAAGCTCTAGTCTCACGGTACAACAGCCTGTGGATTTTTTCCCCCCTCAGCGTCTTGTCTAACCAGATCGCGCCGTGACCCTCACTCCCTTTGCCTCCTACTTAAAAAAGAAAAAGAAAAAATATATATACACTTGAGTCAGGTAAAAGGTGATCTTGCCTAGAATAGGTATGTCCTGCCAGCTCTATGACGTTATGCTCAGCATTTACTCTTGTTTATGAAACCATCCCTTTTGTGTCTGAACTGGCCTTCAGAAAACGCTATTTAATCGTAACATTTCGTATTTTTCCTAAGTGGTTGCAAAAAGAGTACCATTTGAAAAATACTAATATAACTTTAAAATTTGAACCTTTGAAAGGCTTTCATTCAAAAGGTAACCAGGGACAAAGTAGAGAAAGAGCCATTAAAATTTGAATTGAAATCAGAATGCTGTACTGCTTCAGTTCAAGAAATCTACCTACGAAGTAATTTCCCTGCCACCTTGGCCACTAGAATGACTCGGTCTCCGTATTTACATTATTTTAAATGGAGTCTACATTATGAGAATACTGCATAGATTCATATAAACTTAAATGAAGACACTTACGAAGGCTGTATAACAGCAAACACCTTTTCTAGATTTTAACATTCATGGATACATAATATGCTCCTCCTTTACAGTTAATACAACCTAAAAAAAAAAATGTTGCTTTGTAAACTTTACCAAAAAGAAAATTATGAAAGTGTTGAAATGGCATTTACAGTTTGTTTGCAGGCCATAACAGGTCTTTTCTCATTTTGAGTCGAATTGTGCCCCAATCATCATGTTTGAATAGATCTGTTATTTCTGTATTTGTGTGCAGAATGAATCCTGGTGGTTGCCCAGATCTAGAATCTCTGAATACAGCCTTGTAAACTAGAAGCTAAAGAGATACATTGTAGCTTATGCATTGATTACCCATGGGACTATGCCCATGCGACTGTGTTCAGGAAACCAGGAAGCTTTGTATAGTTGTATTTCATTTTTAACACCTCCAATAAGTGAGAAGATAAAGTAGGAAGTAGTGCTTTACAGGAAAACAATTCACTTAACAAAAGAATTAATTACACAACTGTTTCAAATAGCAAGCTTCCATAATGCTTTTAAATTAAACACTTTCCAAGAATGGAACTCTTGACTAAAGGACCTAAGGACACATAGGACCTAAGTCAGCCTTACAAATCCAGTACTTTGAAGTTACTGAGTTTTTATTTTTCTAGAATATGAAGTTCATAGACAACCAGATACTAGAAAATGAGGTACCTGAACTTTCCATATTTTTAAATTACCTAGTAGAATTAATGACAATTTAAAAAGAACCAGTAGTACATTTTGATGTAGGAGTATTTCTTTATAACACTTCTAGATTTCATTTCTATTAAAGATTTTTTACTGTCAATAGGCTAATTCCCAGCTATGGCAGTGATTCTCCTTAAGAAGGGGAGTGGGATGGGGATTTTAACTTTTACACAAAATATATTTGCCTTGTTGAAATGCTTCAGAAAGCACATAGTGATTTTGTAATTTTTTTAAAAATCAAAATTAATATCAATTTTGTGGTTATTGGTATTAAAACATCTATACAATTTTAGGGCCAGCCTGGTGGCTCAGGTGGTTGGAGCGCGGTGCTCCTAACGCTGAGCTCACTGGTTCCACTCCCACCTGGGCCAGTGAGCTGCGCCCTCTACAGCTAAGATTGTGAACAACGGCTCTCCCTGGAGCTGGGCTGCCGTGAACAGCTCAGCTGGAGGTTGGCATGGGTTGGCCTGTGCTGCTGTGAGTGTCCGGCAGCCATCGTGAACGGCCGGCAACTGATAAGAGCTGCCGTGAGCTGCTGTGAACGTGCCTCAGCGGGGGTGGGAGGTGGCAGCAAGGCTCATAATACCAGCATGGGCCAGGGAGCTATGTCCTACACAACAGCACGAGAGAAGTGGGGGGAGGCGGAAGAAGAGGGGGGAATCTATACAATTTTAAAATGCACCAAGTGCAGTTGAGAGAAAAATAAAAGGATTCAAATGATCTGATCATTTTTACTTTTCAACTACTTTTGCAAGTGGGTAGATGCCAATAAGCCAACAAATGCTTTCATTTTGCATTTGTGACAAATTGTTCACTCTTTCATCTAAGGATATTCGTATAGATTCATAAGTGTATCTCTAACACATTTTTAAAATCTGATTACCACAGTACTTCCAGTACACAAACACTGAATCGTTCAGCGATACATATGTAGTCTTTCTGTGGTATTGTCAACATTTGCTAAGAATTTTCATACTGTGAAAATTAGTGGGCATTATACACTAATGATACTCTGTCAGAAATTCGTAGCCATGTTGTGATGGTGGAGACTGTTGCTATCTCTTTCAAAGATGCTGACGAAGAGCTTTGTTGAGAAGAGGACTGTTAATTCCCACATGAGATTTTGCAGCTACAAGTTCATCAAGAGCCAGTGACGTTCGTGCTGTGATTAGCATCTACATCTGCTTTTCAGTAAGGTCACTTGCTGTTGGCAGTTCTGCTTCTTAGAATCTGGATTGGCCAAAATTTGTTCCAAGTCTGTAATTCAGTTTCTTACAGATGAAGTCATCGTTGCAGTAACCGTTAGGAGGTTATGAAATGCACTGAGTTTGGCCTATGAGCGCTCCACTAGAAGATCTGCAGTGCCTTTGTTTGAGCAGCATCTGCTAGGAGATAGGGTAGTAACTAATTTGTCATGTGACTAGGAAAAGCAGTGTTTCAAAAGTGGTTTTCCAGAAAAATGGAAACTTTTAACCTTTTAGAAACCAATAATAAATACTATTGTGTAATAACAGGGGTATCTAAAAGAACCTTTAAGTTATCAAAAACTTTTAAAGAGGCGCAAAAGACACCACCTCTAGAACCAAGACTTCCTGGCTGTTTTCAAGGTAATTGTCACCTGTTTGCTTTTTCCAGCAGTTAGAATTTAATTTGCGTGCCATGGGAGGCCAGATGGAATCAGTGATCTGCTTCTTGCCAGTATCTGACTAGGATAAATTGGGGTGCAATCTTAGGGCTCATCAAGAGCACCCCAGGTCAACCCTTTGAAATCAAGTAGAAAAGATCATGTTATGTTCTTGTATCCTTTTCACATACCCAGTCTTTTAACTAAGAGAACAAAGCAAATCTTTTGGGTCCAGCTTCTAGATATAGAAAAATAAGTTGATGTCAGTTCTAGAATAGCACTAACTATATTTCCCGTTATATCTGTCTTGATTAACCCCTTCTGTTTGGGAAAGACTTGATTTTTAAAAATCTGTCCTTCTCCTACCCTCCCCCCTTCTTTTCTTTCACTTCCTCTGGTCCCCTCTGCCATTTCCCTTTCTGCGTTTAGGGAATGACACAAACATCTCACAATCTCTTCAGCTTAGTAGGAAATTCACCCTGGTAGTCCAAGTGTGAGCTGGGTAAAATTCTATTTTACCCAGAACTACACTTACGTAAAATAATGACATCGGATTCTTGAATGTCAGAGACTCCTTTCCAGTCCTCTCCTCATTTTTTTCTATTCTTCTGTTTATTTTATACATTCAGCTTTCTTGCCAGACTGGTACCTCATCAAGAAATGAATGTGATTTTACACTAAGAGGTTATTAGCATAATGGGTCTGTAATCCATTCCCAAGAAAGTTTGGTTTTTCTTAAGATCCTGTTTTAGAATGCACTGTTTTTCACTTTAAAAGAATGTTTTTCTAAAGGAATTGGGGAGGAAGGATTTGGCCATTGAAGGCTAGGAAGAGGGGAGACAGAGATACCCATATGGCCACTAAATCTAGGTGTAGGGCTGGACTTACAAAAGACTTGACAATTACATAGGACCATTGGGAAAGACCCTTGCCATACCTATAAGAAAATACTCCATTTCTGAAACATTAATAGCAATTTTCTTAGAATTGTAAAACTGTTTTTTCTTAATAGTTTGATACATAAACTACACATTTGGTGTAAGAACATAACCAAAATAATATAATTCAATCTCTTTGTTTGAGGCCCATATGCTATCGATCTGGTCTCATTAAAATATATGTACCACCTACATGCTGCTAATGTATTTGTAGGATAAAGTCCTAGAAATGGAATTGCTAAGTCACAAAGAGTAACATAACTATACATATTGTGCACTTTGCTTGCCCCCTCCCCACATATTATATTTTGGAGATCTTTTAAAGTGAACCAATATGGAACTGCTTCCTTCTTTGTAAAGACTGCATGCTTTTCTAGTGTATGGTTATAGTAAACTATTGAAACAGTCCTCTTGATGGCATTCTTAGGCCTACTGCACCTCATGAGTGTTTTCTTCTAGTACAGTAATGGTTTTTGGTTTTTTTACACTTAACTCTGATTTACTGTGGAGTAAAATATGATTTAGTGGTCCAACTTCACTTTTTTCTTGTACTATTAGAACAATGTTACACAGGTGGTTGGTTGGCTCAGTTGGTTAGAGCGCAGTGCTCATAACACAGAGGTCACCGGTTCGATGCCCACATGGGCCAGTGAGCTGCGCCCTCCACAACTAGATTGAAGGACAACGACTTGGAGCTGATGGGTCCTGGAAAAAAACACTGTTCCCAGTATTCCCCAATTAAAAGAAAAACAAAAAACAATGTTACAGTGATTATCCTTTCACATGTGATTTCACATGTATAACATATATGACTGTAAGTTAACGTTTAAGATGTAATTGTTAATTCAAAAGGTATGTGTGTTTTGATTTGGTTAGTATTATATATTGCCCTTCCTAGAGGTTGTGGTAATTTATATTCCTATATTTCTATATCTTTTTCCCCCTCATACTTCAAAACACTTCCATCAGAAATGTATAAGCAATAAATGACATTTTCTCCACCACAGCCTATTATCAAACTTTCTGATTTTAAGCAATCTTTTGTTTAAAAATGGTATCTCCATGTAGTTAACTTGCAATTGTTTTATTGTGAGCATTGATAATTTTTCTAGCCATTTATATTTCCTTTTCTTTGTTAATTTTTCTATCCAGTTGTTGGGATTTTTCTTATTAATTTGTAGGAGTCTTTATGTATTAAAGAAATTTAGCTCTTTGATATATGAATTGCAAATATATTTCCCAGTTTTATGTTTGCTTTTGACTTTGTATGTTTATTTTTCCCATGTGGAGGTCTATTTTTATGTCATCAAATCTGTCAGTCTTATATTTTATGACTTTTGGATTTTGTGGCATTCTTGGGCCTACTCCATTTCATAAGTGTTTTCTTCTAGTACTGTAATGGTTTTTGTTTTTGTTTCCTTACACTTAACTCAGATTTACTGTGGAGTGAAATATGATTTAATGCTCCAACTTCACTTTTTTCTGAGTGGCTATCCAGTTGTCCCAAGATCATTTGTTGAATAATCTCCTCCATTTAAAATGCAACCTTTTTATATACTAAAGTCCCAAGTCTCTTTTTAAAAAATGAATAATAAACCCTTGAAATGGATGTTTTCCTTAGATGCATTTTGTTTAAATACAAGGGGTGCCAAAAAAAATGTAGTTGTTTCCTTTCTTAAATTGTATATACATTTTTTTGGCACCTTCTGTTTAATAATAAATGAGGAGTAAATACTGATTTTTAGCCTTAAAGTTTTGCCCAATATATTTTGTTTGAACTGTCTACAATTGGGTCAGAAATTCAATAGTTAAAAAGGCTAATAGTCATCATTTTGTATAAATGGTTGCACTTGTGCCAAGGTGATGTATTGAACAGTGAGAATGTGGGAGATTTTTTGCATTTATTACAGAATATTAAAATTGAAACACCTACGTGGCCAGACCAGTGAATTAACTGAGTGCCTCCTCTAATGAACTGTGATTGTTAGAACATTATTGGTTGGACATGGTGGTTAGAACATTATTGTCTTCAGTATAAACGTAGAATAACCAGAATAAGAAATCACTGACCTCCAATACAAGATTATTTGAATCATATATTATAGATTCAGTTGGCAAATATAGCCAACTTTGAATCTGAATCCTGAGTTTTCCTGGTAAATTTTGTCCTATCTGCTTAATTTTTCAAAATCCATTCTCAAAAGGTTTTCATTCGCTTGGACCAAATTTCTTGAATTGCTGCCACATGTCCTTTTCTGTCTACTTCCCCCCACCCCCACCCCGGCTTTTTTTTCTTTAAAAGGAAAGCATCTGGTTTATATCATGAAGGACTTTTGGAAGCAGTAGGGAGAGAGTGAAAATACTATTTGTATGTAATGTAATTTGTATCAAAGCAAAGGTTAATGGTTATTAAAACTCTAAGAAGCTTTTGTATTCTTAGATACCAGACTGATAGGACATGAGCCTCAAAAAAATAAGGGTGAATTATTTTGGTTGGTTTTGTTTCTATAAGCACACTGTATAGGGGGCGAGGGGAATGGAAGCCTTAACAATAGATTACATTTTTGTTAACCACAGTACACTGGCACATAAGGTACAGAATTCTAGATTCCAGATACAGGACTCTAGATTCACTATGTCAAAGGCGGAAAACCATTTATTTTTCAGTTACTGGAGCTTATCTAAAATATAAGCAAGGTTGATGACATCCTGTAAATAAAACTTAATTTAAGGCTCACAAACAAAATGAGTTTCTCTAAAATGGTTTCACTCAACCACAGAGAAAACAGGCCCTGCAGTACTTTCTCTCTGTGGACTTAAACAACTAGTTTATTATTTTTCATAATTTTTCTGTTCTTATTGTGAAGTGCTATTATAGATGCAATAATAATTACACTTCTTCCAGTTCAGGACATCTAGGTAGAGGTTACTGCTTTTTCATTTCCTGACAAGATGCACAGGAATTGACATTTTGGTTGGTTGGGTTTTGGATGTACAAACATATTGGTCTTATTTTGTGTCACTGACAATCCACAGGGTTGGCTGCAATGTGCTGAACTTTCTGTTCTAGACTTTTTGCCAAGTACTTTATGCAAAACTCTGGTTTAAGTGAAACAGGTTTTATTGCTTTTAGTCAGAGTCATATTATAAGCTGTTGTGAGCTATGTGATGCAAACGGAGGAGTTGGTATGTATATATGGCCGTGAAAACAAACCAAAACAAGCCTGTCTCTGTTCAACTGGTTGTTTTTCCCTCTCATTCCTGTAGCCTCAGTTCATGTTGTTTACTGCTGGAGGCCTGAGATGGTGTAATTTTCTTTTCTAGGAACTTGGAATTAGAATTCCTCGACCACTAGGACATGGACCAAGCAGATTTATCCCAGAAAAGGAGGTATGTTGTTTGTGAAAGTACATAGTGAACTATATGCTTTTAAGGAAAACCTTTCATGACCCACATCTTGGCATCTGAACAATTGTTAGTCAACATGTTTTATGCAGAGTTGGTCACAGTTAATCATCACGCTTTGGCAGTGAATCTGGGATTAGAAAGCTGGTGTAGTCATGTGGATTTCTAGTACTTCATGATTCTTTTCTAACACCCATATTTAATCAAGGAAAGGCAATACTTGTTTTTGACCAATGATGCTCCATCTGCTTATATTTAGATGTTGTTTAGGAGTGCCTGTAACTAAGCTACTTGGTCTTGACCATCTCCACAGGCTGGTATCTGTCAGTGCTCAATTGGATGTTTAATATTAAGTGTGTAAAAGTTCCTATGCTTTGTTTTCACAGGGATTTTTTTTACTGTTAGTCAATTTTAGTTCTCCTTAAATTGAGTTAGAGTAGGCATTGTTATAAGAAAGGCTTTAGTGTCTGTTTGCAAGCTCTGCAAGTTTGCTTCTTTACCTGGATTCTGGCCAGGTCTGCCAGCAACCTATTTGCCCTTTAATGCTGGGCCTTTGTTGTTTATCCACCACTACATAATATGTGACTGCTTATTCTTCTTTCTGTTCCCAGTCGAGTTAAGTCTGTAGAGTTATAACTTCTGTCTCTTCTTAAGCCAAATTTAGTCTGCTTCTCGATGACCCTTAGAATGCAGTGCATGCATATTTTCTTTCTTTAATACTGATTTACAATTTATGTAACCATTGTTTTCCTCTTTTATACAGATTCTCCAAGTGGGGAGTGAAGACGCACAGATGCATTCTTTATTTTCAGATTCTTTTGCTGCTTTGGGTCGTTTGGATAACATTACATTAGTGATGGTTTTTCACCCACAATATTTAGAAAGTTTCTTAAAAACTCAACACTATCTACTGCAAATGGATGGGCCGTTACCCCTGCATTATCGGCACTACATTGGAATAATGGTTTGTAAACATCCAGTGAAAAATTCTTTCTGCTTTATTAATGTTTTTAAGAGATGGTTAATGCTTTAAACATAGGGATAAATACTTATTCTCTGACTTCCAGTTGGATTCCTGTTAGGTAGTATCTGTTTTTCCTCCTTCTTAATAAGTATGCTCTCAAGTATAGCAGAAAAAGAAACATGTATTTACAAACTGTTGAGAACCATTTTCTATGAAATAAGAGAATAAAGTAGAACACAAGGTCTACTTCACTATTATAAATAGTTCACATTGACTTAAGTGGTGCTACTCCTGTTCGATTTGTAACTAATATTCCATTCTTTTATGGTTGGCACCTTAATTAAAATTTCTTTTTAATCTGAGTTCTGAAAGTTGGTATATAAATAAAATTGCTAATGTTCAAATACTTTTATCAGGTATGTTGTTTGTTCTTAGAATATTTCTGTCTTAGAATATTTCTGAGGTGCTTTCTGCAGTGTATGAATTTTTAAACTGTTTATATGAAAATTTCATTTCTATAGTTTAGGAAAATTTGAAAACGCACTAATCAAAAACTTAAGTAGTAGATGTTTTGCACATTGTAAGGAAAAAGGATTTGTAGTTGTTCAAGATTTTAATATTTATAGTTAGAATAATCTTTTTGTTTTCTTTTAAGGCGGCAGCAAGACATCAGTGCTCCTACTTAGTGAACCTCCATGTAAATGATTTCCTTCATGTTGGTGGGGACCCCAAGTGGCTTAATGGTTTAGAGAATGCTCCGCGGAAACTACAAAATTTAGGAGAACTGAACAAAGTGTTAGCCCATAGACCTTGGCTTATTACCAAAGAACACATTGAGGTAAGTAGGGAAATAATATATCTTGGGGGTCATTTAAAAAAATTTTTTTAATGTACTTCTTTTAGAGTAGTTTTAGGTTTACAGAAAAATGGCACAGCAAGTACAGAGTTCCCGTATTCTACGCCCCAACCTCCTGTACCCCCTCACATAAACGCCCAGGTTCTCCTATTATTAACATCTAGCATTATTAGTATAGTGTATTTTCTGCAATTGATGAATCAGGATTGATATATTGCTATTAACTAATGTCTATAGTTTTTATTAAGGTCAACTCATTGTGTTGTATAGTTTTGTGGGTTTTGACAAATGCATAATGTCCTGTATCATACAGAATAGTTTCACTGCTCTAAAAATCCCGTGCTCCCCCTGTGTTACCCTGTTCATCTCTCTCCTCTTACTCCTAAACTCCTACAACTACGGATCTTTTTACTGTCTCTGTAGTTGTGCCTTTTCCAGAATGTCATGTAGTTGGAATCATACAGTATGTATAGCCTTTTCAGATTGGCTTCTTTTACTTACCAGTATGTATTTAAGGTTCTTCCAGGGCCTTTCATGGCTTGTTAGCTCATTTATTTTTATTGCTGAAAAACAGTCCAATAGTCCAATGGATATACCACCATTTGTTTTTCTTGGTTAATTCCATTTTTGGGGCAATTAAGAATAAAGCTGCTACAAACATTCCCTGTGCAGGCTTTTGGTGGACAGAAGTTTTCAACTCAGTTGGGTAAATAGATGGGAGTGTGTTTGCTGGATAGTATGGTAGGTCTATATTCAGCTTTCTAAGAAACTGTCTCCAAAGTGGCCGCACCAGTTTGCATGCCCACCAGCAGCTAATGAACTTTCCTATTACTCCACATCCTTGCCAGCATTTGGTGTTTTGGATTTCAGCCATTCTGATAGGTGTGAATTGGTATCTGGTAGTATATCTGTTAAGAATACCATCTAAACTAGTTCCTTCTGGTTCTATTTATTACTAAATATAATAGAGTAAAAGTAGATTATCATTCCCTAAAAGTATCTACCATGCAGTAGAAATCCTTGACAATACATATTTTTGGTCTTGTCTATTTTAAAGAACATTTTAGATACTGTTACATGATTGAAGCATCTTATCAAGCAGATACAAATTTTGAATACGATTAACGCAATGTCTATTATGTTGTCTAGTAATGAAAAATGACATAAGAGTATAAAATAATGAAGAAGGGACACAGATTGTAAGACTGAAGAACTGTAGACTTTACCTTGGGCGTAATGACATAATTTTTAAAATAAATATAATTTGATATAGGAATATTCAGTCAAGATCAAATAAATATCTTGAAAATTCCCTGAGGAAGCCTGATAATAAAGAAAAACACAGGCGTATTTTATATAGTATCTTCCACTTTAAACATAAATTACATTTGGTTTGAAACTTTGAACTAACAAGATAGTTAATCCGTTCATAATCCAGTATCTGAAGTACGGCAACTGCTTTTAATGCAAAATGCATTCTATTTTTAAATCAGGATTTCAGAAAATCAAAATAATGAGTATGTCATTATCAGATTATGTTAAACTCTATTTGTGGATACATGTTGATAAAAATTAGCAAATTCTGGGTTCTACATGTCTCAAATTGTAATTTTACACAAGGTTCTATATAATGACCAATCCTGTTTTTCAAAAGATTGAATACCAAGATAAACTTTCACTACCATACCCCACTATACCAATGTTCTCATTTTTTTTTCCTAAGGGACTTTTAAAAGCTGAAGAGCACAGTTGGTCCCTTGCAGAACTGGTACACGCAGTTGTTCTACTCACACACTATCATTCTCTTGCCTCGTTCACATTTGGCTGTGGAATCAGTCCAGAAATTCACTGTGATGGTGGCCACACCTTCAGGCCTCCTTCTGTCAGTAACTACTGCATCTGTGACATTACGAATGGCAACCACAGTGTGGATGAAATGCAGGTCAACTCCGCAGGAAATGTGCCGGTAAGTGTCTATTATTTGTGACAGGACTGTCATAAAACTAATCACAGTAATTGCTGTTACATTATGTTTTCATTTGGCTTCTTAGGAAATCCACACTGTTAAGTCCAGAGCAATAGTAGGTCCCTAGATCTGTTCATTCAGCAAGTATTTATTGACGGCCTCCAAATGCCCAGCACTAGTCTAGTGCTAAGGGACATACAAAGTTATAAGACCCTCTAGGAGGTTATCGGATCAGGAGCCACCAGCATGTGCCCCATCAGAGCCGGCTGGTATTTGGCGACTGCACCGAGTGGAGGGAAGCTGACTATCGCACTAAGTGGTGGTGGTGACTTCCTAATGCCCATCACATGTTCTTCTTCCCTTTTGCACAGAAGAAACAGGCTGGCTTCTTAATTGTTCATTTTTCAGAAGATTTAATGAGCCTCGATCTGGAAATTTCTCCTTTTAAAATTCTTTTTCATGTTTAACTTCTTACAGATATAAAAGCAAATGTAAATAATATTAAAATGATTTCACCTCTGTTCTTTCTCTTCTCTCACTTTTATATTTTCTCAGATTGGAACAAGTTGAATTTTCTATAAGCAAATTTTAGATCCTGTATTCGATGAGTCAAAATTCCCTCTGCATTCTTTTGCTGTACACTTGAAAGAACAAGGGTTTATTTTATGTTTCCAAAGAGAAATCACAGAAACAGCATCACAGCCTTCTGAACACTTTGCAGATTTTCTCGGTTGTATTATTCCTTTGAAACAGATTTGGACAGGTGGAATGCCTTTAACTCATATATTTGACTGGGCAAGTTATCTAACTCTCTGGGCCTCTGTTCTTTCATGTTGAAATGAAGATCAAACACAAGGTTATTGTGAGGCTTAAATGAAATGTCTCTAAAGAGGTAAAAGGCCTACCACAGCCCTTGGTATTTATCAGGTGATAACAAGAGGTAGCATTTACCTATGGTGAGCTCAGCACCATGCTGGGCTGACAAGGCCCAAGACCATCAATTTCACCCTTTTTTGAGCTACTTGGATTCATGTTATAGGCCTACTTATGGCCATTGATTATTTATCAAAGCTTAGAAGTTATGAGATGGTCTAGGGGAGAGAATATGAGTTGCTTGATGCTTGTATTATTGCCCTTCCCTGTCTTTGATTTAGTACAAGGCTAAAGAAAAAGTATTTATTGTTTTTAGTTATCCCTCTGTCAAATAAGATAATAGTGAATTAATAGAAAATTTTTCTCTAGTAGATAAGCTATTTTCAGCTGTTGAGTTGGCTACTTTTAGGTTTACAGCGCACACTGATGGCACCTGACAGTGAGTTTGATATAGCTTATTCCCTTCAGGTACTTATCAAATATTTGACTCAGTTCTTCAATTACAAATAGTAAAAAAAAAAAAAGTAAAAAATAATTTCCTCATACAAAATTCACATTTTAATATTAAAATGAAATGCCTTAACTTTCTTTTTACACTACTCACAACTTTAACAGATTGTTCAAGGAGCAAAAGATATGCACTTTGTTTCCTTTCCTTTTTATTTCAGTGTAATCTATCAAGAATTGTCTCTTCTGTGAATACTTTGGACAGTTTTAGAGGAAAATGGGTAAACAAAATAAATTAACATAATGAGGGATAATGTAAGGTGACAGACCTTGATTTAAAAAAAAACCACATTGGGTCATTCTTTTAAGCAACACGTAATCCTTTTCAGCCTTGTTTTATTTTTGTTTAGCTACTGACCCTGTTTCAGGAATAACTGTGGAGATATATGCTTCAGAAGAATCATCAATGTATCATAGAAACACTTTCCATTATGAAATTATGAGAGAAAGTACAGGGTATTTTGAAGTAACTGCTAGGATCATACGAAAGTATAAAGTATAAGTAGTATAGACTATTTTTCTCTTAATACAGAATCCTGACAGTCATTCTGCAACAAATAGTTCATAAATATCTCCTATGTGCCAGGTGCTATGCTAGGTTCTGAATAGCTACTGATAAATGAGACCGGTCCTTTGCACTTCTATTTGAAGGTTTGGTCTTAGGGAGGCAGGTATTAAACAGTATCAATTACAAACAATTACAAAGTGTAACTGTGATAACAGTTACAAACTATGATTGGTGCTCTGAAGGAAAGAGCAGAGTGCTGACTGAGAAGAATTAGGGTGGCTGGGTTGTGGGTCCGGAGAAGCATGTAATGTGACGTCTGAAGAACCAATGGCTGTAAGCCAGAAAGAGAGTGGAAGGGTAGGGGGAAGAATATTTCTAGCAAAAGAAATTTATAAAGCAAAAACACTGGTTTGGTATTTGAATATTGAGATTTGAAGTATTAAGATTTCTTACTATATCTATTTTATAAGCTATAAATCTCACAGATTTGATCCGGCTTTCATGGTAAGGACGCAGCAGGGCAGGGAAGTATAAATTGTTTGACTAGCTCAAGACCACATGGCCAGTGCTCATGTGTCAGGCCTGTCACTATATGTGCCACTGCTGTAGTGATCCCAGCAAGTGACAGCCCCATTTGCAGAGGTCAGGTGGACAATTGCAGCCCTGTACAGACATGTTCCATTCTTAATTGGCAAATTGGAAAGATAAAGCCAATTACTATAATGTAAAGATAGATATATGTTGACAATATGTCCAATGTACACAGCTGATGCAAAACCACTTCGTGTATCTTATTTGTTTGAGCAAGTAGAAGTTAACTTTTAAATATTCAGTTCTGTTTTAAATTGACAAGTAGCAGTATTAAATTTTAATTTTTAAAAAGTAGGATTAATAGTAATGACATTATTACTTACTTTCTAAGGAAAAAATATGAGAATCTGTTCTTAAAATAATTTTTCTCTTGTTTTTTTCAAATCTGCATATCTGTGTGTAATAGGCCAAAACAGGTTTTTGATTCATTCTTGTATATAAAAATTGTAAGATTTGTTTTTCCTATATTCTGTTAAGCTCCAAATTCTTGTAAACTTAAAAGAAAATTCAAAAGTTTCTTCCTCTAACATATGTAACATGAATTGTATTTTCTCTTCAGGTAAGTGATTCTTTCTTTGAGGTTGAAGCCCTCATGGAAAAGATGAGGCAATTACAGGAATGTCGAGATGAAGAAGAGGCCAGTCAGGAAGAGATGGCTTCACGTTTTGAAATAGAAAAAAGAGAAAGCATGTTTGTCTTCTTTTCAGGTAAAAGCAACCATTATATAGCTGATAAAATTTCTATTGCTTTAAAAGAGGAGCCCAACTTTTTTATTTAGAAAATTTTAAAAGTTTTTAGACATTAGTCCGAATATGTTTTTCCTTTTAGAGAGGCTATTGCATAGGTATTCTGCTCATAAATAATGTAGACAACCTAGAAAAGGAAGTTATAGTGAAAATAGTGCTAGGCTGAGAGAAAGGACATTTGGAAAACTCTAATTTGTATACAGGCATACCTCAGAGATATAGTAGGTTCAGTTCTCCACAAAAAAAGCAAGTATTGCAGTAAAGCAAGTCATAATCTTTTTGCTGGTAGAGTCTTGCCCTCAGTTTGTAAAAAACCCACAACATCTGTAAAGTGCAATAAAGCAAAATGCAATACAACAAGGTAGGCCTGTTAGTGAAAGTTGGATGTTAGCTTCTTTTTCCTTGAGGAAAAGTTTTTGTTTTTACTCGAACCTATAATCTCATCAATTCCTAAATGTGAAGATAATCCAAAAAGGTTTATTTAGAACAGAGTGGGAAACATTGTAAAAATGATGACACATACACACCTTTCTTTCCTTCACCATTTAGGAACCTTTGCGCTGTTTGTGTGACAATATTCAACAAAAATAGTCCAAGTGCTAAAGTTTAGAGCACACCTAATTTATCAGCATGAAAATTATTCAAAAGGGTGTTCATACTTTGAATACATACTTTTAAGTGGAATCTATTATCTATAAATTGGAGTGGAGATAGAGGAAGAGAGGGTCTGAATGCAAAGCATAAAAATTCAACCATGAGATTACTTTTTTTTATAACAGAGAATCTACTTTTATTATATTCCATTTACTGGTAAATAAGCTATTTCTCTTTATCATTTTAAGACTTTATTTTAGTTGATATTGGTTACTCAGTGTCAGAGGAAGGATTATCCTACTACTTTTACTTGTTATAGGTCAAATGAATTTTAACTAGCATCCTGTTTTTGAAAAGTTTTCAGTGGCTTTTTTTTTTTTTTCATTATTTCAGATGATGAAGAAGTTACACCAGCAAGAGATGTATCTCGTCACTTTGAGGATACTAGTTATGGCTATAAGGATTTCTCTAGACATGGGATACAAGTACCAACATTTCGAGTCCAGGTAAAATTGCAACTTGTATGTACATGATTGGTTTGAAATATCTCAGTCTGATTTAAAATAAGAAAGAGCCATGTACATTTGAGTACTCTAAAATACTGCAGAAAAGTAACTTTTCTGTGTACAGGCAGTTCCCTTAGGTATATTTATTGTATTGTTAAAGGAGTATTTATTGTAATGTTCAAATTCATAAATCAGTTCCTCAGAATTCAAACTTACATACACTCATAAAACAAAACTACAATAATGCTTAGGTTCCCAGATGGTACATAAAAACTCACTTAATGTTCTAATATAACTAAACAATAAATAATAGTTGCATTTGAACGTAGCGAGCATTTACAGCATTGGTTTTTCTCCCCATCTCCTTCTGAGCCCCAGTGTTAAAATGAGGCGATTTCTGCCCTGAAAGCGCCGGGCCTGAATGACACGAGAAATGTCCTCAGCATCTCAAACGTGTGGATGGTGGGAAAGAGGATGAGAAAATCAGATGTAAAAGACGTGCTTAAACACTGATGCCACAGTAAATAGGCATAACAATTACAGTATCCTAATTTCCTTTAAAAAATGAACTAAATGTTATTTGAAGCAATGAGAATTTTTGAGGGTTTCAAATTTAAACCTTGGTAGGATTCACATAAATAAATGTTATTCCAAAATTACTTAACATCTATTTCTTGGAATATATGAAGTTCATGATATAGGGAATAGGATTATTGCTGGTAGACCCAGTTTCTTTAGCTCCCAAATCCTTCACTTTGAAATACGCAGTAAAATTTCCCCAGTACACTTCAGGGTCTGTTGAGTCCATGGGCCCTGAGGGACCTGGTGGCCCCCTGGATACCAGGCTCCTCCTCTGTGTTTGGTTAGTAGGAGGCACTGTGCTAACTGCTTTGCAAGCATATCTCAGGAGTAACAGTAGCAGTATCCCATAGTACCAGAATAAACGCTGAGACTGCTTCCAGTCCCTCAGTAGAAACATACAGCAGTTTCAATGTGTTTTTAAAATACCTTTTGTATAACTACTTAGAGAGTAAATATTTAATTCAAATGAGTTGATATTCCCAACTTTTCCAATTATTTTAAGGGGCCAGTGTTAAGTAATAACGATTTTACCAGAATTATGAAAATATTTGAGAACTGTAAGATTTTCTTTCTTTGCTCAAGGAACTAAAATATTATTTAAGGGGACAAAAAATAGACACGAGGAAGAGTTATAGAATATTTCTGCTTGATAGCGAAATTCTTCATGAAATATAATAGAATTGAAGAAATCGTGTGGGCTGGAAATTTTATGGAGGGAGGTTAGGAATTGAGAGATCTGAATGGTCCAAACGCATGGGCATTGTAAGTGGAGGAGACTATAGCTGAGTTAGATTAAGGGATAATGTGAGGGAAGGGATCGTAAAGAAAATGACTGGGCTGCTGAGAGCTTTAAACAAAGGATTCCTACTTCTGACTAGTGGGAAATTAGTTTAAAATTGGTCAGGTTTGTAGGTTTTGACCAGAGTAATGACATAATACCAAACAAGTGTTTTAAGACAATAAATATGGGAGCAACATAGAAGTGGGACTTAACTAAGTTTTGTCTGAAGTGGAAAAAAAGGAAGGAGATTATTAAATCTGGGAAAGATTTTTGGGGAAAAAACCTGAGGACTATTTGAATGAGTGCAATGAAGGAGAGAGAATTCCCGAGATGGTCGCCTCTGGAGTATGAGTAAGGAGACAGTGAGAGAAAGCTGAAAATGGGTGGTCTATGTGTAAAAGATTCCATTGGGTACTAAACTCAGTGAGTTATAAAACATAACCTTTTGCATGTTGCAGTATAGAAATTGGAAGCATCAGACTAGAGTGCAGGTGAAGCTGGTCGCTAGGGATGTGTCTTAGGCAGTGATTCCAACTGCCATTAGTAATCTCACCACACTGCAGAGTGGTAGATGTAAAACTATATTCGGCCGCATTTTAATTCACATTTGTTCTGGTCTTTGTATTTAGGACTATTGCTGGGAAGACCATGGTTATTCTTTGGTAAATCGCCTTTATCCAGATGTGGGACAGTTGATTGATGAAAAATTTCACATTGCTTACAATCTGACTTATAATACAATGGCAATGCACAAAGATGTTGATACCTCAATGCTCAGACGGGCGATCTGGAACTATATTCAGTGCATGTTTGGAATAAGGTTAGTCTCTTTTCTTATGTTTATATGGAGATATTTTTCCATTGGGCTAAATTATTTGGGTACTTGGAACACATATGCACGCAGACACATAAACTCAAAACTTTCCTCTCTCCAGTAGCTTATTTTTATGCTTATGCTTCAGAGACCCGGTTTATTACAGCTCGGTTTGTCTTCTCTTTCCTAACTAGGCAAGAGGGAGAGTTGGGGACATGGACAGGATGCCTCCAGGGGTGGGGAGGGAGGGCAGACAAGCTTGTCCTAGAGGAAAAGACATCAGGTTTGTCACCAGACATCTTTGGTATCTTTTCTCTGTATCTTTTCTCTGTGTCATCTTCTGTCTCCTGACACACCTACACTTCTACCTTCTTGGAACCTAGTACCCTTACAGTACCTCTGGCTCTTCTCAGGCGTCTTCTGAAGCTACTCCCTACTCCTGTGATACTTCATTAAAATGCAAACTTTTCATGTCTTGATTGTTAGGTATTCAGCCACATTATTACGTGATATAGGAAATCATGATACACCACCTTCTCACATATGCACACAAATTCCACGCAGCAGTACTTTCTGATTGTTTTTGCAGAAAGTCAGGCTGTCTCTTGCTGCTTATTTTATCAGTGGCCAGGCTATTGACTGTAGCCTCCTGAATGGACTGGCTTTGCAAGAGCTTTCTCTCTTTTCCACTAAAAACGGAATAGAGGACTTCAGTCCTTGGGTGTTCTAGAAACCATCACCCAGTGGGGACAGCCAGACACTGGTGCCTTTGACCTTCTCTGCTTAACTCCGAGCAGCGTCTCCTAAGTGTAGACATTGTGAGGCCATCTATAGACCACCCTTTCCTCTGAGACAGCTCCTCCCCACCCCCCTTTTTGTCCTCATCTGACCCCAGGAAACTCCTCGAAACATGAGAAAACTAGTTCTAATTATTCTCATTTGCACAAGTGGATTACACGTTACATATCATATATATATATATAGTTTGATTAATTTTAGCAATATTCATCACCTCTAGAATTTTTTCCTCAGTGTAGTTGCTTTTTCATAGTTGTAGATATATACTGTTGCTTTTTTTGTTTTTCTGTTCATCTCTCTAACTTCTCTCTTTCTTATCCCTTTATACTCACTCATCCACCCCCATTTCAACATTGTAAAGCTGTTATTTGGGGTGACAGCCACCTACACAAAGAGGGAAAAAGAATACAGCATTTACTAATGATGTGTATACTTTCGTAAGAAGAAAACAGAGTACACACTGAAAATAAAATTCTCACTTTGATTTTTAACAGATATGATGACTATGACTATGGTGAAATTAACCAGCTATTGGATCGTAGCTTTAAAGTTTATATCAAAACTGTTGTTTGCACTCCTGAAAAGGTTACCAAAAGAATGTATGATAGCTTCTGGAGGCAGTTCAAGCACTCTGAGAAGGTATGCACCTATTGTGGCTTGTTTACTCTGTAACTTAGCAGTGATTCTTGTTCTTCTTCACCTAATGGCTCTCAAACCTTCCCATCATCCCACCAATCCAGAGAACATTCCAGCACAGACATCTCAGGTACCTTGGGAGAGAACCTCATCACGGTGCTAGAGTAAAAGAAGACAGGGAGGACAGGTGGTTTGGCTCACTTTCAGAAGGGCTGGCATGTGTCACCACTTAGGATAAAGAAGACGTTTTACAAGAGCTCTTTTAAATTGTTTTTGGTGGAAATGTCTGGTCTAGTCTTTGATTCATCTTTATAGAAATAATTGAAGGATGATTTGGCAGGGTGAAGTTTGTGTTTTAATAAAGCACTGTCAAGATTTTCTGTAATATAACAAACCTCCAAGAAGAGATGTGATGAAACATACATATAAGCTCAAAACATCAAACAAAAAGAATATGAGATAGCTTTTGTTTTGATAAATTGATATTGTATTCATAAACCCAAGACATCTTAAGTTATTCAGTGGCACACAGTAAATGTACTTGAGTTTCAGTGTTTATTAGATGCACTGAAAAACTGTGAATGCTTATAACCCTACTTTAAATGATGTTGTGTTTTACATTCAGGTTCACGTTAATCTGCTTCTTATAGAAGCTAGGATGCAAGCAGAACTCCTTTATGCTCTGAGAGCCATTACCCGCTATATGACCTGATGCCTTTCCTCCATTCAAGATGATGAAATGATCAGCAGATGTAGTCTACAGAGGGAAGTACTGAGCCCCAGGACCAATGGTAGATAAAAGAATTCAGAAACCCTTTGTGCCATGATTCCTTTAGTTTCTGCTATTTTACTGTGGAAATACCACTGCTGGCACGAGCAGTGAATGCTTTGGCAGCTTCAAGTGTAGAGCTGTGAAGAAGGGTTGCCGTTCACAGTATTTTGCTTTTTGACAGTACAAGATGCTGTATAACTGTTTCAATACAGCAAATAGTAACTCTCCAAATCCTGTTGCTTTTATGTTAAATAAGATAACAAGAATTGGAGCATGCAAAGAATGGGACTTGGATAATGACATAAGCTTTTATACATAAAGAATATTAGATCTTGGTGCTGCTATTCCTGCTGGTGGAAAAAATAGAGTGGCTGTTCCAGTTAAACTATTAGTAAATAAAAGTGAACACTGCTACTATCTGAGCCTCTATACGTAATTTGTGTGGTTTCAAATTAAACTTGCCTATGTGTTAATTTTGTTGCATCTAAAAAAAGCATAGAATTATTACTCACAGCTCAGTAAAGACCATTTTGATGGTAACAGTTCATTTGCATTATAGTTGTTGTTTTTTAAATTCAGAGTTATTGGATGACATTGAATTACAGTGCCATTCTTGAAGATATTCTTCAAAAAGCAATCTTGAATGAAAGTATGTAAATTGTAAGAAAGCTGGCTATCTCTTGATACGCTGTTTCCCAAGATACTCTGACACTGGAGGGCAGCTATCTTGTGCAGTATTTTTGTTTCCGGCACCAGAATTGTGGGAAATGTTGCTGTCGACTGCTGCACAATCCTGGGTACTTCTGTGCCCGTCCGACTCATTGTCCCCACTTTAAAGATTGTGCAGCTCCTTAAATAATAAAGCTGGAAAATGTTTTGTCAGGTTATCAAATTCGATTTACAAAAATGCTAACTTTGAAATGCAAACAGGTTTGAAAAATGTGTTAAGTACTTTGTATTCTGGAAGCGTGAATTGCTTTTGAAGTCTGTCAGTATTATTGGTATTTTTCAATAAAGAATAACTTTTCTCCAATTTTATTTGCTGTCTGACTCTCTTAAAAAGTCATGACTTCACAACCAATAACAGTTCTGAGTTCCTGTTTACTTCCAATAACCAAGTATATTCACATTTAAATAGTGCTGTAATCAGATGCAAGACTGCTATTAAATGGCAAACTCTCAAAGTTATTTTGAAGGATACGAAGAAGAATGGGCCTTTAGGAACTTAGGTA
Organism: Rhinolophus hipposideros; assembly: GCF_964194185.1. Classification (NCBI taxonomy): domain Eukaryota; kingdom Metazoa; phylum Chordata; class Mammalia; order Chiroptera; family Rhinolophidae; genus Rhinolophus; species Rhinolophus hipposideros. The sequence continues at coordinate 46,957,372 of NC_138049.1, forward strand.
GGACTGTTTTTATCTTTCAAATGACTAGTATGGTCCCATGCCTTTCCCTTTGGAACTGAGGTTGTTTTAGAGTTCAAATAGAATTATTAAGAATTATTAGAAACAAGGATTATTAGGGAGTGATGATATAACAAAAAATAACCTAGAAATAGCTCTAAATCTAACCAAAGCTGTTGTAATAACTCGTTACTCATCAAAACACTTATTGAGCTCAATCTATTGCCTGCAAATGTATAATGTGGGGATGGGGACAGGAGTGGGGAGGCACAATTTTGAATAGAGGTGGTTGGTACCTGCTCCAAGGATATATACCCTATGGAGAAGATAAGACAATCACTACCTAGAAATCGATTATCTTCAATATATTTTATATTTAAAGACATGTATGTCTATTTCTAGTTAGCTTACAGTATTTTTATATATATATACACATATATATACACACACACATATATATATATATATTGGTCCTACCCACTGAATTTGCATCATGCCTTTGCCCACTTCTTGCCTGCTTCTGTGTCATCACACAGGTGAACCCAACAAGTAAGGCTGCACTGGATATAGTTAAATTTTTACTCATTCTGCTTCTGCTTTGTCTTGAAAATACAAAATTTTTAATAGAGATTGTAATCAGTAGTAGGATGATCACAAAATAAGGTCAACTGGATGTATTATCTTAGTCCATTGAAGTTTATAATCACTTAGAAATCACAAGTCAAAATGAAAATTTTAATGAGTAAAAAAAGTGTGCTTATACCTAAAGTAATAAAAATATGCATGTGATACAAAGTTGATGTTTCAATGCCTCCCATTTAACAGGTGTTTCCTGTTACTCAGAATGTTTTCTCAAAACTAAACACACAGGATTTCTAATGTTACTATAATCTTTGAAACTAATAGTTTCCAAAATAATTAGGGAAGGTGAAATAGAATTCTCTATGGGGCTATCGAAACACTCCCCCAACAAGAGCAAATTTTTTTCTTAATTATGAAAAGATTCCTGGTTGAGGTTTCCAGGATTGCATTTTTAAAATCTGAGGGGTTTTGGGGTAAAATTTGGGGAACTTTTTTATTAGGCCAAACTTAGTATTTCTTACTATAAGAATGAGATTCAATTCCAAGTAGTTCTGTATTTACCACAATTACTTAAGTTTAACTTCACATAAACGGTGGTGGTATTTTTAACTTAAAATTCATTTAAAAGCTAAAAGATTTTTATCCTTCTAATGGTTTGGCTATTTCAAATTAGTTTTGACAACAGACAGTTGGTAGGTACAAAGATAAATAAAACTTGTTGGATAAGCACATTTTCCATTATTAAGATACTGTGCAAGTTTTATTAGTATATTTGTGACTAGTGAATATCATAAGGATAGCAAAAAGCAGGTGGATGGGGAGTCACATCACTAATGAAGCTCCAGGTCCTCCTTTCCCCATGGAGACACTAACATGGGGAAGCTAACAACAATATAAGGACCAAACTCTGGAAAGGAGTTGGGAAGCTACAGCCCCCAGGTAAACACAAAGCCAGGAGGAGGCTGCACTAAAAAGTGTAGAAAAGTTTGTGGCATTTTGCTCAATCCCCCTTCTCAGCAATGTGACACAATTGAGAGGAAACTTCCAATTCCCAGCTCCTCCCTTGGGAGAAGAAAGAAAGAAGAAAGTGGAACTTGTGTCCAACATTCTGGCTTGTGTGGGGGTTGCTTGGAGGACTAGATTCTCCACTGATTGGAGTGCTAGTGGGAGTGGTGGTACAGTCTGGATGCTTGTTGAAGGCCGCTGAGAACAGAAGGGAACATGAAGTGCCTTAGAGCAACAGGAAGTTTGCAGTTCTTTAGGCAGGTGCAAGGAGTGCAAGAGAGTACAGACAAGGGTGCAGTACAAACTGAAACAGAGCTCCTGAGAAGAAACGGGCAATCCTCTTAAGGAAATTATTACAGCCAAAAGCAGATGTATATCCTAGATTAAATCGTGCTCGTACACACGTCCGGTGAAGATAAATCCCCAGGAAAGCTTTGAGAGGTCCCAGAACTTCTAGCCAGGCTGATTGGCAAAGTCAGTCTGTAAAGCCTCAGAGAGGTGCCTATTTTTCAAATGCCCAAACCGCAACAAAGTTCACAAAGCATGTAAACGGTTGAACGTGGCTCCAAACTGAGAAAATCTAAATCTACAGAAACCAACCCTAAAGAAATGCAGATCTCTGAATTACCTGAGAAAGAATTTAAAAACAGTTTTGTCTTAAAGATGTTCAATGAACTAAAAAGAGAATGAGATTGATAAAGAAAGCAGGAAAATAAAGCATAAACAAAATGAGAATGTCAATGGAGAGACAGAGACTATTAAAAAGAACCAAACAAATTCTGGAACTGAAGACGATGATAATTGAATTGAAAAATTCACTAGAACAGTGCAAGAGGAGACTTGATCAGACAGAAGAAAGAACCAGAGAAATTGGAGACAGGTTATTTGATAATATCAAGTCTAAGGGACAAAAAGAAAAATAAAGGAAAGTGAAGAGAGCCTAAGGAACATATGGGACACCATCAAACAGGCCAATATACACGTTATGGAAGAGAGAGAAAGGGGCACAGAACTTATGTAACTGAATGGATGAAACATCAAATTTGAGGAAAGGGGAATAGTAATTCAAGAAGCTCAACACACTCCAAGAACAAACCCAGAGACCCACATTGAAACACAGTATAATTAAATTGAAGAAAGTCAAAGAAAAATAATCCTGACAATTTGTCACGTACATACAAGGCAGCTTATACAAGATTATAAAATTTGTCAGCAATAAATCTCGCAGGCCAGAGGACAGTAGAATAACAACATTCAAAGTTCTGAAAGGAAAAACTATCGACCAAGAATACAATATGCAGCAAAACTGTTCTTTAAAAATGGAGGAGAATTTAGGGCTTTCCAAGAGTTTATCTGAAGGAGTTTATCACCACTGGACCTGCCATACAAGAAATGCTGAAAGAAGCCCTTCAAGCTGAAATAAAAGGATGCTACAGAGCAATGGAAATAAAAAGTTCTCTGGTAAAGGTAAATATGTGGACAAATACAGAAAACTATATCATTGTAATTTTTGGCACATATATCCACTTTTAGTTTTTGTACAGAATTTGAAAGACAAAAGCATAAAAAGTAACTATAAATCTATGTTGATGGATCCAAAATACATAAAGTATAATTTGTGACATCAATAACAAAGTGGGGGTAGGCAGAGCTACAATGGAGTGGAGCTTTTATATGCAATTCAAGTTGATATGAGTTTAAAATAGACCATTAGGACTTAAAGATTTTTTTTATATAATCCCCATGGTAACCAAAGAAAACATCTCTAGAATTTACACAAAAGGAAATCAAAGCATGTCACTACAATACTACTACTACTACTACTACTACTACTACTATTACTATTACTACTACTACTAATAAAACACAAATGAGGGAGTAAGAGAAAAATGAGGAACAATAAAGCTACAAAACATAAAGAAAACAATGAACAAAATGGCAACAGTATTTCCCTATTAATAATTACATTAAATATAAGTGCACTGAGTTCCCCAATCAAAAGACATAGATTGGCTGAATGGATAAAAATTGTATTCATATAGTTGGAAAGGATCCAACTATATGCTACCTATACTAACTAACTTTAGATCTAACGACACATATAGGCTAAAAAAGAAAGGATGAAAAAGGTTATTCCATACAAATGGAAGCAAAAATAGAGCAGAGGCAGCTATGCTAATATCAGACAAAAGGGCCAATACACCAGGAAGATATTACAATTATGTATGTGAAAAATACCAGAGCTCCTAAATAAATATATAAAGCAAATATTAACAGAATTGAAGAGAGTGAAAAAGATAGCAATACAATAATAGGAGATTTAATTACCCGCTTTCAATAACGGATAAAGCAAGCGGAAGAAATTAGGAAACAGAGGACTTGAACAACATCCAACAATAGCAGAATACGTATTCTTCTCAAGTGCACATGGAACATTCTCCAGGATTGACCACATGTTAGGCCACAAAACAAATCCTAATAAATTTTGAAAGATTGAAATCATACGAAGTATCTTCCAATCACAATGGAATGAAATTAGAAATTAGCAGCAGAAAGAAAAACTGGACAATCCACAAGTATGTGGAACTTAAATAGCACATTCTTAAACAACTAATGCATCAAAGAAGAAATCACAAAGGGAATTGGAAAATATCTTGAGACAATTAAAACAAAACACAACGTACCAAAACTTATGAGATATAGTAAAAAAAAAAAAAAGTGCTAAAAGGGAAGATTATAATTACAAATCCTTACGTTAAACTACCTTCACACCTCAAAGAACTAGAAAAAGAACATGCTAAACCCATGTACCTCTTGCTAAAAGCCCCAAGTCCAGCACAAGCAGCAACCAATCTCAACTTGGATTTTAACTCCCATCAGGTGGCCCCAAGCCTGGCATAAAAGGTGGCCAATCTGGGCCTGGAATGCAGCTTCAATTAAGGGCCATAAACCTGGCACAAGAGGCAGCTAAGCTCAGCTCACATCATGGTGCCAACCAAAGGGGTTCAAGCTCAGCAAAAGTAGCAACCAACTCTGGTTCACTGCATAGCCTCTCCCAGGCACCTCTAAGCCCAGTACAAGTGACAACCAACCAGATGACTTTGTAGCTCCTACCAAGAGGCCCCAAGCCTGGCACAAGTGACTGCTGATCTTGGCCTATGCTGAAGCACCTCCCAAGAGGCTCCAGAATCAACATACTCAATGCCTGGCTTCAGTCCATACCAGAGCACCACCCAACCATCTCGACAAACAACACACCCAAAGGGCAGACTCAGCTGGCAACAGAGCCCTAGGAGAGCAACTCTCATTCCTTTGGGTCAGCCCCCACACAACAGCTCATCCATCATAGTTACAGCCAGCCCTCACAGCCAGTTAGCCTGAGGGCAAACCCCACTCACCGATATGCCAACAGCAATCAAGGCTCAACAAAAACAGGCAGGCACAGAGAACACACACACAAGGGACATCCCTGGAACACCCAGCTCAGGTGACCAGGAAGACTGCACCACTGGGCTCCAAAGGACACCTACTACATAAGGTCACTCTGCCAAGACCAGAAGACACTGTAGCTCTACCTAATACATAGTAACAAACACAGGCAGACAGCCAAAATGAGACAAAACAACATGTCCCAAATGAAAAAGAACAGGACGAAACTCCAGAAAAAGAACTAAAAATGTAGAGAAAAGCAATCAACCAGATGCAGAGTTCAAAACACTAGTTATGAGAAAGCTCAATGAAAAACTGATGAACTCTGAGAACTTCAACAAAGAGATTGGAAACATAAAAATGGAGATAGGAAACAAGAACCACTCAGAAATGAATACAATAATTGAAATGAATACATTAGAGAGAATCAACAGATTAAATGAAG